>NC_092738.1:24020664-24625664 GCF_047496885.1 Scyliorhinus torazame | reverse complement strand
TAGGTTTTTATTGGGAAGGAGAAATGCCAGTAGGTTCAACAGGTTAAAAAGAAGTGTCTGTTCTGTGTCAGGGCAAATTTTACATCAAGGATAGATCTCTATCACCTTCTCATATACCTCAGATGCCAGTCAGCATAACTTGCCAGCATCACATACCATTCACATACATATCAAGATTCTCAGAGCAAATATGCCTCGTAAAACTGCTTTTGTCAGCGCCGTGCGGTTAATCTCGAAATATTTTCATTGTGATTGCAACTTGCTGCAAACAAACCACTGTGGGGTCTGGGGAAACATGCTTTGGAATCATTGCTTTGGAAGACAAAAGGTGATGAGGCAAAACACTAATTAAGAAAAGCAAACTGCGATAAGCTGATTTTAGTTTGTCGCAGAAAGATATTTTTCGCTCTGAAATGAAAATTGAGAAATGAAGTTTATTTGAAGTGTGTCAGTAACCAAGGGACCTGCAGGTGGGGGTTCTGAAAATGTTGTCAACATAAAAAAAGTTAGGGCGGCACGGTTGCACAGGGGTTAGCACCGTTGCTTCACAGCTCCAGGGTCCCGGGTTCGAGTCCCGGCTTGGGTCACTGTGCGGAGTCTGAACGTTCTCCCCGTGTCTGCGTGGGTTTCCTCCGGGTGCTCCGGTTTCCTCCCACAAGTCCCGAAAGACGTGCTTGTTAGGTGAATTGGACATTCTGAATTCTCCCTCTGTGTACCCGAACAGGCCGGAATGTCCCCGACCCTCAGAACAGCAGCTCCCTATTGCAACGTGAATTTTTCCCCCATTTCCCATTCCAACTATCCTGAACAAGATTGCCAATTTTAAAGAAACATACATTTATTTAGCACCTTTCATGACCATAGAAGATCCTGAAGCACTTTGCAGCCAATTCAGTGGTTTTAAAAGTGTCATACTGGGAGGAGCAGCAGCCAATTTGTACACAGTAAGGTCCCACAAACACAATGATGTATATGACCAGAGATTCAGCTTTCCTGATATTGGCTTCGGGACAAACATTGACACTGAGGAGAACTCATCTGCTGTTCAGAATCGTGCTATGGGACGTTTTACATCCAACTCACAGAAGACTGGGCCTCAGTTTAACAACTCACTTAAAAGATGGCACCTCAGAGAGTGCGGCTCCCCCTCAGTACTGAATTATCAGCCTAGATTATCTGCTCAAATCTCTGGAGTGGAATTTGAGCCTCAACCACACCTCCCGAGGTGGAGTCTTACCAACTGAGTGAGCCAGAGCTGACGTTTATCACGAACCCAACTGGAGAGGGAGCATGCGGTGTTCACGGGCACTATCGAAGCCTTCCGTGCGCAGTGGGCACCGCAGGGTCTGGGGTGCTTTATCAACCCCTTTAATCACATTTTGGTTTGATGTTTTAAGTTTAATTTACTCTTTGTTTTGGTTTAAGGCAGTATTCCTTTAAGAGGCTGCTCCTGTTACTTTGTCCTTCAGTTTATTTCAATTAGTTTAATTGCTTCAATCAAAATAGTTGGACAACTTACCCCAGCGGAGGACCAAGGGGGTCGTCCAACCCAACTGCCCGCCCGCCGCTCTACCGCAGCTACATTTACAGCCGAATGTCGCTGGAGAGGGAGCATGCGGAGTCATAGAATCCCTACGCTGCAGAAGGAAACCATTTCACCCGCCGAGTCTGCACCCACCCTCCAAACACTCTACCTAGGTCCACTCACCTGCCCAACACCGCCCTACCCTCGTAACCTCACCTGCACATCCCTGGATACTAAGGGCCAATCCACCTAACCTGCACATCTTTGGACTGTGGGAGGAAACCGGAGCATCCAGAGGAAGCCCAGGCACACACGAGGTTCAGATTGGGAGATCACTATGCGAGAACCTTGGGAGCAAATCCATGTTATATCACGATAGAGATCTGGCGCTTGGATGCAGCAATAATATTGCAGCAAAAGGTCTATAGGGCAGGCTCAAGTTTGCCAATCGTCTCCTCCCGAGATATACCAACAGCCTCTGGCACCTTACCTACATGCCAATTCTCCCGTGTGCGAAGATCTGGGCTGTTATTTGACCATTCAGGTAACCTTGTAGGACTGGGCTACCCAAAGGCTTAATTATCCTTCAACAAAATATTGGTTCTCGCTGTGGATTTGACTCCACAAACTTAGATATCTTATTGCTTTTGTCAGACCAGAGAAAATTCTAACTCTTACCTGATTTCACTGAACAGTGAATGTGAGCTTTTGACTCATAATAAACCCAGTCAAATCCTGCCTCCACTGCTAAGCGAGCCAGCATGCCATATTTTGTGCGATCCCTGTCAGATGTGGTGATGTCTACTGCCCGACCCTCGTAATGCAAGGACTCCTTTGAATGATGTCCATCTTCGTCCCAGCCCTCAGTCACTCGGAGCTTCACCCCTGGCCACTGGTTCATCACAGAGATAGCAAGTGAGTTCACTTTATCCTTACAGCGCTGAAATTCAACAGAGAGAAGTATACTTGTTATTATCTGCGTGGATTGCAAAATAAAGTGGTAGTCGTGGACTGGTTTAGCTCAGACAGTTGAGTTATTCAGTACCCAAACACAGACAAAGCAACTGGTCGTTGATTGAGATGTCACTTTGCAATATCTGGTCCCCAATTGTTTTGCTAGTTTGAAATGTCTGTACCCACACCTTCACAGCACCCCTACCTCACCTCTTTTGCTGCTGACGCCCTGATCTGTGCCTTTGTCACTTGACTATTCCAATGCACTCCTGGATGACCTCCCATCTTACACCCTCCTTAAACTTGAGGCCATTCACAACTCCATGGCCTGTGTCCTATCTCACACCAAGTCTCGTTTACCCATCAGCCCCATGCTGGCTGCTCTACGTTGCCTCTTGGTTAAGCAGGGCTTTGATTTTAAAATTCTCACCTTTGTTTTCAAATCCCGCCATGATATAGCCCTTCCATATTTCGAATCTCCCCCAGCCCCACAATCTCGGTGGTCTCTGCGCTCATATTTCTGGCCTCTTGAGAATCCCCAAATTGAATTGTTCCAGCATTGGCGGCCTTGTCTTTAGCTACCCAGGCCCGAGGCTCTCGAATTCCCTCCCTAAATCTCTCTTCTTTGAAACACTCCTTAAAACTGACCACTTTGATTAAACCCTTGGTCATCTGACCTAATATTTCCTTCTATGGCTCACCGTCATGCTTTATTTTGGAATGACTTATTTTTTTAGAACCATAAAATCCCTTCAGTGCAGAAGGAGGCCATTCTGTCCACCGAGCCTGCAGCGACCCTTGAAAGCGGCCCCTCTGAAAGAGCATCTTACCTCAGCCCACTCTCTCGCCCTATCCCCATAACCCCATCTAAACTCTTTGGACACTAAAGGACAATTTAGCATGGTCAATCCACCTAATCTGCACATCTTTGGACTGTGGGAGGAAACCGGGGCACCCGGAGGAAACCCACGCACACACGGGGAGAACGTGCAGACTCCGCACAGACAGTGACCCAAGGCCGGAATTGAACCCGGGTCCCTGGCGCTGTGAGGCAGCAGTGCTAACCACTGTGAAGGGCCTTGGGCCATTTTATTGCAATGAAAGGCACTATAAAAGTTGTTGCTGTAAATTCATTGTTCAGAGTTAGCTAATCTCAGCTAATGACAGTGGAAGCACTGTAATTGGTCTCTTTTGTAAAGTCAGCTGTGGGGGGAGGGGTGCGCGGGGAGTTGGGTGAAGGCAGATTTTTAAAATTTGCTATGGGCCAACATTCATTGCCCATCCCTGAAGAGCCAATCACATTGCTGTGGGTCTGGAGTCACATGTAGGCCAGAACAGATAAGGACAACAGATTTCCTTCCCTAAAGGACTTGAGTGAACCAGATGGGTTTTTACAACAATCGACAATGGTTTCATGGTCATCATTAAACTTGTAATTCCAGATTTTTATTGAATTCAAACTTCACCCTCTGCCCTGGTGGGATTCGAACCTGAATTCCCAGAGCATTACTCTGGGTCTCTGGGTTACTGGCCCAGTGATAATACCACTACACTACTGCCTCCCCTATTTGGGCAGCAGTGCTGCCCTCGACTGCAACACTCACCGTCTCAGCCCAGACATGGCCAGTTGCCATGGCTACTTGGATGGGCTTAATCAGCAACTGTGGAACCATATCCCAGAATGAATATTTGCCTTTGAAGAAAGAAATGGGAAG
The DNA here is from genome assembly GCF_047496885.1 of Scyliorhinus torazame. Lineage (NCBI taxonomy): Eukaryota > Metazoa > Chordata > Chondrichthyes > Carcharhiniformes > Scyliorhinidae > Scyliorhinus > Scyliorhinus torazame. The sequence goes on along the minus strand of NC_092738.1, from coordinate 24,621,470 downwards.
GGAAGAAAGATGTAAAAATATCGGAAGAAGGAGAAAAGATGTCACGTGGAAGACAACAAGACTGTACGGGCCTAATTAATACTTTGTACGCCATGCCCCATGTGATAGCCTGAAAGTAGGCATTGCCACATACAACACAGCCAGATTATCAAGTGCCCATTCTGAATCACACAATCAGGTCGAGCCCTTCAGATCAGAACGTCCTCAAAATGACCCATTTTACTTCGAGTCCATCTCCCATTCACTAAACATCAGACAGTTAACCGAAAAGTATTTTACCATCAGGATGGCTGGGTTAGAATGATGATTCTTAGTAAAGGATTCAAGAACTATCTCCCTCTCTCTGTGAAAGATCCAATTGGAACCGTTACCATCATCCCAAATGTCACAGTCTTAAAAGGAAATGATGAGATAGGGTGGGGATGGGAATGGGGAAAATACAATTGCTCGACTATACTGAGGCAGTAAAGCAGGATTTTGACGACAATATGAAATCTGTGCTCAGGTAGTCCAACATTTTGAATATGTATAGATGTGATCATAGAACATAGAACATTACAGCGCAGTACAGGCCCTTCGGCCCTCGATGTTGCGCCGACCTGTGAAACCACTCTAAAGCCCATCGACACTATTCCCTTGTCGTCCATATGTCTATCCAATGACCATTTGAATACCCTTAGTGTTGGCGAGTCCACTACTGTTGCAGGCAGGGCATTCCACGCCCTTACTACTCTCTGAGTAAAGTACCTACCTCTGACATCTGTCCTATATCTATCTCCCCTCAATTTAAAGCTATGTCCCCTCGTGCTAGCATCCGAGGAAAAAGGCTCTCATTGTCCACCCGAAGCCCACCTTCCAACACTGATCTGCATCAGGAAGCCTTTAAATGTTTAAACAGACGATTAAAAAGTTCGGGTTATATTTTTTCCTTCCGAATATTTTGGACCGAAGGTGCCATGTCAGCACCTTGCAGCATTACAGCACATTAGTGATTCAACACATTATACCAGGATCGCAGTTCTGATTCCCTTCAATCTCCTATCCTCAGCAATTGGAGTTTGTTAAGTGGGGAAGAATTCTGAGCAGGCCATAAGTGCCCACCCACGTTCAGCAATTTGGAGAGTGAGACACCACATCACATCCCCAACAGCCAAGAAAACGACCAACTAGATGTTACCAGAACACTTCCCTCAGCTTTAGTTTTATTCCTCTCCCAGTTTTCTCCCTTAAAGCTGCCAACTCGCATCAGGTTGTGAATTCCACAAGCACTGGCTCGCCATTAATACCATACCCACAGTAGAGCCTAACGAGGGAGCCCTGGAAGGCTATCTAAAAGTGAATAAAGTCGCCACAGTCCCAGATGACCATAGGCTGCTTTCCCCTTTGAGAGGGGGAGCTGACTGGTGGTGGTTTAACCTGAGGGTCACCACACCTCAGGCGAGGGGCAAGGTTGAGAAGGTGGGACCTTCATGAATAACCTCAGCCGGTACGGGAATTGAACCCGTGCTATTGACCTCGCTCTGCATCACAAACCAGCTGTCCAGCCACCTGAGCTAAGACTATTTAACTGACAATTGATAGAGGTAGGGGTTGTGGTAGCCACCACTGATGTATTATACTGTATATATATGGGTTTTACGGTAAGGCCCCTGTACTACAGGTACGAGGGTAGATCCCTGCCTGCTGGCTCCGCCCAGTAGGCGGAGTATAAATATGTGTGTTCTCCGTACAGCAGCCATTTTGTCAGCTGCTGTAGGAGGCCACACATCTCTGTGTAATAAAGCCTCGATTACATTCTACTCTCGTCTCGTCGTAATTGATAGTGTATCAGGGGTTCACAGGGGGGTTTAATCAACGCCATATCCAGTCCTGTATCTGTCCCATATTCACTTAGCGCACCTTACAGCAAGAGCCACAGGAACAGAATTTTCTCTTGACCTCTTCAGCTGGAAGATACGGAGGTCAATTTCTGCACATGAACTGCTGCCCCTGCAAAAGTTGGTGAATGTAGTACGGGCTAGAATTGAAGCCATAATCTTCCCATCTGCAGAGCTTGACCAGGCTAACCAAATCACCAAGGGAGACGAAAACACTCCCATCAGAAGCCCAACAAGCTTTCAGTACAATATTACACCACGTACAGAATGGCCGTTTGGTAGTACATACAGAAGCATATATTTCAAGACACGGGAAAGGCCATCTTGCCTATCCCAGTACCCCCGCCACATGAACCATAATTCCATTTCCCTCCACTTAATATTTGCCCAGTTTTGATTGAGGAGTGAATGCTGGCCTGGATATGAGGAGAATTAAAAAACAGAAAATGCTGGATAAACTCAGCAGACCTGGCAGCATCTGTGAAGAGAGAAACAGAATTAACATTGAGTCCTTCTGACCCTTCTTCAGAATTTTGCTTTTCTAAGAGGAGAATTACTTGCTTTTCAGGGTTTCTAAACGGGGAAGCAAAGTCTTCCTTTTAATATTTCATCCAAACGGTGGTCGGTCAAACAGTTCAGCACCCCCTTGATGCTCTCCCAGAATCGGATCAAATGCTCAAAGGTTCTGGTAAGGTCTGAACACACAAGGATCAAAGAATCTCGACAGTGCAGACGGAGGCAATTTAGCCCATTGAATCTGCACCAAACATCCGAAAGAGCCCCTACCTAGACCCACACCCCAGCCCCTTAACCCCATCTTTTTTTTCTTCTTTTTTGAAATAGATTTTAGAGTACCCAATTATTTTTTTCCAATTAAGGGGCAATTTAGCGTGGCCAATCCACCTAACCTGCACATCTTTGGGTTGTGGGGGTGAACCCCACGCATACACGGGGAGAATGTGCAAACTCCACACGGACAGTGACCCGGGGTCAGGATTCGAACCCAGGTCCTCAGCGCCGCAGTCCCAGTGCTATCCACTGCACCACATGCCGCCCACCCTTAACCCCATCTAACCTTTGGATGCTAAGGGGCAATTTTATCACGGCCAATCCACCTAACCTTCTCGTCTTTGGACTGTGGGAGGAAACCGGAGCACCCGGAGGAAATCCACGCACACACGGGGAGAACAAAAGAAAGAACAAAGAAGAATTACAGCACAGGAACAGGCCCTTCGGCCCTCCAAGCCTGCGCCGATCCAGATCCTCTATCTAAAACTGTCGCCTATTTTCTAAGGATCTGTATCCCTCTGCTCCCTGCCCATTCATGTATCTGTCTAGATACCTCTTAAATGACACTATCGTGCCCGCCTCTACCACCTCCGCCGGCAATGCGTTCCAGGCACCCACCACCCTCTGCGTAAAGAACTTTCCACGCATATCTCCCTTAAACCTTTCCCCTCTCACCTTGAACTCGTGACCCCTAGGAATTGAGTCCCCCAATCTGCGGAAAAGCTTCTTGCTATCCACCCTGTCCATACCTCGCATGATTTTGTAGACCTCAATGAGGTCCCCCCTCAACCTCCGTCTTTCTAATGAAAATAATCCTAATCTACTCAACCTCTCTTCATAGCTAGCGCCCTCCATACCAGGCAACATCCTGGTGAACCTCCTCTGCACCTTCTCCAAAGCATCCACATAATTTTGGTAATGTGGCGACCAGAACTGTATGCAGTATTCCAAATGTGGCCGAACCAAAGTCTTATACAACTGTAACATGACCTGCCAACTCTTATGCTCAATACCCCTTCCGATGAAGGAAAGCATGCCGTATGCCTTCTTGACCACTCTATCGACCTGCGCAGCCACCTTCAGGGTACAATGGACCTGAACACCCAGATCTCTCTGTACATCAATTTTCCCCAGGGCTTTTTCATTTAGCGTATAGTTTGCTCTTGAATTGGATCTTCCAAAATGCATCACCTCGCATTTGCCCGGATTGAACTCCATCTGCCATTTCTCCGCCCAACTCTCCAATCTATCTATATTCTGTTGTATTCTCTGGCAGTCCCCATCACTATCTGCTACTCCACCAATCTTAGTGTCATCTGCAAACTTGTTAATCAGACCACCTATACCTTCGTCCAGATCATTTATGTATATCACAAGCCGGGAATCGAACCTGGGACCGTGGCGCTGTGAGGCGGCAGTGCCAACCACTGTGCCACCCCACAAGAGTGCTGCCAGTTAAATCACGTTGGAAAAAGGCAAATGCACAAAATGAAATCCGGGCCTGAACTGGCAGGTGAAAATTCTACAACTCCAAATGCACTGTCTGGAAAAGAAACCTGCCAAATAGAAAATATTAGGAACTGCTTTTCTTGTGTTTTATTTCAAAACCAAGTTTCATTGAGGAATACTCCTCCCCAAATAAGGATTGTTGTCTACTAGATCTCAATGACCGGTGGATAATACACCAGGTGCATTACTTTGTTATAATCACAATCCATCATTAGATTCCATACACCAATGCAGCCTCTATTTTATAATAAGACCCACCTAATGTCGCAGTTCCTCAGTTGGAAGCACTTCAGGCTACGCACAATGAAACTGAACTGAATGTGCAAGTTAGTCACACTCACAGCCAGGTGTGCAAGTTTCAAAAGGTACAACAAGGAACTGAAAATTCACAGGATTAAAATGGCAGATAGCCAGGTGTGCCTGACGTTGTTAATTTGTTTAGAAATCTGAATTTTTAAAAAAAAGACCAGAAAGCCTCAAAGGCTGACGTCTTCCGGGCTGAAGAAAGTGCCTTTTTATTCCGTTCAAACAGACAGGAGAGATGTGAAGTTGATCCGCCGCACATAGATTACAGTTGTTCATTATATTTCATTACAGGTTCGTCATTCAGTGAGCTTATTCTCTCAGCATCTCCTTTCCTCTCCTAACAAAAGCATGGGCTCGAAATCCCCCAGAACAGGTGAACCATTCAAACGTCCATTGCCTTCGGCAGGAGGGACCAGACAAGTTTAGCCATGGTTTCTATTGGGGTATGGAGGGGGAGCCCAGACCTCAGCAGAGTGGCCATTCTTAAGTCACTATTCTAGACACGGAGTGAGAGTCATCAGGTTATCAGACTTGGCATTCGTGCCAAGATCAATCTCTCTTTGCCCAATGCCCGCTCATATGCATGTCCCCCCGGCAGGAGTGAGCAGATAGTGATGGGGAGCAAAACCCAGGATTGAGATCCTGCCCCACAACCTACTACCCAGCCCAGGGATGCAGAAATCAATTGTAACCTTGCAAAGGTGGTTCAAATAACTCAACACAGTCTAGGCATAAAGCACGGGACTTCCCTGGTATGCACGGCCCAGTACCACAACAAGCAGTGTATTTACCAACAGGGAAACGTTCTAAAGTTCATTTTTCTGCCGATAGATCGACAGGTACCTCCCAGTTCCCAGGCTCAAGTGCATGATCTTCACGTGAGCTTGGAGAGGGAGTGTCAGCAGACTTTGACCTGTGGGAACAGAACTGAATCTGATTCTGTCACTCTGGGTGGACTGAAACATTTTAATCGAGATTATGTATTGCTCGGGAGGAATCAAATGTGTGTTCCTCCCTGCTCAGAAAAAAATTAAAAGGGGTGTGGGGGGGCGGGGGGGGGGGGGGGGGGGGGGGGGCGGGGGGAGAGAGCCTCATTTTATGATTGGCAAAGCCTTGTTAAAGATTTCGAATGAATTTGTGCGCATTCTGCAGCTGCAGGGTGGAATTGAAAAGCAATACCTTACTTCACACTCGAAATGGCTTCAGACAACTTCCTAAAGGATAACAGTTGGAAGTATCAGTGGCAGAGTTGAACAGTGTATTTTTCTGCCCAAGGCCATAGGTGTGCCAGACCTAGTACAATCGAGGAAGAAAAGGGTAGGTCAAGAGTGCAGAGGAGGTGCACAATTCAAAAGGTGGCCCTTGGTTGGACATAAAGTGTAGCGCGCGCGACAGTTATCTACCCCGTCCCGGCCAAGCTCATTGACCAAAGAGACTGGGCTATCTAGCCCACAAAGACCTGAAGGACAGATAACTACCTGCAATGCACCACCATTGATGACCTCAAAAGACACCTCCAATAACACAATGTCAGCGATTTTGGCTGGCGCTTTCACCTTTTGTTTTTATGCGTGATGAAATAATGAGACCACGACGTACTGAAAGTGAAGGAACTTTATTCGAGTTGTGCAGTAACAGTGTATTTGCCATTGGCGTGGCCATTGACGTCCCCTGCAAGTGGTCAGTGCGCCTTACTGTCAAGTGCTCCCATAGTTGAGGGTGTTGGTGAGTGGCTGTGTGCTGAAGAGGATACAGAAAGCTCACTGACTGTATCTGTGACTATCCCTTTGCAGCAGCACCAAGGGTCTCGCCATAGTCACTGCCAGCTCATTTCTGTCAGAGGTCATGTCCATGATGACACAATAGCACACAACTGCCAGCGATATGAGTTCCAATCAGTTGTTCCTGTGCTACTCCACAAATATCACTGGTGGAATGTATCTTTTCATGGTGCCCACTGATCTCTGTGAGTATAGAACATTGAGCATCTATGAAAGTCTTAGAATCCTTCATTATGGTCACTGTGACCTGTTCCCTTTGGAAGTGGGAGCCAGCTACGACTGCATCTTGGGAGTTTGGGCCCCAAAAGTCTCCTTGGCAGGAGTGGGAGAATTCAGATGTCTCTCCTGCCGACACCATTGGTAGCGCCATTACCCAATGTCGGATTGCAGTCTATACAACAGGTGCTCCACAATGTCACTTACATGCAACATGGCGATACCTATCTGGGTGTTGGAAGTTCCACACAACCCAAACCACCTTCCAATGCAGCGTGTAAGGAGGCAGGTTAGGCCACCATGAGGTGCTGTGTGTTTGAAGTCAGGCCCGCTAAGGGTCTGTAACCCATGCAACTCTATAGGGACATGTTAGCCCCTGCACCAGCTGGCTCCCCAAGCGCTGCTATCCACTCTCTATCGGTGCCGTTTGTATCACTGTCAACCCCTCCTGCAGTTTGTATATTTGTGCTCATATACATTGGGGGTGACAACAGTGCTTATGTTTGTAGTGGTCCTCTGGTGCATTTGGCTATCCATGTGTTCTGCGGACAGAGCTGTATGCACATCAGGAGTACTTCAGCACACGTCCAGTTGCGTACTATTTTGCCACTGCGTGCACTATTATGCGCTTGTGCAGAATTAGTGCTTATGGACATGTTGAGGAACACATGGTGCAATCACAGAGTATATGAGTCATACATACCAGCAGTTCTGCGCTCCCCTCCAATCTCCACAGTCCCAACTCTCCCTCCCGAATAAATCAACCAAAGCTTCCTCATATGGAGTGAGTTCCTGAATGCCTGGGGTCCATCACTTGTTCCATTTCATGGCCTTCAGGTAAATGCAGTGTTGCCTTTAAAACAAAAGAGTAGTGGGGATTGAGTCAGGATAATGTGGTCTGTGGAAATTCCTTCTTGCAATACATACTCTCTCTACCCCACCCCCCAACATGGCATGTTTCGTGCTATTTGCATGACACTACAATTTTTGGTTCTCAAAAGTATTATTCGTTGCTTCCATTTCTCTGAGCCTGCACAGTTTATACATTTAACTACTCTCCTTCAGTTCCATATATATTCTGCGCTGTTAGTTTACAGTAATATTGATGCCTTACCTTTATGCTTTTCTTTTAAACCGGCAGCTTCTTCCAGACCTGCAGCTAGGTCCTCGGTTGTTGAGAAAGCGTTCATTTTGGCAGTGATACTATTGCGACACTTGGCGCCTCCTTTGCGTGTTTAAGAGCTGGCCTCTCCCATCAGTAATGTGTTGGCATCTTTCCGTGTGTGAGCTGACCAGCGCTTGTCGAGCTCCGTCGTAAAATTGACTTTAATCATCCCTGTTGGCGTTCAGACATTTCGTCAAAAATTGCGCACTGCAAAGCTACTCATTGCGGCAAACGGAAATGCACTTTCAGAAGCTGCACGTGGAAGCTGCACCCTGCCACGGTTTCTTGAGCAGCCTAGGAAAAGACAAGCTTCTTTTTTTTTCATGAAAGGAGCAATATCAGACCCGATGTCTACACAGTCAGTGGGGCGAGAGCGGGAAGCAGAAATCTCTGCTGATGACCACCTTGAGGCACTGTAATCAGTTGAAGATTCTCTGTCGTTTCAACTGACTCAATCCAGAAACCTTCTGGGTCCATATAACTCAGCTGGGCGCACTGAAATCTGGTTTTTTAAAGATTATTTCCTCTCAATTCCACACCACATCTCAACTTTCCGATCAACAGGATGGACAAAATGCTTCCATCTTACTCTACTGAATCAATACTGAATCCTGAAAAGACAGGAGTGCAGCCCCGCATGGTTTTACCCTCTGATTTCTCCCTAACCCTCTTCACGGGGATATCGAACCCCGGTTTCAGAGATTATGGGCACATTCATATATTCTACCCTTCCAGTCTGTTTTCGAGCATTTGCTTCATGTTACTGCATTGTAACAGTAACACGTCCCGAAAGATGTGCTGTTAGGTGAATTGGACATTCTGAATTCTCCCTCTGTGACCCGAACAGGCGCCGGAATGTGGCGACTAGGGGATTCTCACAGTAACTTCATTGCAGTGTTAATGTAAGCCTACTTGTGACAATAAAGATTATTATTATTGCCTGAACTCCCCTACTGCACACATGGGTTTAAGATTAAAACCTCACCCCACGTAGCCTCAAGCTTTGTAATTAATTAACCTCAATTATCTGTCCAGTGTGCTCAATTATCCTTAACTAGTTACAAATGAGGTGTTAATTGCTAATATTTTTAATCATAAAGTTGCTTAACACATTCCTTCCAATTTCACCGACACAAATTGCTTTTCTTTTATGATGAGAGATTTTTTTTTTTAATTTTAGAGTACCCAGTTATTTTATTTTTCCAATTAAGGAGCAATTTAGCGTGGCCAATCCACCTACCCTGCACGTCTTTGTGTTGTGGGGGCGAAACCCACGCAGACACGGGGAGAATGTGCAAACTCCACACGGACAGTGATCCAGGGCCAGGATCAAACCCGGGTCCTCAGTGCCGTGAGGCAGCAGTGCTAACCACTGCGCTACTGTGTCGCCCCATGATGAGAGATATTGATGAACCCCTTCATTCATACAAACAGATTACAGTTTGAAGAGAGTGCATACTTGGTTGGCATTAATCTGATTTCCAAATCAGAATTGGTTTAAATTATTACTTCATTTAAATCACAAATCTGGTTGTGTCGTCTCATAAGATTCACCACATTGAACATAAAATATTTGTTCCTGAATCAACAGTCAGGGGTTATTCATTTAAAATCATTATGTGGCGAATGAGGATCACTGAAGCACAGGATTGTTATGGCACGGAAGAAGCCCATTCGGCCCATCGTGTCTGCACCAGCCCTCCAAACGAGCATCGTGACTTAGTGCCCATTCCCCTGCCTTTTCCCCGTACCCCTGCTCATTGTTTCGATTCAAATAATCATCTAACGCCCTCTTGAATGCCTCGATTGGTACCCGCCTCCACCACACTTCCAGACAGTGCATTCCAGACCCCAAACACTTCCTGGGTGAAAATGCTTTTTGTCCTCATGTCAGTTTTCCTACTTTTTTTGTCAATGATTTTAAATCTGTGCTCTCTCGTCATTGATCCTTTCACGAGAGGGAACAGTTTCCCGCCGTCTACTCTGTCCACCTGTCGACTCTGTCCAGGTCCTCATCATTTTGGATACTTCTTTCAGATCTCCTCTCAGCCACCTCATCTACATGAAAAAGAATCCCAGCTTCTCCAATCGATCTTCATGACGGAAGTCATGATTGAAGTCAAAGATGTGCAGGCTAGGTGGATTGGCCATGCTAAATTCCCCCTTAACTGGAGTTACAGGGATAAGTCAGGGAGTTGGGTCTAAGTAGGGTTCTCTTTCAGAGGGTCGGTGCAGACTCAATGGGCCGAATGGCCTCCTTCTATTCTGTAGGGATTCTAAGTTTCTCATTCCTGGAATAACTTTTGTAATCTTCTTCTGCATTCTCTCCAATGCCTTCACATTCTTCCTAAAATGTGACTCACAGAACTACACAATATTCCAGCTGAAGTCTAACTAGTGTTTTTTATAAGTTCAACATAATCTCCCTGCTCTTGTATTCCAATTATAATAATTAATAAAACCTAGGATAATGTATGCTTTATTAACCACTCTCTTGAACAGTCCCGCCACCATCGATGATCTATTCAGATACACACCCAGGCCCCTCTGCTCCTCCGGCTCAGTTAGAATTGCACCTTTATTTTATACTGTCCGAAATTCTCCGGTTGTTGGGATGCTTTTTTCCCGGGGGCAGCGCACTCTCCGCCGCCAGCGAACAGCACGCCGTTGAGAAACCCGCTCGGGGACCAGAGAATCCCGCCCACTGTCTCCCTATGTTCTTCCCACCAAAATATATCACCTCACATTTCTCCACATTGAACATTGTCCGCCACCTAACCATCCACTCCACCAGCTTGCCTACGTCCGTGTAAAGTTCCACACCTCACGGTTTACAATACTTCCAAATTCTGCATCGTTAATCCAACAGGAAAAAGGTAATTCGAGGTTCGTTGGAACCTGCAATGGTTTGGACAGAGACCAATGTATCGTTAAAGAGAAAAATGGGAAGTATTTGATCAGGAAGGTACGCGGCTATGGGGAGACAGTGGGGGCAGTGAAATTAGTTTTTAATTATCCAGTAAAGAGCTGACACAGATGTGATGGTTTGAATGGCTTCCTTCTGTGCTGTAAACGTCCAAGGTTTGACATGTTGCAAATAAGGTGTCATCATTTATTTTGATGATTTCCCCCCCACTTCAGTTCCACTCCTCAGAAGAGGGTGGTTCCATTGTTCCTTCCCCAAGCTTCCATTCTTTATATTTGATGTTGCGTAGTAAGCTCTGGTAGATCATTCTACCATGGTTGACATTGACAGTCCAGTCCTGTCCTTATGGCCAGGCATTATCAAGTATTGGTCATCACCCGGCAATCAGGAGCAGCATACGTTGGCTAATTTCCTGCTCATACCCTTCCGAGCCCAGGAACTGTTCACTGGAACTATTTTCCCCTAGTTCTTTTTCCTCTCTCCTCCTGAAGGCACTGCATCACATTGGAATACTGTTCCATGGGTGTTGGTCACTCCCCAGTACCTTGTCCCAAATGGCCATTCGATCACGAGGAGGAGTTATGTGCCTTTCAGGGACAGAGGCCAACTGTAATGTCACGGCCTCTGTCATAGTCAAGATCAGTGATGTCAGCGCAGATGATGGATGGAACCTGTGGACCCTGTTGATTTGAACGAGTCAGCAATGAACCACAAGATGCTCTAAATCACTGAGTCAACTGAAGTGGGCTGGTTTAGCTCAGTGGGCTAGACAGCTGGTTTGTGATGCAGAACAAGGCCAGCAGCGTGGGTTCAATTCCCGTACCAGCTGAGAATTCTGAATTCTCCCTCTGTGTACCCGAACAGGCACCGGAATGTGGCGACGAGGGGATTTTCACAGTAACTTCATTGCAGTGTTGCCTACTTATGGCAATAAAGATTAATTATCTTATCTTTTTTGAAGTGAAAACGGAACATGCTGGAAAGGCCTGTCAGCATCTAAGAAAAAAGGAGGAAAACTTGCATGTGGAAAACGCTTCATCATATCACAAAGGAACGTCGCAAAATGCCTCACATACAATGAACGACTGATGGTCGAGATTATGCAAAGCTATTTTGCGCACAGAAAGATTCTATGAATAGCGGTGAGGAACTAAACTGCTTTGAATACAGTTCAGGATCAACGTGCAATGTCCTGTGTAATGTTTCTCAGAGATCTTTCTGGAACATGGAAACAGAGGAACTTGAGAGTCAGTGAAGCAACACTTCAAATGCAGCATTTTTAGGCCACCAAGATGATAATTTTTTTAATCACTCATTTTGAGTTTGGAGCACACCCCTGGAGTAGTTCTAGACTCGCATCTGCCATTTGCACCCAGAAATCACTGCAAAATGTCTACAGTCATCAACCAACGGCCAGAGAACTCCAGCTACTAACTCTGGGGCCTTGACAAGATCAAGACACTCTGCATGATCAACGTTGTTAGCAGAAACTAATGTCACTGCGTCCTGATGTCCTAAGCAGTCTGTGGTTCCTTAAGCCGCCAGGTATCCTTCATAACCCACAGTCAGGGGACCTTACTCTTTACCTTTGACCCATTGGGATTACAAGGCCTGCACCAAGTGTTTTCTGCTCCATCTTGTCCACATCAACTCAAGGGACAGGAACAAGCCCATGTCAGTCAGTGTCTGGGGCAAACAATCCCTCGAAAAAAAATTATGACTGTATTTGATACATTTTTAAATAAATATTTGATGAAATGTGACGCTTTTATAAAGGCCACGAGGAGTCCACACTGAGTTTTGTAGAAACAAGAACTTACTTTATTTTACACTTTACTATTATATACAGCTCCAGTAGTTCACCGACTGGTCTTCTCCAGTCGATACCTTACTGGCTGACTCTATACAAAGCCAGACATTGTTAAAGGTCCCCGCCCCCTTATCGGGGGAGCTCGCACTCTGCAGGATCCACACGATAGTTGATCAACCCAACCCCGTACGACCCGTGTGCATTATAATAGAAGCAAAATACTAAATAGAATGGAAAGGTTTGTGGAATAAAAAAGGTTAATAGGTGATGGGTAGCACGGTAGCACAGTGGTTAGCACTGTTGCTTCACAGCACCAGGGTCCCAGGTTCGATTCCCGGCTTGGGTCACTGTCTGTGCGGAGTCTGCACGCTCTCCCCGTGTGTGCGTGGGTTTCCGCCGGGTGCTCCGGTTTCCTCCCACAGTCCAAAGACGTGCAGGTTAGGTGGATTGGCCATGATAAATTGTCCCTTAACTGGAGTTACGGGGATAAGGCAGGGAGTTGGGTCTAAGAAGGGTTCTCTTTCAGAGGGTCGGTGCAGACTCAATGGGCTGAATGGCCTCCTTCTGCACTGTATGTTCTATGTTCTATGAGTGCTGTTTCAGGTTAACTCATGACTACAGGGCGTGGGGAGATAGGTACCAACTGATAAAAGGAAAGTTCAGGACAGTGAGTGCATGAGTTACCTGGAATGGTTTCTAGTGAAGGCAACAGTTCAAGTCATTCAAGTGAGACACCTTGGCCACAATTCTCCGGTTGTTGGGATTCAATCTCCCCGTGAGCAGTGCACCCAGCGCCCACGGGTTTCCCGGCGGCATGGGCTGGTTAGTGGGCCTTTTTTGTGACGGCCACGAAGAATCCAGCACGAGTTTTAAGGATACAAAGTAATAACATTTATTTACAATAACATATATATATAACAGTAGCAGCAACTTCCCTTGCTGCACACTCCTTCCTCCTGGTTCCTAAACTGGCCAGCTTTATTTATACTTGGAGTTTACTAATGGTTTCTCCGCCCCCCTCATTGGGGAAGCTCATACTCCCACAGGATTGTGGGATAGTCATTAGTCCCCAGCCAATGGTAAGTAGGCAGGTTATAACATCCCTCCCCCCCAAAGTCCAAGGGATCCACCGAAGACCCTGGCGAAGGAGGGCGTCGGACTCGTTTTGCCGCAGGCTGGACACCATTTGCTCGTGGCGCTGGATCAGGCGGCGCGTAACGAGACGGAGACCGGCGCTTCCGTGATGAACGGCGCGGTTGTACATCCACGGCCCGTAGACCCGAGGAGTCTCCCTCTGATGCATCCTGTGTCTCCATCTCGGAGTCAGAGTCTGCTGCCTCCGTCATGTCAGTGTCTCTATCTCCATTCGGTCCCGTAACGACCTGCGCAGGCTTCGAGTGAGGCACCAGTGGAAGATTGTGAGGACTACCTTCCCTTGTCTCTGGTCTTTGCCGCTGTAGAAATGAGCTCCGGGGGCGGGGAATCTTTGGAGGGGATAGTCTTCTGGACCAAACGTGGTCTACATGTTTGCGCTGGAGACGACCCTGGGCTTGCACCTGGTAAGATATAGGGCCCGTTTGGCGAAAGATTACACCAGGAACCCACTGGGCACCACCAGCAAAATTCCGAATGAACACTGGGTCACCGGGCGCAAACTGCCGAATCGGCCGATGCCGAGAAAATCCCTGTCCCTGCCGTTCTTGTGTGCGGCGTACTTTTGCGCCAATGTCCGGGAAAACCATCCTAAGGCGGGTGCGAAGTCTCCGGCCCATTAGGAGTTCTGCGGGAGCTACTCCACTCACCGCATGGGGGGTGGTCCTGTACGTAAACAAAAAGTGAGCCAGTCTCGTGTCCATTGATCCGGAAGACTGCTTCTTTAGGCCTCTTTTGAATGTCTGCACTGCGCGCTCTGCCAACCCATTTGAAGCCGGGTGGTAAGGGGCAGTGCGGATATGGCGTATGCCGTTCATCTTCATGAACCTCGCAAACTCCCCACTCGTGAATGGAGTGTCGTTATCCGTGACCAGCACCTCGGGGAGGCCATGCGTACTAAACGACAAACGCATCTTTTCAATTGTTGCGCAGGACGTTGTCCCCTGCATCGTATGCACCTCTAGCCATTTGGACTGGGCGTCAATTAGTAGAAGGAACATGGATCCTTGAAAAGGGCCTGCGAAATCTGCATGCAAGCGCGCCCAAGGCCGCCCTGGCCATTCCCAGTGATGTAGGGGCGCGGCCGGCGGAAGCTTCTGATGCTCCTGGCAAATGGAGCAGTTTTGGGCCACCTTCTCAATGTCGGTGTCGAGGCCTGGCCACCAGACATAACTCCGGGCCAACATTTTCATTTTGGTCACACCTGGATGCCCATTGTGCAAGTCTGTTAGTATCAACTCCTGGCCTTTTTCCGGGACAATCACACGCGTCCCCCACAAGAGGATGCCATCTTCCACGCTGAATTCTGACAGCTTGGAGGAAAATGCCCGCAACTCGCCTGGGAGCTGTCTATGCTGCCCACCATACAGGACTATGTGCCGAACCTTTGACAGGACTGGCTCCCTCTGGGTCCACTCACGGATCTGTGATGCCGTGACAGGCAAGGTGTCCATAAAATTTAGGGTTGCAACCACCTCACCGGTCGTGGGGGTCGACATGGGGCCGGTCGATAAAGGCAATCGGCTCAGTGCGTCGGCATTTGCTATCTGCGTACCTGGTTTGTGCTCCAGAGAATACTCGTATGCAGCAAGCAACAAAGCCCAGCACTGGATCCGTGCGGAAGCAATGGGCGGTATTGGCTTATCCTCTCTGAAAAGTCCCAGCAGAGGCTTATGATCAGTCACGATAGTGAAATGGCGGCCGTACACGTACTGGTGGAAGCGTTTCACCGCAAAAACCACTGCCAGGCCCTCCTTCTCGATCTGCGCGTACTTTTTCTCCGCTGCAGTCAATGTGCGGGAGGCGAAAGCTATCGGTCGCTCGGCCCCGTTCTCCATCTTGTGGGACAGGACAGCCCCAATACCATACGGGGATGCATCACATGTGACGAGCAAAGGCTTTCCAGGATCATAGTGGGTTAGTAACCCAGACGACGACAATTGTTGCTTTACCCGTCGGAAAGCGGTTTCTTGAGGCTGACCCCAAACCCAGGTGTGATTTTTCTTTAGCAGAAGGTGCAAGGGGGCCAGCGTAGTTGCCAGATTGGGGAGGAACTTCCCGTAATAGTTTACGAGACCGATAAAAGAACGAAGATGCGAAGTGTCAGTCAGGGCGGGGGCCTGTTGAATTGCACGCACCTCCTCTGTGACGGGGTGCAAACCTTCACGGTCCACCCGATAACCTAGGTAGACTACTTCCTTTGCCTGAAATACGCACTTTGTGCGACGTAAACGGACTCCAGCCTCCGAAAGGCGTCTAAGGACAGCCTCCAGATTTTCCAAATGTTCCTGCTCCGACGTCCCTGTGATCAAAACGTCATCTAGGTAGACAGCCACACGTGGTAAACCTCTCAAAATGCCCTCCATAACACGTTGAAAAATTGCGCAGGCAGAGGATACTCCAAAGGGCAACCGTGTATATTCATACAGGCCCCGGTGTGTGTTAATCGTTACATATGGTTGGGAGGCAGGGTCCAGCTCCAACTGCAGGTAGGTGTGACTCATATCTAATTTTGTGAACGAGAGTCCACCTGCAAGCTTCGCGTAGAGATCCTCTATGCGAGGCATTGGATATCGGTCGAGTCGGGAAGCCGTATTCACTGTAAGTTTATAGTCGCCACACAAGTGAACTGTGGCATCTGGCTTCATTACAGGTACAATTGGTGCTGCCCAGTCAGCAAATCGGACGGGCCTGATAATACCCAAACTCTCCAAACGAGTGAGCTCCCCTTCTACCTTCTCGAGCAAGGCGTAAGGCACCGGGCGCGCCCGGAAATAGCGCGACGTGGCTCCTGGTTCGACTTGGATACGGGCTACGGCCCCTTTTATTTTCCCCAAACCAGGCTGGAATACATCTGGGTATTGTCCTAGCACCTCAGTCAACCCTTCAGAAACTGTTGGGAGGATGTGCTGCCATTGCAACCGCAAATGGCGCAACCAGTCCCGACCCAACAGGCTGGGCCCATGGCCACGCACTACGATAAGTGGGAAACGCCCCTCCTGGCGTCCATAAACAACAGGGGTCATTGTAGTTCCTGCAATGTCCAGTGGTTCCCCCGTGTAGGTGGCCAACCTGGCCTGTGAGTCGGTTAATGTAAGGGTCTGTATACTCTGCTTGATGTGGTCGAATGTCCTCTGGGCGATCACGGAGACCACTGCGCCAGTGTCCAACTCCATCTCAAGTGGGTGGCCATTGACCCGTACTGTCACCCTAATGGGGGCCACACGGGGAGCTGCCACACAATGCAGCTGCAGGCAGTCGTCCTCCGTCTCCATGTCCTCAGGAGTAGTCGCCGCAGGTTCATCCACATGGAAGGTACGGCCCCTGGGCTGGTCCCAGTTACGGCCACTGGGCTGGTCCCAGTTTTGGTCGGAACGACGGCGCCTCTGGCGTCCCCAGGACCGCCGTCCGCGACGGGGTCGACGCCTACAAGTCTGACACGGACATGGCTCCTCATCCATTGGCTCTGGAGAAGGCTCCCTTCGGGGAGGAATGTCCGACGGCCACTGGCGTCGGTCCGGTCGTTGCCTCGCCCAAGGTACCGCAGGAGTGCGGGGGGACGTTTTTGGACGGAAAGGGTTGCGCCCCCAAGGCATGCACTTCCATTCCCTGTAGCTCCTGCACTCCTCGTTCTGCGCTCTCTCGGGACAAGACTATTTGAATGGCCTGTTGAAAAGTCAATGTTGGTTCAGCTAACAACTTTCTCTGGGTGGCCGCATTGTTAATACCACAAACCAAACGGTCGCGTAACATTTCTGACAAGGTCTCACCATAGTCACAGTACTCCGCAATCCTGCGTAGCCTGGATAGAAAATCGGCAAGGGATTCTCCAGGGGTCCTCTCAGCGGTATTAAACCGGTAACGCTGGACTATCGTGGACGGGGTTGGGTTAAAATGTTGCCCCACTATATTCACAAGTTCATCAAACGTTTTGGTGTCCGGTGCAGCTGGGTACGTAAGGCTCCTAATCACCCCAAACGTATGCGGGCCGCAGGCGGTGAGCAATATGATCACCTGGCGCCCGTTTTCGGTGATATTGTTTGCCCGGAAATAGCAACGCATCCGTTGTGTGTACTGGTTCCAGCTTTCCAGCGCAGCATCAAAAACAGCCAAACGTCCGTACAGAGGCATGGTAGAATAGAAAACAACTTCCAACCTGTATCCAACAAAAATCCAGGGAGGTGGCTTCAGCAGTGTAGACAGCTATTCACTTTAACCCTCGTCGCCAGTTTTGTGAGGGCCACGAAGAATCCAGCACAAGTTTTAAGGATACAAAGCAATAACATTTATTTACTATAACATATATACATAACAGCAGCAGCAACTTCCCTTGCTGCACACTCCTTCCTGCTGTTTCCAAACTGGCCAGCTTTATTTATACTTGGAGTTTACTAATGGTTTCTCCGCCCCCCTCATTGGGGAAGCTCATACTCCCACAGGATTGTGGGATTGTCATTAGTCCCCAGCCAATGGTAAGCAGGCCGGTCATAACAGCCTTCTTGACTACCTTCTGCAGCATTCAGTAAACCAATCTCATTTTAATGCCCTAAAAAATTAAAATCAGACATTTTGAATGATTTAATGTTTCAGGAAAGAGTCAATACAGAGCCTCATCCTTGCAAAACCTTTTCGGTTTTTTAATGTATCAACCTTCTTTCTATTATTCATTTTGTGAGGCAAGATTATGGACTGGATTCTCCGGACCCCAGTTGCATGTTCCTCTGCGGCGCCCCATTCATGGGGGGGGGCGGGATTCTATCTTCCCGTCGCTTGTCAATGGGATTTCCCATTGAAGCCATCCCACACCGCCGGGAAACCAGCGGGCGGGGGTGCGCGGCCGGCGGGGAAAGAGAATCCCAACACCCAGAGAATTCCGTCTTAGATTCCTCTCTCAATCGGAACAATAATCCTGCTTATTTCTGATAAAATTCACACTGGAAGCCCTTTCAAACTATGTATTTAGCAGTGGACAGCAGTGATCATGGACAAGGCTGGACAACCATAATAATAATCATCGCTTATTGTCACAAGTAGGCTTCAATGCAGTTACTGTGAAAGGCCTCTAGTCGCCACATTCCGGCGCCTGTTCGGGGAGGCTGGTACGGGAATTGAACCGTGCTGCTGGCCTTGTTCTGCATTACAAATGTGAGGTAATGCATTTTGGAAGGTCTAATGCAGGTAGGGAATATACAGTGAATGGTAGAACCCTCAAGATTATTGAAAGTCAGAGAGATCTAGGTGTACAGGTCCACAGGTCACTGAAAGGGGCAACACAGGTGGAGAAGGTAGTCAAGAAGGCATACGGCATGCTTGCCTTCATTGGCCGGGGCATTGAGTATAAGAATTGGCAAGTCATGTTGCAGCTGTATAGAACCTTAGTTAGGCCACACTTGGAGTATAGTGTTCAATTCTGGTCGCCACACTACCAGAAGGATGTGGAGGCTTTAGAGAGGGTGCAGAAGAGATTTACCAGGATGTTGCCTGGTATGGAGGGCATTAGCTATGAGGAGAGGTTGAATAAACTTGGTTTATTCTCACTGGAACGAAGGAGGTTGAGGGGCGACCTGATAGAGGTATACAAAATTATGAGGGGCATAGACAGAGTGGATAGTCAGAGGCTTTTCCCCAGGGTAGAGGGGTCAATTACTAGGGGGCATAGGTTTAAGGTGTGAGGGGCAAGGTTTAGAGTAGATGTACGAGGCAAGTTTTTTACACAGAGGGTAGTGGGTGCCTGGAACTCGCTACCGGAGGAGGTAGTGGAGGCAGGGGCGATAGTGACATTTAAGGGGCATCTTGACAAATACATGAATAGGATGGGAATAGAGGGATACGGACCCAGGAAGTGTAGAAGATTTTAGTTTAGTTGGGCAGCATGGTCGGCACGGGCTTGGAGGGCCGAAGGGCCTGTTCCTGTGCTGTACTTTTCTTTGTTCTTTGTTCTTACAAGCCAGCTGTTCAGCCCACTGTGCTAAACCAGCCCCTCAACCATAGGGTGGCCTTTGACTGCAGGGTGGACTGTGAAAGGTATCTATTTTGCCAGGCTTGGCTGATGGCAGGATGCATCGGCCATGGAGGGGAAGGAAGATGAATCAGTCAGTGAACACGATTGTAGCAGACCAGGCCAGGTCAGTTGTGACAATATGAAATTCTGGGCCTCGCCCAGAACAGTTAGCCTCCCAGCCCCTTGAAGTTGGAGACAGGGGACGAGGAAATGGGGAGGCTAATTAAGAATAAGAAGTCAAGGCATGTTATGGCAGAGAAATAATTAGAAGAATAAAATACAGAATGCACACTGCAGAAACTAGCAAACCCAGAGGCTTGGCTCATTTTAAACTCCAAATGTCATGGCGAGATTTGAACTTCACATCCTGGGGAACCCGAGACATGGGCTCGATTGTTTAAGGCCCGTGATTTAATCTAAAAAGAAACGCCCCATTGATAGCATTCAGGGCAAATTTTCTGGATGTTTTTCAGTCAATGCATGAAGGGGCCTTATCCCTCCCTCGTCCACCCTCACCATGAATGTTTGATGAAGCGTTACTGGAGGCAGGGTGACTGCCAGAGATTAGGGGCAGCGCCAAATGCCGCTGCAGTTTAAGTCTGATAAGAAGCTCCCAATTCCTATTTTATTCATGTGACGATAGGCTTTCCAGGTCATCTGCTAACCACATCATTAGTGTGTGCCTGTTCGGTTCCGGTTGACGTTGTGTTAATGACCTGGAAATTAGGCCGTCTCGTTTTATGTCCATAAAGCACCACTTTTGGTATGAAGCAAAATTTGGCACTCGATGGGCTGAGTTCTCTCACTATACCTCTGTATTTGATGTTTGCATTGTTAGCCAAAGTCAACTCCTTTCTCAAACCTTTTTTCCTCATGCTGCTTTTATGACAATTTCCTGCCCTCCCCTCTTTGGCATTGTCCATCTCTGTGGGTACCAGTTGTTTTCTTGTGCCTTGTCCCCAAAATAGAACGATTTGCATTCATTCCCTAGCTTAGCACGTCTCTCAAAAGCACACGGCATTCATTTTGCACGCGGCAAGGAGACAGAAATAGCAAATGAAATGAATGACCGGTTAATCTGTTTTTGGTGGCGTTTGGTTGGAAAAGGAATGTTGGCCGGGACATCAAGCGAACTCCCTATTTAAGCTTAAATACTGTCACAAGAGTTTTAACTTTCATCTGAGCTGCCGGAGTAGCTAAATAGGGCAAGCCCTCACTTAAGCCTTGAATCCACAACTTTCTACTAACTGAGCCAGTTCGAATATGCCATTCATCACATGTCAAACTGGACTGTGCCGGTTTAGCCTATTAGTTACCGGAGTGTGGTTAAGACACAACGTACGGGAGAATGTTGGCATTGCAGTGCCAAGGAGGGAATGGGGCTAAGATGGAGAAGAGAAAGGTAACATCAATGTAAGCGGATGCGTTAAACCAAACTTTGCATGCACCTACATTTCGTTTTTTAAAATAAATTTAGAGTCCCCAGTTCTTTTTTCCCAATTATGGGGCAATTTAGCGCGGCAAACCCACCTACCCTGCACATCTTTGGGTTGTGGGGGCGAAACCCACGCAAACACGGGGAGAATGTGCAAACTCCACACGGACAGTGACCCAGGGCCAGGATCGAACCCGGGACCTCGACGCTGTGAGGCAGCAGTGCTAACCACTGCGCCACCGTGCCGCCTCGCTGGGGGAGCATTTCTAAAGATTTTTAAACCAAAAACACACCGTCAATTCTCCACCGGCCGGATTCTCCGTGTTCCGCCGACAGTGCACCCCCTCCCGTGGGAAATCCCATGGGCCAGAGGCGGGAATGGAGAATCCCACTGCCAGTGACAGCACTCCGCTGAGAGACACACGGCTGGGGAGGCGGGCAATTCACCCCAATTCTTCTGAAGTAAAATACTCCGAAAAAAGGCCTCTACATTTCTTCCAATGCAGCTGCCAGGGTCTGTGACAATTTTCCTTATTATGCACGACATGCGTCCTACGCAAGTGTGATAACTATATTACCGATTAGTATTCTCACAGCACATTTTTTGTGTGTTTTTGTGAGAAGTTCTGGATTCCTGTCTGGGTGTATTTAACCCACTGCTATTCCACTGACTTCTAGAATTCATAATGGAACCTACTGTACCAGCAAATTGCAGACAGGCAAGTTAATCAGACGAATGAGGCGGCATCTCAATTCGGCTGCTGTCCTCAATTCCCCAGTAAAGTTCATGATTATTCATTCTGAGTATCAACTTCTGTCTCAGCAATTGCTTTGTCTGCAGCTTGTTCCAACAGTTGCCCATGTTCTAACAGGAGTATGCACTCCATATTCCTGTGTGCTGGCTGATTGGTTGTCACCTGTAAAATATTACAGTATCTTGTAAATATATCCTCATTTAAGTTCAAACATCCTGAATGAAGTATGGACAAATCAGAATGTTGCATTTTCAGGTCCCGTAAAGGGATGGGATTAAGATAATAGACGAACAGGAGTGCATCACAAGCCAGTAACAACATCAAGATTCAAAGGTGTCACAACTTGCAAGAGGAAATTATGACAACTTAAGAAAGTTCCTGAAGATGTGCTACAGCCCCAAGAAATATCTCCACGTATAATTTCCTCTTCCTGATGTTTTTCCTCGCAAGAATTTGGACGCTAACACAAACTGGCTGGGTAAAGGAGAATGGAGTGAGGTTCACAGAAGACGGAACAGGGCTAATCGATAGGCTGGGTTGGCGATGGAAATGAAATGAAAATGAAAATCGCTTATTGTCACGAGTTGGCTTCAATGAAGTTACTGTGAAAAGCCCCTAGTCGCCACATTCCGGCGCCTGTTCGGGGAGGCTGGTACGGGAATTGAACCGTGCTGCTGGCCTGCCTTGGTCTGCTTTCAAAGCCAGCGATTTAGCCCAGTGTGCTAAACCAGCCCCTCCCAGCCAGGAAGGGAGCCTGGCCGGAATTTCCTGGCCGTTCGCTGGCAGCGGGATTCAATCTTCCCGCCGCTTGTCGATGGGATTTCCCATTGACGCCACCGCACGTCACCAGGAAACCCGCTGGCAGGGGCACACTGCCAGGGGGAAAAGTGAATCCTGACGACCGGACAATTCTGGCCAATGTTCTAAATCAGGGATGCCTTCCAGAACCAAAATAACCCAGAATTTTGTACTTCAATCAACCGTAAAAAAGTGTTAGAAAATATAAATTTTAAGAAAAAGTTTGGAAAAACAAGGATTCCCCAACTAAAAATGGAACAAACAGCCTCGTCGCTCCCAACTACACCGTCAAGTCGCGCAAGAGGCCCCTCGCGAGATTTGTGACGCTTGAGCCGCCTCGTAAGATCTAACGAGACATCGCGATTTGCATCTTGCCCTCACTGGGCAGGATCCAGATTTACATATTTAAGTGAGTAGTTAGCTTCACTTGTATATGTCAGATTTTCTCAAGGCCCGAGGTTGCACGCCCGTGCCTGGGAGACCTCGCCATGGCGCTGTGTAACATTGATCCACACAAACGTGACCCAGGCGTAACAGCCCTGGGGGGGGTCTCCCAGGCCACTGGAGGTCCCCGGATGGTCAGCGTCTTGGCAGGGTGGTACCCTGGCACTCCTGCTGCAACCTTGGCACTGCCAGCCTGGCACCCCTGCGCTTCCAACCTGGCAGCCTGACAGTGTCACCCTGTCACTGCCAGTGTGCTTGGGTGGCACTGCCAGGCTGGCAAGGGCACTGCCAGGGTGCCACTGCCAGGATTGGGCCCTGCCCTTGTGATGTGGGGTGAGGGGGTGCTCGAGGACCCCCTGACAAGTAAGTTGGGACGTTGAGGTGTGGGGGGGGGGGGGGGGGGGGTCCGGAAGCTACAGTGGGGGGTCCGGAGGTCGGGGTAAGTGTGGCCTCGGCGTGGCGCCCCTCACCGAGGCCAATACAAAGCAGAGTCCCGTTTGATACGTGGTCGTTCTCAGCGCTGCAGGCACCGAGAAATACCCCGCTAAAGGCGCCCAAAACGAGTCTCTTGTTTTCCTGTTACATCGCGCCCTGAGAGTCGTGAGGGAGATGGACCGTGCAGAACATTTGAAGTGCACGTACGGATGTTCGAACTTGTCCACTGGCGTGGCGTCATAAGGTCAAAACCGAATTCAAAAACAGGGCGTCAACTCATAAAATATCGTAAGTACCAGTCGTCATAAGTCGAAAGCGGTAAACGCGCCTGTACAGAGGTTCAGCAGGATGGGAGCAGGGACGAGGGAGTTCAGCTGGATGGAGGAAATAGAGCCCGCTGGCATTGTTCTCCTCAGAGTAGAGAAGATTGATGGGGAGATTTGAAAGACATATTTCAAATAACGAGAGGTCTTTCTGAGACAGTAGATTCAAAATAATTGACCAAAGTCGAGCACAATTGTTTTCATACGGAAAATTGGGAAGATCTAAAATGTGAAAGTGTGAAATCAAATTGCAGGGTCGTTTTCAAGAGACAATCGAACAGACACTTGAGGGTGGGTGATTTGCAGGGCGCTGGGGAAATAGCTGAGGTGTGGATCGAACTTGGGAAGCTCTTCCAAAGGGAAGGCATTGGTGTGACAGGCAATTGGCCTCCTTCTCCGTTGCAAGATAAACTTCTATTATTTTGTCATAATCAATATTGAAAGAATTGCTGTACATGATAAAATGGCGGGCATTTTAATAGTTCGAAAGGTCACCCAGTACCCAGAAGGTTAATATAACTGTCGTCGATCATTTTGTGTGATACAAATCAAACATTGTTCTTTGATGTAAAAAACAATCCCAGTCGTAGTATTTCACACTCTGTTTTATGTTTGACATTTTTTTCGCACTTTGATGTTCAAAGGTAGTTCTGTTGGTAGTTTTCCCTGGCAGGGGCAGTTAACCGGGCCTGGTAGGGGAGTCCATGGGTGGAAGTTTCCCATATTTTTTCAAAGTGTTGGTCCCAGTTCGAAAACCGGGGAGAATCCCGCCGTCGGGAAAATTCACCGTGATTCACACCGTGCTAGCGCTTGCCTCTGATTCGCTTACCCCGGCGCTCCTGTTAAACGCCACCCCCATCACTTGTCCCAAGTCCAGTCAGGGAATGGCTGCCTTGAAGACAGTGAGGGAGCCCTCATCAAACACCTGGATGGTGTCGAGTAGAGGCCTGACATCCTCTACCCACGATTGGCCAGACGTCCAGTGAGCAAGGTCACCAACCCCGCCTGGGAGGCTCTGGCCACGATAGTGAAGGGAAGCTCGCTTCATAAGAGGACGGGGCTACAGTGCCAATCGGAGATGAATGATCTTCATGCAACCGGGAATTCTGCCTCCTCATGTCTTCTGCTGCTCCCCTTCACACACCCATCACACCTCCACCGTGATCTCTCTCCCAGCCATCTCACGGGATTCCCAACGGTTGTCATGGCGCCCTCCCCTCCTCCACTCCCCATGGGCCACCCAGTAGACAATCTGCTCCTCACATCCCCACTCCCACTCACCTCCCACACATGGCAGACTTCATCACCATCTGAACTGGCAGGATTCCCGCCTACACTCTCCCATCTGTCTCACTGCAGGGCAAACTCGAGCACAACCGGCGGGCACATCCACCCAGAGTCATGCCCAAGCTGAGAACCCTGCCCCGTTTGAGGACAGAGCACTTGAGCTGGCCTGGGAGGAACAAGAGACAAAAGTGAGAAGCCTTAACTCTCAACATGGTGCAAGCCTCACGTGAGTTAACTTTCTCCCATCAGTCTGCCCCTGTGATGCACTAATGCCATCTTGCTTCCCTTGCAGGGCAATCAGTCGACCGGCCCGGACTACCTCGTGCCCGCTGGATACTAGCAGCTGTGAGGGAGACATCTCCGATCTCACCCTCGAAGAGGCGTCCCAGCTATCTGCACCTTCCACCAGCACAGATACTCACACCTCGGTGGGGTTGAGTACGAGGCCGGCTTCTGGGTCACTCACTGGTGAGCACCTCACAGCTGATGATCCACAGCAGGTGGAGGCAGGGACGTCCCAGGGAACCGGCTCTCGGAGGGATGCCGGAGTCCGGGACACTGCTGAGCTCCTGGCCGATGATGTGCCCCTGGGTCCGGCCATCCCAGAGCTGCTGGAACTGCAAAGGCAGAGTCACGAGTGTCAGGAAGGGATGACAGCATTCCCTCCTCGGGCTGCAAGGCCGACTGGAGGAGTCCCAACGCCGCCTGTCCAAGAAAAATGGTGCCGTCACTCCTACGCAACGAGACCAACACTGCGAAGGTGGCATCATCAGTGGAGATCTTGGACTTTGGTGATTGATGTGCACATCATGGCGGGGGATGTCCGCTGTAGCGCACAAAGACTCCATGAGACGAATAGAGTGAAGTCGATGAGGCTTTATTAAGCGTGTCTGTTCCCCAGCAGCCCGATAGTAAACTGGCCTGCGGGGGAGGACTCCGGCTTCTTATACTCCGCCTTCAGGGCGGAGCTTGAGGTCAACGGCCAACCAGGACCCGGGATCTGTCAGCCAATGACATTAGGGCTTCCAGTCCCACATGACCCCCAATACATACTACCACATCCGCTCAATAGCTCAACTCATGACCTCCCTGGCTGAGGGAATGACCCCCATGATGCAGGGTTTCAACAGCACGGTGCAGGCCCTGGTGGAAATCCATGTGTGTCCGCACCAGAAGGCGACAGGCTTCTGGACCTCACCCCAGCTGCCCCGCTATCCCGTAGAGGAGCCCAGGGCCCGACTGGCGCTCGAAAGGAAGAGGATTGGCAGGAGCGCAGCCCGGGGCCCGCCACCCAGGAGGCCGTGGGAATATCCAGTCCATCTGACATCCCCCTCCCTGTGAGCGACACACCTCCAGCTCCGCACACTGAGGAGGGCAGCACTACAACACCCATGCAGCTCAAAAGTAGGCCCGGACTCTCATGGTCCAGGATCCCAGGGGACGCCCACCCAAGGTCATCTCAGGCAACAGGGCGTGGGAGTCAGCAGACCACCACCTCGGGTGTGGATCTTGGGGATAGACCTAGACGTAGTGGGAAGATGGGGAGAGGAAGAAACAATAGGTACCTAGTGGGCAGAAGTCAACCTAGGCGCTAGTAGAGATAAGTCATCACTGTAACAGCGCACAGGAAGCGATGCCTACGTACCAGCCACCATTAAACATCGAGGCTCACAGCCATGAAGGAGTGAATGCCTGTGAGTGACCCTATTCCCCGAGATGCTGAGACTGAACACCCCACCACCCCGCACCGACCCCGAGTTGCACTTATCTCGGTCCCCCGCATCCTCTCGAGAGGGGTGACGTCGACCTGAGCACTCATCTCCGAGGTCAGGTCGCCAGGGTCTCGTTTTGACACAGCTGTTGTAAACGGCCCCGGCGCCCAATGATCTTTCAGGGAGGGAGGAAGCCCGGGCACGAGGGCCTGCTGATAAGATGCTAATTTAAGTGAGGCTCCCGACCTTCCGTGATGGGATTCTGATTATGTCAGCTGCGAGGGGCCTGGAAAATTGGAAAACGCGATCTTGCCGGGGAGAATTGGGGTATCCTGAGTCTCGCCATATTTTGCGCCGCGTTGGGCGTTGGCGGCTAACTCGGGCTGAAAATCGCCCCCAACATTCTGCTCGTAATTCACCGGCAGCGCGACGATTTGCCTCCACGCCGGAAGGTTTCGGCTTCAAATCCTACCCCAGGACTTGAGAACAAAAATCAAGGCTGACATTCCGATGCAGGACTGAGGGAGCGCTGCATTGTTGGCGGTACTTGCGTTTTCGATGAGAAGTTAAACCGAGTCGGTGTCTATTCTCTCAGGTGGACCATGACACCATGGGGGAGACTGGAAAATCCCACCTTGATTATCCGGTCATTATCATATTGCTGTGTGTGGGATCTTGCTGTGTGTGAATTAGCTGCTGTGTTTCCTGCATTATAACAGTGACCACACTTCAAAAAGCCCTTCATTGGCTGTAAAACACCTTGAGCTGTCTGATGGTGATAAAGGGTTGGATATAAATGCTACTCGTTTCATCCCATTGCTCCAGTGATTAAGGCACATTACCTCAGAATTCATTTTGCACTTTCAGGCCTTCAGATCCCAAATCACGTGCCTTTTAGGTCCAAGCAGGTGAGATGGGAAAGGAGGGAGCAGGTCACAGTCACCTGTAGCAACGCGTTTTGAAAAAGAAAAGGTGCTGGGTGAGATTCTGGGCCGCGCACCGTTTCGCTGGCGGCAGGATTCTATCTTCCCGCTGATTGTTAATGAGATTTCCCATTGTAACCGGCCCACACTGCTGGAAAACCCGGGGGTGGGGATGCCATGACGACGGGAAAAGTGAGTCGCACCAGGCAGCGAATTCTGGCCGCTGTGTGTGGCGCACATTGCTAAGTGAAGGAATAACCAACAATAACTTGCCTTTATATAACTCCTCAAAAATGTCCCAAGGACTGTTGTCAGACAAAAGGTACAATTTAATCTTTCCGTTTTTAAACTGGACCAACTATTTGTGCCAACTAATGAGAGGCCGACCCGCAATCCAGGCTATTTTTGCAGCTTCTTTAAAGAATACGAGGCAGGTTAGTTTGCAGCGTCAGAGGGAGCAAGTGGTTTGTGAGGTTGACATACTGAGCATCTGCCAGTATTCCCCCCCCACCCCCGCGATCCTCAGCACATCCCGCGCAGCGTCACCTCGGCTGCCACTTGTTTCGAATCACAGTGAGCGCGAGATCACCCAGCAACTCTGGGACAAAGTGTTGATTGGCAGCGTGCCCAAGAATCAGGGCAAAGAATGGGGAAAGGTGGGTGGGTAGCAGGTTGGTAAACCAGGCGGCAACACGGATTCACACGCCCACCCTGCATTTTCCATAGAAGAAGAATCATAGAATCTCTACATTTCGGAAGGAGGACATTCGGCCAACTGAGTCTGCCAACTCTCCCAGCCTAGCCTGATAATCCTTTAACGCCACCTTAGCTACACATCTTTGGACACTAAGGGACAATTTAACATGGCCAATCCACCTAACCTGCACATCTTTGGACACTAAGGGCTGTTTATCATGGCCAATCCACCTAACCTGCACATCTTTGGACACTAAGGGACAATTTAACATGGCCAATCCACCTAACCTGCACATCTTTGGACACTAAGGGACAATTTAACATGGCCAATCCACCTAACCTGCACATCTTTGGACACTAAGGGACAATTTATCATGGCCAATCCACCTAACCTGCACATCTTTGGACTGTGGGAGGAAACCGGAGCATCCGGAGGAAACCCACGGACACACGGGGAGAACGTGCAGACTCCGCACAGACAGTGACCCGAGGCCGGAATCGAACCCAGGTTCCAAAAGGTTATGTGGGGTTACAGGGATAAGGTGGGGGCATGGGCGTAGGTCGGGAGCCGATGGGCCGAATGCCCTCCTTCCACACTGTATGAAGCCTATGATTCTCTGTGCAGCACATTCCAAAAGTGGCCTGGAAATGAACACGGTTTCAGAATTTATCCTCCAAATGCGTGGAGGAGGACGGTCAAAGGTGCATTGACACTAAATCTGGAGCATTGGGATGATGCAGTTTGACTTTACGCTGACATTGAAGTTGTGGAAATTCAGCTTGGATGCAGAGTCAGGGGCCAACCTGACACCAGAGTGAAATGGATTAAAAATCCCTGGATGAAGGCGTCTCACTCTGGTTCACTTCAAAATCAGTTTGGCCTCTGTAGAGGCCAAATGTGCAATTGGTGCAAAGCCCAAATTAGCAGCTGTGCTGAACTTGCAATATAAGTGCAGTAGCAGAGGGTCAAATCTCCCGTAGCAAATTCACAACTTTGTCCCAAGGTGAGCAATCACAGGTGCTCCACTCTCACACCTTCCTCTTAATAATAAAGAAGCTGAATGAGAAAATGCTAATGAGGCCCAAAGGACTAATCTCCCAAACTAAAGGAACAGGTTCATCCTTACCTCCTGTTACATGTACACTTATTTTTTGCTTGAAAGCTGTTATTTGCTCTCATATTCCAGGAAGGAAGCATACCATTACAATGTCAAATTTAAACTGCCATTAAAAAAAATATTTAAAAGGTTGTCGAGGTAACCAGCTATCGATATCGTGGCGAAATGTGTTGAATATTATTGGCCTGGATTCTCCAGTTTTCACAGCCACCTGTTTTTCCCGTGGCGCACTGTTAACTGGTGGCGTGATTCTATATTCCCGCCGCTTGTCAATGGGATTTCCCGTTGAAACCGCCCCACGTCTCCGGGAAACCCACGGGCGGGAGTGCGCTGCCCCGTCGAAAGGAGAATCCCAACGGCTGGAGAATTCCAACCATTTTATTATTGGGCCCAGGTCTGTTCAAATCAAAGCTGGTAAAGAACAAGACTCCACAAATACTGGACTATCCCATTCCTCGACCAATAAAAAGATTTAAAACAAGGTCGTTGGAAACTCCAGTAGACTGCTGGGTAATCTCTTCAGCTCTGTTATGCGACAGTTCCAGTTATGTTTGTCAATTCAACTTAAAAGCTGAAGTGTACAACACGGTTTCCACCATGAAAGCTCAGATCTCTTCACGTTACCCCAAAGTGGCTTGTAAAGTTGATGCGACCATCAATTCACACGAGACGATTAGTAGAAGTGAACAGTGGTTTTAATCAGCTAGATCTGTGCCTGCCTGCGACTGCTCTGTACTGAGTGCCGCCTACAGGCTGCAGCTCTATATACCTCCCCCGAGGGGGCGGAGCCACAGGCGGAGCCCACAGGGGCATCAACATAGTACAGTCCAATACAGTGGTGAATTGCAGTAGCAATACGTTCACCACAAAAGTACTATTCAGTTACATTGCAAAAGGTTTAAAGGGATCTTGGGACACAGTTTCGAGCATGCTGGAGGTTAGTTCACAGAGGATTAGACCAATCAAGAGCAACTTTTATCAGAGAGCAAATGAGGGCCCATGTCTAAATCTTTCGGTTTTCACCAGGAAAGTATTGTGAGGGATAAGAGCAGTCACCATGTATACCTTTTGTATAATTATCAATTTTTCCTTTCTTTAGCAAGGGGGATGATGTTCAGCAAACAATGTGATCTTTCTCCCAGCTCCGCGGACAAGGCAAGCACAACTCTGCTTTAACGTCTCATTTGTAAGATGGCACCTCCAACATTGGAGCCTCTGTCAGTGTTGCACCGAAAATGTGGTGCCTCTAACTCATGGGTGCCAACAACTGAGCCAAACTGTAAACTGGACCCAGATCCGTGAGCTGAGTCTATAGTTTTAACTTAATTTGTTCTTGAGATGTGGGCGTCGCCGGCTGGGCCAGCATTTGTTGCCCATCCCTAACGACCCTTGAACTGAGTGGTTTGCACAGCCATTTAAGTGCGGGGGGGGGGGGGGTTAAGAGTCAGCCGCATCGCTGTGTGGGTCTGGAGTCACATGTAGGCCAGACCGGGTAAGGACGGCAGATTTCCCTCCCTAAAGGGCATTAGTGAACCAGGTGGGTTTTTACAATAATCGGCAATGGTTTCATTCGACTTTTAATTCCAGATTTATTTATTTTTTTCAATAAATTTAGAGTATCCAATTATTCCTTTTTTACCAATTAAGGGGCAATTTAGCGTGGCCAATCCAGCTAACCTACACATCGTTTTGGGTTGTGGGGGTGAGACCCACGCAGACACGGGTGTCATGATATTCAAACATACATCATAACACATACATAATGATAGACAGACAAACAGACCAATTAGCACACATAACACGACAGCCAATCACAGGCAAGAGCAGACACAGTATAAGACAAGAAACACGACACTTCCTGGCCAGTCCATCTGGAGACAGCACAGGGCCAGGACCTCATAGCAAGACACTCGCACAGTCACAACGTGCTGAGTACCAAGTCAGATGTAAAATAGTTGGTTGGAATAAAACTGCGTTGTACCAATCGCAACCGTGTTGGTTCGTCTGTACCTCAGAGCACCCAACACCTCAACGGGGAGAATGTGCAAACTCCACACGGACAGTGACCCAGGGCCGGGGACGAACCTGGGACTTCGGCGCCGTGAGGCAGCAGTGCTAACCACTGTGCCACCCCCAATAATTGCAGATTTTTAGTGAATTCAAATATCACCATCTGCCGTGCTGCGATTCAAACCCAGAACCCATTACCCTGGGTCTCTGAATTACTAGTGCAGTGACACTACCACTGCACCACTGCCTTCCCATGCCTCAGTGCAATAAGCAGGCATTGCCTAAATTCTTTAGAAATAATCTCCAAAATATTATATTTGCTGGGACTACATTCATTGTGAGATGCGCCATTGATTTCAAGACATGGGACAGTAAATGTAACATTGCTCCCTCATCACCTCAACCAGTGATTAGCTGAGACATACAGACTGAAAAGTCCACCTTCAAACCCGTACTGAATGAAGTGATCTCAGCCAGGATTGCCGTAGGGACAATTGACTTTGGTCCTCAAGATTAGGAGAATGCTTGGATTTCCAATCTTGATCACCGTCTAGCGGAGGACAGGATCAGGCGCGATATGCACCCCGTACATTATTTAAAAACCCTCTACCCACTACTAGTGGTGTACCAAGACAGACTTTCATCTGTTTCCATAGCTAGT
Source organism: Scyliorhinus torazame (assembly GCF_047496885.1). Taxonomy (NCBI): domain Eukaryota; kingdom Metazoa; phylum Chordata; class Chondrichthyes; order Carcharhiniformes; family Scyliorhinidae; genus Scyliorhinus; species Scyliorhinus torazame. Next base: position 24,589,341 of record NC_092738.1, on the reverse strand, counting down.
AATTCCCGAAAGCCGCCAGTCTGTCACCAGGGGCTTAAAGCTTGAGGGCTGCCACTCCACATCAAAAATGGCCGACCAAGGATTTCTGCTGCTCTTACCGCCAGCCATTGGCACGTCTGAAAGGATTCGCAAGTTGACACACTCAACCCGTTTGACCGCGTTACGAACACACCTTCCTTGGCCATCAAATCCTGGGGTGGGACTTGAACCGGGAACTTCTAGCTCAGAGGCAGAGGCTGCCCACTGCACCACAAGAACGTCACCCTCTAACTTAGCCTCACCTATTTGGCTTGACCTGTGAACAATGGCAATTCATATTTTAAAATACCCCCTAAAAAAATATCTATTAGTTTTGTCTGAAGCTCACTGGATGTTTAAGCCAATAAATGTTAAAATATAAATACAATAATAAATGTATTTAAACATTACACAAGTTTTTTATCTAGCCCGTTAACCACCTCGATGGCTGAAGTCTGAGCTATTCAGACCAAGTTCAGTCAATGTTACATTAACTGACCTCAGTAGGACCGAACTGTGACCTACTGCAGCCAAAGTCAAGATCGGAAAGATTAATTGGCGCCAATCCCAATTGTTACACAGTCGCCCCTAATGGCAGTGTGTATATAAGAACATAACATAAGAACTAGGAGCAGGAGTAGGCCACCTGGCCCCTCGAGCCTGCTCCACAATTCAATGAGATCATGGCTGATCTTTTGTGGACTCAGCTCCACTTTCCGGCCCGAACACCATAACCCTTAATCCCTTTATTCTTCAAAAAACTATCTATCTTTATCTTAAAAACATTTAATGAAGGAGCCTCTACTGCTTCACTGGGCAAGGAATTCCATAGATTCACAACCCTTTGGGTGAAGAAGTTCCTCCTACACTCCGTCCTAAATCTACTTCCCCTTATTTTGAGGCTATGCCCCCTAGTTCTGCTTTCACCCGCCAGTGGAAACAACCTGCCCGCATCTATCCTATCTATTCCCTTCATAATCTTATATGTTTCTATAAGATCCCCCCTCATCCTTCTAAATTCCAATGAGTGCAGTCCCAGTCTACTCAACCTTTCCTCGTAATCTAACCCCTTCAGCTCTGGGGTTAATTTAGTGAATCTCCTCTGCACACCCTCCAGTGCCAGTACGTCCTTTCTCAAGTAAGGAGACCAAAACTGAACACAATACTCCAGGTGTGGCCTCACTAACACCTTATACAATTGCAGCATAACCTCCCTAGTCTTAAACTCCATCCCTCTAGCAATGAAGGAATATACATATACATAGAATGTTAGGCGATAAAAAGATACTTCCCAGGTATGACCGTGACAAAAACAGTAATTTCTGTCTTTCGTTAAAGTCGCTAGGATTTAAAATGGAGGCTGTTTCTTTCATCAAATACAAAATGGTGAATCAGAGACTATCTGTATGGACCCATGTAGCTGATAAAGAATTCTCTTTGATGGCTGAGGCCAGAATGCTTGCTTATAATGTTATTGAGAGCAGTATTTTGTCAAGCAAAAATAGAATTGACACAAGCAAATTATGATGACAAAGAAGATGGTAGCTAAAAGCTCATTGTCATGGGCAGCATGGTGGCGCAGTGGTTAGCACTGCTGCCTCATGGCGTCGAGGTCCTGGGTTCGATCCCGGCTCTGGGTCACTGTCCATGTGGAGTTTGCACATTCTCCCTGTGTCTGCGTGGGTCTCACCCCCACAACCCAAAGATGTGCAGGGTAGGTGGATTGGCCACGCTAAATTGCCCCTTCATTGGAAAAAATTAATTGCGTACTCTAAATTTTAAAAAAAACTTAGCGTCCAACGTGGGGTGAAACTTTTATGTTTGCTTGGAGCTATATCAAAAGAAATAGCCTCACATCAAAAGGCTTGAAGACTTATATATCCAGATCTTGGCTGCTGATCTTGTGTTCTGGTGGAGGTGTTCCAGACTTCATGGATGCTGTAAGATTCTAGCATCAATGTATAACAGCTCACCCTGAAAAATATATTTCAAGATTCTCAACTCAATGTCAAGGAACCAAACTGTTCCGTTCGAAGAGCTACATAAAGGTAGCTTTCTAAAAAGAGTATTGACACATCATGGACTGATTTCAGTGCTGGTTAGCATTTTACTGATGATTTCGTTTCTCTGTAATTTTATATTTGCAAGTAAATTTAGGTAAGTAATTTAGCCTGTATAAAGTAGTTGTAATGGCATGATATTTTTCATCTTTGGGATTGATACGAGACATCGTGAGCATCCTCTGCCTTGTCTAATACATGTTAACTGTTAGATCTGGGATACACCAATCCAAATATGACAGAGTACAACTATCTCGCTTCAATTTATCGAAGACCTCCATCTGTTTGCAGAAACTGTTGTCAGGCTATTTACATGAGCAAAGGTGTTAGGAAAAAGCCTGAACTGAGACCGTGATGAGTTTCACAGTCAGATAGCCTGCAGCCACTCACTGTCAAAAGTCACACATGAATGGCAGAAGGTGCCTGCTGCCACATGTGGAACTGTACCACAGTGAGAGCGATGTTTTCAGGAGTGGCGGGGAGAGAATGGAAGAGGGGGGGAAAAAATAACTTACTGACTTATCGGTGATAGTTTCAGCTAAGATGAAAAGGCTGGGTTTGCGGCTGGGGAATAGAATGCCCTTGCAGCCATTTGGTCGCAATGTTCCAACGAAGCTGGGGATCAGTGCGGTAAAGAAAGGTGGGGGGGGGCGGGGGGAATGGAAAATATTCTCTGGCCGTTGGCATTCTGATTTCCCGTTGGCATGGCATCCCCGCTAGCGGGTTACCCATTGCCCTGCGGAGGCTTCAATGGGAAATCCCATTGACAAGCGGTGGGAAGATAGAATCCCGCCTCCAGTGAACGACGGGCGTGGCTGGGGGAGCGGAGAATCACGCCCAAGTTCTGCATTTCTGTAGCACCTTTTATGACCCAAAATGTTCCAAATGACGTATTTTTGAAATGTAGTCACTGTTGCACCGTAGGAAACATGGCAGCCAATTTGCACACAGCAAGATCCCAAAACCTTGTTTAAATAAATAAGTAGATAGTCTGTTTCTGTTGTGTAGGTTGCAGGACCATGGTGAGAACACCTCTACCCTTCTTCGACTGATCAGATGAGATCTGTAAAGTTCACCTCTAAGAGACACATTGCCCAGGTAGGATGGCACTCCCCCCAGTGCTGCATCCTATTTTGCACCAGGCCCATTGTCAGCAGATAGGCTGGTTAATCACACAGAGGACGCGATCTAGCGAATTCCCATATTGAGCAGGTGGAGGCTCGCCCAATAGGGACTCACTGGCGGCACTTTGAAATGTGCAACCCAGCCCCGGACCGATGTTCTCGATGGTCCCGGGCTGGGACGGCAGCATTGTACGCCACGACTGTGACTTCATTTTGTTACAAAGAACAAAGAACAAAGAAAAGTGCAGCACAGGAACAGGCCCTTCGGCCCTCCAAGCCCGTGCCGACCATGCTGCCCGACTAAACTACAATCTTCTACACTTCCTGGGTCCGTATCCCTCTATTCCCATCCTATTCATATATTTGTCAAGATGCCCCTTAAATGTCACTATCGTCCCTGCTTCCACCACCTCCTCCGGTAGCGAGTTCCAGGCACCCACTACCCTCTGTGTAAAAAACTTCCCTCGTACATCTCCTCTAAACCTTGCACCTCTCACCTTAAACCTATGCCCCCTAGTAATCGACCCCTCTACCCTGGGAAAAAGTCTCTGACTATCCACTCTGTCTATGCCCCTCATAATTTTGCAGACCTCTATCAGGTCGCCCCTCAACCTCCGTCGTTCCAGTGAGAACAAACCGAGTTTATTCAACCGCTCCTCATAGCTAATGCCCTCCATACCAGGCAACATCCTGGTAAATCTCTTCTGCACCCTCTCTAAAGCCTCCACATCTTCTGGTAGTGCGGCGACCAGAATTGAACACTATACTCCAAGTGTGGCCTAACTAAAGTTCTATACAGCTGCAACATGACTTGCCAATTCTTATACTCAATGCCCCGGCCAATGAAGGCAAGCATGCCGTATGCCTTCTTGACTACCTTCTCCACCTGTGTTGCCCCTTTCAGTGACCTGTGGACCTGTACACCTAGATCTCTCTGACTGTCAATACTCCTGAGGGTTCTACCATTCACTGTATATTCCCTACCTGCATTAGACCTTCCAAAATGCATTACCTCACATTTGTCCGGATTAAACTCCATCTGCCATCTCTCCGCCCAAGTCTCCAGACAATCTCAATCCTGCTGTATCCTCCGACAGTCCTCATCGCTATCCGCAATTCCACCAACCTTTGTGTCGTCTGCAAACTTACTAATCAGACCAGTTACATTTTCCTCCAAATCATTTATATGTACTACGAACAGCAAAGATCCCAGCACTGATCCCTGTGGAACACCACTGGTCACAGCCCTCCAATTAGAAAAGCATCCTTCAATTGCTACTCTCTGCCTTCTATGACCGAGCCAGTTATGTATCCATCAAGGAATAAACCTGAGTTTATGTTAGCCTGGCCTCGGCTAGAGTTATTACACTGGCGACGAGGAGTAAAAACAGGATTCCGAACAGCCTTCAAAGGAAAGCAAAAAAAAACCCGGAAATGCCTTTTTTTGGTAAACCTGAGCCATATGATGTAAACATAGAAGACTGGGGGGTCCTGATATTTAGCCTCATAAAAAGCCTAACTTACCCAGAGACCCCTGACTCCAAAACTTTATAGAAGCTGGTAGACCGAGTGCAAAATCACTATGACCCAGAACCTTCCATCATCCTCCAGCAATACCGTTTTAATATGGCAGGGAGGACAGAGAGGAACCTGTCACTGAATTCCGCAGTCGCTCACGGAAATTGGCGGACTACTGCAAATGCCTATCCCTGACTGAGAGGCTATGCAATAGACTGGTGTGTGGAATTAACAATGGCACAACTCAGGAGGAATTACTGCCAGAGCCCAACCTAGACCCGGAAAAGGCCATTGAGATAACCCTGTCCCTGGGGAACGCTGAGAAAGGCGCAACTCAGGCAAGGCTTCCAGAATTAGCAATACACATACTATCCAGGCACGAGGTCAAGGCCAGCCCAGCCTCATACTTCATGATTAACACACGAAAGGGCCGATATGAATATACATGCCTGCCCTTTGGCGTCTTGTCGGCATGTGCCATATTTCAGTGCGTTATGGAGAACATACTCCAAGGACTACACAAGATGGCAGTGTACCTCAACGACGTATTAGTTACAGGGACTACAGAGCAGGAGCACCTAGCGAACCTGGGAGAAGTCTCGTGGTTTTCAAGCGTACGGGTACACCTCAAAAGAGAGAAGTGCGTGTTCCAAACGAGTACGGTAACCTAGGATACCAGGTGGATAAGAAAGGCCTACACCCCTTGCAGGACAAGAGCAAGGCCATTAACGATGTGTCTATCCCACAGAACTGAAATCCTTCCTGGGCCTCATCCATTATTATGGGAAATTCATCCTCAACTTGGCCTCTCTGCTGTCATAAATGGTCATGGCAGGCACCAGAAGACGAGGCCTTTGAGAAAGTAAATCGGCAGCTATTACCATCGAACATACTAGCCCGTTATGATTGCAAGAAGGAGCTCATACTGTCATGCGACATCTCTCCCTATGGGGTTGGAGCGATATTATCGCATTGTTGGGAAGATGGCACGGAACGGCCCATTGGTGCAAATGCAGGACCCTTGCAGATGCAGAGTGGCGCTACTCACACATTGGGAAGGAGGGCTTGACGCTAAAAAATTCCACCAGTATGTCCACGGCCGACATTTCGTGATCGTGACGGACCACAAACCTTTGCTGGGCCTGTCTTCTGGCCCGGATACAAGGCCGTTGGGCCTTGTTACTGGCAGCCTGCGAATACGCGCTAGAGCATCGCCCCAGAGCACGAATCGCCAACGCCGATGCCCTGAGCCATCTCCGCTGCCCACAACCCTGGCTCCCTAGCAGAGGTCACCATGACCTTAAATTCCTTAGAGACCTTACTCGCATCGGCAAAATGGATCAGAGCTTGGACACAAAAGAACCCTATTTTGCCCAAACTAAGACACATGTGGGCAGGATTCTCTGACTCCCCGCCGGGTCGGAGAATCGGCGTGGGGGTGGCGGGAATCCCGCCCCGCTGCCCCGACGCCGGCTGACGGATTCTCCGGCGCCAGTTTTTCGGCGGGGGCGGGAATCGCGTCGCGCCGGTCGAGGGCCGTTGGCAGTGGCCCCCCCCCCCGGCGATCCTCTGCTCCGCGATGGGCCGAGTGGCCGCCTGTTTTCGGGCAGGCCTGTGACGTGGGGGCACTCTTGCCCTCCGCGCCGGCCTCTGTAAGGCTCCGCCGTGGCCGGTGCGGAGAAGAACCCCCCTGCGCATGCGCTGGGATCACGGCAGCACACGCTGGCGCTCCCGCGCATGCTCCAACTCGCGCCGGCTGGCGGAGGCCCTTCCGTGCTGGCTGGCGCGGCGCCAACCCCGCCGCGCCGGCCTAGCCCCTGAAGATGCGGAGGACTCCGCACCTTCGGGGCGGCCCAACGCCGGAGTGGTTCATGTCCCTCCGCCCAGGGGAACTGCGCAGCGGCCATCCTGGGTATTACAGCCAATGAGGAGCCCCGAAACGGTAAGTCAAAACTAATTTATTTCCTACTCACAGTTAGGAAATACAGCTACACTCCAAGTCCCAGCCGGGACCATCCTGACATGCTGGTTCCCTCAGTGGGGGAGCTCGTATTCCATGAGCCCGATGGGGGAAATCGATCGTGTCATCCCTATGGGTCTCGTATGGGTTATAACACTGGGGTTTCCGAAATGAAGATGCTCGCGAGTAGTTACGTTTGGTAGCCCGGGTTCGACATGGATATTGTGGACCTGGTAAAACAATGTCCTTCACGCCAAGTCAACCAGAAGCTCCCTTCGGCCTCCCCACACCCATTGGAGTAGCCGGGCAGACCAGGGCTGCGGTTACACGTCAACTTTGCTGGGCCCATTTTTAGGTTCTATGTTCTTAATCTGAGTGGATGGAGGTACACCGCGAGGCCCCTGCAGCCTCCCCGCGCCACGATTGAGAAACTCCGCCAGCGCTTTTGCATTCACGGCAGACTCTGACTGTGGGACGGCGACTTTGTACCAGGATGAGCCTGCTGTTTCTGAATTTGGCAGGGAGGTGGAGGCCAAACAAGAGGATCAAAAAAGAAATCATGATGCCATGAGACCCAAGAGAGTGTTCGAGACGAGGGATGCTGTCTACGTGCGGAAGGTCGGAGGTGGCTGGCTCCAGCTGGGTCCTTGGAGTCATCCGAGAAAAGATGGGATATGTCTCCTACAGGGTGAAGGCCCAAGCGAAAGTCCTGAGGAAGCACCTGGGCCACGTTAGTAGGGAGCCTTAGAAGAAGCAGAAATCAGGCACAAAGCAGTCGAAAGACGATTGTTCAAGGTATGGATTTATTAATTGTGCCAATTTCGGCTGCGTGTGTCGTGAAGGTCGGCCGGTGTGGGTCGCGGCGGTTGTCCAGTGTGGGTCGCGAAGGACGGCCAGCGTGGGTCGTGAAGGACGGCCAGCGTGGGTCCCGAAGGTCGGCCAGCGTGGGTCGCGAAGGACGGTCAGCGTGGGTCGCGAAGGTCGGCCAGCGTGGGTCCCGAAGGTCGGCCAGCGTGGGTCCCGAAGGTTGGCCAGCGTGGGTCGCGAAGGTCGGCCAGCGTGGGTCGCGAAGGTCGGCCAGCGTGGGTCGCGAAGGTCGGCCAGCGTGGGTCGCGAAGGTCGGCCAGCGTGGGTCGCGAAGGTCGGCCAGCGTGGGTCGCGAAGGTCGGCCAGCGTGGGTCGCGAAGGTCGGCCAGCGTGGGTCGCGAAGGTCGGCCAGCGTGGGTCGCGAAGGTCGGCCAGCGTGGGTCGCGAAGGTCGGCCAGCGTGGGTCGCGAAGGTCGGCCAGCGTGGGTCGCGAAGGTCGGCCAGCGTGGGTCGCGAAGGTCGGCCAGCGTGGGTCGCGAAGGTCGGCCAGCGTGGGTCGCGAAGGTCGGCCGGCGTGAGTTCCGAAGTTTCGCCGCTTGGTAAAAATGGGTCCCCGGAAAAAAAGTTTGAAAAACACTGGCCTTTCACAGAGCATGCTATCATAAATCTGAAAGAAAACGTTTTGACAATAAAAAATCCAAATTTGCTCGCACCTTCTTGACATAAGTAGAGGACCAAATCTGTCTGTGGGATATCGGTGTTACAAATCCCACTGATTAATAACAGAGCCAGACCCGAAACAGAACGGGTTCCTGTCTTATTGACACACAGGTGGTATGTCTTTAGTGGCTACGAAGCACCGACCCTTTGCATTATGGGAGACCATTGTGTGCGTGTCTCGATAGAAATGCTGCTTCATCCCTGCAAAATTCAGTGTGTGAAACAACACTCAATGGTTGGCTTGCAAATCCGAGTGTGGTTCTGTTACGAGTATCAGGACGTACTTAAGGCTCTGTATGGAGCTGGAAATCCACGCCACGCAGAGCACGGCCCAGAACTTTAGGCATTCATTTCACTTGTATACAGCAGAGAAAATAAAGACGTTGCAGATCGATTTTCTTCTTTCATAAGTCCCGACTCGCTCCCATTCATTAAAGAATTTCTCGATTTTACGACTGGGCGGTGAATGCGGGGAAGGTGCGGGGCTGGAGGAGGCTCTGTGGGTGCGGATGGAGACGGATCCTGTACGGGGTCGGGACTGCGGGCGCTGGCAACGGCACCGCTGCCATTCGCCCCGGGGAAGTATTCCAGGAATCCGGTAGCGGTAACCACCCTGAAGATTTGGGGACAATGTGAGGGCTTCAATTTGAGGGCAGGGTCAAGGGTGGGTCCCAAGAACGAATGTTTATAAAATTGAAGTGTGAGTGGTACTGGTGCAGTGGTTAGCACTGCTGCATCACGGCGCCGAGGTCCCAGGTTCGATCCCGGCTCTGGGCCACTGTCCGTGTGGAGTTTGCACATTCTCCCCGTGTCTGCGTGGGTTTCGCCCCCACAACCCAAAGATGTGCAGAGTAGGTGGGTTGGCCCTTAATTCGGAAAAATTAAAAAAAAAGAAAGGGATAAGATGTCCATGTATGCTACCATTGTAGCTAAACTTCCTTCTGGCCTTGAGTGCCTGTCTGTGTGGAGTTTACACGTTCTCCCTGTGTGTGCGCGGGTTTCCTCCGGTTTCCTCCCACAGTCCAAAGATGTGCAGGTTAGCTGGGGCTACGGGGATAGGGAAGGGGAGTGGGCCTGCATAGGGTGCTCTTTCGGAGGGTCGGTGCAGACTCAAAGGGCTGAATGGCCTCCTTCTGCACTGTTGATATGCCAGCAGCCACCACCAACTCTAGCTTTTATTCTGACAGGTGTAGCAACTTCACACTGGCATTTCCACTATTGCCCCTGGGTGGAAAGAAGTTGTTGTTTTCAGGCTCAGAAATCGACAGGTTGGTTGGCACCAGCTCGGGTAGGGGTCCTGAACACCACTTGTACTGTTTCCAGTGCCAATCAGATGCCATCTCGAGGGAGTCAGTACAAGAACAGGCTTCTTTACAATTACTTCACTTCAACTGAAGTGCTATCTGCAACATGTGATTTGAACTGTAACGGTTCAAGCAGTGAAGAGAGCAGTACGAAATAGGGAAGGAGGTGTACCCTACAATCGAGAAGACTGGTCGCACAGCGGGTAACGTCCCTACCTCTGAGACAGAGGATCCCGGTTCAAGTCCCACTCCAGGACCTGATGGCCTGGGAAGGTGCGTTCACAATTAGAATATTCATCGGAGTCCCAAGAAGGTTTAAACTGAAAGGTTTATTCAGTTAAAGAAATGCAAGACTGCAATGCTGTGGGCAGTACATCCAGTCCCAGCCTGGACCATCGGAGATGCCGGTTCCAATACTGGCCGGCTTTTATCTCAACGGGGAAGCTCGTATTCCAGGAGGCCCATGGGGAGACCAATCGAATTGTCCCCGTGGCCCTTTTGGGGGTTATTACAACAGTGCAGCCAAACAGATTGACTACCAACCTGCAAATCCTTCCAAAAACACACACACCAATGGCAGGCAGTAAGAGTTGGGGAAACTCCTGGATAGCCAGGTTTTGGAAAGAAAGTTGGGAGTCTCTACCATTGCTATCCACAGCTCCAGACTACAACATGCATGTAAATAAAAGTGTGTTACCGCGACAACTCGGACTCCCTGAGTGCCCTGTGACACACCATACCCTACAAATGTTAGAATAATAAACTTATGGGCAGCACGGTGGCGCAGTGGGTTAGCCCTGCTGCCTCACGGCGCAGAGGTCCCAGGTTCGATCCCGGCTCTGGGTCACTGTCCGTGTGGAGTTTGCGCATTCTCCCCGTGTTTGCGTGGGTCTCGCCCCCACAACCCAAAGATGTGCAGGGTAGGTGGATTGGCCACGCTAAATTGCCCCTTAATTGGAAACAAAGAATTGGGTACTCTAAATTGAATTTTTTAAATGCAAAGATCATAATAAAGTTGTATTTTAACCGGGGTGTCCAGGCAACCATGTTAGTTGAGAGAATTATATTTTTGTAACGTCTCCTCTCCAGAAGTTTCCATTGTCGGAGTACCATTACCTTTCCCTTATCTTAATACGTAACTATTCTTAATGTGTGAAATGAGTGTACCCCTCAGCGAGTCATAAGCACATTCTGTTTGTGGAATAGAAATTCTATATTCAAAGCATATTATTTCCACTCGCACAGTAAGTGCAAGGACATGGGACATGGATAAAACTCTGGCACTGATTGTTATCTGTTGTGATTATGAGGGATTTATGAATGACTCTGTATATAAATGCAGGATAAATAGATAGCTAGGAGCGAGTGGATTACCAGGTTGTAATCTAATTGAGGCAGTTCAGATAGCATCAGAAATCGTGGGAGTAAATCTTGAGTGGTTTATAAACAACAGCCGACCCTTCCAAGATTAGATTAAAGCCTTCTAATCAGTCCTGTCCATTGCCTGTTATTGATAATACGTGCGGTGTTTGCTTTGTTATGTCATTAAGTTTTTATTGCCTTGACCGTTTCAGCCATAGTCCTGAGCCTGGCAGCTGTGTGGGCTGAGACTTGGCAACCCATTCTTTTTCCATTTTGCTGTTCTTGGAGTTTTTTGAAAACCTCTCGCCATGTGACAGTGTTGAAGCGAGCACTGATTATGTTGTGATCATTTTTATTTGGTTAGCTAAGTTTTAGCTACTGCCCTTTTGGGTTCCTGTGGTAAGTGACGCTGAGAATAGTGAAGTTCCGTGTCACTTGTAACGAGAACCCTCAATGTTTGGAAATGCGCCACCTCATGTGTAACTGCCCCTTACACATGACGGACATTCCAGGCCCAATCCCTGGTCTGGGCTGACTCAGCCTGTTTCATGGTGTTCGGGGTCACCATAGTTGGCCAAGCAGGGAGAGAAGAAAACAAGGGTTTCTTCATCCTGGTGGCACATTGGTTAGCACTGCTGCCTCACAGCGCCAGGGTCCCAGGTTCGATTCCCGGCTTGGGTCAACTCTCTGTGCGGAGTCGGCACGTTCTCCCCGTGTCTGCGTGGGTTTCCTCCGAGTGCTCCGGTTTCCTCCCACAGTCCAAAGATGTGCACGTTAGGTGGATTGGCCATGCTAAATTGTCCCTTAGTGTCCAAAGATTAGGTGGGGTTATGGGGTTAAAGGGGGAGTGGACTCAGGTAGGATGCTCTTTCAGAGGGTCGGTGCAGATTCGATGGGCTGAATGGCCTCCTTCTGCACTGGAGGGATTCTATGAATTAGTATCCAGTGAAGCCTTGTGAGAAGTGGGCATTAGGTGGAAGAAAGGGTATGTTGTGGGTGTGATGGCTGTATACTGTCAAACATCCCTCCAACACTAGTTGTCAAGGTACTGGAAGGCAAGTCATATGTCTTCAGACGAAGAGGGAGAAAATTTGGAAAATACGGGAATGAAATGAAAATTGCAGATGCAATAAATACTACTCACACCTTCATTTACTCCTTTCTATTCTATCATTGTACTCTTACAGGTGGGTCAGTTTGGAACCCGGAGTTCTGTCCGGGATCATTACACAAAACAATAGGAAACATAAACATTATCAGTGAGTTATGGACCATCAGTTGATTTGGCGAAACATGAAAATCAACACCATCACCTCTGGCTCATGGGTTCAAATGCAACCCAGAATGCTCGATTCAAGTGTCGAAATCTTTTCACAAGTCGGCATACATGTCACAAAACGGCAAATAATTCGCAATGATACTGCGCAATGTTGCCAGTTCCCACCCGTGCTCGTACTAACTAACTGCAAGCGAGTTGTATCAAATAATTGGTAGCACAGTGGTTAGCGCTGTTGCTTCGCAGTGCCAGAGCCCAGGTTCAATTCCTGGGTCACTGTCTGTGCGGAGTCTGCACGTTCTCCCCGTGTCTGCGTGGGTTTCCTCCGGGTGCTCCGGTTTCCTCCCACAAGTCCCGAAAGACGTGCTGTTGGGTGGATTGGACATTCTGAATTCTCCCTCTGTGACCCGAACAGGCGCCGGAATGTGGCGACGAGGGGATTTTCACAGTAACCTCATTGCAGTGTTAATGTAAGCCTACTTGTGACACTAATAATAATAATTATAAATAAATCCTCTTCATTTGCACTGCCTGAATTATGCTCGCCAGACAGTTCTGGTTTCCTCCAAAGCTCAGGCCGCCACGCACACACGCAAACACATATTGAGTCACATGATTTTTTGCAGATGCAGCAATTATTGGAGCTTCTGAAGAAATGAGAGCATCTAATGTAAGAGGTAGGTGGAACTAGGCCACGTGTTAAATCTGTTGACCACACAATGGATTCTGGGACTCAGACTGACACTGCCCCATGGCGATCTGTTGCTGAGCAACCCTCGGTGAGTGGCTCTTAATTACACTGGAGTGAGGTTTGGCTGCTTTGATATTTGAATTTATAAAACACCTTGTCACACCAAAATACCTCAAAGCGTTTCATATACAATGAATTGCTCTGAAAAGCAATGACTCCTGTTATGTAAGTAAACACAACGCCACAATTCAGATAGCAAGGTTCCACATACAACAGCAAAATTAATGGACAATCGATTTGTTTTAAGTGGCACTGGGGTTGGCCAGAATACCGGGAGAGTTCCCTATTCCTCTTTAAATAAACCATGAAATCTTTTGCAGGCATCGAACCAGCAAGTTGGGATCTTGTTTAACATGTTGCCTTCAAGGCATTGGTCGCAGTGGTTTAATATGTAATGTAGCCTGTGTTACGTGCTTAAGTGGGGCATGACCCCGCAACCTTTGGACTCAGGCAAGGGTTCTACCAACTGAACCAAATGATTTCAATCATAGGCAAACGTTGTGGCATAATAAAGGCCATGGCTGCGTTTTACAGCCCTGTCAAGGTGGGGGGGCATAAAATGCGACGAGACATTCAAAAGTCCATTGCCTTCGGCGAGATCGGAAAATCCCGTCGGCAGGAGAGGATGTAAAAATCCCCCCTATCAGAATGACAATGTAGGAAACTAAAATACTGGGGGCAGCACGGTGGCGCAGTGGGTTAGCACTGCTGTCTCACGGCGCCGAGAACCCGGGTTCGATCCCGGCTCTGGGTCACTGTCCGTGTGGAGTTTGCACATTCTCCCCGTGTTTGCGTGGGGCTCACCCCCACAACCAAAGATGCGCAGGGTAGGTGGATTGGCCATGCTAAATTGCCCCTTAATTGGAAAGAAAGAATTGGGTACTCTAAATTTATTTAAAAAAAAGAAAACTCAAATTCTGACCTTGCATTGATAGGTGTCACCCTTCTGATATTGGAAATGTTGAACAAAAATACATTCTATTTAACAACAACAAATAAGCAATGTGGCTCACTCAGGAAGTTAAGGATAGTATTGGATTAAAAGAAGAGGCGTATAAAATTGCTAAGAATAGTAGCAAATCTGAGGATTGGGAGTGTTTTAGAAACCAGCAAATTGGCACCAAAAGGTTGATACAAAAAAGTGAATAAATGTAGTAAACTAGCCAGAAGTATAAAAACAGAGTTTTTGTAGCAGTAGAAAAAGGAAGAGAGTAGCTGAAGTAAACATTGGTCTCTTAGAAGCAGAGAGAAGATAAATGGTTGTGGGGAATGAGGAAATGGCAGAGACATTGAACAAATATTTTCTGTCTGTCTTTATAGTAGAAAATACGAGTTGCACCCAGAAATAGATGGTAACCTAGGGGTTAAAAAATTACTTCAGAAACATAATGGACGAATATCCGACAAACCCCCAGGACCTGATGGCCCTCATCCTAGGGTCCTAAAAGTGGCCGCTGCCAATGATTTTCCAAAATCCCTACATCTTGGAATGGTCCCGGCTGATTCGACGTTAGCAACTGTAACATTGCTGTTCAAGAAAGGAGGGAGAGAGCAAACAGGGAACAGGCAGTTAGCCTGACATCAGTTGTGCAATCTATCATCAAGGAAGTCACAACAATTCACTTTGAAAATCATAGTATGATCCGAAAAGCCAAATGCCGATTCGGGGGAACCACAGATTTGAGCCAGGGAGCTGGGATGGAAGTTTTTGGAAATGGGAGGAGAAGGGGATTAAGACACTAAATGATTTGTTTCTTGGGGGTCGGTTTGCAGGATTGAAGGAGCTGGGAGCGAAGTATGAGCTGGAGCAGGGGGAAATGTTTAGATACATGCAGGTTCGAGATTTTGCCAGAAAGGAGATACAGAGCTTCCCGGTGGAGCCGGCCTCCACATTGCTGGAGGAGGTGCTGACGACAAGGGGACTGGAGAAGGGGGTAGTCTCAGCGGTTTACGGAGCTATTTTGGAAGAGGAGAAGGCACCACTGGAAGGGATCAAGGCAAAGTGGGAGGAAGAGTTGGGAGAGGTTATAGAGGAGGGGGTCTGGTGTGAGGTGCTCCGGAGAGTGAATGCCTCCACCTCGTGCGCGAGGTTGGGGCTGATACAGCTGAAGGTGGTGTACAGAGCACACCTCACGAGGGCGAGGATGAGCCAGCTCTTTGAAGGGGTAGAAGATGTGTGTGAACGTTGCGAGAGGGGGGGGGGGGGGGGGGCGCTAATCACGTTCATATGTTTCGGGCCTGTCCAAAGCTGGAAGATTACTGAAAGGAGTTTTTTAGGGTAATCTCCAAAGTGGTGCACGTGAAACTGGGCCCGGGTCCCCGAGAGGCCATATTCGGGGTGTCGGACCAGCCGGGGTTGGAAACGGGCGCGGAGGCAGATGTTGTAGCCTTCGCCTCGTTGATCGCCCGAAGGCGGATCCTGGTGGGATGGAGAGCAGCCTCTCCACCCTGTGCCCTGGCGTGGTGGGGGGGCCTGTTGGAATTCTTGACCCTTGAGAAGGTTAAGTTTGAACTGAGGGGAAGGACGGAGGGGTTCCCCAATTCATGGGCGTTATTCATTCTGCACTTTCAACAATTGGACAACATCGAACATTAGTTGGGGGGGGGGGGGGGCGGGTGGGTGGGAGGGTTGGGGGGGAGGGGGGGCTGTGTGTTGATGGTGACTATGGGCGATTCCTGATTCATTTTTGTTATTTGTTTGTGTGAACATGCGGGCCGATGTTTGGGGGTTGGTGGGAGGATGGGATCGTTGTTATTGATATGGGGACTGACATTACATTCGTTACTGATTATTGTTTATTGTTGGTGGGTGCAAATGTGGGAGAAAATGTGAAAAAGGAGGAGAATAAAAATATTAAAAAAACGAAACGCCAACATGGTCTTGCAAAAGGGAAATCGTGTTTGGTAATTTATTCGAGTTTTTTGAGGCTGTAACTCATAGGGTGGGGGTCAGTTAGCTCAGGTGGCTGGACAATTAGCGTCTGGTTCACATTTATGCCAACAGCATGGCAGAGGTCGATTCGGGCTTGCCACCTCGCCCTACCCGTAGTAAAAGCCACGGGACATATATAGCCACGGTACGGCGAATAATCACCAAGGACCTGCCTTCGGGCCGGGAACTCCTGATGATGATAAACAAGTAGGGTAGATAAAAGTCAGGGTGCCACACAAAACGTAAATAGGCAATATAAGAGTTCATGGGGTTGAGGGTAATATATTTGCATGGATAGAGGATTAGAAAGCAAAGTGTGGGCATAAATGGGGCATTTCACGTTGGCAGGCAGGGAATAGTGAAGTGCCTCAAGGGTCAGTGCTGACACCTCAACCTATATTAATCAATTTGACGTAAAGATAGAGATTAGTGTATCTTGGTTTGCTGACGATACAAATCGAGGTGGAAATGTAAGTTGTGAAGAGGACACAGAGAGGCTGGGAAGAGAAATAGACAGGGGGCGGCATTCTCCATTCCTGAGAGAGTGTTGACTCCGGCACAGGATTCGTGGACTTCTGCAACGGCAAAACTGGCGCCGCACCTGGGTGGATTCAGCGACCGTTGCAGGGTTAGCACCGGCTCCACGGGGAACACAATCGATTCCAATGGGAAACGGTGCCGGATTGGCCGGGTCCGTGATTGACACTCGGGAGGCTGACAAGCTGCAGCCGCACACACACATTACACTCCCCACACACACTCATCCCAGCCACACACACACATTACACTCCCCACTCACACTCATCCCAGCCGCACACACACATTACACTCCCCACGCACACTCATCCCAGCCACACACACACATTACACTCCCCACACACACTCATCCCAGCTGCACACACACATTACACTCCCCACACACACTCATCCCAGCTGCACACACACATTACACTCCCCACACACACTCATCCCAGCCGCACACACACATTACACTCCCCACACACACTCATCCCAGCCGCACACACACATTACACTCCCCACACACACTCATCCCAGCCACACACACACATTACACTCCCCACACACACTCATCCCAGCTGCACACACACATTACACTCCCCACACACACTCATCCCAGCCGCACACACACATTACACTCCCCACTCACACTCATCCCAGCTGCACACACACATTACACTCCCCACACACACTCATCCCAGCCGCACACACACATTACACTCCCCACACACACTCATCCCAGCTGCACACACACATTACACTCCCCACACACACTCATCCCAGCCGCACACACACATTACACTCCCCACTCACACTCATCCCAGCCGCACACACACATTACACTCCCCACACACACTCATCCCAGCCGCACATACACATTACACTCCCCACACACACTCATCCCAGCCGCACACACACATTACACTCCCCACACACACTCATCCCAGCCACACACACACATTACACTCCCCACACACACTCATCCCAGCCACACACACACATTACACTCCCCACACACACTCATCCCAGCCACACACATACATTACACTCCCCACACACACTCATCCCAGCCGCACACACACATTACACTCCCCACACACACTCATCCCAGCTGCACACACACATTACACTCCACACACACACTCATCCCAGCCGCACATACACATTGCACTCCCCACACACACTCATCCCAGACGCACACACACATTACACTCCCCACACACACTCATCCCAGCCGCACATACACATTGCACTCCCCACACACACTCATCCCAGCCACACACACACATTACACTCCCCACACACACTCATCCCAGCCGCACACACACATTACACTCCCCACACACACTCATCCCAGCCGCACACACACATTACACTCCCCACACACACTCATCCCAGCCGCACACACACATTACATTCCCCACACACACTCATCCCAGCCGCACACACACATTACACACCCCACACACACTCATCCCAGCCGCACACACACATTACACTCCCCACACACACTCATCCCAGCCGCACACACACATTACACTCCCCACACACACTCACCCCAGCCACACACACACATTACACTCCCCACACACACTCATCCCAGCTGCACACACACATTACACTCCCCACACACACTCATCCCAGCCGCACACACACATTACACTCCCCACACACACTCATCCCAGCCACACACACACATTACACTCCCCACACACACTCAGCCCAGCCACACACACACATTACACTCCCCACACAGACTCATCCCAGCCACACACACACATTACACTCCCCACACACACTCATCCCAGCCACACACACACATTACACTCCCCACACACACTCATCCCAGCCGCACACACATTACACTCCCCACACACACTCACCCCAGCCACACACACACATTACACTCCCCACACACACTCATCCCAGCCGCACATACACATTACACTCCCCACACACACTCACCCCAGCCGCACAGACACATTACACTCCCCACACACACTCACCCCAGCCGCACACACACATTACACTCCCCACACACACTCATCCCAGCCAGACACACACACATTACACTCCCCACACACACTCACCCCAGCCGCACACACACATTACACTCCCCACACACACTCATCCCAGCCACACACACACATTCCACTCCCCACACACACTCATCCCAGCCGCACACACACATTACACTCCCCACACACACTCATTCCAGCCGCACACACACATTACACTCCCCCACACACACTCATCCCAGCCACACACACACATTACACTCCCCACACACACTCATCCCAGCCGCACACACACATTACACTCCCCACACACACTCATCCCAGCCGCACACACACATTACACTCCCCACACACACTCATCCCAGCCACACACACATTACTCTCCCCACACACACTCATCCCAGCCACACACACACATTACACTCCCCACACACACTCATCCCAGCCGCACACACACATTACACTCCCCACACACACTCATCCCAGCCGCACACACACATTAGACTCCCCACACACACTCATCCCAGCCGCACACACACATTACACTCACCACACACACTCATCCCAGCCGCACACACACATTACACTCCCCACACACACTCATCCCAGCCGCACACACACATTACACTCCCCACACACCCTCATCCCAGCCGCACACACACATTACACTCCCCACACACACTCATCCCAGCCGCACACACACATTACACTCCCCACACACACTCATCCCAGACACACACACACATTACACTCCCCACACACACTCATCCCAGCCGCACACACACATTACACTCCCCACACACACTCATCCCAGCCACACACACATTACACTCCCCACACACACTCATCCCAGCCACACACACACATTACACTCCCCACACACACTCATCCCAGCCACACACACACATTACACTCCCCACACACACTCATCCCAGCCACACACACACATTACACTTCCCACACCCACTCATCCCAGCCGCACACACACATTACACTCCCCACACACACTCATCCCAGCCACACACACACATTACACTCCCCACACACACTCATCCCAGCCACACACACATTACACTCCCCACACACACTCATCCCAGCCACACACACACATTACACTCCCCACACATACTCATCCCAGCCACACACACACATTACACTCCCCACACACCCTCATCCCAGCCGCACACACACCTTACACTCCCCACTCACACTCATCCCAGCCACACACACACATTACACTCCCCACACACACTCATCCCAGCCTCACACACACATTACACTCCCACACACACTCATCCCAGCCACACACACATTACACTCCCCCACACACACTCATTCCAGCCGCACATACACATTACACTCCCCACACACTCTCATCTCAGCCGCACACACACATTACACTCCCCACACACACTCATCCCAGCCGCACACACATTACACTCCCCACACACACTCACCCCAGCCACACACACACATTACACTCCCCACACACACTCATCCCAGCCGCACATACACATTACACTCCCCACACACACTCATCCCAGCCGCACACACATTACTCTCCCCACACACACTCACCCCAGCCGCACACACACATTACACTCCCCAGACACACTCATCCCAGCCAGACACACACACATTACACTCCCCACACACACTCATCCCAGCCACACACACACATTACACTCCCCACACACACTCATCCCAGCCACACACACACATTACACTCCCCACGCACACTCATCCCAGCCGCACACACACATTACACTCCCCACACACACTCATCCCAGCCGCACACACACATTACACTCCCCACTCACACTCATCCCAGCCGCACACACATTACACTCCCCACACACACTCACCCCAGCCACACACACACATTACACTCCCCACACACACTCATCCCAGCCGCACATACACATTACACTCCCCACACACACTCATCCCAGCCGCACACACATTACTCTCCCCACACACACTCACCCCAGCCGCACACACACATTACACTCCCCACACACACTCATCCCAGCCAGACACACACACATTACACTCCCCACACACACTCATCCCAGCCACACACACACATTACACTCCCCACACACACTCATCCCAGCCACACACACACATTACACTCCCCACACACACTCATCCCAGCCGCACACACACATTACACTCCCCACACACACTCATCCCAGCCGCACACACACATTACACTCCCCACTCACACTCATCCCAGCCGCACACACACATTACATTCCCCACACACACTCATCCCAGCCGCACACACACATTACACTCCCCACACACACTCATCCCAGCCGCACACACACATTACACTCCCCACTCACACTCATCCCAGCCGCACACACACATTACACTCCCCACACACACTCATCCCAGCCGCACACACACATTACACTCCCCACACACACTCATCCCAGCCGCACACACACATTACACTCCCCACTCACACTCATCCCAGCCGCACACACACATTACATTCCCCACACACACTCATCCCAGCCGCACACACACATTACACTCCCCACACACACTCATCCCAGCCGCACACACACATTACACTCCCCACTCACACTCATCCCAGCCGCACACACACATTACACTCCCCACACACACTCATCCCAGCCGCACACACACATTACACTCCCCACACACACTCATCCCAGCCACACACACACATTACACTCCCCACACACACTCATCCCAGCCGCACACACACATTACACTCCCCACACACACTCATCCCAGCCGCACACACACATTACACTCCCCACACACACTCATCCCAGCCACACACACACATTACACTCCCCACTCACACTCATCCCAGCCACACACACACATTACACTCCCCACTCACACTCATCCCAGCCGCACACACACATTACACTCCCCCACACACTCATCCCAGCCGCACACACACATTACACTCCCCACACACACTCATCCCAGCCGCACACACACATTACACTCCCCACACACACTCATCCCAGCCGCACACACACATTACACTCCCCACACACACTCATCCCAGCCGCACACACACATTACACTCCCCACACACACTCATCCCAGCCGCACACACACATTACACTCCCCACACACACTCATCCCAGCCGCACACACACATTACACTCCCCACACACACTCAGCCCAGCCACACATACACATTACACTCCCCCACACACACTCATCCCAGCCACACACACACATTACACTCCCCACACACACTCATCCCAGCCAACAAGATGGCGCTAGTCATGCTGGAGTGCGCCCATACCATTGATAGGTCAGTTGGGGCCAGAGGGCACATAGGGGGGTGGCCTGGGAGGACACCTATACGACCTGTGGCCCTATGTTCACAGCGGGCAGTCAGCGGTGTTCGCAGCTGCATGGCTGCCTTGCCGACTGCGGCAATGGTGTTCCGTGGCCGTCGACCCCGACCCCACAGCCCACCTTCTAGCCACCCCGCCTCCTCCCCCCGGCCAGCGGCACGACCGTCAGCAAACTCTGGCGATGTTGGACACTTTCCGTACCCTCCTCTCGCTCCCTCAGCAGCCTCAAATGAACCTCGCCGCTGGGAATTACCTCCAAGTGGAGGCGAAGAATCACGGAGGCCCCGGAGAAGACCGGCTCGGGCCCGCTAACGATATGCAACTGCCGTTTCCTGTACGTGCGGAGTGGAACTCATTGACGCCACTGTCGGGGGACCGGAGAATTGCGATTCAGCTCGAAACCAGCGTCCACCACAGTTTCGGCATCAAAACTGATTCTCCGTCCAACCGCCTTTCCCGATTTTGCCGTCGGCCAACGGAGAATCCCGCTGAGGGCATATAAGTGGGAAACAAGATGGTAGGTGGAGTATAATGTGAGGAAGTGTGAGCTCCTTCCCTGTGGTCGCCAGAATAGGAAAGCAGGATATTTTTTAGAAGGTATCAAACGTGTTCAGAGAGACTTGTGCGTTCTGGTCCAAGGAGCACAAAGTTCGCATCGACAGCAAGCAATTAGGAAGGCAAAATGTTGGCTCTTATTGCAAGGGATTGGAATACAAGAAAAATAAATCTTGCCACAGTTGTACAGGGCTTTGATGAGTCCACACCTGAAATACTCTTCACAGTTCAGGTCTCCATATCTTAAGGAAGGATATACTTGCATTGGGGGCAGTGCAGTGAAGATTCACTAGATTGGTCCCTGGGATAAGGGGGGTGTCCAATGATGAGAGGCTGAGTAAATTGGGTTGATAGTCTCTGGAGTTTGGAACAATGAGAGGTGATCTCATGCAAGATTCTGAAGAGGTTTGACAGGGTGGATACTGAGAGATTGTTTCCCCCTGGCTGGGGTTTGACAGGGTGGATACTGAGAGATTGTTTCCCCCTGGCTGGGGTTTGACAGGGTGGATACTGAGAGACTGTTTCCCCCTGGCTGGGGTTTGACAGGGTGGATACTGAGAGATTGTTTCCCCCTGGCTGGGGTTTGACAGGGTGGATACTGAGAGATTGTTTCCCCCTGGCTGGGGTTTGACAGGGTGGATACTGAGAGACTGTTTCCCCCTGGCTGGGGTTTGACAGGGTGGATACTGAGAGATTGTTTCCCCCTGGCTGGGGTTTGACAGGGTGGTTACCCAGAGATTGTTTCCCCCTGGCTGGGGTTTGACAGGGTGGATACTGAGAGATTGTTTCTCCCTGGCTGGGGTTTGACAGAGTGGATACTGAGAGATTGTTCCCCCCTGGCTGGGGTTTGACAGGGTGGATACTGAGAGATTGTTTCCCCCTGGCTGGGGTTTGACAGGGTGGATACTGAGAGATTGTTTCCCCCTGGCTGGGGTTTGACAGGGTGGATACTGAGAGATTGTTTCCCCCTGGCTGGGGTTTGACAGGGTGGATACTGAGAGATTGTTTCCCCCTGGCTGGGGTTTGACAGGGTGGATACTGAGAGATTGTTTCCCCCTGGCTGGGGTTTGACAGGGTGGATACGGAGAGATTGTTTCCCCCTGGCTGGGGTTTGACAGGGTGGATATTGAGAGATTGTTTCCCCCTGGCTGGGGTTTGACAGGGTGGATACTGAGAGATTGTTTCCCCCTGGCTGGGGTTTGACAGGGTGGATACGGAGAGATTGTTTCCCCCTGGCTGGGTTTGACAGGGTGGATACTGAGAGATTGTTTCCCCCTGGCTGGGGTTTGACAGGGTGGATACTGAGAGATTGTTTTCCCCTGGCTGGGTTTGACAGGGTGGATACGGAGAGATTGTTTCCCCCTGGCTGGGGAATCTACAACATGGGGGCCACAGTCTCAGGATAAGGGGTCGGCCATTTTGGATTGAGATGAGGAGAAATTTCTTCACTTGAAGGGTTGTGAATCTTTGGAATTGAGGATTGTGGAAGTTCCACCATTGTACAGATTTAAAGTTGAGGTATAGTTTTTTTTTGGACTCACAGGGAATCATGGGACGGGGGATTGGTGGGGAAATGGAGCTGGACTTCAAGATCGGCCATGACTGTATTAGAGGGCAGAGCAGGTTCGATGATCCACTCCTGCACCTATGTCTTGTTCTTGTGAAAGAATCAAGGTAGATTCCTGGGGCAGAAAGAAGAGACCTTACTCTTATCCAACTTGTATAATTGGAGTTTGCTTGAGGCTGACATCATGTACAAAAGTGACCAAACGCCCCATTTCCAGCACTAACATCCGAGGACAGGTGATCAGCTCACAGGGATCTTCAACTGCCTGTTTCCTGCATAACTCAGACAGTATCCCTCCTCCTGAACCCTTGACCTTTCTATCGCTCACGGAAAGGAGGCTCACGGGCCATCAATTTGGAGGGGATGCAAATTCAGATGTCATTTATTCAGATGGCAAAATACCATTTTCCCGCAGGCAAAATGCTGCCCTTTCCCAGCTCAGTGAACCGTTCTGCTTTCCGTGAAGATTCTACAAGTAAGGCAGAAAACATCCTATCGGGCTGCATCACAGCCTGGTATGGCAACTGCTCGGCCCAGGACCGCAAGAAACTTCAGAGAGTCGTCAACACCACCCAGTCCATCACACGAACCTGCCTCCCATCCATTGACTCCATCTACACCTCCCGCTGCCTGGGGAAAGCGGGCAGCATAATCAAAGATCCCTCCCACCCGGCTTACTCACTCTTCCAACTTCTTCCATCGGGCAGGAGATACAGAAGTCTGAGAACACGCACGAACAGACTCAAAAACAGCTTCTTCCCCGCTGTTACCAGACTCCTAAATGACCCTCTTATGGACTGAACTGATCTCTCCACACATCTTCTCTACTGAGTAGTACCACACTCCGTATGCGTCACCCGATGCCTATGTCTATACATTGTGTATTTATCGTATGTCCTATGTTTTTTCATGTATGGAACGATCTGTCTGGACTGTACGCAGAACAATAATTTTCACTGTACCTTGGTACACGTGACAATAAATCCAAATCAAATCATTACTAGCAGCCAAATAGTTTTTTAAAAAACAGTATCCGCTCCACTAACTCTGGTTAACAGCTGGTTAAGGCCATAGTATCCGGAAAGGTCCCAAGTTTGATCCCCCAGTCTGTGTTTGAGGTGGCGCGCACATGCATTTTCAGCAGCATAACAGTCAGGGATGCTGACCGTCACAACCTCTGTTCCCTAGCTACTGACTCCGTTCCTCTCCCTGGCAACTGTCTGAGGCGGCATCAGACCATTCACAACCTCGGTGTAACATTTGGCCTGGCCTTGAGCGCTCAGCCGCTCATCCACACCATAGCCCAGACCACCAATTTCCCATTGCGTCTGCGTCAGCTCTTTGCTCAGACAATCCCAAACTAATCCCACTGCTCCACTCTTTCCCCACATCCCTGCATCTTTCTATTTCAAGTATTTATCAATTTCCCCTGAAAGGACCCTCCCTCGACCACTCCCGGTAGTCAAGTATTCCATCCTCCTGATGTGCAAATAGAGTTCTCCCAACTTTGTCCCTCAGTTCCAATTTTAAAACGATCACCCGTTTTGCTTTTCAAAAGCCATGGGGAAACTTTTCGCCGCGGTTATTCTTGCTTTGGAAACTGCACACATTGACGTTCCTCATTCCTTCGCTCTTAATCTCCCGCAAATTATTTTGAATATATTTTCTGTTCCTCCTCTCCCTCACATGTACATTCTTTCTCGCTCTTCTTTCTGCCGCTTTCCTCGATCTGTCTGCCTCTCAGTAATCCTCTCCGTTTCTTCCCCCTTTACCGTGTCTAATGCCCTCCTCGTGTGCTGACGCTGTTGCTTTTTGTGTTTAAGTCAATGATTAACTCCGAATCTGTCTCTTTTCACACTAATTTAATGCTTATTAAAAACCCAGGCCACCAGCGCTGAGGAGCAGTCTCCACTTCCCTGCCTCTGCGTTATTCAGCTTCGCAGCTGTTGAAAATGAAAATGAAATGAAAATCGCTTATTGTCACAAGTAGGCTTCAAATGAAGTTACTGTGAAAAGCCCCTAGTCGCCACATTCCGGCACCTGTTCGGGGAGGCCTGTATGGGAATTGAACCGTGCTGCTGGCTTGCCTTGGTCTGCTTTCAAAGCCAGTGATTTAGCCCTGTGCTAAATTGTACATTCGCTACAGATTATTGTGTTCGGATCTATACCTTTGTCATGAAAGCTGAACTTTGGTAATAAAGGAACACAATGAGATTTTCCCAAAAAGCACGAGCAAGCGACTTGGCTCACAACAGCGCCGAGAATGCTGCATTTCTGAATCTTTTCCCAATATGTACAAAAACAGCACCAGTCATCATTTCCCACAAAGACCCTTTTCAAACTTTTACAAAAGCAAACTTGTACAAATCAGAACACCAGAGATGTGAGTGGGGTTTGATAGCGGTGGTTTTAAACCAGCTCTGGCTGATTTTACAGGGAGCTAACATGCGGCGATAATTGCTGATGTCATTACTTTCCAGAATAAAAATGTAGCCACCCTCCCTTGAAACAAAAGGATAATGTATATCGTCAAAAGCCAACGAAACTGCACAGCTAATTGATGCTCAGATCAAGGGTCAGCAGTCTGTGTTACAAATGCTTGATTTACAGAGCTGGTATGAATCACGTTTTAACCTTAGAACTCTTGAATAGCCTGAGATTCCAAACTCACACAAAGTCTCGTTCACCCATCACCCCTATGCCCGCTGACCTACATTAACTCCCGGTTCGGGAACGCCCAGATTTTCAAATCATCATCCTAGTTTTCGAATCGCTCCATGATTTCGCCCCTATCTCTGTAACCTCCTCCAGCCCTACAACCCTCCGAGATCTCAGCTCTGGACTACTGCACATGCCCAATTTTAATCATTCAATCACTGACGGCCTGGCCTGCAGGCGCCAAGGCCCAAAATTCTGGAATTCCTTCCCGAAACCTTTTCATCTCAATACCTCTCTCACCTCAAGAACAAAGAAAAGTACAGCACAGGAACAGGCCCTTCGGCCCTCCAAGTCTGTACCGACCATGCTGCCCTAACTAAAAAAAAACCTTCTGCCCTTATTCGGTCTGTATCCCTCTATTTCCTCCCTATCCATGTATCCAAAAGAACAAGGAAAAGTACAGCACAGGAACAGACTGTTTAAGTCACTTGTTACAGGTGGTTAGCCCTGCTGCCTCACGCGCCGAGGTCCCAGGTTCGATCCCGGCTCTGGGTCACTGTCCGTGTGGAGTTTGCACATTCTCCCCGTGTTTGCGTGGGTTTCGCCCCCACAACCCAAAGATGTACAGGGTAGGTGGATTGGCCACACTAAATTGCCCCTTCATTGGAAAAAAAATCAATTGGGTATTTTAAATCTTTTTTAAAAAGTCACTCGTTACAACCTCTTTGACCTGGGACGCGATGCAAAGGCCCAATAAGCAGCTCGCTGCTCCCGGAATGAACCCGCATCGCCTTGCGTGATCTAACGCGATCTCGCGAGACGTTGCAATGTAAATCCCGCCCATTGTGAGCAGGATCAGTTTTTAGCAAATCTGCATATTAGAACGAGACAGCTAGTCTCTCTTTAATGTGCAGATTCCCGAGGTACCTGAGGCATTGGGATTTATCCCCTTTGTCTCGGAGACCGCGGGCGAGTGCTGTTCAGCACTGGTCTCCACAAATGGGCACTGCTGGTGCCACCCTGGCACTGTCAACTGGAAGGGGCACTGCCAGAGTGCCAGTTTGGTGCTGCCAAGGTGGTATTGTTTGTGTGCTGGTGATCAGGGCCAGGGCTGCCCTGCAAGAGTGTTGAGGGGGATGTGGGGACCCTCCCATAGTGTGTTGTGGCTTTGGGGGTCGGGGGGTGTCAAGGGTCGCGTTGGGGGCCTTGGTGTAGAAAACGGGCCTATGTGTTTTCTTGCCTTGGCTGCGCATTCCCCGCTGAGGCCCCTTATTTAACGTTAATGGTGTTGTATAGTCATGTATAGTCAGGAAACATGTGGCTAAATGCGCTCACTATGGTACATTGTTCCCTTTTAGTTCAATCGTGCCCAAAATCCTTGGTCATCTCATGCGGCTCGAGGTGAAATGTTGTCTGATTGTACCCGTGTGAAGCCCCTTGACACACGTTACCATGTTCTGGTGCCATATTATTGAAAGTTATTGATGGCCATTTTGGAATCAGTCAGGCTGTCCTGCCATGCATGTGGTACCACAAAACGTGTATGGATCGCAAAATATTACAGCGCAGAAGGAGGCCATTCGGCCCATCCTGTCTGCACCAGCCCTCCAACCGGGCATCGTGACTTAGTGCCCATTCCCCTGCCTTTTCCCTGTACCCCTGCACATTGCTTCTATTCAAATAATCATCGAGTGCCCCCTTAAATGCCTCAATTGAACCTGCCTCCACCACACTTCCAGACAGTGCATTCTTGTGAAAATTGCAATTGTTCCATTATAACTTTATAATGTTATACATTACAATGTTATATATACTTGAAAAACATCTGAATAAATTAGGAGAGAAAGATATATCTATGCTGTTGCAAAATATTATAGCTTGACATTGCAATAATGCCTTTAGTGTGGCCAAGTGAATGCCAGAACTGAACATAGGCTCCGTTGCGAGTCCGTCCCACTATCGCTGCTAGTGAGGACGGAGAAAATGGCTCTGCCATTCGCTTGTGGCAGGATTCGCTACTCCAGCCATTTGTCAACAGCATTTCCCATTGAAGGTACTCCACGCCTCCGGAAGCCTGTGGGTGGGGGAGCACTGCTGGTGGGAACCCTGACTCCCGCTGGCAGTGATCGGCTGGAGAATCTCTCCCGTACAATCTCTTTGAGAACATATTTAATCGATAGGTTTCACTTAGCGTGTTGCTCCACTCAGTTCACCCGAGTTCTGCAATATCATAGAATCTCTACAGTGCAGAAGGAGGCCATTCGGCCCATCGAGTCTGCACCGACCCTCCGAAAGAGCACCCTACCTAGGCCCACTCCCCGCCCTATCCCCATAACCCTCCCTAATCTTTGGACACTAAGGGACAATTTAACACGGCCAATCCACCTAACCTGCACATCTTTGGACACTAAGGGACAATTTAACATGGCCAATCCACCTAACCTGCACATCTTTGGACACTAAGGGACAATTTAGCATGGCCAATCCACCTAACCTGCACATCTTTGGACACTAAGGGACAATTTAGCATGGCCAATCCACCTAACCTGCACATCTTTGGACACTAAGGGACAATTTAACATGGCCAATCCACCTAACCTGCACATCTTTGGACACTAAGGGACAATTTAACATGGCCAATCCACCTAACCTGCACATCTTTGGACACTAAGGGACAATTTAGCATGGCCAATCCACCTAACCTGCACATCTTTGGACACTAAGGGACAATTTGACATGGCCAATCCACCTAACCTGCACATCTTTGGACACTAAGGGGCAATTTAACATGGCCAATCCACCTAACCTGCACATCTTTGGACACTAAGGGGCAATTTAACATGGCCAAACCACCTAACCTGCACATCTTTGGACACTAAGGGACAATTTAACATGGCCAATCCACCTAACCTGCACATCTTTGGACACTAAGGGACAATTGATCATGGCCAATCCACCTAACCTGCACATCTTTGGACTGTGGGAGGAAACCCACACAGACACAGGGAGAACATGCAAACTCCACACAGACCCAAGGCCGGAATCGAACCCGGATCCCTGGCGCTGTGATCACTGTGCCCAGATTGAGAAATCGCCGGATTGAAATGAGAAACTCACCTCATGGGGGGAGGCCAGGAGGTATCACGTGACGCTGAGTCACTGAAGGAGTTTGGGAGAGTCCGAACATTCAATCAATGGGATTGGATTGAGTGGAGGGGGAAGGTGATAGCTGCACCAACTTGCATTACTGGAAATGGTGCTGGTGGAGGCTCAGGAATATGTCCTGTGGTCACTCTCTCAACTAAAAAATGGCAAGCGGGAACAGGTGCAAATTTCTTACAAAATGGGGGGAACATAGGAAAACAAATAAAAACAAAAACATTTGGCCGCAGATCCTATCATGTGGCAGCTAGTTTTCCGCACTGTTAACTTAATAATACGTCTTTGTGAAGACAGCAACAAATGCTTGTTAATAGTCTCTGAAACAGGAAGCCTTTAGAAAACTGCTGGATTATAACAGATTCCTTCAAAGTTACATTTGGAATGATTTCAAAGTACTTGAGGGAGAAGTTGAACTGGGGTTTTTTTAAAGTGGTTTATGTGGGATTTGAATCAACTGATTAGATAAGTCTCGGTTAGTTGACACTCTGAAGCATCACTTAAACCTCACTTTGAGAGACTCTAAAATTGGGTTTTCCATCAAATCTGAACCTTTTAATGGACCAATAGCCAAACAGATGTTGTGACCCCATCTAAATTTCAGTCAGTAATCCACCATTTTGGATTGTTTGCCTCTTTGTAGCCCGTTTAAAACATTTTATTTACAACCATTAGGAAACTGGGCACAAACACAAGATAAGTGTACAACAAGAAATACAAATATAGCTAAACTCAGCAATGTCACTTCTTGTGACACAAATTAAATACACCTCAGAAATGGCCTGACCGTATATTTCCACAGACATACTCATGGTCACTCATACCTATTTAACTACAATGAATCGTTTTCCTTTTAAAAAAATAGTCCTGGCTGGGAGGCCGTCCACCAGCGACCACCGAAATTCGAACTCTACGAGCCCCACGGGGAGATCGATTAGTGATCCCCCCTGATCCTCGTGACGGTTACCACACCTCTGTCATGTTCTGTAGACTGGCCAAAATAAATGATAAACATCTAATTTAAAGAATTTATTATTTAACAACTGTTTGATTCAGATAACTAAACTACTGAACTATTAACAGTAGAGCTACTGTAAAATACGTCTGTCTCCAAGCACAATCGACTCCCAACTCCCAGAACCAGAGTCACGTGGTGGGTTAACACTGCCATCTAGTGGTTGGAGGTTGTGCATTAACATTATCTACATAACTTTTTAAAAATAAATTTAGAGTACCCAATTCATTTTTTCCAATTTAGGGGCAATTTAGCGTGTCCAATCCACCCACCCTGCACATCTTTGGGTTGTGGGGGCGAAACCCACGCAGACACGGGGAGAATGTGCAAACTCCACACGGACAGGGACCCAGAGCCGGGATCGAACCCGGGTCCTCGGCGTTGTGAGGCAACAGTGCTAACCGCTGTGCCAACGTGCTGCCCTCATGTCTTCCTTTTTAAAAACAATCTAACTTATCTTGCAGCAATCGGACTATAGCGATGGTGCACTTTATGAAATGGTTCAATTCTCAGTTTTGCTGCATTGTAAATGATCACTCCGAAAGAGGTCCCGAAGCTTGAAAGGCCTTGTGACCAGGCTTTATCACTTGCATGCCAAAAAACAACGGGCGGGATTCTCCAGTCCCCTACCCACGAGTCTCTCGGCCGCGCACCATTCGCTGGCGGTTGGATTCTATCTTCCCGTTGAATGCCGATGGGATTTCCAATTGTACACACCCCACCCCGCTGGCGGGGGTGCACTGCCGACGGGTAAATTGAATTGCAACGAGTGGAGAAATCCAGCCAAAGCAGGCTGGAATTCATCCCAAATGATACCCATCAGTGACATTGCCCCTCACAAGCCTCCATACACCTTGCACTAAAGGCATCAAGGACTAGTGGGAGAGTGCGCGAGCATGGCTTTGAAATGAGGATCAGCCATGATCACATTGAATGGTCGAGCAAGTTCAAAGGGCCGAATGGCCTCCTCCTGTTCCTATTTTCTATGTTTCATCATCACCACCTTTCTCACAGATATAGTTTGAGAGGTGGTAGATTTAAAACTGAGATGAGGAGGAACTACTTCTCGCAGAGGGTGGTGAATTTGTGGAACTCGCTGCCCCATAGTGCGGTGGAGTCCGAATCATTAAATAGTTTCAAGAAAGAGATTGATATATTTCTGATAAACTGGTTAAAGGGAGGAACGGGTGGGGAGGTAGATTTGAGACCAGGAAGAGATCAGCCATGATCTGAGTGAATGGCGGGACAGGATCGAAGGGCTGGATTACCGACTTCTGCTCCTAATCCCTGTGTTACAGGTCATTATGTAGCTTTGCATTGACTGCTTAACTGGTACAGCATTGCGGAGAAGTATATTTCTAGCCGTGCAGTCAGAAATATGTAAGGGAAATATAAACGAGCAGTTAAGAAGTTTTGTACATTTTGGGTTAACTGTCTTGGAACCTGTACATTCTCATTCATGTATTGTACACCTGCATCCTTGTCCTATTCCAGTCCTCTGCTCACTCCTGCTACGATACATTTGGTCAACTCTGCTGCCACCTTTGAACTCACGCCCCATAATAGTTCTCAAGAAAACGCCTACCGATAGCCTTCAGCTGAATTGCCCACTGAAAAGCCACAAAAGGGAAAGGAATCATAGTCAACTTATCATTGCATGTACAAGTCAGTGAGTACATTCATATGTTTCGGAAACAACACTGATAAATTAACTTAAATGAATAATGACTGGCTTTCCAATTAACCTACAGCTCAGAAGTCACCGATTCTTAATTGGAGAGGATAGCTATAAATGTATGAACACATTAATCAAAGGAATCAAGGAATGAGTCGCATGCAGAAATGAAGCAGCCAATGAATTAGCAGTAACTTTGTTTATTTAAGGTTGTTGGGCGACTGAGGGGTTTTAACCTTGACGCCTGTCATAGGGTTTGAGTACAGGAGAATGATGGGGTTGAATTCAGAGACAGTAGCATGGTTGAGGTCAGAGGGCTTATGAGCTCAAAAGTAGAGCTGAGGTGATGGATGGTACTGCGGCTACGGGGGCAGGGGTAGAGTGGGGGAAGGGGGTGGGTGGAATGACAGCTGTCTCTTCCCACAGTAACATTTCACTTGATATTCTGAAAGAAAAGCCTGTTAACGTTTCAGCTCGAGAAAATCAGGTCATTAGAGATATTAATGAGCCCTTCGCAGGATTAACCGTTTTTTTTTTCCGACATTGCTTTTCAGCCCTAAAGGCTAACAAGAATTCTTCAATGAGTTTTCCTCAGTGGTAAAAGCATATTGTTGTTGGCCTTAATGTCGTGAGGGAAACATGGGCCCATGTAATCACAGAGTACCGACGTTGTCCTTTACCTCACAATAAGACTGGCCAGCATTGGCTAGTGATGCCATCGGAGAAATGGGATTGGCTGCTGTCTTGCAGTCATCATTAAAAAAAAGAATCGCCATGGAAACAGCCAAGGCTGTTCCAGATGGTTCCACATATTGCGAGAATGCCCAAAAGAGCCAGTGAGATATCATATGCCTTTAAGATTTATCCCTGAACTTCTTCGCAGATCTAAAACTAGGTTGTCCTTTCCAAGATTACAACAAATGCCATTAAAATGTGTTTCTTTTCAACCCCACTGGGGTCATGTATAATTTTTACAAGGACAGAATATTTAAGGAGACAGGATGGTTAATAATTTAAGATTTTTATACTTTTACAGTCCACATTTTGCATTATCGTCTCGATGAATCTCTACCTGCATTTTGAATTATTAAACATCTTTGACATAGTCATTAACAGTTTTTAAGATCAAATATATTTTGTCTACCGTGTCTAACCTCACTTTTCTGTCTTGTGTTCCACACTGCAGTCTAAATTCTTTTCTCTGAACATACTCGTCCAGGAAAGTAAATATTACATGGTGGAAGATGAGCAGTTGCTGTCCCTTCCAATAGGGCAGCGCGGTAGCACGGTGGTTAGCACAATTGCTTCACATGCTCCAGGGTCCCAGGTTCGATTCCCGGCTTGGGTCACTGTCTGTGCGGAGTCTGCACGTTCTCCCCGTGTGTGCGTGGGTTTCCTCCGGGTGCTCCGGTTTCCTCCCACAGTCCAAAGATGTGCTGTTAGGTGGATTGGCCATGATAAATTGCCCTTAGTGTCCAAAATTGCCCTTAGTGTTGGGTGGGGTTACTGGGTTATGGGGATAGGGCAGAGATGTGGGCTTGGGTAGGGTGCTCTTTCAAAGAGCCGGTGCAGACTCGATGGGCCGAATGGCCTCCTTCTGCACGGTAAATTCTATGAATTCCCAGAGACTGAGAGTCTCTCTTTTCAAACCAGCAAATTGTTTTCATGTTTCACTAATGCAAAGTTCTTCAAACATAATCTATTTTTAGATATTAATTTGCTGCAACTTGTTTGATTGCAATATAACAGGTGCTGATACGGAAGGCTGGGAGAGCGGGGACTATAAAAATAATTATCTTTCTGGTCTGTCGAGCTTAGCTTATCACTGCCGTAACCGGTTGAGTCATTGAAATGTACCTGCACATTCTTGTCAAAAAAATAACAACTGCAGTTAGTCCTTTACAAACAAGACATGTTCTATTTTTGGGCAAGACAACCAAGGCAAGGGAATTCATGATAAACGGCAGGGCCCTGGGACGCAGCGAGGATCAGAGGGACCTTGGTGTGCATGTACACCCGTCCCTTAAGGTAGCAGGGCAGGTGGTTACAGTGGTTACGACGGCATATGGTATACTTGCCGTTATGAAAATGAAAATCCCTTATTGTCACGAGTAGGCTTCAATGAAGTTACTGTGAAAAGCCCCTAGTCGCCACATTCCGGCGCCTGTTCGGGGAGGCTGGTACGGGAATTGAACTGTGCTGCTGGCCTGCCTTGGTCTGCTTTAAAAGCCAGCGATTTAGCCCAGTGTGCTAAACCAGCCCCTGGTTATTAGCCGAGGCAGAGAGTTTAAGAGCAGGGAGGTTATGCTGGAACTGTATAAAATGTTGGTTAGGCCCCAGCGAGAGTATTGTGTGCAGTTCTGGAATCCACATTATAGGAGGGATGTGGGAGCACTGGAAAGGGTGCAGAGGGGATTTGCCAGGATGTTGCCTGGGCTGGAGAGTTTTAGTTATGAAGAGAGAGATTGGATAGACTGGGGTTGTTTTCCTTGGCGCAGAGGAGACTGAGGTGGGGGGGGGGGGGGGGGGGAATTGAGATGTATAAAATTGAGGGGCACAGATAGAGTAGACAGGAAGAAACATTTCCCCTTGGTGGAGGGGTCAATGAGCAGGGGGCAGAGATTTAAGGTAAGGCACAGGAGGTTTAGAGGGGATGTGAGGAAAAACCTTTTTACCCAGAGGGTGCTGGGAGTCTGGAACTCGCTGCCTGAAAGGATGGTGGAGGCAGAGACCCTCATAACATTTTAAAAGTATTTAGGTGTGCCCTTGCGATCCCAGGGCAGACACGACTCTCGGCCAAGTGCTGGGAAATGGGATTAGAATGGTTAGGTGGTTGTGTTTGACCAGTGCAGATTCGAAGGGCCTTTCCTGTGCTGTAGGCCTCTATGACTCGAAGCCATAAAAAAGTAAACTTTGATCATGCTTCAGCAAATTCTAGGACATTTATTTTCTTTAACTCTTCAGTTGTGGATTCAGTCTGCACCTTCATGCAAGCTTACATCCAACAGAAAACTGTATGAAGAAAAACCCGTGAAAATTCAGTTGCAAGGACGTCATGAATAAATCTTCACTTTAGTATATCTGAAGTTACTTTAAACAGCAGCTTTTACAAACTGCTACTAAGAAACAGATGTCTTGAAGAATTACCCTTCCCCAACGGAGAATTGGATCACACCAGAATTCGAAAACCGATCTAATCAGTCCAATCCCACCATAATATTTACCATAAATATTTCTCACCTCTTCCCTACTTCTCTGTCGGAATACCAAGGGATTAGTTTTCTGGGTTACTCGTCTTATCATTATCTTACTGCAAACTACGGCCCAGTTGAGGAGTCATGGTTCTTACATACCCTCACCCCAGGTGAGGACAGTTTAATTAGGAAATAATCTTACTGTTAATTCTTAACTGTTTAAATGGAATATATATTTTTCAAACCACAAGCCATTACAATCAGAAAGTCAAGTAAAATAAACCAATGCTGAGATTCCTACATTATGTTTTAGTCACATGTAGGTCAGTAGCTGGCAATTTAGTGCCATCCTGGACCATTTGAGAGGGCATTGAAATGTCAACCACCTTGCTGTGGTTATGGAGTCACATGTAGGTCAGACCAGGATGAGCCAGGGAGGTCTTTACAACAAAGGTTTTATGGTCATCATTTCATGGCAATCATAGAAATGTAATCCCTACAGTGCAGAAGGAGGCCATTCGGCCCATTGAGCCTGCTCCATCCTTTGGAAAGAGCACCCGACTTAAACCCAAGTTCACACCTATCCCCGTAACCCCACCTAGCCTTTTTGGACACTAAGGGCAATTTAGCACGGCCGATCCACCTAACCTGCACATCTTTGGACTGTGGGAGGAAACCGGAGCACCCGGAGGAAACCCACGCAGACACGGGGAGAACGTGCCGACTCCGCACAGACAGTGACCCAGCGGGGAATCGAACGCGGGTTCCTCAGATTACCCAGGGTCTCTAGATTACTAGCACAGTGACAACACCACTATGCCATCACCTCCCTGACATGCTGCTTACCACATTACCAATGGTGACTACATTTCAAAAGTACTTTATGGCTGTAAAGTTCTTTGAGAAGTCCAGTCTTTTTTTATTTGAAAAGATTCTTCTATTTATTTGAATGGGTTATTTCATAGAATCATAGAATTTACAATGCAGAAGGAGGCCATTCGGCCCATCGAGTCTGCACCAGCTCTTGGAAAGAACACCCCACCCAAGCCCACACCTCCACCCCATCCCCAAGTAACCCCACCCAACACTAAGGGCAATTTTGGACACTAAGGGCAATTTAGCATGGCCAATCCACCTAACCTGCACATCTTTGGACTGCGGGAGGAAACCGGAGCACCCGGAGGAAACCCACGCACACACGGGGAGGACGTGCAGACTCCGCACAGACAGTGGCCCAAGCCGGGAATCGAACCTGGGACCCTGGAGCTGTGAGGCAATTGTGCTATCCACAACGCTACCGTGCTGCCCTTTCTTTCTGTGCACCTAATGCTGAGATGTAAATGACCAAAACAGGGGGGGAGACATTGTTAAGGATTATAGAATT
The DNA here is from genome assembly GCF_047496885.1 of Scyliorhinus torazame. Lineage (NCBI taxonomy): Eukaryota > Metazoa > Chordata > Chondrichthyes > Carcharhiniformes > Scyliorhinidae > Scyliorhinus > Scyliorhinus torazame. The sequence continues at coordinate 24,552,406 of NC_092738.1, read as the reverse complement.
GCTGTTATTGCCTGGAATGTGCCAGATTGAAAAGATTGGTGCTGTTATATCTGCCCAGCCTAAGTGGGGCAGACGAACAGGAGGTTCGCCGTTGTCAGCAAGATTCAGCTAAAAATGCCATTGTCACTTTCAACCTGAGTCCCACTCTCACACATGACCCTTGATGTCAGTTATGGCCCCCGCTGTCAAGTCTGACAAGGCTGGTTTAGCTCAGTGGGCTAGACAGCTGGTGTGTGATGCAGAACAAAGCCAGCAGCGCGGGTTCAATTCCCATACCAGCTTACCCAAACAGGTGCCGGAATGTGGCGACTAGGGGCTTTTCACAGTAACTTCATACTTGTGACAATAAAAGATTATTATTATTAACCACTGCTACTAATGCCAACCACTAAACTGCAGCTAAATGTGTAATCTAGGAGCTAGCATACGATGTTTTCTTCAGAGACCACTTCGAAACTCCCAATATTAAAAGCTTCTGGGGGAGAACATAAATTGTCATTTCCCACTTCCATGACAGATTGGACAAAACCGATGATTCTTTAATAAGTTAATCCATGTAATATAACTTAGTTCTTGGCTGTCATTCTTTTAAGGCAAGCCTCTTCTTTTTGTACAAGAACAGCAGAAAAAACTGGGTCGTGTGCCGAATATGGCTCTGCTGCCAAGCGAAGAGGTGACCTTGATCCTATAGGGTCCAATTATGCAAATAAAGAGTGTGGGAATACTAGATTCGTACTGTCGCGCCTCAAAGGTTCAAAACACCCTCCTTCCCTTCGGGCACAATTTGCACGCTACTGTTTGGTGCAGCATTTCTGATGGTGAGGGAGTGTCTTTGCCAGGCTAAGCATTCGCGGGCATACTTGGTTTCCTGTGTGGAGTGCAATGCTGGATAATGGGTGGGCATTGTGGATGACGGAATCGGTTTCAGAATGAGACGGTATCGGGGGCAATCAGCACTGACTAACTACCTCAGAATGGGATGGAGCTGTGCGAGATGCAGTTACACTGACAGTTCTGTCGCAGGGCTGCTACTGTACTTTTATATTCAGACTGAAACAGAACGTGTCTCGTAGAGGAAAACAACTCGATAGACCAGCAAGCATTATTCTATGCTGCTGTAACAACAGTTCTTGGTCGGCCCACATACGTGACACCGCCATGTAACCAGAGTAGAGTTACACCATGGACACAAGATCCAGCATTATTATAAAATGTATCTATTATAGTGTGAGTTTCCTGATCCTGCACGCATTGTGGGGAGTCATGCTCAAAGAGAGAATCAATGCCCGTGTTGTTTTCCTGACTTATCTTCCCATACGAAATTGTGGATAAGCTAGTTTACTGGGATCTTTAAATTGCTGCTGTTTGCGATAGGATTTCCTTTGTCCTCACATTGAACACTGAGGCAATTGCTACAGCCTTTAAAGGGCAAGGCAAAATTCTAATAAGCTTTGTTTCAAGTTTGAACTGGCAAATATTGATTTGTGAGGACCTTACACTTCTGATCCATCTGAGTCATAGAAATAATTTTAACACCGATTACTGGGCTGTTGAAAATGGAAAAGGGATTTGGAATTTCCTCAGTTTCATAGAAATCCCTGCGGTGCAGAAGGAGCCCATTCGGCCCATCAAGCTTGTGCTGACCCTCCGAAAGAGCACACTGTTTAGGTCCCCTCCCCTATCCCAGTAACCCCACCTAACCTGCACATCTTTGGACACTAAGGGGCAATTTTATCATGGCCAATCCACCTAACCTGCACATCTTTGGACACTAAGGGACAATTTATCGCGGCCAATCCACCTAACCTGCACATCTTTGGACACTAAAGGGCAATTTTATCATGGCCAATCCACATAACCTTCACATCTTTGGACACTAAGGGGCAATTTTATCATGGCCAATCCACCTAACCTTCACATCTTTGGACACTAAGGGGCAATTTTATCGCGGCCAATACACCTAACCTGCACATCTTTGGACACTAAGGGGCAATTTTATCATGGCCAATCCACCTAACCTTCACATCTTTGGACACTAAAGGGCAATTTTATCATGGCCAATCCACCTAACCTTCACATCTTTGGACACTAAGGGGCAATTTTATCATGGCCAATCCACCTAACCTTCACATCTTTGGACACTAAGGGGCAATTTTATCGCGGCCAATACACCTAACCTGCACATCTTTGGACACTAAGGGACAATTAACATGGCCAATCCACCTAACCTGCACATCTTTGGACACTAAGGGGCAATTTTATCATGGCCAATCCACCTAACCTGTACATCTTTGGACACGAAGGGGCAATTTTATCGCGGCCAATCCACCTAACCTGCACATCTTTGGACACTAAGGGGCAATTTTATCATGGCCAATCCACCTAACCTGTACATCTTTGGACACGAAGGGGCAATTTTATCATGGCCAATCCACCTAACCTGCACATCTTTGGACACTAAGGTGCAATTTAGCATGGTCAATCCACCTAACCTGCACATCTTTGGACACTAAGGGGCAATTTTATCGCGGCCAATCTACCTAACCTGCACATCTTTGGACACTAAGGGGCAATTTTATCGCGGCCTATCCACCCAACCTGCACATCTTTGGACACTACAGGACAATTTAACATGGCCAGTCCACCTAACCTGCACATCTTTGGACACTAAGGGACAATTTAGCATGTCAATCCACCTAACCTGCACATCTTTGGACACTAAGGGACAATTTAACATGGCCAATCCACCTAACCTGCACATCTTTGGACACTAAGGGACAATTTAGCATGGCCAATCCACCTAACCTGCACATCTTTAGACACTAGGGGGCAATTTATCATGGCTAATCCACCTAACCTGCACATCTTTGGACACTAAGGGACAATTTAACATGGCCAATCGACCAAACCTGCACATCTTTGGACACTAAGGGGCAATTTTATCATGGCCAATCCACCTAACCTGCACATTTTTGGACACTAAGGGGCAGTTTAGCATGGCCAATCCATCTAACCTTCACATCTTTGGACACTAAGGGGCAATATTATCGCGGCCAATCCACCTAACCTGCACATCTTTGGATACTAAGAGGCAATTGATCATGGCCAATCCACCTAACCTGCACATCTTTGGACTGTGGGAGGAAACCGGAGCACCCGCAGGAAACCCACGTAGACACGGGGAGGACATGCAAGCTCCACACAGTCACCCAAGGCCGGAATTGCAGCCGAGTCCCTGGCGCTGTGAGGCAACAGTGCTAACCACTGTGCCACACTTTCCCACTGTGAAAGATCTGGATTCATCTAAAACATAGGAAGCTGGCTGAAACAGGCATATTTCACGCATCCTTTTGCTGTACCTTTTGTTCACTTAACCAGACTGGAGCCATACCGTGCGGCAGAACACAAAAAAGAAGTTGAAACGTCCCAGCTATGTTTACCCATGGTCGAGCTAAAGGGCGCTGAAAAAAAGAGACGACAATAATTTTATGCTCTGTTGTTTTGGTTTCAGAAACCCAGTTTCCATATCAGTGAAAGTTAAGTACTGATGTAAGACTACATTTTCCATTTTTTCTCATTTATTTTGCTTCTGCGTGAATTTATGGTTTACAATAAATCCGATTTTTTTTTTAGCCATCAAAATATGGCCCATCAATCAGCATGCCTTTTTCCGACTCTTGTTACAGTTGGGTAGCACATCTTTCCAGACTGCACAGGATGGGAATTGTTAATGCTGTGCAGAATTCATCAAAGTCTTTTGTTGCTGCGAAGCCCAAATTGTAACAATCAGTAACGAAAGCGAGATATGATTTACCTCCAGGCCAAGCGAGGTGCTCAAAGATGAAAATGAAAGTTAATTACTCAAAGCACACTTATTACTGAAGTGTAGAAAAAAATGTGAACTTTGGGTTAGAATTGGCTGGTCCAACAGCAGAGGATAAAGAATAAGGATCATGTGTACTAATTAAAAGTGCTTTAATTGGGGCTGCATAGGGACAAGGAGACTGAGCATCAACGAGGGGGGAAAATAGGACCATCAATGCCAACACAAGAGGGCTTTGTGCAAGAATGAGGCGGAGGAAACATAGAAACTAGCAGAGAAAGGCTTATCGACTTTTACCAGTCCAGTTGATCCAGCATAATTGTGTGGAGAATTTTTTTTACTAAATCTAATCTTACTTTAGATTGTCCATTGTTGAATAAGCCTCTGCTGGAATGCAGAAACACTAAGCTCGCTCGTCTGAGGACCTCAAGCAGGAACAGCTACCGTGATGGCAGCCTGCATGTCTCCTGCCCTTTTCTCACACTCTTCTGTACCAGTTCTTTGTCACGTTCCCCCGCTCACTGTAAAATCCCAGAAACGTTAGATTGCGGGCTGACAATATGTGTAATTGTGAGTTGTGACAATGCATGCTCTCACTTCCAGTAAAGATCACTGGCTCCTACGCCAATGTCTGTGAAGAGGGCAGAACGTACATTATGATTACACAAGTACATTTCTCCAAGTTCACTCCAATCCTTGAATTCTATCCTGCAATTCAGAGGAAAGCATTTGAATTTGTCACCAGTTGGGGTGCGTCCCTCTGCCAACTACCCCACCCCCACACCTCCTTAACCATGACACTAAGTTAAAAAGGACAGTGATTAATGCAGTAAACTAATAATAATATCCTAATAATTTTTATTATTGTCACAAGTAGGAGAACATTAACACTACAATGAAGTTACTGTGAGAATCCCCTCGTCGCCACATTCCGGCGCCTGTTCGGGTCACAGAGGGAGAATTCAGAATGTCTGATCCACCTAACAGCACGTCTTTGCGGACTTGTGGGAGGAAACTGGAGCACCCGGAGGAAACCCACGCACACACGGGGAGAACGTGCAGACTCCGCACAGACAGTGACCCAAGGCGGGAATCAAACCCGGGTCCCTGCTAACCACTGTGCTACCGTGACGGTCTGCAATAGGACGTAGACAAGCTGATTGAGCGAGTGAGGAATCCTGGTTTAGCACACTGGGCTAAATAGCTGGCTTTTAAAGCAGACCAAGGCAGGCCAGCAGCACGGTTTAATTCCCGTACCAGCCTCCCCGAACAGGCGCCGGAATGTGGCGACTAGGGGCTTTTCACAGTAACTTCATTGAAGCCTACTTGTGACAATAAGCAATTTTCATTTCATTTCATTTCTATGGCAAAATTGATCGCAACGTGGGCAAGTGTGAGGGTAGAAACTTTGACCCCCCCCCAAAAAAAAGTTGAACTGGAATAATATCGAAAAGGTAAGAGGCCAGCGATGGGCAGAGCCATTTGGGGCCGATCTACACTAATCATTTAAAACTAGCAGAGAGATACAAAGGAAATCAAAAAGGCAGATCTCAATGGGACAGGAATACAAACAAGAGGAAGTTATGCACCATCTTGAGAGAGTCTTGATCTAACTCCATCTGAAGTTCTGCCTTCAGTCCTGATCGCAGAGCCTCAGGAAGGGCACATTGGCCTGGGAGCCAGTTGCAGTGTAGATTCACTCAAGTGATACCAGAGCGTTATGGATTAAATTAGGAGGGCAAGTTGCATAAACTTTGCTTGGATTCACTTTAATAGAGAAGATTAAGCTGAGTGCTCTCCGCTGTGAAAAAGAGGAAGTCAAAGCTTTTGATGTGGTGAGCAGCTGTCAATCACAGCAAGAGTGTTTATAAACATTGTGGTTAGCATCAAAGCAGGGTAATGGAGATGCATTCAAGCGTGAAGGGAAAGGTAGATCAGCAATCCACCAAGCACCTGTCTCTGGAGTAATAAAACTGTCAGTCGCTGGCTAATGCAATGTATTGCTGTATGTAATTGAATGAAACATTTGTATTTCAAAGGATGTCAAGGGATTTTAAGCCCTTTGAAGTGTACTCGGCTTTTGAGGAAGCCTCTGACACTTGTAACAGCTGCAGCTTTAAATAATTTTGTCTGAGGCAGCAGATGGTAGCACAAGTGATTCGCACTGTGACTTCACAGCGCCAGGGTCCCAGGTTCGATTCCCTGTTGGGTCACTGTCTGTGCGGAGTCTGCATGTTCTCCCCGTGTCTGCGTGGGTTTCCTCTGGGTGCTCCGGTTTCCTCCCACAGTCCAAAGACGTGCTGTTAGGTGGATAGGCCATGCTAAATTGCCCTTAGTGTCTAAAAAAGGTTAGGAGGGGTTATTGGGTAATGGGGGTGGAAGTGAGGGCTTAAGTGGGTCGGTGCAGACTCGATGGGCCGAATGGCCTCCTTCTGCACTGGATGTTCTATGTTCTATGTTAGGAAAGGCTAAGCGAAAATGCAGTGAATTTGCAAATGAGTCATTTGCATTTTCCCGCCAGCGCGGTGGTACAGCGGGGAACCGGAGCATCAGAGCGAGATTGGACACGGAGGGGCCAATCCAGTTTTTCGGCTGACACTCAATTCTCCACCGGATTGGGAAACCCTGCTACCAGCAGCGGGCAATGAAAAATCCGCCCCATTATTCCATTGAGTACATATAAAGAAACTATTTCCTGTGATGCAGCAAAGGGGCCCACATTTCAACACTTTTTCAACACCATTTATCCCAATCTAAGATCAACCTAACCTCCACCCCTTCAATTTACTGCTGTCCATGTGCCTGTCTAAGAGTCGCTTAAATGTCCCGAATGACTCTGACTCCACCACCTCTGCTGGCAGTGCATTCCACACACCCACCACTCTCTGTGTAAGGAACCTACCTCTGACATCTCCCCTATACCTTCCTCCAATCACCTTAAAATTATGTCCCCTCGTGACAGCCATTCCCACCCTGGGGAAAAGTCTCTGGCTATCCACTCTATCCATGCCTCTCATCATCTTGTATCTATCAAGTCACCTCTCTGCCTTCTTCGCTCCAGTGAGAAAAGCCCTCGCTCCCTCAACCTTTCTTCATAAGACATGCCCTCCAGTCCAGGCAGCATCCTGGTAAATCTCCTCTGTACCTCTCCAAAGCATCCACATCCTTCCTATAATGAGGCGACCAGAACTGCACACAATGGGCGGGATTCTCCCCTACCCGGCAGGGCGGGGGGGTCCCGGCGTGACGGAGTGGTGGGAACCACTCCGGCGTCAGGCCGCCCCAAAGGTGCGGATGTCTCTGCAACTTTGAGGGATCTATGGACGTGGACCCCAAGATCCCTCTGTTCCTCCACACTTCCAAGAATCTTGCCTTTAACCCTGTATTCAGCATTCAAATGCGACCTTCCAAAATGAATCACTTCACATTGATCAAGGTTGAACTCCATCTGCCACTTCTCAGCCCAGCTCTGCATCCTGTCAATGTCCTGTTGTAACCTGCAACAACCCTCAACACTATCTACAACTCCCCCAACCTTCGTGTCATCGGTAAACTTACTAACCCACCCTTCCACTTCCTCATCCACGTCATTTATAAAAACCACAAAGAGCAGAGGTCCCAGAGCAGATCCCTGCGGGACGCCACTGGTCACCGACCTCCAGGCGGAATACTTTCCATCCACTACCACTCGCTGTCTTCTTTCGGCCAGCCAATTCTGTATCCAGACAGCCAGGTTTCCCTGTATCCCATGCCCCCTAACTTTCTGACAAGCCTACCATGAGGAACCTTATCAAATGCTTTACTGAAATCCATATACACCACATCCACTGCCCGACATTCATCAATGTGTCTCGTCACATCCTTCACATTTTCCTCTTGTTCTTACATGACTGCCACGTATGTGGAAAATAGTGACTTATACAAGGCAGTGGAGGATGGTTAGACCCAATCTTCGAGTGGGGATGGGTAGAAACCAATGGAGACACATTAGCGAGGAAAAAATATTAAAGTGAGATTGAGTCCAAAAAAAACCCATGCTGCATTATCAAGGAACTGTCATTGACTGATTTATCAGGCAATTTAAAAGTTGTCAGAAATGGACATCATATATGGTAGCGCGGCGGTTAGCACTGCTGCCTCACAGCGCCAGGGACCTGGGTTTGATTCCGGCATTGGGTGACTGTGTGGAGTTTGCACATTCTCCCCGTGTCTGCATGGGTTTCCTCCGGGTGCTCCAGTTTCCTCCCACAGTCCAAAGATGCACAGGTTAGGTAGATTGACCATGCTAAATTGTCCCTTGGTGTCCAAAGATGTGCAGGTTAGGTGGATTGGCCATGTTAAATTGTCCCTTAGTGTCCAAAGATGAGCAGGTTAGGTGAATTGGCCATGATAAATTGTCTCTTAGTGTCCAAAGATTTGCAGGTTAGGTGGATTGGCCATGATAAATTGTCTCTTAGTGTCCAAAGATGTGCAGGTTAGGTGGATTGGCCGTGCTAAATTGTCCCTTAGTGTCCAAAGATGTGCAGGTTAGGTGAATTGGTTGTGTTAAATTGTCCCTTAGTGTCCAAAGATGTGCAGGTTAGGTGGATTGGCCATGATAAATTGTCCCTTAGTGTCCAAAGATGTGCAGGTTAGGTGGATTGGCCATGTTAAATTGTCACTTAGTGTCCAAAGGTGTGCAGGTTAGGTGGATTGGCCGTGATAAATTGCCCCTTAGTGTCCAAAGATGTGCAGGTTAGGTGGATTGGCCATGTTAAATTGTCCCTTAGTGTCCAAAGATGTGCAGGTTAGGTGGATTGGCCATGTTAAATTGTCACTTAGTGTCCAAAGATGTGCAGGTTAGATGGATTGGCTGTGTTAAATTGTCCCTTAGTGTCCAAAGATGTGCAGGTTAGGTGGATTGGCCGTGATAAATTGCCCCTTAGTGTCCAAAGATGTGCAGGTTAGGTGGATTGGCCATGTTAAATTGTCCCTTAGTGTCCAAAGATGTGCAGGTTAGGTGGATTGGCCATGTTAAATTGTCACTTAGTGTCCAAAGGTGTGCAGGTTAGGTGGATTGGCCATATTAAATTGTCCCTTAGTGTCCAAAGATGTGCAGGTAAGGTGGATTGGCCATGTTAAATTGTCCCTTAGTGTCCAAAGATGTGCAGGTAAGGTGGATTGGCCATGTTAAATTGTCCCTTAGTGTCCAAAGATGTGCAGGTTAGGTGGATTGGCCGTGTTAAATTGTCCCTTAGTGTCCAAAGATGTGCAGGTTAGGTGGATTGGCCGTGTTAAATTGTCCCTTAGTGTCCAAAGATGTGCAGGTTAGGTGGATTGGCCGTGTTAAATTGTCCCTTAGTGTCCAAAGATGTGCAGGTTAGGTGGGGTTACGGATATAGGGCAGGAAGTGGACCTAGGTAGGGATGCTCTTTTGGAGGGTTGGTGCAGACTTGATGGGCCGAATGGCCTCCTACTGTACTGCAGGGATTCTATGAATATTTGCTTCACACATTAAGGGGCACAGGTCAGTTCTTTCACAGTCATGAATGTAAATGAAATGTCAGCGATAAAAATGTGATACTGATTACAAAAGCGTTGTGTTTATTCGATGAAAATGCCAGCTTTAACCGCCGTACTGGATTTCTCCCTTCCTCAAGCTGTTTAGTGTAAGCCCTTATTCTCAAACAAACATGGGCATTTAAATAGGAAAATTTGTGGGGGTCTGATGTGTAGCTTCCTCTTACATTATCTGTTCAATTTCACACACTGGATGTTGCCTTTAACTGATGGACCTTCTGGTTGTGAACGACTTCAGAATTTACCATTAATCTTCTCCAAGTCTGCATCTCCACGTCTAACCTTTTATAAAGCTAAAACTTCACTCGATCCATTTTACTTTCAGCGAAAGCAAATTACAGTTGTCAATTCAAAATGATGGGCTGGGCAGCACGGTGGCGCAGTGGTTAGCACTGCTGCCTCACGGCGCCGAGGACCCGGATTCGATCCCGGCTCTGGGTCATTGTCCGTGTGGAGTTTGCACATTCTCCCCGTGTCTGCGTGGGTCTCACCCCCACAACCCAAAGATGTGCAGGGGAGGTGGATTGGCCACGCTAAATTGCCCCTTCATTGGAAAGAAATAATGAGGTACTCTAAATTTATTTTTAAAAATTATCGGCTGACTTCCCATGTTCAAGTGGAAAAAGATTTGTATCAGTTGCTATCCATAGTGGTTAGCACTGTTGCCACAGTTCCAGGGTCCCGGGTTCGATTCCCGGCTTGGGTCACTGTCTGTGTGGAGTCTGCACGTTCTCCCCGTGTCTGCGTGGGTTTCCTCCGGGCGCTCCGGTTTCCTCCCACAGTCCAAAGATGTGCAGGTTAGGTGGATTGGCCATGCTAAATTGCCCTTAGTGTCCAAAAAGGTTGGGGGGGGGGGTTACTGGGTTATGGGGACAGGGTGGAGGTGAGGGCTTAAGTGGAGTGCTCTTTCCAAGAGCCGGTGCAGACTCGATGGGCCGAATGGCCTCCTTCTGCACTGTAAATTCTATGATTCTATGATGATTACGGACACTCAATTGAATTACCTTACCGCTCCATTTGCATATAGAAAATAATCTTGCTGACAAAATCCAATGCTTCCGGCACAATATTTTAAAAGGTGGTTTTATAATTTTAAGCATTTTTGCAATGTGCAATGATGCGATCACGTTGTAAATCCAGAAACTGTCCTCTTTACCAATTGTCTTCCTACAGGCCTACATGGAGAGCGGTGCTAAATCTAGCTATCAGAGAGAAAGCAATACACAAAGGCATTGATTGATTTGTAATAGAAAAGTGCTTAAAATCTATTAAATTATCATTCTTCTAGAATCACCTTGAAATTACTCTGTGCAAATACGAGCATACAAAGGTTTAACACATTCAGTTAAAATTACTTTGTTTAACATTCTAGCAGAGGAGATTTTGTTTTAGATTTTAAAACTTCTTTTCCAATTCAGGGGCAATTTAGCACGGCCAATCCACCTACCCTGCACATCTTTGGATTGTGGGGGTGAGACCCATGGGGAGAATGTGCAAACTCCACACGGACAGTGTCCTGGGGCCGGGGTCGAACCTGAGACCTCGGCGCCGTAAGGCAGCTGTGCTAACCACTGCGCCACCCCAGCAGAGGAGTCGACCCATTTGACATCATTTGTCGCTGAAATAGTAGACAAAGGGATTGCACGTCTCAATGTTCGGATGAGGTGCACACATATTTGACGGTTTATTTTGCAGAATTTGGTTTTCTCCCGAGAAGGTTTGTTCCATCCGGGACGTCCAGTGACAACCCAGCTATGATTGGGGAATTCACTGTGTCGGCAATCAGCAATGTGAACCTGCATCCTATCACTCAACAGTGCAGCTCATTGATCTATCAAACTTCCATAACACTACAATCGACAGACATCCAGCAGGGCAATATCACATCGTATTACTGTGCTGCACAGTTGTTAGACTGCAATAGGTATCTGCAATGTCTCTTCAGGCTCTTGTGATTAACCCTCCCTGCCGCCCTGCCAACCCTGTTAAAAAACGAGCTTCCTTCCTTAAATTAGTCAAGCTAACGAGTAACCTGTTACACCTCAACAACAACCTGCATTTACATAGCACCTTTCATTGGAGAGGAATACCCCAGCACACTTCAGGCCGCACCACATGGATGTCAAGCCAAGAAGGAGAAAATAGGAGAGGATAGCACCAAGCTCAGCGGGGTTCACGGAGTGTTTAGTGACGGGGCCCACCAATGGCGGATTGAAAGGATTGAAAGAAAGAAATGGGTGCGCCTTGATGTGTTGGGTGTTCTGGATCACATACAGGTCACCAACACTTGAAGTAGCGCAACACTATTTTATTAAAAGGTTAACTATTTAAACATACTTGAACTGTGGGTAAATACGATACCAGCTTTAACTAAAGGCCTTTGCCTTGTCCTAACCAGTCGATGCACTCAGCACATGGTGAATGTCTGTGTTGCAGGCTGTGAGCTCTGTGCTCCTAGCTAGCTGCTACTCGAATGAGCGGGAACTCTGATGCCCCCTGTCTTTATAGTGCGTGTGCTCTCACTGGTGATTGGCTGCGGTGTTGATTGGTCCCACTGTGTGTCCATCAGTGTGTGTCTGCACCATGATATACTGGTGTATATTATGACACACCTAAGGCCAATGGGTGGCACAGAGGTTAGCACTGCTGCCTCACCGCGCCAGGGACCCGGGTTTGATTCCGGCCTTGGGTGGCTGACTGTGCGGAGTCTGCACGTTCTCCCTGTGTGTACGTGGGTTTCCTCCGGGTGCTCCTGTTTCCTCCCACAGTCCAAAGACGTGCAGGTTAGGTGGTTTGGTCATGCTAAATTGCCCTTCGTGTCCAACGGGTTTATGGTGATAGGGCTGGGGAGTAGGCCGTGGGTAGGGTGCTCTTTCGGAGGGCCAGTGCAGACCCGATGGGCCGAATGGCCTCCTTCTGCACTGTAGGCATTCTATGATTCAGGGCTGGAGGAACAAAAGGTTCAGGGTGATGGATTGGGCTCGTTGTATGGCTGGAGCCAATTGCAGAGGTAGGGAGGGGTGATGCTGTGAGAAATTGAAACATGGAAGGTGATCATTTGTAATTGGATGCATTAGGAGGCTAAAGAATGTCAGAGAGCTGAGGTTTATGGAAAGGCCTCGAGGTAGGCGCCACGTTGACGTTTTCTTCGCAATCGTGAACACCACTGGAGATGTGTTCTGATTAGAAATCTGCTTAGAATGAGCTTGCCTGATTTAAAAAATATATAATCTTTATTATCACAAGCACATTAACCCTGCATTGAAGTTACTGTGAAAGTCGATACATTCCGGCGCCTGTTTGGGTCACAGAGGGAGAATTCAGAATGTCCAATTCACCCAACAAGGACTTGTGGGAGGAAACCGGAGCACCCGGAGGAAACCCACGCAGACACGGGGAGAACGTGGAGACTCCGCACAGACAGTGACCCAAGCCGGGAATCGAACCCGGGACCCTGGCCAATGACATAATTTGGGGCTGGGCCACATAGACTGGGAATGTCGCAAAATTGCTCCCCCAACCGTGCTGAGTCATCTGATCTCAGTCACAAGGACATTGACTCAGGAAATATGGCTCATAGGGGCAGGGGCCTGTGCTGGGAACTGGGAAGAGCGTACAGCCAAGGTGGAACAGAAGCTGGGCACTTAGGGAGGACACTCCTTCATTCCAGACAAGAACCTGCTGGTCAGACACGAGGTGCTCTGTGTTGCTGTGTGTGGCACAGATCTGGCCCATACCTTGCTCCTGCGCACAGGTCACCTGAGCCGCCTTCTGCTTGATCTGTGGATTTAAAACGGACCTTGCCCACACACAAGGGTGTACAAACCACCAAATAAAAGTGCAAAAAGAGTATCCATCATCATCCTCGTTCTGATTGCCATCTTTGTGTGCAGCTCCTTAAGACCCTCAGTACATTAACGCGACGTGCTGAGGCTCTAGTGTTGCGAAGGATGGGTCTGCTCACATTGTTGCAGAAGCCTCCATTCAGTTGTGGAGACTTTGTGTCGAAAAACACTCTGAATCCATCGGGCAGTGGTCGGCATGTAAAACTCTCGAGGGCCCGCAGGATAAGGAGACGGCGGATCCCATCCAATGGTTCCCTGAACAGACTGTCAAAGTCTTTTGGCGGGAGCCTCATTGGCAGAACTTTCAAACAAGCGGCAATACCTAACTTGGCTGGTGGTGAGAAGGGACCTGACCATCAGTTCCTCCCTGCACTCCCGGAGTCTCAACGTAACTGCACTCCACCCTCAGGAAAGCTGGGTTGGTGAAGAGACTGTTACCTACGTCTTCTGGAATGTGCTTTGCAAAGAAGGTCTGGAGGGAGATGCGGTGGTTTTTGTTCAGGTCCATGACAAAGAACAAAGAAATGTACAGCACAGGAACAGGCCCTTCGGCCCTCCAAGCCCGTGCCGACCATGCTGCCCGACTAAACTACAATCTTCTACACATCCGGGCTCCGTATCCCTCTATTCCCAGCCTATTCATGTATTTGTCAAGATGCCCCTTAAACGTCACTTCTCTGCTCTCAGGCTACTCCCAGAGACGCACACTGAGATAAACATTAACTGCTGCTGGAGGGCCATCAACGCAGTGATAGACACTCTTTGGGCTGTCCAAAACTGACATCCAATGGTGTTACCACCGCTTAATCCCCCCCAACATCAAAATCCTGGGGGCCACCATGGACCAGAAATTCAACTGGACTGTACCATCTGTGATGAATGTAGGAATTTCAGATATATTGTGTCAGAAGTATTTGGAGAACACAGACAGTCACCCAAGGCCGGAATCAAATCCAGGTCCCTGGCGTTGTGAGGCAGCAGTGCTAAGCACTGTGCCACCATGCCACCTGTGCAGAGTGCGATGGAATACCCTCCACTTGCCTGGGTGAGTGCGGATCCAACCACGCATAAGAAGCTGCACCCTTATTTCAATACAAATATCAAATGAGTATCCCCCAAAATTGGATTCAATTGAGCAATTTCTCATTTAACGGAATTTGCACGAAGCGAATATGCATTCCTGACGTCAACGTGAGGTTTTCTGGTACAGTGATCAAATGTAGTGATAGACTGCAAATGCATGTTTTACAATAAGTAATGAAGAAAAATATAACAGCATAGTCCTGTGGTAACACTCTGATCTGTCCCATGTGTGAAACTTGGATGTTGATGTTGTGAATAGCTCCCTGCTGTGAAATCAAACCTTGAGCTCTCTGCCTGCTGTTTAAGCAGAATTATAGACATTGCCCAGGGCATTTTGAAGAATTTGTAGGCAACTACAGTGTTGCAAAATTGACTTTTTAACTTCTCGGATAATCCTGCCTGCGCTACACATGTGCAACACAAAACCTTTATAGTTTACGCAAATCCTGTTTTCTATTTTTACAGCAGATTACATTAAACTCAGATCTCCGAGTCCAAATTGAAATCATTCCCACCAGCGTTAACGGCCATCTCTGTTCCAAACTTCAAATCACAGCGTGATACATTTAACTCCTGAAAATGCAACTTGCCTTATCAGATAAAAGCATTCGAAGCAATTATTGCACATCCCGATTTGGCAATTGCAGCAATGGGTGTACAACACACTCAGCTCTGCCATGCGGGGTGGCATGTTGGCACAGGGAAGGAAGCAGGATTGTTAAAGTTGCTTCGCAGAGTTTAGATGGCACACAGTAGCTGAGAATATGGGATCAAAGGGATAAATGTTACAATTTAGCATTCCCAGACAAAAGAATGGTCTTCAGGCCTGATTTGTCAAGGAGGGCACCTGCTGCACAAAACTCCGCACCAATAGTGTTAGACGATAACATTTATCCACAAGTTCAAATCCATCCCAAACTGGAGGGGGCGGGGAGGGGTGATGTGGGCAGGGGGGCATGTTTCCTCTGTCTGATCCGGAGGTCTGCAATGGGTTTGGCCCATTCCTCAATCCAGTACTTGTTGGACAAGGTGGCAACACAAAGCTGCCAAATAATGTATGTGGCAAAGGGAAAATGTGGTATCGGGGGTGGGGGGCCACCTTGAAGTTCGGTTATTGCCGTTTCCACTCACGCCTGTTCCACCCCTGTCTAGCCCCCGAAGAAAAGCTTTCGATTTATTTCTCAATGTCCGACTTTGTGTTTGTCGCATCTGGAGAAGATCGGTAGCATAATGGTTGGCATTGCTGCCTCACAGCGCCACGGACCCAGGTTCGATTCTGGCCTCGGGTGACTGTCTGTGCGGAGTCTGCACATCCTCCCCGTGTGTGCGTGGGTTTCCTCCGGGTGCTCCGGTTTCCTCCCACAGTCCAAAGATGTGCAGGTTAGGTGGATTGGCCGTGATAAATTGCCCCTTAGATGACCCAAGCCGGGAATCGAACCTGGGACCCTGGAGCGGTGAAGCAACTGTGCTAACCACTGTGCTACCGTGCCTACTTGTGACACGAATAAAGATTATTCTTCAAATTGAGTTGCTGAAAGAGAGATTTGAACGGACTGTCATAAGAAGATTTACAAATTGACTCTGTTCATCTGCAGTTTATAGAAACCCTGAGATTTGAACATTAGATTTCTTGGTAAAGTTAAATATTCGACCAAGATTATGCAACAGAAAGTGTTTGAAACTATTGCTGTTAAATTTGATTCCGCCTAGATTGCACCGAGACACAGGACTTTACTGCCCAGAGACTCTCTGAATGTGATTTATACACCAATTGTGAATAACAGAGAGTTGCATTTCTACAGCGCCTTTCACAACCTCAGGATGTTCCGAAACGCTTTCAGCCAACAAAGCGCTATTTGAAGTGAGGTCACTGTTATAATCTAGGAAATGTGTCAGCCAAAATATACGCAGCAAACTCTCACAATGTGAGAACGATCAGATCATCTGTTTTTCAATGATGTTGGTTGCGGAATGAATATTTGTCACGACACTGGGGCTAACTCCACATTTTTCTTCCAATAGTGCCATGGGGTGTGAATTCTCCGCTTCCCGCTGCCGGCAGTGGGAATCACGATCGGGTGGAGAACCTCGCGCAATGTAAAAAATCACGATTTGCGACCGCCGCCGTTTCCGTTGCCGTGCTCCAATCGCTGGCGGCGTTATCAAAGTTTGCGCCCTGCGCCGGCGGTTTCAAAACCGTCATTTGCATGGATTTAAATCTCATTTGCGGGTCAGATACTTCATGCTCCTCCCCTCCACGGTGCTCCGCCCCTCTTAGGCGGAAGTCTCGCGGGCGCGAATTGGTGCAAGTATTTACAAGCGGGGCATTGGCACCATGGCTGTTGGGCGGAACAGGAGGCTAAAGAAACTCTCAAACACTGTCGGGCATGCTGGAGGGTGGCTGCCCGGGCTAGGGGGAGGAGCGGGGAACATCTTGGTGCCAAGTCCTTGGACTCGGGGCGTCCCCATCGGGATTGGGGTGGCCTGGCTCAGACCTGTTTGCTTTAAAATCTAGTGGTTAGCACTGCTGCTTCACAGTGCCAGGATCCCAGGTTCGATTCCCGACTTGGGTCACTGTCTGTGCGGAGTCTGCACGTTCTCCCCGTGTCTGCGTGGGTTTCCTCCGGGTGCTCCGGTTTCCCCCCACAGTCCAAAGATGTGCAGGTTGGGTGGATTGGCCATGCTAAATTTCCACTGAAGCGTCCAACGGTTAATAATAATAGTAATAATCTTTATTGGTGTCACAAGTCGGCTTACATTAACACTGCAATGAAGTTACTGTGAAAAGCCCCTAGTCGCCACATTCCGGTGCCTGTTTGGGTACACTGAGGGAGAATTCCGAATGTCCAATTCATCTGGTTTAGCACAGGGCTAAATCGCTGGCTTTTAAAGCAGACCAAGGCAGGCCAGCAGCACGGTTCAATTCCCGTACCAGCCTCCCCGAACAGGCGCCGGAATGTGGCGACTGGGGGCTTTTCACAGTAACTTCATTTGAAGCCTACTTGTGACAATAAGCGATTTTCATTTTCATTTCATCTAACCAGCACTTATTCGGGACTTATTCAGAATGTCCAATTCGCCTAACAAGTCTTTCGGGACTTGTGGGAGGAAACCGGAGCACCCGGAGGAAACCCACGCAGACACTGGGAGGACGTGCAGACTCCGCACAGGACGGTGACCACAGCTGGGAATCGAACCAGGGTCCCTGGAGCTGTGAAGCAACAGTGCTAACCACTGTGCTAGCGTGACGCCCACATTAGTTGCGCTTCGGAGCTTGAGGAGGAATGAGCCTAGGTAAGGTGCTCTTTCAGAGGGTTGGTGCAGTCTCAATAGGCCGAATGGCCTCCTTCTGCACTGGAGGGGTACTATGGTTCTATGTCATGTCCGTGCTATATTGCACTGTGTGATTTGGGGATACCTACGTTTAACTGTAGCTGGTTACATTCCCAGTTAAAACAGTGAATTGAGTCTATAGTACAGAGAATTAGACACGTGTAAGGAACAGGACAGTTCCCGCCAACAGGGAAATTTTCCTTATCTTTGTGGCTTTTGCCTGATTATCATAAAAACGAAACTATCGTGAATGTTTTTGAACAAGTGGCCAGGTACAAACGAAAGACATTTAAAAAAATCATTAAACTTGTTCTCCTCAACTTGAGCCCTTTGAAAATGACCGGATTTTGGTACTTAACAGTGTGTGAGTGACATAATGAATAATGTGCACATTGGACAAATGCGAACATTATGGTAATAGTGCTAAAGCAAATAAAAACAGTGAGAATTGACAATTCTTTTGAAAAATATAAGTCCATGGGTTTGCATGTTGGCAGGTGTTTGGAGTTGAAAGGCACAGGTGAGCGTGTCTGGAAGGAGAGGGGGGGCTGGTACAAAGGGAGAAAATCAGTATTATATTTCAAACTTTTCCCCCTCCTCACTCTGCCTCGTGATACTTCCCGAACAGCTTCTCATAGTCACAGTAAATGTGCACAGGCCTTTAAAACGAGGATAATCGTTTTTACTTTCCCCTATTGCCTTCTTTATAGTTCTCCAGAGGTCTGCTCCAGGTCAGATACTTTTCCTAGTCACCAAGCTATAGTCGCCCCCGCCTAACTTGCTGACCACTTCTACTTTCTCTGGTTAGCGCCAAGAAACAATGGCCATTGTGGGAAAGCTGGTGTTTAAACTACTCCCCCGACATTTAAATCGTGAATAATTCTGAATCGATGCAAACGCTTCCCCAAGAAAGAAGTCCAGTGAAAAGAAACTGAGAACAGCAAAGGAGCCGGTTTCTGACAATAAATGATGCCGGTTAAATTACGTGGGAGTATAGTTGCTTTACACATTTCCTGAAAATCGACCACTGATTGTGGAAAGCATGTTGGGGTTGAAATGGGAAGTCTCGCCCATCATTAACCCTTTCAAACAGAAAAGTTAAAACAACATCCTTTCGGGGAGGATCATGTCTGCTGCTGTCGCCCTTTCATTACACAGAACCAGGCCTTTTTCATGCATCAGGTGAATTTTGGCTGAGTTACAATTCTATACGCTCTTAATAGTTGCATTTAATTTGCAACAGCGACAGACACATCCTCTTCTTCATGCTTAAGTGTATTTTGGCAAAAAATAAATTCCTTAAAGCGGCGAGTGTGAGTTCTACAGGCATCGCAATGTGTTGATAAAATGAGATGGCACAGAAGGAGGCCATTCGGCCTATCCAGCTTGTGCTAACCCTTTGAAAGAACCAATCCACTGCTCTTGCCTACAAAGCCTTGCCGATTTTTTCCTTTTCAATTATATAACCAATTCCCTTTTGAACGTTACAGTCAAATCTGCTTCCACGGATCTTTCCGGAAGGGCATTCCAGATTATGAACTTGTGCATAAAAGAGAAAAGGCTCCTCAATTCCCCTCTGTTTTTTTTTTGTCATTTACCTTCAATCTGTGTCCTTCTGCAGGTGGAAAGCCTTTTTCCTCATTTACAAAAGCCCAGCAATATTTTGGGCACTCAAACGCCTTAATAATTTTGCACGTAAAATGCATGTATTTTGGAGCTTGGATTTCTGCATGATGAATCGTAGAATCCCTACAGTGCAGAAGGAGGCCATTCAGCCCATCGAGTCTACACCGACCCTCTGAAAGAGCAGCCTACCTAGGCCCACACCCCAACCCTATCCCCGTAACCCCGCCTAACCTATTGGACACTAAGGGCAATTTATCATGGCCAATCCATGTAACCTGCACGTCTTTGTGGGAGGAAACCGGAGCACCCGGAGGAAACCCACGCGGGGAGAACGTGCAGACTCCGCACAGACAGTGGTCCAAGCCGGGAACTGAACCTGGGATCCTGACGCTGTGAGGCAGCTGTGCCAACCACTGTGCTACCGCGCCGCCTCTTGATGAGCTATTGTAAATCAGCCAAGGAAGACACCACAATTAGTCTTCACGCCCCTGACTGCTCCTAAGGGTTGCAAGTGTGGATTCTGGCCAAGACCAGGATCAAGCTCACAATCAAAGATGCCTGTTACCAATTGATATCAAAGCTCAGTCGTGAAGAATAACCGCCTGGGAGAGGGTCACTAAAGCCCCTGGAACTGTGACTCTGCATCTTAACCTTTCAAATGAGTGGAGGGAAAAGTGAGGGGGTGGGGGAGAGATGGAAAGAAAAGAAAAGTGCATGTGCACCCTGGCACAATTGTGCGAATTTCCACTTCACTATTAGATATATATATATTTTTTAATTTATAAATTTAGAGTACCCAATTCATTTTTTCCAATTAAGGGGCAATTTAGCGTGGCCAATCCCCCTAGCCTGCACATCTTTGGGTTGTGGGGGCGAAACCCACGCAGACACGGGGAGAATGTGCAAACTCCACACGGACAGTGACCCAGAGCCGGGATCGAACCCGGGTCCTCGGCGCCGTGAGGCCGCAGTGCTAACCACTGCGCCACCGTGCCGCCCTAACTGAAATGAAAATGAAATGAACTGAAAAATGAAATGAAAATCGCTTATTGTCACAAGTAGGCTTCAAATGAAGTTACTGTGAAAAGCCCCTCGTCGCCACATTCCGGCGCCTGTTCGGGGAGGCTGGTACGGGAATTGAACCGTGCTGCTGGCCTGCTTTAAAAGCCAGCGATTTAGCCCTGTGTGCTAAACCAGCCCCATATTTAACTTTACTGTTAAATATGATCCTGTTGTATTGAAAGGAAATGATTATGTTGCATCAAGTTCTCTGTGAGTGATCCAGTTACAAAACGTGATTAATAGTCGGCCCAACCTGTCCAGGATGCCCAGTCTTGGCCACTTATCATGGGGAGAAGGAAACATTTATCAAGACACAAAATGGAATTCAGATTGTCTAAAAATGGACTCGCAGCAGACAGTTATCATACTGCGGACGATCCAAAAAGAATAATTTCATCGTTTCATTGCCATTTTTAATTCGCAGCTTTCTGCCACTCTCACCTTTGATCTTGAGAGTGATGAATAACGATTTAGAAAGAGGTCATGGATCATGCATTTAACCCCATGCTGCCAATCCAAACCGGTTGCAGAGTTGGAGCGGTTGTCTTTGTAAAGGGTGTGGAGGTAACTAATTAGACTGGAGTTCACACTGAAGGCCCCACCACTTTGTTCAGAGAGATGTCTACAGCTTGAGACAAGGCAGATGACAATCTCATGTTGATGTCACATATGGAAAGCAATAACCAGGCCCTTTGTTGTTGGGGTATTTAATACCCCGACTGTAAAAGCTGATTTAGGAAGGGTGAACTGTCTCAATTAACATCAGAGATTGTGTAAGCTTGGTCACCAGAATCGGAACTGAACTTGCTCCAGACACCGCGGAATTGATACACTTCCTCAGCTGATATCGTTTCTTTATTTCCCTTGCAATGTTCCTCCCTCATCCTTTCCAAAGCCAGCAACACATGAAGAGACGATTCCAAATGTTGTGTGATATTTCACTCAATTCACCCAGAGTGTCAGTTTTATTCCATCGCATAAACCGCCCCAACTTGGCCAGCACAGTCCTCTCCATTGACATCCTTAATCCAGAGGGTCCAGGACAGGACCCCTGTCCCATATCCCCCAACCCCATCCTCTCCTTGGCCTGAAGATGTTGGGGCCAAGTGTGCACTCTGGTTGAATCAGCAATCCACAGGGGTCTATTGTTGTCAATGGGGACCCAATGGGGAAGGACAAGTGAAACGCTGAGTGACCAATCAATACAGGGGCACAAACCCCGGGGTGGCACCCTGGATGGGCACAGAACAATCACTGACAAGACTTTGCAATAGAAAATACAGCTCGCGTTAAACCAGGAAAGGCTGGATGTGTAAAGCAATCTCGATTACTCAACTGAAAATCATTTCAAAGCATGCTAATCCTAAACTAGAAGTTGCCTTTTTATATTCTCACACATATATACTTACACATCACACACAGCACACACACACTCACACATCACACATCACACACAGCACACACACATCACACACACACTCACACATCACACACAGCACTCACACACTCACACATCACACACAGCACTCACACGCTCACACATCACACACATCACACACAGCACACACACATCACACACACACTCACACATCACACACAGCACTCACACTCACACATCACACACAGCACTCACACGCTCACACATCACACACATCATACACAGCACACACAGCACTCACACATCACACACACGCTCACACATCACACACACACTCACACATCACACACACGCACACACATCACACACACACTCACACATCACACACATCACACACAGCACTCACACATCACACACAGCACTCACACTCACACACTCACACATCACACACAGCACACACACATCACACACAGCACTCACACACACACTCACACATCACACACAGCACTCACACTCACACACTCACACATCACACACAGCACACACACATCACACACACACTCACACTCACACATCACACACAGCACACACACATCACACCCAGCACTCACACATCACACACAGCACTCACACATCACACACACACTCACACATCACACACAGCACACACACATCACACACAGCACTCACACATCACACACAGCAATCACACATCACACTCACACACACACTCACACATCACACACAGCACTCACACATCACACACAGCACTCACACTCACACACACATCACACACACACACATCACACACACACTCACACTCACACACTCACACATCACACACAGCACACACACATCACACACACACTCACACTCACACATCACACACAGCACTCACACATCACACACACGCTCACACATCACACACACACTCACACATCACACACATCACACACACACTCACACTCACACACTCACACATCACACACAGCACTCACACTCACACACTCACACATCACACACAGCACTCACACTCACACACTCACACATCACACACAGCACACACACATCACACACACTCACACATCACACACAGCACACACACATCACACACAGCACTCACACATCACACACAGCACTCACACTCACACACTCACACATCACACACACACTCACACATCACACATCACACACAGCACTCACACATCACACACAGCACTCACACTCACACACTCACACATCACACACAGCACACACACATCACACACACACTCACACTCACACACTCACACATCACACACAGCACACACACATCACACACACACTCACACTCACACACTCACACATCACACACAGCACTCACACTCACACACAGCACTCACACATCACACACACGCTCACACATCACACACAGCACTCACACATCACACACAGCACTCACACATCACACACAGCACTCACACTCACACACTCACACATCACACACAGCACACACACATCACACACACACTCACACTCACACACTCACACATCACACACAGCACACACACATCACACACACACTCACACTCACACACTCACACATCACACACACACAGCACTCACACTCACACACTCACACATCACACACAGCACACACACATCACACACTCACACATCCCACACAGCACTCACACACTCACACATCACACACAGCACTCACACACTCACACATCACACACACACTCACACATCACACACACACTCACACATCACACACAGCACTCACACATCACACTCACACACACACTCACACATCACACACAGCACTCACACATCACACACAGCACTCACACATCACACACACACTCACACATCACACACAGCACTCACACTCACACACTCACACATCACACACACATCACACACAGCACTCACACATCACACACAGCACTCACACATCACACACAGCACACACAGCACTCACACTCACACACTCACACATCACACACAGCACACACACATCACACACTCACACATCACACACAGCACTCACACTCACACATTCACACATCACACACAGCACACACACATCACACACTCACACATCCCACACAGCACATACACACTCACACACTCACACATCACACACACACTCACACACTCACACATCACACGCACACTCACACATCACACACAGCACTCACACATCACACACAGCACTCACACATCACACACGGCACACACAGCACTCACACTCACACACTCACACATCACACACAGCACACACACATCACACACTCACACATCCCACACAGCACATACACACTCACACACTCACACATCACACACACACTCACACACTCACACATCACACACACACTCACACACTCACACAGCACTCACACATCACACACACACTCACACATCACACACACACTCACACACTCACACATCACTCACACATCACACACAACACTCACACATCACACACACACTCACACATCACACACAACACTCACACATCACACACACATCCCACACAGCACATACACACTCACACACTCACACATCACACACAGCACTCACACACTCACACATCACACACACACTCACACATCACACACACACTCACACATCACACACACACTCACACATCACACACAGCACTCACACACTCACACATCACACACACACTCACACACTCACACATCACACACACACTCACACATCACACACAGCACTCACACATCACACACACACTCACACATCACACACACACTCACACACTCACACATCACACACACACTCACACATCACACACACACTCACACATCACACACACACTCACACATCACACACACACTCACACATCACACACACACTCACACACTCACACATCACACACACACTCACACATCACACACACACTCACACATCACACACAGCACTCACACATCACACACACACTCACACATCACACACACACTCACACATCACACACACACTCACACACTCACACATCACACACACACTCACACATCACACACAGCACTCACACACTCACACATCACACACACACTCACACATCACACACAGCACTCACACACTCACACATCACACACACACTCACACATCACACACACACTCACACATCACACACAGCACTCACGCATCACACACACACTCACACATCACACACAGCACTCACACACTCACACATCACACACTCACACACACACTCACACATCACACACAGCACTCACACACTCACACATCACACACATCACTCACACATCACACACAGCACTCACACACTCACACACTCACACATCACACACACACTCACACACTCACACATCACACACACACTCACACATCACACACAGCACTCACACACTCACACATCACACACACACTCACACATCACACACAGCACTCACACATCACACACAGCACTCACACTCACACATCACACACATCACACACACACTCACACATCACACACAGCACTCACACACTCACACATGACACACAGCACTCACACATCACACAGCACACACACACTCACACAGCACTCACACACTCACACATCACACACACACTCACACATCACACACAGCACACACACACTCACACACTCACACAGCACTCACACACTCACACATCACACACACACTCACACATCACACACACTCACACACACACTCACACATCACACACAGCACTCACACACTCACACTCA
This sequence comes from Scyliorhinus torazame, assembly GCF_047496885.1. Classification (NCBI taxonomy): domain Eukaryota; kingdom Metazoa; phylum Chordata; class Chondrichthyes; order Carcharhiniformes; family Scyliorhinidae; genus Scyliorhinus; species Scyliorhinus torazame. Next base: position 24,526,973 of record NC_092738.1, on the reverse strand, counting down.
CACATCACACACAGCACTCACACATCACACACAGCACTCACACACTCACACTCACACATCACACACATCACACACACTCACACATGACACACAGCACTCACACATCACACAGCACACACACACTCACGCATCACACACACACTCACACAGCACTCACACACTCACACATCACACACACACTCACACATCACACACAGCACACACACACTCACACACTCACACAGCACTCACACACTCACACATCACTCACACATCACACACAGCACACACACACTCACACATCACACACAGCACTCACACACTCACACTCACATCACACACAGCACTCACACATCACACACAGCACTCACACACTCACACATCACACTCACACACATCACACACAGCACTCACACATCGCACACAGCACTCACACGCTCACACATCACACACAGCACTTACACATCACACACAGCACTCACAGCACTCGCACACTCACACATCACACACACACACACACACTCACACATCACACACACACTCACACATCACACACAGCACTCACACATCACACACAGCACTCACACATCACACACACACTCACACATCACACACATCACTCACACACTCACACATCACACACACACACACACATCACACACAGCACACACACACTCACACATCACACACACACTCACACATCACACACAGCACTCACACATCACACACAGCACTCACACACTCACACATCACACACACACTCACACATCACACACAGCACTCACACATCACACACAGCACTCACACACTCACACATCACACACACACTCACACATCACACACAGCACTCACACATCACACACACACTCACACATCACACACAGCACTCACACACTCACACATCACAAACAGCACTCACACATCACACACTCACACATCACACACAGCACACACACATCACACACATCACACACAGCACACACACATCACACACAGCACTCACACATCACACACAGCACACACACATCACACACATCACACACAGCACACACACACTCACACATCACACACAGCACTCACACATCACACACTCACACATCACACACAGCACACACACATCACACACATCACACACAGCACTCACACATCACACACAGCACACACACATCACACACATCACACACAGCACTCACACACTCACACACTCACACATCACACACACACTCACACATCACACACAGCACTCACACATCACACACAGCACTCACACACTCACACATCACACACAGCACACACACACTCACACATCACACATCACACACAGCACACACACATCACACACACACTCACACATCACACACAGCACTCACACACTCACACATCACACACAGCACTCACACGTTCACACATCACACACATCACACACAGCACACACACATCACACACACACTCACACATCACACACAGCACTCACACTCACACATCACACACAGCACTCACACGCTCACACATCACACACATCATACACAGCACACACAGCACTCACACATCACACACACGCTCACACATCACACACACACTCACACATCACACACACGCACACACATCACACACACACTCACACATCACACACATCACACACAGCACTCACACATCACACACAGCACTCACACTCACACACTCACACATCACACACAGCACACACACATCACACACAGCACTCACACACACACTCACACATCACACACAGCACTCACACTCACACACTCACACATCACACACAGCACACACACATCACACACACACTCACACTCACACATCACACACAGCACACACACATCACACCCAGCACTCACACATCACACACAGCACTCACACATCACACACACACTCACACATCACACACAGCACACACACATCACACACAGCACTCACACATCACACACAGCAATCACACATCACACTCACACACACACTCACACATCACACACAGCACTCACACATCACACACAGCACTCACACTCACACACACATCACACACACACACATCACACACACACTCACACTCACACACTCACACATCACACACAGCACACACACATCACACACACACTCACACTCACACATCACACACAGCACTCACACATCACACACACGCTCACACATCACACACACACTCACACATCACACACATCACACACACACTCACACTCACACACTCACACATCACACACAGCACTCACACTCACACACTCACACATCACACACAGCACTCACACTCACACACTCACACATCACACACAGCACACACACATCACACACACTCACACATCACACACAGCACACACACATCACACACAGCACTCACACATCACACACAGCACTCACACTCACACACTCACACATCACACACACACTCACACATCACACATCACACACAGCACTCACACATCACACACAGCACTCACACTCACACACTCACACATCACACACAGCACACACACATCACACACACACTCACACTCACACACTCACACATCACACACAGCACACACACATCACACACACACTCACACTCACACACTCACACATCACACACAGCACTCACACTCACACACAGCACTCACACATCACACACACGCTCACACATCACACACAGCACTCACACATCACACACAGCACTCACACATCACACACAGCACTCACACTCACACACTCACACATCACACACAGCACACACACATCACACACACACTCACACTCACACACTCACACATCACACACAGCACACACACATCACACACACACTCACACTCACACACTCACACATCACACACACACAGCACTCACACTCACACACTCACACATCACACACAGCACACACACATCACACACTCACACATCCCACACAGCACTCACACACTCACACATCACACACAGCACTCACACACTCACACATCACACACACACTCACACATCACACACACACTCACACATCACACACAGCACTCACACATCACACTCACACACACACTCACACATCACACACAGCACTCACACATCACACACAGCACTCACACATCACACACACACTCACACATCACACACAGCACTCACACTCACACACTCACACATCACACACACATCACACACAGCACTCACACATCACACACAGCACTCACACATCACACACAGCACACACAGCACTCACACTCACACACTCACACATCACACACAGCACACACACATCACACACTCACACATCACACACAGCACTCACACTCACACATTCACACATCACACACAGCACACACACATCACACACTCACACATCCCACACAGCACATACACACTCACACACTCACACATCACACACACACTCACACACTCACACATCACACGCACACTCACACATCACACACAGCACTCACACATCACACACAGCACTCACACATCACACACGGCACACACAGCACTCACACTCACACACTCACACATCACACACAGCACACACACATCACACACTCACACATCCCACACAGCACATACACACTCACACACTCACACATCACACACACACTCACACACTCACACATCACACACACACTCACACACTCACACAGCACTCACACATCACACACACACTCACACATCACACACACACTCACACACTCACACATCACTCACACATCACACACACACTCACACATCACACACAACACTCACACATCACACACACATCCCACACAGCACATACACACTCACACACTCACACATCACACACAGCACTCACACACTCACACATCACACACACACTCACACATCACACACACACTCACACATCACACACACACTCACACATCACACACAGCACTCACACACTCACACATCACACACACACTCACACACTCACACATCACACACACACTCACACATCACACACAGCACTCACACATCACACACACACTCACACATCACACACACACTCACACACTCACACATCACACACACACTCACACATCACACACACACTCACACATCACACACACACTCACACATCACACACACACTCACACATCACACACACACTCACACACTCACACATCACACACACACTCACACATCACACACACACTCACACATCACACACAGCACTCACACATCACACACACACTCACACATCACACACACACTCACACATCACACACACACTCACACACTCACACATCACACACACACTCACACATCACACACAGCACTCACACACTCACACATCACACACACACTCACACATCACACACAGCACTCACACACTCACACATCACACACACACTCACACATCACACACACACTCACACATCACACACAGCACTCACGCATCACACACACACTCACACATCACACACAGCACTCACACACTCACACATCACACACTCACACACACACTCACACATCACACACAGCACTCACACACTCACACATCACACACATCACTCACACATCACACACAGCACTCACACACTCACACACTCACACATCACACACACACTCACACACTCACACATCACACACACACTCACACATCACACACAGCACTCACACACTCACACATCACACACACACTCACACATCACACACAGCACTCACACATCACACACAGCACTCACACTCACACATCACACACATCACACACACACTCACACATCACACACAGCACTCACACACTCACACATGACACACAGCACTCACACATCACACAGCACACACACACTCACACAGCACTCACACACTCACACATCACACACACACTCACACATCACACACAGCACACACACACTCACACACTCACACAGCACTCACACACTCACACATCACACACACACTCACACATCACACACACTCACACACACACTCACACATCACACACAGCACTCACACACTCACACTCACACATCACACACAGCACTCACACATCACACACAGCACTCACACACTCACACTCACACATCACACACATCACACACACTCACACATGACACACAGCACTCACACATCACACAGCACACACACACTCACGCATCACACACACACTCACACAGCACTCACACACTCACACATCACACACACACTCACACATCACACACAGCACACACACACTCACACACTCACACAGCACTCACACACTCACACATCACTCACACATCACACACAGCACACACACACTCACACATCACACACAGCACTCACACACTCACACTCACATCACACACAGCACTCACACATCACACACAGCACTCACACACTCACACATCACACTCACACACATCACACACAGCACTCACACATCGCACACAGCACTCACACGCTCACACATCACACACAGCACTTACACATCACACACAGCACTCACAGCACTCGCACACTCACACATCACACACACACACACACACTCACACATCACACACACACTCACACATCACACACAGCACTCACACATCACACACAGCACTCACACATCACACACACACTCACACATCACACACATCACTCACACACTCACACATCACACACACACACACACATCACACACAGCACACACACACTCACACATCACACACACACTCACACATCACACACAGCACTCACACATCACACACAGCACTCACACACTCACACATCACACACACACTCACACATCACACACAGCACTCACACATCACACACAGCACTCACACACTCACACATCACACACACACTCACACATCACACACAGCACTCACACATCACACACACACTCACACATCACACACAGCACTCACACACTCACACATCACAAACAGCACTCACACATCACACACTCACACATCACACACAGCACACACACATCACACACATCACACACAGCACACACACATCACACACAGCACTCACACATCACACACAGCACACACACATCACACACATCACACACAGCACACACACACTCACACATCACACACAGCACTCACACATCACACACTCACACATCACACACAGCACACACACATCACACACATCACACACAGCACTCACACATCACACACAGCACACACACATCACACACATCACACACAGCACTCACACACTCACACACTCACACATCACACACACACTCACACATCACACACAGCACTCACACATCACACACAGCACTCACACACTCACACATCACACACAGCACTCACACATCACACACTCACACATCACACACACACTCACACATCACACACAGCACTTACACATCACACACAGCACTCACACACTCACACATCACACTCACACACACATCACACACAGATCACACACTCACACACACACAGAGCACACACTCACACACACAGCACTCGCACGTCACACACAGGACTCACACTTCACACACAGCACTCACACATCACACACATCACACACAGCACTCACACACTCACACACAGCACTCACACACTCACACAGCACTCTCACACACACACAGCACACACACACACTCACACACACCGCACACTCACATACCGCACACTCACACACCGCACACTCACGCACACACTCACACACACCACGCTCACACACACAGCACACTCACGCACACACTCACACACACCACACACACACACACACTCACACACACACAGCGCACACACTCTCACACAGAGCACACACACACACACGCACATACACTCACACTCACACGCGCACACAGCGTGCGCACACACACACAGACAAACCACACTCACACACAGCACACTCACAGCATACACACTTCCACAACACAGCATACACATACACAGAACTCTCACACAACTCACACACAATACACACACAACACACACCACACTGACACACACACATCATAGACAGCACACACACCCGCATACACACACGAACACACAGGACAGTCACACACACACTCACACATAGCAAACACACACACACAGAATATATATACACACACACACTCATTCACACACACACAGAAAATAGATGAGATCGGAGCCTTTTGGAGATCCCAATCCATTTATCTCATGTGAGGCAGCAACTGGGAGGGAGGGATAGAGGGAGAGGGAGGGATAGAGGGAGAGGGAGGGATAGAGGGAGAGGGAGGGATAGAGGGATAGAGGCAGGGAGGGATAGAGACAGGGAGGGATAGAGGGAGGGAGGGAGGGAGAGAGGGAGCCAAGGAGAGGGAGCCAGGGAGAGGGGGCAGGGAGAGAGGGAGAGTGACAGGGAGAGAGGGAGAGTGACAGGGAGAGAGGGAGAGTGACGGGGAGAGAGGGAGAGTGACAGGGAGAGGGGGAGAGTGACAGGGGGAGAGGGAGAGTGACAGGGAGAGAGGGAGAGTGACAGGGAGAGGGGGAGAGTGACAGGGAGAGGGGGAGAGTGACAGGGAGAGAGGGAGAGTGACAGGGACAGAGGGAGAGTGACAGGGAGAGGGGGAGAGTGACAGGGAGAGAGGGAGAGTGACAGGGACAGAGGGAGAGTGACAGGGAGAGGGGGAGAGTGACAGGGAGAGAGGGAGAGTAACAGGGAGAGAGGGAGAGTGACAGGGAGAGAGGGAGAGGGGGAGAGTGACAGGGAGAGAGGGACAGTGACGGGGAGAGAGGGAGAGTGACAGGGAGAGAGGGAGAGTGACAGGGAGAGAGGGAGAGTGACAGGGAGAGAGGGAGAGGGGGAGAGTGACAGGGAGAGAGGGAGAGTGACAGGGAGAGAGGGAGAGTGACAGGGAGAGAGGGAGAGGGGGAGAGTGACAGGGAGAGAGGGAGAGTGACGGGGAGAGACGGAGAGTGACAGGGAGAGAGGGAGAGTGACAGGGAGAGAGGGAGAGTGACAGGGAGAGAGGGAGAGTGACAGGGAGAGAGGGAGAGTGACAGGGAGAGAGGGAGAGTGACGGGGAGAGAGGGAGAGTGACAGGGAGAGAGGGAGAGCGGGAGAGTGACAGGGAGAGAGGGAGAGTGACAGGGAGAGAGGGAGAGTGACAGGGAGAGAGGGAGAGTGACAGGGAGAGGGGGAGAGTGACAGGGAGAGGGGGAGAGTGACAGGGAGATGACGGAGAGAGAGGGAGAGAGACGGGGAGAGAGGGAGAGTGACGGGGAGAGAGGGAGAGTGACAGGGAGAGAGGGAGAGTGACAGGGAGAGAGGGAGAGTGACAGGGAGAGGGGAGAGTGACGGGGAGAGGGGGAGAGTGACAGGGAGAGGGGGAGAGTGACAGGGAGAGAGGGAGAGTGACAGGGAGAGGGGGAGAGTGACAGGGAGAGAGGGAGAGTGACGGGGAGAGGGGGAGAGTGACAGGGAGAGAGGGAGAGTGACAGGGAGAGGGGGAGAGTGACAGGGAGAGAGAGAGAGAGACAGGTAGAGAGGGAGAGTGACAGGGAGAGAGGGAGAGTGACGGGGAGAGAGGGAGAGTGACAGGGAGAGGGGGAGAGTGACGGGGAGAGGGGGAGAGTGACAGGGAGAGAGGGAGAGTGACAGGGAGAGAGGGAGAGTGACAGGGAGAGAGGGAGAGTGACAGGGAGAGGGGGAGAGTGACAAGGAGAGAGGGAGAGTGAAGGGGAGAGAGGGAGAGGGACAGGGATGGGGGAGAGTGACAGAGAGAGAGGGAGAGTGACAGGGAGAGGGGGAGAGTGACAAGGAGAGAGGGAGAGTGAAGGGGAGAGAGGGAGAGTGACGGGGAGAGAGGGAGAGTGACAGGGAGAGAGAGAGAGTGACAGGGAGAGAGGGAGAGTGACGGGGAGAGAGGGAGAGTGACAGGGAGAGAGGGAGAGTGACAGGGAGAGAGGGAGAGTGACAGGGAGAGGGGAGAGTGACGGGGAGAGGGGGAGAGTGACAGGGAGAGGGGGAGAGTGACAGGGAGAGAGGGAGAGTGACAGGGAGAGGGGGAGAGTGACAGGGAGAGAGGGAGAGTGACGGGGAGAGAGGTAGAGTGACAGGGAGAGAAGGAGAGGGGGAGAGTGACAGGGAGAGAGGGAGAGTGACGGGGAGAGGGGGAGAGTGACAGGGAGAGAGGGAGAGTGACAGGGAGAGGGGGAGAGTGACAGGGAGAGAGGGAGAGGGGGAGAGTGACGGGGAGAGAGGGAGAGTGACAGGGAGAGAGGGAGAGGGGGAGAGTGACAGGGAGAGTGACGCGGAGAGAGGGAGAGTGACGGGGAGAGAGGAAGAGTGACAGGGAGAGGGGGAGAGCGACAGGGAGAGGGGGAGAGTGACAGGGAGAGAGGGAGAGTGACAGGGAGAGAGGGAGAGTGACAGGGAGAGAGGGAGAGTGACAGGGAGAGGGGGAGAGTGACAAGGAGAGAGGGAGAGTGAAGGGGAGAGAGGGAGAGGGACAGGGATGGGGGAGAGTGACAGGGAGAGAGGGAGAGTGACAGGGAGAGGGGGAGAGTGACAAGGAGAGAGGGAGAGTGAAGGGGAGAGAGGGAGAGTGACGGGGAGAGATGGAGAGTGACAGGGAGAGAGAGAGAGTGACAGGGAGAGAGGGAGAGTGACGGGGAGAGAGGGAGAGTGACAGGGAGAGAGGGAGAGTGACAGGGAGAGAGGGAGAGTGACAGGGAGAGGGGAGAGTGACGGGGAGAGGGGGAGAGTGACAGGGAGAGGGGGAGAGTGACAGGGAGAGAGGGAGAGTGACAGGGAGAGGGGGAGAGTGACAGGGAGAGAGGGAGAGTGACGGGGAGAGAGGTAGAGTGACAGGGAGAGAAGGAGAGGGGGAGAGTGACAGGGAGAGAGGGAGAGTGACGGGGAGAGGGGGAGAGTGACAGGGAGAGAGGGAGAGTGACAGGGAGAGGGGGAGAGTGACAGGGAGAGAGGGAGAGGGGGAGAGTGACGGGGAGAGAGGGAGAGTGACAGGGAGAGAGGGAGAGGGGGAGAGTGACAGGGAGAGTGACGCGGAGAGAGGGAGAGTGACGGGGAGAGAGGAAGAGTGACAGGGAGAGGGGGAGAGCGACAGGGAGAGGGGGAGAGTGACAGGGAGAGAGGGAGAGTGACAGGGAGAGAGGGAGAGTGACAGGGAGAGAGGGAGAGTGACGGAGAGAGGGAGAGTGACGGGGAGAGAGGGAGAGTTCAGGGAGAGAGGGAGAGTGACAGGGAGAGAGGGAGAGTGACAGGGAGGGGGGGACAGTGACGGGGAGAGAGGGAGAGTGACAGGGAGAGAGGGAGAGTGACAGGGAGAGAGGGAGAGTGACAGGGAGAGAGGGAGAGGGGGAGAGTGACAGGGAGAGAGGGAGAGTGACAGGGAGAGAGGGAGAGTGACAGGGAGAGAGGGAGAGGGGGAGAGTGACAGGGAGAGAGGGAGAGTGACGGGGAGAGACGGAGAGTGACAGGGAGAGAGGGAGAGTGACAGGGAGAGAGGGAGAGTGACAGGGAGAGAGGGAGAGTGACAGGGAGAGAGGGAGAGTGACAGGGAGAGAGGGAGAGTGACGGGGAGAGAGGGAGAGTGACAGGGAGAGAGGGAGAGCGGGAGAGTGACAGGGAGAGAGGGAGAGTGACAGGGAGAGAGGGAGAGTGACAGGGAGAGAGGGAGAGTGACAGGGAGAGGGGGAGAGTGACAGGGAGAGGGGGAGAGTGACAGGGAGATGACGGAGAGAGAGGGAGAGAGACGGGGAGAGAGGGAGAGTGACGGGGAGAGAGGGAGAGTGACAGGGAGAGAGGGAGAGTGACAGGGAGAGAGGGAGAGTGACAGGGAGAGGGGAGAGTGACGGGGAGAGGGGGAGAGTGACAGGGAGAGGGGGAGAGTGACAGGGAGAGAGGGAGAGTGACAGGGAGAGGGGGAGAGTGACAGGGAGAGAGGGAGAGTGACGGGGAGAGGGGGAGAGTGACAGGGAGAGAGGGAGAGTGACAGGGAGAGGGGGAGAGTGACAGGGAGAGAGAGAGAGAGACAGGTAGAGAGGGAGAGTGACAGGGAGAGAGGGAGAGTGACGGGGAGAGAGGGAGAGTGACAGGGAGAGGGGGAGAGTGACGGGGAGAGGGGGAGAGTGACAGGGAGAGAGGGAGAGTGACAGGGAGAGAGGGAGAGTGACAGGGAGAGAGGGAGAGTGACAGGGAGAGGGGGAGAGTGACAAGGAGAGAGGGAGAGTGAAGGGGAGAGAGGGAGAGGGACAGGGATGGGGGAGAGTGACAGAGAGAGAGGGAGAGTGACAGGGAGAGGGGGAGAGTGACAAGGAGAGAGGGAGAGTGAAGGGGAGAGAGGGAGAGTGACGGGGAGAGAGGGAGAGTGACAGGGAGAGAGAGAGAGTGACAGGGAGAGAGGGAGAGTGACGGGGAGAGAGGGAGAGTGACAGGGAGAGAGGGAGAGTGACAGGGAGAGAGGGAGAGTGACAGGGAGAGGGGAGAGTGACGGGGAGAGGGGGAGAGTGACAGGGAGAGGGGGAGAGTGACAGGGAGAGAGGGAGAGTGACAGGGAGAGGGGGAGAGTGACAGGGAGAGAGGGAGAGTGACGGGGAGAGAGGTAGAGTGACAGGGAGAGAAGGAGAGGGGGAGAGTGACAGGGAGAGAGGGAGAGTGACGGGGAGAGGGGGAGAGTGACAGGGAGAGAGGGAGAGTGACAGGGAGAGGGGGAGAGTGACAGGGAGAGAGGGAGAGGGGGAGAGTGACGGGGAGAGAGGGAGAGTGACAGGGAGAGAGGGAGAGGGGGAGAGTGACAGGGAGAGTGACGCGGAGAGAGGGAGAGTGACGGGGAGAGAGGAAGAGTGACAGGGAGAGGGGGGAGAGCGACAGGGAGAGGGGGAGAGTGACAGGGAGAGAGGGAGAGTGACAGGGAGAGAGGGAGAGTGACAGGGAGAGAGGGAGAGTGACAGGGAGAGGGGGAGAGTGACAAGGAGAGAGGGAGAGTGAAGGGGAGAGAGGGAGAGGGACAGGGATGGGGGAGAGTGACAGGGAGAGAGGGAGAGTGACAGGGAGAGGGGGAGAGTGACAAGGAGAGAGGGAGAGTGAAGGGGAGAGAGGGAGAGTGACGGGGAGAGATGGAGAGTGACAGGGAGAGAGAGAGAGTGACAGGGAGAGAGGGAGAGTGACGGGGAGAGAGGGAGAGTGACAGGGAGAGAGGGAGAGTGACAGGGAGAGAGGGAGAGTGACAGGGAGAGGGGAGAGTGACGGGGAGAGGGGGAGAGTGACAGGGAGAGGGGGAGAGTGACAGGGAGAGAGGGAGAGTGACAGGGAGAGGGGGAGAGTGACAGGGAGAGAGGGAGAGTGACGGGGAGAGAGGTAGAGTGACAGGGAGAGAAGGAGAGGGGGAGAGTGACAGGGAGAGAGGGAGAGTGACGGGGAGAGGGGGAGAGTGACAGGGAGAGAGGGAGAGTGACAGGGAGAGGGGGAGAGTGACAGGGAGAGAGGGAGAGGGGGAGAGTGACGGGGAGAGAGGGAGAGTGACAGGGAGAGAGGGAGAGGGGGAGAGTGACAGGGAGAGTGACGCGGAGAGAGGGAGAGTGACGGGGAGAGAGGAAGAGTGACAGGGAGAGGGGGAGAGCGACAGGGAGAGGGGGAGAGTGACAGGGAGAGAGGGAGAGTGACAGGGAGAGAGGGAGAGTGACAGGGAGAGAGGGAGAGTGACGGAGAGAGGGAGAGTGACGGGGAGAGAGGGAGAGTTCAGGGAGAGAGGGAGAGTGACAGGGAGAGAGGGAGAGTGACAGGGAGGGGGGGAGAGTGACAGGGAGAGGGGGAGAGTGACAGGGAGAGGGGGAGAGTGACGGGGAGAGAGGGAGAGTGACAGGGAGAGGGGGAGAGTGGCGGGGAGAGAGGGAGAGTGACAGGGAGAGAGGGAGAGTGACAGGGAGAGGGGGAGAGTGACAGGGAGAGGGGGAGAGTGTCGGGGAGAGAGGGAGAGTGACAGGGAGAGAGGGAGAGTGACGGGGAGAGAGGGAGAGGGGGAGAGTGACAGGGAGAGTGACGGGGAGAGAGGGAGAGTGACAGGGAGAGAGGGAGAGTGACAGGGAGAGAGGGAGAGTGACAGGGAGAGGGGGAGAGTGACAGGGAGAGAGGGAGAGTGACAGGGAGAGTGGGAGAGTGACGGGGAGAGAGGGAGAGTGACAGGGAGAGTGGGAGAGGGGGAGAGTGACAGGGAGAGGGGGAGAGTGACAGGGAGAGAGGGAGAGTGACAGGGAGAGAGGCAGAGTGACAGGGAGAGAGGGAGAGTGAAAGGGAGAGAGGGAGAGTGACAGGGAGAGGGGGAGAGTGACAGGGAGAGGGGGAGAGTGACAGGGAGAGAGGGAGAGTGACAGGGAGAGGGGGAGAGTGACAGGGAGAGAGGGAGAGTGACAGGGAGAGAGGGAGAGTGACAGGGAGAGACGGAGAGTGACAGGGAGAGGGGGAGAGTGACAGGGAGAGAGGGAGAGTGACAGGGAGAGGGGGAGAGTGACGGGGAGAGGGGGAGAGTGACAGGAAGAGAGGGAGTGTGACGGGGAGAGAGGGAGAGTGACAGGGAGAGAGGGAGAGTGACAGGGAGAGAGGGAGAGTGACAGGGAGAGAGGGAGAGTGACAGGGAGAGGGGGAGAGTGACAGGGAGAGAGGGAGAGTAACAGGGAGAGAGGGAGAGTGACAGGGAGAGAGGGAGAGTGACAGGGAGAGGGGGAGAGTGACAGGGAGAGGGGGAGAGTGACAGGGAGAGGGGGAGAGTGACAGGGAGAGGGGGAGAGTGACAGGGAGAGAGGGAGAGTGACAGGGAGAGAGGGAGAGTGACAGGGAGAGAGGGAGAGAGTGACAGGGAGAGTGATGGGGAGAGAGGGAGAGTGACGGGGAGAGAGGGAGAGTGACAGGGAAAGAGGGAGAGGGGGAGTGTGACAGGGAGAGAGGGAGAGAGACAGGGAGAGAGGGAGAGTGACGGGGAGAGAGGGAGAGTGACGGGGAGAGGGAGAGAGTGACAGGGAGAGAGGGAGAGGGGGAGAGTGACAGGGAGAGAGGGAGAGTGACAGGGATAAAGGGAGAGTGACAGGGAGAGGGGAGAGTGACAGGGAGAGAGGGAGAGTGACAGGGAGAGGGGGAGAGTGACAGGGAGAGAGGGAGAGTGACAGGGAGAGAGGGAGAGTGACAGGGAGAGAGGGAGAGTGACAGGGAGAGAGGGAGAGTAACAGTGAGAGGGGGAGAGTGACAGGGAGAGGGGGAGAGTGACAGGGAGAGAGGGAGAGTGACAGGGAGAGGGGGAGAGTGACAGGGAGAGAGGGAGACTGACAGGGAGAGAGGGAGAGTGACAGGGAGAGACGGAGAGTGACAGGAAGAGGGGGAGAGTGACAGGGAGAGAGGGAGAGTGACAGGGAGAGGGGGAGAGTGACGGGGAGAGGGGGAGAGTGACAGGGAGAGAGGGAGTGTGACGGGCAGAGAGGGAGAGTGACAGGGAGAGAGGGAGAGTGACAGGGAGAGAGGGAGAGTGACAGGGAGAGGGGGAGAGTGACAGGGAGAGAGGGAGAGAGGGAGAGTAACAGGGAGAGAGGGAGAGTGACAGGGAGAGAGGGAGAGTGACAGGGAGAGGGGGAGAGTGACAGGGAGAGGGGGAGAGTGACAGGGAGAGGGGGAGAGTGACAGGGAGAGAGGGAGAGTGACAGGGAGAGATGGAGAGTGACAGGGAGAGAGGGAGAGTGACAGGGAGAGAGGGAGAGAGTGACAGGGAGAGTGATGGGGAGAGAGGGAGAGTGACGGGGAGAGAGGGAGAGTGACAGGGAGAGGGGGAGAGTGACAGGGAGAGAGGGAGAGAGACAGGGAGAGAGGGAGAGTGACGGGGAGAGAGGGAGAGTGACGGGGAGAGGGAGAGAGTGACAGGGAGAGAGGGAGAGGGGGAGAGTGACAGGGAGAGAGGGAGAGTGACAGGGATAAAGGGAGAGTGACAGGGAGAGGGGAGAGTGACAGGGAGAGAGGGAGAGTGACAGGGAGAGGGGGAGAGTGAAAGGGAGAGAGGGAGAGTGACAGGGAGAGAGGGAGAGTGACAGGGAGAGAGGGAGAGTGACAGGGAGAGGGGGAGAGTGACAGGGAGAGAGGGAGAATGACAGGGAGAGTGATGGGGAGAGAGGGAGAGTGACAGGGAGAGAGGGAGAGTGACGGGGAGAGAGGGAGAGTGACAGGGAGAGAGGGAGAGTGACAGGGAGAGAGGGAGAGTGACGGGGAGAGAGGGAGAGTGACAGGGAGAGAGGGAGAGTGACAGGGAGAGGGGGAGAGTGACAGGGAGAGGGTGAGAGTGACAGGGAGAGGGGGAGAGTGACAGGGACTGAGGGAGAGTGACAGGGAGAGTGACAGGGAGAGAGGGAGAGTGACGGGGAGAGGGGGAGAGGGGGAGGGAGAAGGGGGCAGAGGGAGAGTGACAGGGAGAGAGGGAGAGTGACAGGGAGAGGGGGAGAGTGACAGGGAGAGAGGGAGAGGGGGAGAGTGACAGGGAGAGAGGGAGAGTGACGGGGAGAGGGGGAGAGTGACAGGGAGAGAGGGAGAGTGACAGGGAGAGGGGGAGAGAGGGAGAGGGGGAGAGTGACGGGGAGAGAGGGAGAGTGACAGGGAGAGAGGGAGAGGGGGAGAGTGACAGCGAGAGTGACAGGGAGAGTGACGCGGAGAGAGGGAGAGTGACGGGGAGAGAGGAAGAGTGACAGGGAGAGAGGGAGAGTGACAGGGAGAGAGGGAGAGTGACGGAGAGAGGGAGAGTGACGGGGAGAGAGGGAGAGTTCAGGGAGAGAGGGAGAGTGACAGGGAGAGAGGGAGAGTGACAGGGAGGGGGGGAGAGTGACAGGGAGAGGGGGAGAGTGACAGGGAGAGGGGGAGAGTGACGGGGAGAGTGACAGGGAGAGGGGGAGAGTGGCGGGGAGAGAGGGAGAGTGACAGGGAGAGAGGGAGAGTGACAGGGAGAGGGGGAGAGTGACAGGGAGAGGGGGAGAGTGTCGGGGAGAGAGGGAGAGTGACAGGGAGAGAGGGAGAGTGACGGGGAGAGAGGGAGAGGGGGAGAGTGACAGGGAGAGTGACGGGGAGAGAGGGAGAGTGACAGGGAGAGAGGGAGAGTGACAGGGAGAGAGGGAGAGTGACAGGGAGAGGGGGAGAGTGACAGGGAGAGAGGGAGAGTGACAGGGAGAGTGGGAGAGTGACGGGGAGAGAGGGAGAGTGACAGGGAGAGTGGGAGAGGGGGAGAGTGACAGGGAGAGGGGGAGAGTGACAGGGAGAGAGGGAGAGTGACAGGGAGAGAGGCAGAGTGACAGGGAGAGAGGGAGAGTGAAAGGGAGAGAGGGAGAGTGACAGGGAGAGGGGGAGAGTGACAGGGAGAGGGGGAGAGTGACAGGGAGAGAGGGAGAGTGACAGGGAGAGGGGGAGAGTGACAGGGAGAGAGGGAGAGTGACAGGGAGAGAGGGAGAGTGACAGGGAGAGACGGAGAGTGACAGGGAGAGGGGGAGAGTGACAGGGAGAGAGGGAGAGTGACAGGGAGAGGGGGAGAGTGACGGGGAGAGGGGGAGAGTGACAGGAAGAGAGGGAGTGTGACGGGGAGAGAGGGAGAGTGACAGGGAGAGAGGGAGAGTGACAGGGAGAGAGGGAGAGTGACAGGGAGAGAGGGAGAGTGACAGGGAGAGGGGGAGAGTGACAGGGAGAGAGGGAGAGTAACAGGGAGAGAGGGAGAGTGACAGGGAGAGAGGGAGAGTGACAGGGAGAGGGGGAGAGTGACAGGGAGAGGGGGAGAGTGACAGGGAGAGGGGGAGAGTGACAGGGAGAGGGGGAGAGTGACAGGGAGAGAGGGAGAGTGACAGGGAGAGAGGGAGAGTGACAGGGAGAGAGGGAGAGAGTGACAGGGAGAGTGATGGGGAGAGAGGGAGAGTGACGGGGAGAGAGGGAGAGTGACAGGGAAAGAGGGAGAGGGGGAGTGTGACAGGGAGAGAGGGAGAGAGACAGGGAGAGAGGGAGAGTGACGGGGAGAGAGGGAGAGTGACGGGGAGAGGGAGAGAGTGACAGGGAGAGAGGGAGAGGGGGAGAGTGACAGGGAGAGAGGGAGAGTGACAGGGATAAAGGGAGAGTGACAGGGAGAGGGGAGAGTGACAGGGAGAGAGGGAGAGTGACAGGGAGAGGGGGAGAGTGACAGGGAGAGAGGGAGAGTGACAGGGAGAGAGGGAGAGTGACAGGGAGAGAGGGAGAGTGACAGGGAGAGAGGGAGAGTAACAGTGAGAGGGGGAGAGTGACAGGGAGAGGGGGAGAGTGACAGGGAGAGAGGGAGAGTGACAGGGAGAGGGGGAGAGTGACAGGGAGAGAGGGAGACTGACAGGGAGAGAGGGAGAGTGACAGGGAGAGACGGAGAGTGACAGGAAGAGGGGGAGAGTGACAGGGAGAGAGGGAGAGTGACAGGGAGAGGGGGAGAGTGACGGGGAGAGGGGGAGAGTGACAGGGAGAGAGGGAGTGTGACGGGCAGAGAGGGAGAGTGACAGGGAGAGAGGGAGAGTGACAGGGAGAGAGGGAGAGTGACAGGGAGAGGGGGAGAGTGACAGGGAGAGAGGGAGAGAGGGAGAGTAACAGGGAGAGAGGGTGAGTGACAGGGAGAGAGGGAGAGTGACAGGGAGAGGGGGAGAGTGATAGGGAGAGGGGGAGAGTGACAGGGAGAGGGGGAGAGTGACAGGGAGAGAGGGAGAGTGACAGGGAGAGATGGAGAGTGACAGGGAGAGAGGGAGAGTGACAGGGAGAGAGGGAGAGAGTGACAGGGAGAGTGATGGGGAGAGAGGGAGAGTGACGGGGAGAGAGGGAGAGTGACAGGGAGAGGGGGAGAGTGACAGGGAGAGAGGGAGAGAGACAGGGAGAGAGGGAGAGTGACGGGGAGAGAGGGAGAGTGACGGGGAGAGGGAGAGAGTGACAGGGAGAGAGGGAGAGGGGGAGAGTGACAGGGAGAGAGGGAGAGTGACAGGGATAAAGGGAGAGTGACAGGGAGAGGGGAGAGTGACAGGGAGAGAGGGAGAGTGACAGGGAGAGGGGGAGAGTGAAAGGGAGAGAGGGAGAGTGACAGGGAGAGAGGGAGAGTGACAGGGAGAGAGGGAGAGTGACAGGGAGAGGGGGAGAGTGACAGGGAGAGAGGGAGAATGACAGGGAGAGTGATGGGGAGAGAGGGAGAGTGACAGGGAGAGAGGGAGAGTGACGGGGAGAGAGGGAGAGTGACAGGGAGAGAGGGAGAGTGACAGGGAGAGAGGGAGAGTGACGGGGAGAGAGGGAGAGTGACAGGGAGAGAGGGAGAGTGACAGGGAGAGGGGGAGAGTGACAGGGAGAGGGTGAGAGTGACAGGGAGAGGGGGAGAGTGACAGGGACTGAGGGAGAGTGACAGGGAGAGAGGGAGAGTGACAGGGAGAGAGGGAGAGTGACGGGGAGAGGGGGAGAGGGGGAGGGAGAAGGGGGCAGAGGGAGAGTGACAGGGAGAGAGGGAGAGTGACAGGGAGAGGGGGAGAGTGACAGGGAGAGAGGGAGAGGGGGAGAGTGACAGGGAGAGAGGGAGAGTGACGGGGAGAGGGGGAGAGTGACAGGGAGAGAGGGAGAGTGACAGGGAGAGGGGGAGAGAGGGAGAGGGGGAGAGTGACGGGGAGAGAGGGAGAGTGACAGGGAGAGAGGGAGAGGGGGAGAGTGACAGCGAGAGTGACAGGGAGAGTGACGCGGAGAGAGGGAGAGTGACGGGGAGAGAGGAAGAGTGACAGGGAGAGGGGGGAGAGCGACAGGGAGAGGGGGAGAGTGAAAGGGAGAGAGGGAGAGTGACAGGGAGAGAGGGAGAGTGACGGAGAGAGGGAGAGTGACGGGGAGAGAGGGAGAGTTCAGGGAGAGAGGGAGAGTGACAGGGAGAGAGGGAGAGTGACAGGGAGAGGGGGAGAGTGACAGGGAGAGGGGGAGAGTGACAGGGAGAGGGGGAGAGTGACGGGGAGAGAGGGAGAGTGACAGGGAGAGGGGGAGAGTGACGGGGAGAGAGCGAGAGTGACAGGGAGAGAGGGAGAGTGACAGGGAGAGGGGGAGAGTGACAGGGAGAGGGGGAGAGTGACGGGGAGAGAGGGAGAGTGACAGGGAGAGAGGGAGAGTGACGGGGAGAGAGGGAGAGGGGGAGAGTGACAGGGAGAGTGACGGGGAGAGAGGGAGAGTGACAGGGAGAGAGGGAGAGTGACAGGGAGAGAGGGAGAGTGACAGGGAGAGGGGGAGAGTGACAGGGAGAGAGGGAGAGTGACAGGGAGAGTGGGAGAGTGACAGGGAGAGAGGGAGAGTGACAGGGAGAGAGGGAGAGTGACAGGGAGAGGGGGAGAGTGACAGGGAGAGAGGGAGAGTGACAGGGAGAGTGGGAGAGTGACGGGGAGAGGGGGAGAGAGGGAGAGTGACAGGGAGAGTGGGAGAGTGACAGGGAGAGAGGCAGAGTGACAGGGAGAGAGGGAGAGTGAAAGGGAGAGAGGGAGAGTGACAGGGAGAGGGGGAGAGTGACAGGGAGAGAGGGAGAGTGAAAGGGAGAGAGGGAGAGTGACAGGGAGAGGGGGAGAGTGACAGGGAGAGAGGGAGAGTAACAGTGAGAGGGGGGGAGTGACAGGGAGAGGGGGAGAGTGACAGGGAGAGAGGGAGAGTGATAGGGAGAGGGGGAGAGTGACAGGGAGCGAGAGAGAGTGACAGGGAGAGTGGGAGAGTGACGGGGAGAGAGGGAGAGAGGGAGAGTGACAGGGAGAGTGGGAGAGTGACAGGGAGAGAGGCAGAGTGACAGGGAGAGAGGGAGAGTGAAAGGTAGAGAGGGAGAGTGACAGGGAGAGGGGGAGAGTGACAGGGAGAGAGGGAGAGTGAAAGGGAGAGAGGGAGAGTGACAGGGAGAGAGGGAGAGGGGGAGAGTGACAGGGAGAGTGATGGGGAGAGAGGGAGAGTGACAGGGAGAGAGGGAGAGTGACAGGGAGAGAGGGAGAGTGACAGGGAGAGGGGGAGAGTGACAGGGAGAGAGGGAGAGTGACAGGGAGAGTGGGAGAGTGACGGGGAGAGAGGGAGAGAGGGAGAGTGACAGGGAGAGTGGGAGAGTGACAGGGAGAGAGGCAGAGTGACAGGGAGAGAGGGAGAGTGAAAGGGAGAGAGGGAGAGTGACAGGGAGAGGGGGAGAGTGACAGGGAGAGAGGGAGAGTGAAAGCGAGAGAGGGAGAGTGACAGGGAGAGGGGGAGAGTGACAGGGAGAGAGGGAGAGTGACAGGGAGAGAGGGAGAGTGACAGGGAGAGACGGAGAGTGACAGGGAGAGGGGGAGAGTGACAGGGAGAGAGGGAGAGTGACAGGGAGAGGGGGAGAGTGACGGGGAGAGGGGGAGAGTGACAGAGAGAGATGGAGTGTGACGGGGAGAGAGGGAGAGTGACAGGGAGAGAGGGAGAGTGACAGGGAGAGAGGGAGAGTGACAGGGAGAGAGGGAGAGTGACAGGGAGAGGGGGAGAGTGACAGGGAGAGAGGGAGAGTAACAGGGAGAGAGGGAGAGTGACAGGGAGAGAGGGAGAGTGACAGGGAGAGAGGGAGAGTGACAGGGAGAGGGGGAGAGTGACAGGGAGAGGGGGAGAGTGACAGGGAGAGAGGGAGAGTGACAGGGAGAGGGGGAGAGTGACAGGGAGAGAGGGAGAGTGACAGGGAGAGAGGGAGAGTGACAGGGAGAGAGGGAGAGAGTGACAGGGAGAGTGATGTGGAGAGAGGAAGAGTGACGGGGAGAGAGGGAGAGTGACAGGGAGAGAGGGAGAGGGGGAGAGTGACAGGGAGAGAGGGAGAGAGACAGGGAGAGAGGGAGAGTGACGGGGAGAGAGGGAGAGTGACGGGGAGAGGGAGAGAGTGACAGGGAGAGAGGGAGAGGGGGAGAGTGACAGGGAGAGAGGGAGAGTGACAGGGATAAAGGGAGAGTGACAGGGAGAGGGGAGAGTGACAGGGAGAGAGGGAGAGTGACAGGGAGAGGGGGAGAGTGACAGGGAGAGAGGGAGAGTGACAGGGAGAGAGGGAGAGTGACAGGGAGAGAGGGAGAGTGACAGGGAGAGAGGGAGAATGACAGGGAGAGTGATGGGGAGGGAGGGAGAGTGACAGGGAGAGAGGGAGAGTGACGGGGAGAGAGGGAGAGTGACAGGGAGAGAGGGAGAGTGACAGGGAGAGAGGGAGAGTGACGGGGAGAGAGGGAGAGTGACAGGGAGAGAGGGAGAGTGACAGGGAGAGGGGGGAGAGTGACAGGGAGAGAGGGAGAGTGACAGGGAGAGAGGGAGAGAGTGACAGGGAGAGTGATGGGGAGAGAGGGAGAGTGACGGGGAGAGAGGGAGAGTGACAGGGAGAGAGGGAGAGGGGGAGTGTGACAGGGAGAGAGGGAGAGAGACAGGGAGAGAGGGAGAGTGACGGGGAGAGAGGGAGAGTGACGGGGAGAGGGAGAGAGTGACAGGGAGAGAGGGAGAGGGGGAGAGTGACAGGGAGAGAGGGAGAGTGACAGGGATAAAGGGAGAGTGACAGGGAGAGGGGAGAGTGACAGGGAGAGAGGGAGAGTGACAGGGAGAGGGGGGAGAGTGACAGGGAGAGAGGGAGAGTGACAGGGAGAGGGGGAGAGTGACGGGGAGAGGGGGAGAGTGACAGAGAGAGATGGAGTGTGACGGGGAGAGAGGGAGAGTGACAGGGAGAGAGGGAGAGTGACAGGGAGAGAGGGAGAGTGACAGGGAGAGAGGGAGAGTGACAGGGAGAGGGGGAGAGTGACAGGGAGAGAGGGAGAGTAACAGGGAGAGAGGGAGAGTGACAGGGAGAGAGGGAGAGTGACAGGGAGAGAGGGAGAGTGACAGGGAGAGGGGGAGAGTGACAGGGAGAGGGGGAGAGTGACAGGGAGAGAGGGAGAGTGACAGGGAGAGGGGGAGAGTGACAGGGAGAGAGGGAGAGTGACAGGGAGAGAGGGAGAGTGACAGGGAGAGAGGGAGAGAGTGACAGGGAGAGTGATGTGGAGAGAGGAAGAGTGACGGGGAGAGAGGGAGAGTGACAGGGAGAGAGGGAGAGGGGGAGAGTGACAGGGAGAGAGGGAGAGAGACAGGGAGAGAGGGAGAGTGACGGGGAGAGAGGGAGAGTGACGGGGAGAGGGAGAGAGTGACAGGGAGAGAGGGAGAGGGGGAGAGTGACAGGGAGAGAGGGAGAGTGACAGGGATAAAGGGAGAGTGACAGGGAGAGGGGAGAGTGACAGGGAGAGAGGGAGAGTGACAGGGAGAGGGGGAGAGTGACAGGGAGAGAGGGAGAGTGACAGGGAGAGAGGGAGAGTGACAGGGAGAGAGGGAGAGTGACAGGGAGAGAGGGAGAATGACAGGGAGAGTGATGGGGAGGGAGGGAGAGTGACAGGGAGAGAGGGAGAGTGACGGGGAGAGAGGGAGAGTGACAGGGAGAGAGGGAGAGTGACAGGGAGAGAGGGAGAGTGACGGGGAGAGAGGGAGAGTGACAGGGAGAGAGGGAGAGTGACAGGGAGAGGGGGAGAGTGACAGGGAGAGAGGGAGAGTGACAGGGAGAGAGGGAGAGAGTGACAGGGAGAGTGATGGGGAGAGAGGGAGAGTGACGGGGAGAGAGGGAGAGTGACAGGGAGAGAGGGAGAGGGGGAGTGTGACAGGGAGAGAGGGAGAGAGACAGGGAGAGAGGGAGAGTGACGGGGAGAGAGGGAGAGTGACGGGGAGAGGGAGAGAGTGACAGGGAGAGAGGGAGAGGGGGAGAGTGACAGGGAGAGAGGGAGAGTGACAGGGATAAAGGGAGAGTGACAGGGAGAGGGGAGAGTGACAGGGAGAGAGGGAGAGTGACAGGGAGAGGGGGAGAGTGACAGGGAGAGAGGGAGAGTGACAGGGAGAGAGGGAGAGTGACAGGGAGAGAGGGAGAGTGACAGGGAGAGAGGGAGAGTAACAGTGAGAGGGGGAGAGTGACAGGGAGAGGGGGAGAGTGACAGGGAGAGAGGGAGAGTGACAGGGAGAGGGGGAGAGTGACAGGGAGAGAGGGAGACTGACAGGGAGAGAGGGAGAGTGACAGGGAGAGACGGAGAGTGACAGGAAGAGGGGGAGAGTGACAGGGAGAGAGGGAGAGTGACAGGGAGAGGGGGAGAGTGACGGGGAGAGGGGGAGAGTGACAGGGAGAGAGGGAGTGTGACGGGCAGAGAGGGAGAGTGACAGGGAGAGAGGGAGAGTGACAGGGAGAGAGGGAGAGTGACAGGGAGAGGGGGAGAGTGACAGGGAGAGAGGGAGAGAGGGAGAGTAACAGGGAGAGAGGGAGAGTGACAGGGAGAGAGGGAGAGTGACAGGGAGAGGGGGAGAGTGACAGGGAGAGGGGGAGAGTGACAGGGAGAGGGGGAGAGTGACAGGGAGAGAGGGAGAGTGACAGGGAGAGATGGAGAGTGACAGGGAGAGAGGCAGAGTGACAGGGAGAGAGGGAGAGAGTGACAGGGAGAGTGATGGGGAGAGAGGGAGAGTGACGGGGAGAGAGGGAGAGTGACAGGGAGAGGGGGAGAGTGACAGGGAGAGAGGGAGAGAGACAGGGAGAGAGGGAGAGTGACGGGGAGAGAGGGAGAGTGACGGGGAGAGGGAGAGAGTGACAGGGAGAGAGGGAGAGGGGGAGAGTGACAGGGAGAGAGGGAGAGTGACAGGGATAAAGGGAGAGTGACAGGGAGAGGGGAGAGTGACAGGGAGAGAGGGAGAGTGACAGGGAGAGGGGGAGAGTGAAAGGGAGAGAGGGAGAGTGACAGGGAGAGAGGGAGAGTGACAGGGAGAGAGGGAGAGTGACAGGGAGAGGGGGAGAGTGACAGGGAGAGAGGGAGAATGACAGGGAGAGTGATGGGGAGAGAGGGAGAGTGACAGGGAGAGAGGGAGAGTGACGGGGAGAGAGGGAGAGTGACAGGGAGAGAGGGAGAGTGACAGGGAGAGAGGGAGAGTGACGGGGAGAGAGGGAGAGTGACAGGGAGAGAGGGAGAGTGACAGGGAGAGGGGGAGAGTGACAGGGAGAGGGTGAGAGTGACAGGGAGAGGGGGAGAGTGACAGGGACTGAGGGAGAGTGACAGGGAGAGAGGGAGAGTGACAGGGAGAGAGGGAGAGTGACGGGGAGAGGGGGAGAGGGGGAGGGAGAAGGGGGCAGAGGGAGAGTGACAGGGAGAGAGGGAGAGTGACAGGGAGAGGGGGAGAGTGACAGGGAGAGAGGGAGAGGGGGAGAGTGACAGGGAGAGAGGGAGAGTGACGGGGAGAGGGGGAGAGTGACAGGGAGAGAGGGAGAGTGACAGGGAGAGGGGGAGAGAGGGAGAGGGGGAGAGTGACGGGGAGAGAGGGAGAGTGACAGGGAGAGAGGGAGAGGGGGAGAGTGACAGCGAGAGTGACAGGGAGAGTGACGCGGAGAGAGGGAGAGTGACGGGGAGAGAGGAAGAGTGACAGGGAGAGGGGGAGAGCGACAGGGAGAGGGGGAGAGTGACAGGGAGAGAGGGAGAGTGACAGGGAGAGAGGGAGAGTGACGGAGAGAGGGAGAGTGACGGGGAGAGAGGGAGAGTTCAGGGAGAGAGGGAGAGTGACAGGGAGAGAGGGAGAGTGACAGGGAGAGGGGGAGAGTGACAGGGAGAGGGGGAGAGTGACAGGGAGAGGGGGAGAGTGACGGGGAGAGAGGGAGAGTGACAGGGAGAGGGGGAGAGTGACGGGGAGAGAGCGAGAGTGACAGGGAGAGAGGGAGAGTGACAGGGAGAGGGGGAGAGTGACAGGGAGAGGGGGAGAGTGACGGGGAGAGAGGGAGAGTGACAGGGAGAGAGGGAGAGTGACGGGGAGAGAGGGAGAGGGGGAGAGTGACAGGGAGAGTGACGGGGAGAGAGGGAGAGTGACAGGGAGAGAGGGAGAGTGACAGGGAGAGAGGGAGAGTGACAGGGAGAGGGGGAGAGTGACAGGGAGAGAGGGAGAGTGACAGGGAGAGTGGGAGAGTGACAGGGAGAGAGGGAGAGTGACAGGGAGAGAGGGAGAGTGACAGGGAGAGGGGGAGAGTGACAGGGAGAGAGGGAGAGTGACAGGGAGAGTGGGAGAGTGACGGGGAGAGGGGGAGAGAGGGAGAGTGACAGGGAGAGTGGGAGAGTGACAGGGAGAGAGGCAGAGTGACAGGGAGAGAGGGAGAGTGAAAGGGAGAGAGGGAGAGTGACAGGGAGAGGGGGAGAGTGACAGGGAGAGAGGGAGAGTGAAAGGGAGAGAGGGAGAGTGACAGGGAGAGGGGGAGAGTGACAGGGAGAGAGGGAGAGTAACAGTGAGAGGGGGAGAGTGACAGGGAGAGGGGGAGAGTGACAGGGAGAGAGGGAGAGTGATAGGGAGAGGGGGAGAGTGACAGGGAGCGAGGGAGAGTGACAGGGAGAGTGGGAGAGTGACGGGGAGAGAGGGAGAGAGGGAGAGTGACAGGGAGAGTGGGAGAGTGACAGGGAGAGAGGCAGAGTGACAGGGAGAGAGGGAGAGTGAAAGGGAGAGAGGGAGAGTGACAGGGAGAGGGGGAGAGTGACAGGGAGAGAGGGAGAGTGAAAGGGAGAGAGGGAGAGTGACAGGGAGAGAGGGAGAGGGGGAGAGTGACAGGGAGAGTGATGGGGAGAGAGGGAGAGTGACAGGGAGAGAGGGAGAGTGACAGGGAGAGAGGGAGAGTGACAGGGAGAGGGGGAGAGTGACAGGGAGAGAGGGAGAGTGACAGGGAGAGTGGGAGAGTGACGGGGAGAGAGGGAGAGAGGGAGAGTGACAGGGAGAGTGGGAGAGTGACAGGGAGAGAGGCAGAGTGACAGGGAGAGAGGGAGAGTGAAAGGGAGAGAGGGAGAGTGACAGGGAGAGGGGGAGAGTGACAGGGAGAGAGGGAGAGTGAAAGCGAGAGAGGGAGAGTGACAGGGAGAGGGGGAGAGTGACAGGGAGAGAGGGAGAGTGACAGGGAGAGAGGGAGAGTGACAGGGAGAGACGGAGAGTGACAGGGAGAGGGGGAGAGTGACAGGGAGAGAGGGAGAGTGACAGGGAGAGGGGGAGAGTGACGGGGAGAGGGGGAGAGTGACAGAGAGAGATGGAGTGTGACGGGGAGAGAGGGAGAGTGACAGGGAGAGAGGGAGAGTGACAGGGAGAGAGGGAGAGTGACAGGGAGAGAGGGAGAGTGACAGGGAGAGGGGGAGAGTGACAGGGAGAGAGGGAGAGTAACAGGGAGAGAGGGAGAGTGACAGGGAGAGAGGGAGAGTGACAGGGAGAGAGGGAGAGTGACAGGGAGAGGGGGAGAGTGACAGGGAGAGGGGGAGAGTGACAGGGAGAGAGGGAGAGTGACAGGGAGAGGGGGAGAGTGACAGGGAGAGAGGGAGAGTGACAGGGAGAGAGGGAGAGTGACAGGGAGAGAGGGAGAGAGTGACAGGGAGAGTGATGTGGAGAGAGGGAGAGTGACGGGGAGAGAGGGAGAGTGACAGGGAGAGAGGGAGAGGGGGAGAGTGACAGGGAGAGAGGGAGAGGGACAGGGAGAGAGGGAGAGTGACGGGGAGAGAGGGAGAGTGACGGGGAGAGGGAGAGAGTGACAGGGAGAGAGGGAGAGGGGGAGAGTGACAGGGAGAGAGGGAGAGTGACAGGGATAAAGGGAGAGTGACAGGGAGAGGGGAGAGTGACAGGGAGAGAGGGAGAGTGACAGGGAGAGGGGGAGAGTGACAGGGAGAGAGGGAGAGTGACAGGGAGAGAGGGAGAGTGACAGGGAGAGAGGGAGAGTGACAGGGAGAGAGGGTGAATGACAGGGAGAGTGATGGGGAGGGAGGGAGAGTGACAGGGAGAGAGGGAGAGTGACGGGGAGAGAGGGAGAGTGACAGGGAGAGAGGGAGAGTGACAGGGAGAGAGGGAGAGTGACGGGGAGAGAGGGAGAGTGACAGGGAGAGAGGGAGAGTGACAGGGAGAGGGGGAGAGTGACAGGGAGAGGGGGAGAGTGACAGGGAGAGGGGGAGAGTGACAGGGACAGAGGGAGAGTGACAGGGAGAGAGGGAGAGTGACAGGGAGAGAGGGAGAGTGACAGGGAGAGAGGGAGAGTGACAGGGAGAAGGGGAGATTGACAGGGAGAGAGGGAGAGGGGGAGAGTGACAGGGAGAGAGGGAGAGTGACGGGGAGAGGGGGAGAGTGACAGGGAGAGAGGGAGAGTGACAGGGAGAGGGGGAGAGTGACAGGGAGAGAGGGAGAGGGGGAGAGTGACGGGGAGAGAGGGAGAGTGACAGGGAGAGAGGGAGAGGGGGAGAGTGACAGGGAGAGGGGGAGAGTGACAGGGAGAGAGGGAGAGTGACGGGGAGAGGGGGAGAGTGACAGGGAGAGAGGGAGAGTGACAGGGAGAGGGGGAGAGTGACAGGGAGAGAGGGAGAGGGGGAGAGTGACGGGGAGAGAGGGAGAGTGACAGGGAGAGAGGGAGAGGGGGAGAGTGACAGGGAGAGGGGGAGAGCGACAGGGAGAGGGGGAGAGTGACAGGGAGAGAGGGAGAGTGACAGGGAGAGAGGGAGAGTGACGGAGAGAGGGAGAGTGACGGGGAGAGAGGGAGAGTTCAGGGAGAGAGGGAGAGTGACAGGGAGAGAGGGAGAGTGACAGGGAGAGGGGGAGAGCGACAGGGAGAGGGGGAGAGTGACAGGGAGAGAGGGAGAGTGACAGGGAGAGAGGGAGAGTGACGGAGAGAGGGAGAGTGACGGGGAGAGAGGGAGAGTTCAGGGAGAGAGGGAGAGTGACAGTGAGAGAGGGAGAGTGACAGGGAGAGGGGGAGAGTGACAGGGAGAGGGGGAGAGTGACAGGGAGAGGGGGAGAGTGACGGGGAGAGAGGGAGAGTGACAGGGAGAGGGGGAGAGTGACGGGGAGAGAGGGAGAGTGACAGGGAGAGAGGGAGAGTGACAGGGAGAGAGGGAGAGTGACAGGGAGAGGGGGAGAGTGACAGGGAGAGGGGGAGAGTGACGGGGAGAGAGGGAGAGTGACAGGGAGAGAGGGAGAGTGACGGGGAGAGAGGGAGACGTGGAGAGTGACAGGGAGAGTGACGGGGAGAGAGGGAGAGTGACAGGGAGAGAGGGAGAGTGACAGGGAGAGAGGGAGAGTGACAGGGAGAGGGGGGGAGTGACAGGGAGAGAGGGAGAGTGACAGGGAGAGAGGGAGAGGGGGAGAGTGACAGGGAGAGAGGGAGAGTGACAGGGAGAGGGGGAGAGTGACAGGGAGAGTGACGGGGAGAGAGGGAGAGTGACAGGGAGAGGGGGAGAGTGACGGGGAGAGGGGGAGAGTGACAGGGAGAGAGGGAGACTGACAGAGAGAGAGGGAGAGTGACAGGGAGAGAGGGAGAGTGACAGGGAGAGGGGGAGAGTGACAGGGAGAGAGAGAGAGTGAAGGGGAGAGAGGGAGAGTGACAGGGAGAGGGGGAGAGTGACAGGGAGAGTGACAGGGAGAGTGACAGGGAGAGGGGGAGAGGGGGAGAGTGACAGGGAGTGAGGGAGAGTGAAGGGGAGAGAGGGAGAGTGACAGGGAGAGAGAGAGAGTGACAGGGAGAGAGGGAGAGTGACGGGGAGAGAGGGACAGTGACAGGGAGAGAGGGAGAGTGATGGGAGAGAGGGAGAGTGACAGGGAGAGGGGAGAGTTACGGGGAGAGGGGGAGAGTGACAGGGAGAGGGGGAGAGTGACAGGGAGAGTGACAGGGGGAGAGTGACAGGGAGAGAGGGAGAGTGACGGGGAGAGAGGTAGAGTGAAAGGGAGAGAGGGAGAGTGACAGGGAGAGAGGGAGAGTGACAGAGAGAGAGGGAGTGGGGGAGAGTGACAGGGAGAGAGGGAGAGTGACGGGGAGCGAGGGAGAGTGACAGGGAGGGGGGGGGAGTGACAGGGAGAGAGGGAGAGTGACAGGGAGAGAGGGAGAGGGGGAGAGGGGGAGAGTGACAGGGAGAGAGGGAGAGTGACGGGGAGTGAGGAAGAGTGACAGGGAGAGGGGGAGAGTGACAGGGAGAGAGGGAGAGTGACAGGGAGAGGGGGAGAGTGACAGGGAGACAGGGAGAGTGACAGGGAGAGAGGGAGAGTGACAGGGAGAGAGGGAGAGTGACAGGGAGAGAGGGAGAGTGACAGGGAGAGAGGGAGAGTGACAGGGAGAGAGGGAGAGGGGGGAGAGTGACAGGGAGAGAGGGAGAGTGACGGGGAGAGAGGAAGAGTGACAGGGAGAGGGGGAGAGCGACAGGGAGAGGGGGAGAGTGACAGGGAGAGAGGGAGAGTGACAGGGAGAGAGGAAGAGTGACAGGGAGAGAGGGAGAGTGACGGTGAGAGAGGGCGAGTTCAGATAGAGAGGGAGAGTGACAGGGAGAGAGAGAGAGTGACAGGGAGAGGGGGAGAGTGACAGGGAGAGGGGGAGAGTGACAGGGAGAGGGGGAGAGTGACGGGGAGAGAGGGAGAGTGACAGGGAGAGGGGGAGAGTGACGGGGAGAGAGGGAGAGTGACAGGGAGCGCGGGAGAGTGACAGGGAGAGAGGGAGAGTGACAGGGAGAGCGGAGAGTGACAGGGAGAGGGGGAGAGTGACAGGGAGAGAGGGAGAGTGACAGGGAGAAAGGGAGAGTGACGGGGATAGAGGGAGAGTGACAGGGAGAGAGGGAGAGTGACAGGGAGAGAGGGAGAGGGACAGGGAGAGGGGGAGAGTGACAGGGAGAAAGGGAGAGTGACAGGGAGAGAGGGAGAGTGGCAGGGAGAGCGGGAGAGTGACGGGGAGAGAGGGAGAGTGACAGGGAGAGAGGGAGAGTGACAGGGAGAGAGGGAGAGGGGGAGAGGGACAGGGAGAGAGGGAGAGTGACGGGGAGAGAGGGAGAGTGACAGGGGGAGAGGGAGAGTGACAGGGAGAGAGGGAGAGTGACTGGGAGAGGGGGGAGAGTGACAGGGAGAGAGGGAGAGTGACAGGGAGAGAGGGAGAGTGAGAGGGAGAGGGGGAGAGTGACAGGGAGAGAGGGAGAGTGACAGGGAGAGAGGGAGAGGGGGAGAGTGACGGGGAGAGGGGGAGAGTGACAGGGAGAGAGGGAGAGTGACGGGGAGAGAGGGAGAGTGACGGGGAGAGAGGGAGAGTGACAGGGAGAGAGGGGGAGGGGGAGAGTGACAGGGAGAGGGGGAGAGTGACAGTGAGAGAGGGAGAGGTGGAGAGTGACGGGGAGAGAGGGAGAGTGACAGGGAGAGAGGGAGAGGGGGAGAGTGACAGGGAGAGAGGGAGAGTGACAGGGAGAGAGGGAGAGAGTGACAGGGAGAGTGATGGGTAGAGAGGGAGAGTGACGGGGAGAGAGGGAGAGTGACAGGGAGAGAGGGAGAGGGGGAGAGTGACAGGGAGAGAGGGAGAGAGACAGGGAGAGAGGGAGAGTGACGGGGAGAGAGGGAGAGGGACGGGGAGAAGGAGAGAGTGACAGGGAGAGAGGGAGAGGGGGAGAGTGACAGGGAGAGAGGGAGAGTGACAGGGAGAGAGGGAGAGTGACAGGGAGAGGGGAGAGTGACAGGGAGAGAGGGAGAGAGACAGGGAGAGGGGGAGAGTGACAGGGAGAGAGGGAGAGTGACAGGGAGAGAGGGAGAGTGACAGGGAGAGAGGGAGAGTGACAGGGAGAGAGGGAGAATGACAGGGAGAGTGATGGGGAGAGAGAGAGAGTGACAGGGAGAGAGGGAGAGTGACGGGGAGAGAGGGAGAGTGACAGGGAGAGAGGGAGAGTGACAGGGACAGAGGGAGAGGGGGAGAGTGACGGGGAGAGGGGGAGAGTGACAGGGAGAGAGGGAGAGTGACGGGGAGAGAGGGAGAGTGACGGGGAGAGAGGGAGAGTGACAGGGAGAGAGGGGGAGGGGGAGAGTGACAGGGAGAGGGGGAGAGTGACAGTGAGAGAGGGAGAGGTGGAGAGTGACGGGGAGAGAGGGAGAGTGACAGGGAGAGAGGGAGAGGGGGAGAGTGACAGGGAGAGAGGGAGAGTGACAGGGAGAGAGGGAGAGAGTGACAGGGAGAGTGATGGGTAGAGAGGGAGAGTGACGGGGAGAGAGGGAGAGTGACAGGGAGAGAGGGAGAGGGGGAGAGTGACAGGGAGAGAGGGAGAGAGACAGGGAGAGAGGGAGAGTGACGGGGAGAGAGGGAGAGTGACGGAGAGAAGGAGAGAGTGACAGGGAGAGAGGGAGAGGGGGAGAGTGACAGGGAGTGAGGGAGAGTGACAGGGAGAGAGGGAGAGTGACAGGGGGAGGGGAGAGTGACAGGGAGAGAGGGAGAGAGACAGGGAGAGGGGGAGAGTGACAGGGAGAGAGGGAGAGTGACAGGGAGAGAGGGAGAGTGACAGGGAGGGAGGGAGAGTGACAGGGAGAGAGGGAGAGTGACAGGGAGAGAGGGAGAATGACAGGGAGAGTGATGGGGAGAGAGGGAGAGTGACAGGGAGAGAGGGAGAGTGACGGGGAGAGAGGGAGAGTGACAGGGAGAGAGGGAGAGTGACAGGGAGAGAGGGAGAGTGACGGGGAGAGAGGGAGAGTGACAGGGAGAGCGGGAGAGTGACAGGGCGAGGGGGAGAGTGACAGGGAGAGGGGGAGAGTAACAGGGAGAGGGGGAGAGTGACAGGGAGAGAGGGAGAGTGACAGGGAGAGAGGGAGAGTGACAGGGAGAGAGGGAGAGTGACAGGGAGAGAGGGAGAGTGACGGGGAGAGGGGGAGAGGGGGCGGGAGAGGGGGGAGAGGGAGAGTGACAGGGAGAGAGGGAGCGTGACGGGGAGAGAGGGAGAGTGACAGGGAGAGAGGGAGAGTGACAGGGAGAGAGGGAGAATGACAGGGAGAGTGATGGGGAGGGAGGGAGAGTGACAGGGAGAGAGGGAGAGTGACGGGGAGAGAGGGAGAGTGACAGGGAGAGCGGGAGAGTGACAGGGCGAGGGGGAGAGTGACAGGGAGAGGGGGAGAGTAACAGGGAGAGGGGGAGAGTGACAGGGAGAGAGGGAGAGTGACAGGGAGAGAGGGAGAGTGACAGGGAGAGAGGGAGAGTGACAGGGAGAGAGGGAGAGTGACGGGGAGAGGGGGAGAGGGGGCGGGAGAGGGGGGAGAGGGAGAGTGACAGGGAGAGAGGGAGCGTGACGGGGAGAGAGGGAGAGTGACAGGGAGAGAGGGAGAGTGACAGGGAGAGAGGGAGAATGACAGGGAGAGTGATGGGGAGGGAGGGAGAGTGACAGGGAGAGAGGGAGAGTGACGGGGAGAGAGGGAGAGTGACAGGGAGAGAGGGAGAGTGACAGGGAGAGAGGGAGAGTGACGGGGAGAGAGGGAGAGTGACAGGGAGAGAGGGAGAGTGACAGGGAGAGGGGGAGAGTGACAGGGAGAGGGGGAGAGTGACAGGGAGAGGGGGAGAGTGACAGGGACAGAGGGAGAGTGACAGGGAGAGAGGGAGAGTGACAGGGAGAGAGGGAGAGTGACAGGGAGAGAGGGAGAGTGACAGGGAGAAGGGGAGATTGACAGGGAGAGAGGGAGAGGGGGAGAGTGACAGGGAGAGAGGGAGAGTGACGGGGAGAGGGGGAGAGTGACAGGGAGAGAGGGAGAGTGACAGGGAGAGGGGGAGAGTGACAGGGAGAGAGGGAGAGGGGGAGAGTGACGGGGAGAGAGGGAGAGTGACAGGGAGAGAGGGAGAGGGGGAGAGTGACAGGGAGAGGGGGAGAGTGACAGGGAGAGAGGGAGAGTGACGGGGAGAGGGGGAGAGTGACAGGGAGAGAGGGAGAGTGACAGGGAGAGGGGGAGAGTGACAGGGAGAGAGGGAGAGGGGGAGAGTGACGGGGAGAGAGGGAGAATGACAGGGAGAGAGGGAGAGGGGGAGAGTGACAGGGAGAGGGGGAGAGCGACAGGGAGAGGGGGAGAGTGACAGGGAGAGAGGGAGAGTGACAGGGAGAGAGGGAGAGTGACGGAGAGAGGGAGAGTGACGGGGAGAGAGGGAGAGTTCAGGGAGAGAGGGAGAGTGACAGGGAGAGAGGGAGAGTGACAGGGAGAGGGGGAGAGCGACAGGGAGAGGGGGAGAGTGACAGGGAGAGAGGGAGAGTGACAGGGAGAGAGGGAGAGTGACGGAGAGAGGGAGAGTGACGGGGAGAGAGGGAGAGTTCAGGGAGAGAGGGAGAGTGACAGTGAGAGAGGGAGAGTGACAGGGAGAGGGGGAGAGTGACAGGGAGAGGGGGAGAGTGACAGGGAGAGGGGGAGAGTGACGGGGAGAGAGGGAGAGTGACAGGGAGAGGGGGAGAGTGACGGGGAGAGAGGGAGAGTGACAGGGAGAGAGGGAGAGTGACAGGGAGAGAGGGAGAGTGACAGGGAGAGAGGGAGAGTGAAAGGGAGAGAGGGAGAGTGACAGGGAGAGGGGGAGAGTGACAGGGAGAGAGGGAGAGTGACAGGGAGAGGGGGAGAGTGATAGGGAGAGGGGGAGAGTGACAGGGAGAGAGGGAGAGTGACAGGGAGAGGGGGAGCGTGATGGGGAGAGGGGGAGAGTGACAGGGAGAGAGGGAGTGTGACGGGGAGAGAGGGAGAGTGACAGGGAGAGAGGGAGAGTGACAGGGAGAGAGACAGGGAGAGAGGGAGAGTGACAGGGAGAGAGGGAGAGTGACAGGGAGAGAGGGAGAGTGACAGGGAGAGAGGGAGAGAGTGACAGGGAGAGTGATGGGGAGAGAGGGAGAGTGACGGGGAGAGAGGGAGAGTGACAGGGAGAGAGGGAGAGTGACAGGGAGCGAGGGAGAGTGACAGGGAGAGAGGGAGAGTGAAAAGGAGAGAGGGAGAGTGACAGGGAGAGGGGGAGAGTGACAGGGAGAGAGGGAGAGTGACAGGGAGAGGGGGAGAGTGACGGGGAGAGGGGGAGAGTGACAGGGAGAGAGGGAGTGTGACGGGGAGAGAGGGAGAGTGACAGGGAGAGAGGGAGAGTGACAGGGAGAGAGACAGGGAGAGAGGGATTGTGACAGGGAGAGGGGGAGAGTGACAGGGAGAGAGGGAGAGTGACAGGGAGAGGGGTAGAGTGACAGGGAGAGGGGGAGAGTGACAGGGAGAGGGGGAGTGGGACAGGGAGAGAGGGAGAGTGACAGGGAGAGGGGGAGAGTGACAGGGAGAGAGGGAGAGTGACAGGGAGAGAGGGAGAGGGGGAGAGTGACGGGGAGAGAGGGAGAGTGACAGGGAGAGAGGGAGAGTGACGGGGAGAGAGGGAGAGTGACAGGGAGAGAGGGAGAGGGGGAGAGTGACAGGGAGAGGTGGAGATTGACAGGGAGAGAGGGAGAGTGACAGGGAGAGAGGGAGAGTGACCGGGAGAGAGGGAGAGTGAAAGGGAGAGAGGGAGAGTGACAGGGAGAGGGGGAGAGTCACAGGGAGAGAGGGAGAGTGACAGGGAGAGGGGGAGAGTGACAGGGAGAGGGGGAGAGTGACAGGGAGAGAGGGAGAGTGACAGGGAGAGGGGGAGCGTGACGGGGAGAAGGGGAGAGTGACAGGGAGAGAGGGAGTGTGACGGGGAGAGAGGGAGAGTGACAGGGAGAGAGGGAGAGTGACAGGGAGAGAGACAGGGAGAGAGGGAGAGTGACAGGGAGAGGGGGAGAGGGAGAGGGGGAGAGGGGGAGAGTGACAGGGAGAGGGGGAGAGTGACGGGGAGAGAGGGAGAGTGACAGGGAGAGGGGGAGAGTGACGGGGAGAGAGGGAGAGTGACAGGGAGAGGGGGAGAGTGACAGGGAGAGGGGGAGAGTGACAGGGAGAGAGGGAGAGTGACAGGGAGAGAGGGAGAGTGACGGGGAGAGAGGGAGAGTGACAGGGAGGGAGGGAGAGTGACAGGGAGAGAGGGAGAGTGACAGGGAGAGAGGGACAGTGACAAGGAGAGGGGGAGAGTGACAGGGAGAAAGGGAGAGTGACAGGGAGAGAGGGAGAGTGACAGGGAGAGAGGGAGAGTGACAGGGAGAGAGGGAGAGTGACAGGGAGAGGGGGAGAGTGACAGGGAGAGGGGGAGAGTGACAGGGAGAGAGGGAGAGTGACAGGGAGCGAGGGAGAGTGACAGGGAGAGAGGGAGAGTGAAAAGGAGAGAGGGAGAGTGACAGGGAGAGGGGGAGAGTGACAGGGAGAGAGGGAGAGTGACAGGGAGAGGGGGAGAGTGACAGGGAGAGGGGGAGAGTGACAGGGAGAGAGGGAGAGTGACAGGGAGAGGGGGAGCGTGACGGGGAGAGGGGGAGAGTGACAGGGAGAGAGGGAGTGTGACGGGGAGAGAGGGAGAGTGACAGGGAGAGAGGGAGAGTGACAGGGAGAGAGACAGGGAGAGAGGGATTGTGACAGGGAGAGGGGGAGAGTGACAGGGAGAGAGGGAGAGTGACAGGGAGAGGGGTAGAGTGACAGGGAGAGGGGGAGAGTGACAGGGAGAGGGGGAGTGGGACAGGGAGAGAGGGAGAGTGACAGGGAGAGGGGGAGAGTGACAGGGAGAGAGGGAGAGTGACAGGGAGAGAGGGAGAGTGACAGGGAGAGAGGGAGATAGTGACAGGGAGAGTGATGGGGAGAGAGGGAGAGTGACGGGGAGAGAGGGAGAGTGACAGGGAGAGAGGGAGAGGGGGAGAGTGACAGGGAGAGAGGGAGAGTGACGGGGAGCGAGGGAGAGTGACAGGGAGAGTGACAGGGAGAGAGGGAGAGTGACAGGGAGAGAGGGAGAGGGGGAGAGTGACAGGGAGAGAGGGAGAGTGACGGGGAGTGAGGGAGAGTGACAGGGAGAGAGGGAGAGTGACGGGGAGCGAGGGAGAGTGACAGGGAGAGTGACAGGGAGAGAGGGAGAGTGACAGGGAGAGAGGGAGAGTGACAGGGAGAGGGGGAGAGTGACAGGGAGAGCGGGAGAGTGACAGGGAGAGAGGGAGAGTGACGGGGAGCGAGGGAGAGTGACAGGGAGAGGGGGAGAGTGACAGGGAGAGCGGGAGAGTTACAGGGAGAGGGGGAGAGTGACAGGGAGAGAGGGAGAGTGACAGGGAGAGAGGGAGAGTGACAGGGAGAGAGGGAGAGGGGGAGAGTGACAGGGAGAGATAGAGAGTTACAGGGAGAGAGGGAGAGTGACAGGGAGAGAGGGAGAGGGGGAGAGTGACAGGGAGAGAGGGAGAGTGACAGGGAGAGAGGGAGAGTGACAGGGAGAGAGGGAGAGGGGGAAAGTGACAGGGAGAGAGGGAGAGTGACAGGGAGAGGGGGAGAGTGACAGGGAGAGAGGGAGAGTGACAGGGAGAGGGGGAGAGTGAAAGGGAGAGAGGGAGAGTGACAGGGAGAGGGGGAGAGTGACAGGGAGAGAGGGAGAGTGACAGGGAGAGAGGGAGAGGGGGAGAGTGACGGGGAGAGAGGGAGAGTGACAGGGAGAGAGGGAGAGTGACGGGGAGAGAGGGAGAGTGACAGGGAGAGAGGGAGAGGGGGAGAGTGACAGGGAGAGGGGGAGATTGACAGGGAGAGAGGGAGAGTGACAGGGAGAGAGGGAGAGGGGGAGAGTGACAGGGAGAGAGGGAGAGTGACAGGGAGAGAGGGAGAGTGACAGGGAGAGAGGGAGAGGGGGAGAGTGACAGGGAGAGAGGGAGAGTGACAGGGAGAGGGGGAGAGTGACAGGGAGAGAGGGAGAGTGACTGGGAGAGGGGGAGAGTGAAAGGGAGAGAGGGAGAGTGACAGGGAGAGGGGGAGAGTGACAGGGAGAGAGGGAGAGTGACAGGGAGAGAGGGAGAGGGGGAGAGTGTCGGGGAGAGAGGGAGAGTGACAGGGAGAGAGGGAGAGTGACGGGGAGAGAGGGAGAGTGACAGGGTGAGAGGGAGAAGGGGAGAGTGACAGGGAGAGGGGGAGAGTGACAGGGAGAGGGGGAGAGTGACAGGGAGAGAGGGAGAGTGACAGGGAGAGGGGGAGAGTGACAGGGAGAGAGGGAGAGTGACAGGGAGAGGGGGAGAGTGAAAAGGAGAGAGGGAGAGTGACAGGGCGAGGGGGAGAGTGACAGGGAGAGAGGGAGAGTGACAGGGAGAGAGGGAGAGGGGGAGAGTGTCGGGGAGAGAGGGAGAGTGACAGGGAGAGAGGGAGAGTGACGGGGTGAGCGGGAGAGTGACAGGGAGAGAGGGAGAGGGGGAGAGTGACAGGGAGAGGGGGAGAGTGACAGGGAGAGAGGGAGAGTGACAGGGAGAGAGGGAGAGTGACAGGGAGAGAGGGAGAGTGAAAGGGAGAGAGGGAGAGTGACAGGGAGAGGGGGAGAGTGACAGGGAGAGAGGGAGAGTGACAGGGAGAGGGGGAGAGTGATAGGGAGAGGGGGAGAGTGACAGGGAGAGAGGGAGAGTGACAGGGAGAGGGGGAGCGTGATGGGGAGAGGGGGAGAGTGACAGGGAGAGAGGGAGTGTGACGGGGAGAGAGGGAGAGTGACAGGGAGAGAGGGAGAGTGACAGGGAGAGAGACAGGGAGAGAGGGAGAGTGACAGGGAGAGAGGGAGAGTGACAGGGAGAGAGGGAGAGTGACAGGGAGAGAGGGAGAGAGTGACAGGGAGAGTGATGGGGAGAGAGGGAGAGTGACGGGGAGAGAGGGAGAGTGACAGGGAGAGAGGGAGAGGGGGAGAGTGACAGGGAGAGTGGGAGAGTGACGGGGAGCGAGGGAGAGTGACAGGGAGAGGGGGAGAGTGACAGGGAGAGAGGGAGAGTGACAGGGAGAGAGGGAGAGGGGGAGAGTGACAGGGAGAGAGGGAGAGTGACGGG
This sequence comes from Scyliorhinus torazame, assembly GCF_047496885.1. Classification (NCBI taxonomy): domain Eukaryota; kingdom Metazoa; phylum Chordata; class Chondrichthyes; order Carcharhiniformes; family Scyliorhinidae; genus Scyliorhinus; species Scyliorhinus torazame. Next base: position 24,489,441 of record NC_092738.1, on the reverse strand, counting down.
GAGTGAGGGAGAGTGACAGGGAGAGAGGGAGAGTGACGGGGAGCGAGGGAGAGTGACAGGGAGAGGGGGAGAGTGACAGGGAGAGAGGGAGAGTGACAGGGAGAGGGGGAGAGTGACAGGGAGAGAGGGAGAGTGACAGGGAGAGAGGGTGAGTGACAGGGAGAGAGGGAGAGGGGGAGAGTGACAGGGAGAGATAGAGAGTGACAGGGAGAGAGGGAGAGTGACAGGGAGAGAGGGAGAGGGGGAGAGTGACAGGGAGAGAGGGAGAATGACAGGGAGAGAGGGAGAGTGACAGGGAGAGAGGGAGAGTGACAGGGAGAGGGGGAGAGTGACAGGGAGAGAGGGAGAGTGACAGGGAGAGGGGGAGAGTGAAAGGGAGAGAGGGAGAGTGACAGGGAGAGGGGGAGAGTGACAGGGAGAGAGGGAGAGTGACAGGGAGAGAGGGAGAGGGGGAGAGTGACGGGGAGAGAGGGAGAGTGACAGGGAGAGAGGGAGAGTGACAGGGAGAGAGGGAGAGGGGGAGAGTGACGGGGAGAGAGGGAGAGTGACAGGGAGAGAGGGAGAGTGACGGGGAGAGAGGGAGAGTGACAGGGAGAGAGGGAGAGGGGGAGAGTGACAGGGAGAGGGGGAGATTGACAGGGAGAGAGGGAGAGTGACAGGGAGAGAGGGAGAGTGACCGGGAGAGAGGGAGAGTGAAAGGGAGAGAGGGAGAGTGACAGGGAGAGGGGGAGAGTCACAGGGAGAGAGGGAGAGTGACAGGGAGAGGGGGAGAGTGACAGGGAGAGGGGGAGAGTGACAGGGAGAGAGGGAGAGTGACAGGGAGAGGGGGAGCGTGACGGGGAGAAGGGGAGAGTGACAGGGAGAGAGGGAGTGTGACGGGGAGAGAGGGAGAGTGACAGGGAGAGAGGGAGAGTGACAGGGAGAGAGACAGGGAGAGAGGGAGAGTGACAGGGAGAGGGGGAGAGGGAGAGGGGGAGAGGGGGAGAGTGACAGGGAGAGGGGGAGAGTGACGGGGAGAGAGGGAGAGTGACAGGGAGAGGGGGAGAGTGACGGGGAGAGAGGGAGAGTGACAGGGAGAGGGGGAGAGTGACAGGGAGAGGGGGAGAGTGACAGGGAGAGAGGGAGAGTGACAGGGAGAGAGGGAGAGTGACGGGGAGAGAGGGAGAGTGACAGGGAGGGAGGGAGAGTGACAGGGAGAGAGGGAGAGTGACAGGGAGAGAGGGAAAGTGACAAGGAGAGGGGGAGAGTGACAGGGAGAAAGGGAGAGTGACAGGGAGAGAGGGAGAGTGACAGGGAGAGAGGGAGAGTGACAGGGAGAGAGGGAGAGTGACAGGGAGAGGGGGAGAGTGACAGGGAGAGGGGGAGAGTGACAGGGAGAGAGGGAGAGTGACAGGGAGCGAGGGAGAGTGACAGGGAGAGAGGGAGAGTGAAAAGGAGAGAGGGAGAGTGACAGGGAGAGGGGGAGAGTGACAGGGAGAGAGGGAGAGTGACAGGGAGAGGGGGAGAGTGACAGGGAGAGGGGGAGAGTGACAGGGAGAGAGGGAGAGTGACAGGGAGAGGGGGAGCGTGACGGGGAGAGGGGGAGAGTGACAGGGAAAGAGGGAGTGTGACGGGGAGAGAGGGAGAGTGACAGGGAGAGAGGGAGAGTGACAGGGAGAGAGACAGGGAGAGAGGGATTGTGACAGGGAGAGGGGGAGAGTGACAGGGAGAGAGGGAGAGTGACAGGGAGAGGGGTAGAGTGACAGGGAGAGGGGGAGAGTGACAGGGAGAGGGGGAGTGGGACAGGGAGAGAGGGAGAGTGACAGGGAGAGGGGGAGAGTGACTGGGAGAGAGGGAGAGTGACAGGGAGAGAGGGAGAGTGACAGGGAGAGAGGGAGATAGTGACAGGGAGAGTGATGGGGAGAGAGGGAGAGTGACGGGGAGAGAGGGAGAGTGACAGGGAGAGAGGGAGAGGGGGAGAGTGACAGGGAGAGAGGGAGAGTGACGGGGAGCGAGGGAGAGTGACAGGGAGAGTGACAGGGAGAGAGGGAGAGTGACAGGGAGAGAGGGAGAGGGGGAGAGTGACAGGGAGAGAGGGAGAGTGACGGGGAGTGAGGGAGAGTGACAGGGAGAGAGGGAGAGTGACGGGGAGCGAGGGAGAGTGACAGGGAGAGGGGGAGAGTGACAGGGAGAGCGGGAGAGTGACAGGGAGAGGGGGAGAGTGACAGGGAGAGAGGGAGAGTGACAGGGAGAGAGGGAGAGTGACAGGGAGAGAGGGAGAGGGGGAGAGTGACAGGGAGAGATAGAGAGTTACAGGGAGAGAGGGAGAGTGACAGGGAGAGAGGGAGAGGGGGAGAGTGACAGGGAGAGAGGGAGAGTGACAGGGAGAGAGGGAGAGTGACAGGGAGAGAGGGAGAGGGGGAGAGTGACAGGGAGAGAGGGAGAGTGACAGGGAGAGGGGGAGAGTGACAGGGAGAGAGGGAGAGTGACAGGGAGAGGGGGAGAGTGACGGGGAGAGGGGGAGAGTGACAGGGAGAGAGGGAGAGCGACGGGGAGAGAGGGAGAGTGACGGGGAGAGAGGGAGAGTGACAGGGAGAGAGGGAGAGGGGGAGAGTGACAGGGAGAGGGGTAGAGTGACGGGAGAGAGGTAGAGTGACAGGGAGAGAGGGAGAGTGACAGGGAGAGAGGGAGAGTGACAGGGAGAGAGGGAGAGGGGGAGAGTGAGAGGGAGAGAGGGAGAGTGACGGGGAGCGAGGGAGAGTGACAGGGAGAGGGGGAGAGTGACAGGGAGAGAGGGAGAGTGACAGGGAGAGAGGGAGAGGGGTAGAGTGACAGGGAGAGAGGGAGAGTGACGGGGAGTGAGGGAGAGTGACAGGGAGAGAGGGAGAGTGACGGGGAGCGAGGGAGAGTGACAGGGAGAGGGAGAGAGTGACAGGGAGAGAGGGAGAGTGACAGGGAGAGGGGGAGAGTGACAGGGAGAGAGGGAGAGTGACAGGGAGAGAGGGAGAGTGACAGGGAGAGAGGGAGAGTGGGAGAGTGACAGGGAGAGATAGAGAGTGACAGGGAGAGAGGGAGAGTGACAGGGAGAGAGGGAGAGGGGGAGAGTGACAGGGAGAGAGGGAGAGTGACAGGGAGAGAGGGAGAGTGACAGGGAGAGGGGGAGAGTGACAGGGAGAGAGGGAGAGTGACAGGGAGAGGGGGAGAGTGAAAGGGAGAGAGGGAGAGTGACAGGGAGAGGGGGAGAGTGACAGGGAGAGAGGGAGAGTGACAGGGAGAGGGGGAGAGTGTCGAGGAGAGAGGGAGAGTGACAGGGAGAGAGGGAGAGTGACGGGGAGAGAGGGGGAGTGACAGGGAGAGAGGGAGAGGGGGAGAGTGACAGGGAGAGGGCGAGAGTGACAGGGAGAGAGGGAGAGTGACAGGGAGCGAGGGACAGTGACAGGGAGAGAGGGAGAGTGAAAAGGAGAGAGGGAGAGTGACAGGGAGAGGGGGGAGAGTGACAGGGAGAGAGGGAGAGTGACAGGGAGAGGGGGAGAGTGACAGGGAGAGGGGGAGAGTGACAGGGAGAGAGGGAGAGTGACAGGGAGAGGGGGAGCGTGACGGGGAGAGGGGGAGAGTGACAGGGAGAGAGGGAGTGTGACGGGGAGAGAGGGAGAGTGACAGGGAGAGAGGGAGAGTGACAGGGAGAGAGACAGGGAGAGAGGGATTGTGACAGGGAGAGGGGGAGAGTGACAGGGAGAGAGGGAGAGTGACAGGGAGAGGGGTAGAGTGACAGGGAGAGGGGGAGAGTGACAGGGAGAGGGGGAGTGGGACAGGGAGAGAGGGAGAGTGACAGGGAGAGGGGGAGAGTGACAGGGAGAGAGGGAGAGTGACAGGGAGAGAGGGAGAGTGACAGGGAGAGAGGGAGAGAGTGACAGGGAGAGTGATGGGGAGAGAGGGAGAGTGACGGGGAGAGAGGGAGAGTGACAGGGAGAGAGGGAGAGGGGGAGAGTGACAGGGAGAGAGGGAGAGAGACGGGGAGCGAGGGAGAGTGACAGGGAGAGTGACAGGGAGAGAGGGAGAGTGACAGGGAGAGAGGGAGAGTGACAGGGAGAGGGGGAGAGTGACAGGGAGAGCGGGAGAGTGACAGGGAGAGAGGGAGAGTGACGGGGAGCGAGGGAGAGTGACAGGGAGAGGGGGAGAGTGACAGGGAGAGCGGGAGAGTTACAGGGAGAGGGGGAGAGTGACAGGGAGAGAGGGAGAGTGACAGGGAGAGAGGGAGAGTGACAGGGAGAGAGGGAGAGGGGGAGAGTGACAGGGAGAGATAGAGAGTTACAGGGAGAGAGGGAGAGTGACAGGGAGAGAGGGAGAGGGGGAGAGTGACAGGGAGAGAGGGAGAGTGACAGGGAGAGAGGGAGAGTGACAGGGAGAGAGGGAGAGGGGGAGAGTGACAGGGAGAGAGGGAGAGTGACAGGGAGAGGGGGAGAGTGACAGGGAGAGAGGGAGAGTGACAGGGAGAGGGGGAGAGTGAAAGGGAGAGAGGGAGAGTGACAGGGAGAGGGGGAGAGTGACAGGGAGAGAGGGAGAGTGACAGGGAGAGAGGGAGAGGGGGAGAGTGACGGGGAGAGAGGGAGAGTGACAGGGAGAGAGGGAGAGTGACGGGGAGAGAGGGAGAGTGACAGGGAGAGAGGGAGAGGGGGAGAGTGACAGGGAGAGGGGGAGATTGACAGGGAGAGAGGGAGAGTGACAGGGAGAGAGGGAGAGGGGGAGAGTGACAGGGAGAGAGGGAGAGTGACAGGGAGAGAGGGAGAGTGACAGGGAGAGAGGGAGAGGGGGAGAGTGACAGGGAGAGAGGGAGAGTGACAGGGAGAGGGGGAGAGTGACAGGGAGAGAGGGAGAGTGACTGGGAGAGGGGGAGAGTGAAAGGGAGAGAGGGAGAGTGACAGGGAGAGGGGGAGAGTGACAGGGAGAGAGGGAGAGTGACAGGGAGAGAGGGAGAGGGGGAGAGTGTCGGGGAGAGAGGGAGAGTGACAGGGAGAGAGGGAGAGTGACGGGGAGAGAGGGAGAGTGACAGGGTGAGAGGGAGAAGGGGAGAGTGACAGGGAGAGGGGGAGAGTGACAGGGAGAGGGGGAGAGTGACAGGGAGAGAGGGAGAGTGACAGGGAGAGGGGGAGAATGACAGGGAGAGAGGGAGAGTGACAGGGAGAGGGGGAGAGTGAAAGGGAGAGAGGGAGAGTGACAGGGCGAGGGGGAGAGTGACAGGGAGAGAGGGAGAGTGACAGGGAGAGAGGGAGAGGGGGAGAGTGTCGGGGAGAGAGGGAGAGTGACAGGGAGAGAGGGAGAGTGACGGGGAGAGCGGGAGAGTGACAGGGAGAGAGGGAGAGGGGGAGAGTGACAGGGAGAGGGGGAGAGTGACAGGGAGAGAGGGAGAGTGACAGGGAGAGAGGGAGAGTGACAGGGAGAGAGGGAGAGTGAAAGGGAGAGAGGGAGAGTGACAGGGAGAGGGGGAAGTGACAGGGAGAGAGGGAGAGTGACAGGGAGAGGGGGAGAGTGATAGGGAGAGGGGGAGAGTGACAGGGAGAGAGGGAGAGTGACAGGGAGAGGGGGAGCGTGACGGGGAGAGGGGGAGAGTGACAGGGAGAGAGGGAGTGTGACGGGGAGAGAGGGAGAGTGACAGGGAGAGAGGGAGAGTGACAGGGAGAGAGACAGGGAGAGAGGGAGAGTGACAGGGAGAGAGGGAGAGTGACAGGGAGAGAGGGAGAGTGACAGGGAGAGAGGGAGAGAGTGACAGGGAGAGTGATGGGGAGAGAGGGAGAGTGACGGGGAGAGAGGGAGAGTGACAGGGAGAGAGGGAGAGGGGGAGAGTGACAGGGAGAGTGGGAGAGTGACGGGGAGCGAGGGAGAGTGACAGGGAGAGGGGGAGAGTGACAGGGAGAGAGGGAGAGTGACAGGGAGAGAGGGAGAGGGGGAGAGTGACAGGGAGAGAGGGAGAGTGACGGGGAGTGAGGGAGAGTGACAGGGAGAGAGGGAGAGTGACGGGGAGCGAGGGAGAGTGACAGGGAGAGGGGGAGAGTGACAGGGAGAGAGGGAGAGTGACAGGGAGAGGGGGAGAGTGACAGGGAGAGAGGGAGAGTGACAGGGAGAGAGGGTGAGTGACAGGGAGAGAGGGAGAGGGGGAGAGTGACAGGGAGAGATAGAGAGTGACAGGGAGAGAGGGAGAGTGACAGGGAGAGAGGGAGAGGGGGAGAGTGACAGGGAGAGAGGGAGAATGACAGGGAGAGAGGGAGAGTGACAGGGAGAGAGGGAGAGTGACAGGGAGAGAGGGAGAGTGACAGGGAGAGGGGGAGAGTGACAGGGAGAGAGGGAGAGTGACAGGGAGAGGGGGAGAGTGAAAGGGAGAGAGGGAGAGTGACAGGGAGAGGGGGAGAGTGACAGGGAGAGAGGGAGAGTGACAGGGAGAGAGGGAGAGGGGGAGAGTGACGGGGAGAGAGGGAGAGTGACAGGGAGAGAGGGAGAGTGACGGGGAGAGAGGGAGAGTGACAGGGAGAGAGGGAGAGGGGGAGAGTGACAGGGAGAGGGGGTGATTGACAGGGAGAGAGGGAGAGTGACAGGGAGAGAGGGAGAGTGACCGGGAGAGAGGGAGAGTGAAAGGGAGAGAGGGAGAGTGACAGGGAGAGGGGGAGAGTCACAGGGAGAGAGGGAGAGTGACAGGGAGAGGGGGAGAGTGACAGGGAGAGGGGGAGAGTGACAGGGAGAGAGGGAGAGTGACAGGGAGAGGGGCAGCGTGACGGGGAGAGGGGGAGAGTGACAGGGAGAGAGGGAGTGTGACGGGGAGAGAGGGAGAGTGACAGGGAGAGAGGGAGAGTGACAGGGAGAGAGACAGGGAGAGAGGGAGAGTGACAGGGAGAGGGGGAGAGGGAGAGGGGGAGAGGGGGAGAGTGACAGGGAGAGGGGGAGAGTGACGGGGAGAGAGGGAGAGTGACAGGGAGAGGGGGGAGAGTGACGGGGAGAGAGGGAGAGTGACAGGGAGAGAGGGAGAGTGACAGGGAGAGAGGGAGAGTGACAGGGAGAGGGGGAGAGTGACAGGGAGAGGGGGAGAGTGACAGGGAGAGAGGGAGAGTGACAGGGAGAGAGGGAGAGTGACGGGGAGAGAGGGAGAGTGACAGGGAGAGAGGGAGAGTGACAGGGAGAGAGGGACAGTGACAAGGAGAGGGGGAGAGTGACAGGGAGAAAGGGAGAGTGACAGGGAGAGAGGGAGAGTGACAGGGAGAGAGGGAGAGTGACAGGGAGAGGGGGAGAGTGACGGGGAGAGGGGGAGAGTGACAGGGAGAGAGGGAGAGTGACGGGGAGAGAGGGAGAGTGACAGGGAGAGAGGGAGAGTGACAGGGAGAGAGGGAGAGGGGGAGAGTGACAGGGAGCGTGACGGGGTGAGAGGGAGAGTGACAGGGAGAGAGGGAGAGTGACAGGGAGAGAGGGAGAGTGACAGGGAGAGGGGGAGAGTGACAGGGAGAGAGGGAGAGTGACAGGGAGAGAGGGAGAGTGACAGGGAGAGGGGGAGAGTGACGGGGAGAGGGGGAGAGTGACAGGGAGAGAGGGAGAGTGACGGGGAGAGAGGGAGAGTGACGGGGAGAGAGGGAGAGTGACAAGGAGAGAGGGGGAGGGGGAGAGTGACAGGGAGAGAGGGAGAGTGACAGGGAGAGGGGGAGAGTGACAGTGAGAGAGGGAGAGAGGGAGAGTGACAGGAAGAGAGGGAGAGTGACAGGGAGAGATGGAGAGTGACAGGGAGAGGGGTAGAGTGACAGGGAGAGGGGGAGAGTGACAGGGAGAGGGGGAGAGGGACAGGGTGAGAGGGAGAGTGACAGGGAGAGGGGGAGAGTGACAGGGAGAGAGGGAGAGTGACAGGGAGAGAGGGACAGTGACAAGGAGAGGGGGAGAGTGACAGGGAGAAAGGGAGAGTGACAGGGAGAGAGGGAGAGTGACAGGGAGAGAGGGAGAGTGACAGGGAGAGGGGGAGAGTGACGGGGAGAGGGGGAGAGTGACAGGGAGAGAGGCAGAGTGACGGGGAGAGAGGGAGAGTGACAGGGAGAGAGGGAGAGTGACAGGGAGAGAGGGAGAGGGGGAGAGTGACAGGGAGCGTGACGGGGTGAGAGGGAGAGTGACAGGGAGAGAGGGAGAGTGACAGGGAGAGAGGGAGAGTGACAGGGAGAGGGGGAGAGTGACAGGGAGAGAGGGAGAGTGACAGGGAGAGAGGGAGAGTGACAGGGAGAGGGTGAGAGTGACGGGGAGAGGGGGAGAGTGACAGGGAGAGAGGGAGAGTGACGGGGAGAGAGGGAGAGTGACGGGGAGAGAGGGAGAGTGACAGGGAGAGAGGGAGAGGGGGAGAGTGACAGGGAGAGAGGGAGAGTGACAGGGAGAGGGGGAGAGTGACAGGGAGAGAGGGAGAGAGGGAGAGTGACAGGAAGAGAGGGAGAGTGACAGGGAGAGATGGAGAGTGACAGGGAGAGGGGTAGAGTGACAGGGAGATGGGGAGAGTGACAGGGAGAGGGGGAGAGGGACAGGGTGAGAGGGAGAGTGACAGGGAGAGGGGGAGAGTGACAGGGAGAGAGGGAGAGTGACAGGGAGAGAGGGAGAGTGACAGGGAGAGAGGGAGAGGGGGAGAGTGACAGGGAGAGATAGAGAGTGACAGGGAGAGAGGGAGAGTGACAGGGAGAGAGGGAGAGGGGGAGAGTGACAGGGAGAGAGGGAGAGTGACAGGGAGAGAGGGAGAGTGACAGGGAGAGGGGGAGAGTGACAGGGAGAGAGGGAGAGTGACAGGGAGAGGGTGAGAGTGAAAGGGAGAGAGGGAGAGTGACAGGGAGAGGGGGAGAGTGACAGGGAGAGAGGGAGAGTGACAGGGAGAGAGGGAGAGGGGGAGAGTGTCGAGGAGAGAGGGAGAGTGACAGGGAGAGAGGGAGAGTGACGGGGAGAGAGGGAGAGTGACAGGGAGAGAGGGAGAGGGGGAGAGTGACAGGGAGAGGGGGAGAGTGACAGGGAGAGAGGGAGAGTGACAGGGAGCGAGGGAGAGTGACAGGGAGAGAGGGAGAGTGAAAAGGAGAGAGGGAGAGTGACAGGGAGAGGGGGAGAGTGACAGGGAGAGAGGGAGAGTGACAGGGAGAGGGGGAGAGTGACAGGGAGAAGGGGAGAGTGACAGGGAGAGAGGGAGAGTGACAGGGAGAGGGGGAGCGTGACGGGGAGAGGGGGAGAGTGACAGGGAGAGAGGGAGTGTGACGGGGAGAGAGGGAGAGTGACAGGGAGAGAGGGAGAGTGACAGGGAGAGAGACAGGGAGAGAGGGATTGTGACAGGGAGAGGGGGAGAGTGACAGGGAGAGAGGGAGAGTGCCAGGGAGAGGGGTAGAGTGACAGGGAGAGGGGGAGAGTGACAGGGAGAGGGGGAGTGGGACAGGGAGAGAGGGAGAGTGACAGGGAGAGGGGGAGAGTGACAGGGAGAGAGGGAGAGTGACAGGGAGAGAGGGAGAGTGACAGGGAGAGAGGGAGAGAGTGACAGGGAGAGTGATGGGGAGAGAGGGAGAGTGACGGGGAGAGAGGGAGAGTGACAGGGAGAGAGGGAGAGGGGGAGAGTGACAGGGAGAGAGGGAGAGTGACGGGGAGCGAGGGAGAGTGACAGGGAGAGGGGGAGAGTGACAGGGAGAGAGGGAGAGTGACAGGGAGAGAGGGAGAGGGGGAGAGTGACAGGGAGAGAGGGAGAGTGACGGGGAGTGAGGGAGAGTGACAGGGAGAGAGGGAGAGTGACGGGGAGCGAGGGAGAGTGACAGGGAGAGGGGGAGAGTGACAGGGAGAGAGGGAGAGTGACAGGGAGAGAGGGAGAGGGGGAGAGTGACAGGGAGAGAGGGAGAGTGACGGGCAGTGAGGGAGAGTGACAGGGAGAGAGGGAGAGTGACGGGGAGCGAGGGAGAGTGACAGGGAGAGGGGGAGAGTGACAGGGAGAGAGGGAGAGTGACAGGGAGAGAGGGGGAGTGACAGGGAGAGAGGGAGAGTGACAGGGAGAGATAGAGAGTTACAGGGAGAGAGGGAGAGTGACAGGGAGAGAGGGAGAGTGACAGGGAGAGAGGGAGAGTGACAGGGAGAGAGGGAGAGGGGGAGAGTGACAGGGAGAGAGGGAGAGTGACAGGGAGAGAGGGAGAGGGGGAGAGTGACAGGGAGAGAGGGAGAGTGACAGGGAGAGGGGGAGAGTGAAAGGGAGAGAGGGAGAGTGACAGGGAGAGGGGGAGAGTGACAGGGAGAGAGGGAGAGTGACAGGGAGAGAGGGAGAGGGGGAGAGTGACGGGGAGAGAGGGAGAGTGACAGGGAGAGAGGGAGAGTGACGGGGAGAGAGGGAGAGTGACAGGGAGAGAGGGAGAGGGGGAGAGTGACAGGGAGAGGGGGAGATTGACAGGGAGAGAGGGAGAGTGACAGGGAGAGAGGGAGAGTGACCGGGAGAGAGGGAGAGTGAAAGGGAGAGAGGGAGAGTGACAGGGAGAGGGGGAGAGTGACAGCGAGAGAGGGAGAGTGACAGGGAGAGGGGGAGAGTGACAGGGATAGGGGGAGAGTGACAGGGAGAGAGGGAGAGTGACTGGGAGAGGGGGAGCGTGACGGGGAGAGTGACAGGGAGAGAGGGAGAGTGACAGGGAGAGGGGGAGAGTGAAAGGGAGAGAGGGAGAGTGACAGGGAGAGGGGGAGAGTGACAGGGAGAGAGGGAGAGTGACAGGGAGAGAGGGAGAGGGGGAGAGTGACGGGGAGAGAGGGAGAGTGACAGGGAGAGAGGGAGAGTGACGGGGAGAGAGGGAGAGTGACAGGGAGAGAGGGAGAGGGGGAGAGTGACAGGGAGAGGGGGAGATTGACAGGGAGAGAGGGAGAGTGACAGGGAGAGAGGGAGAGTGACCGGGAGAGAGGGAGAGTGAAAGGGAGAGAGGGAGAGTGACAGGGAGAGGGGGAGAGTGACAGCGAGAGAGGGAGAGTGACAGGGAGAGGGGGAGAGTGACAGGGATAGGGGGAGAGTGACAGGGAGAGAGGGAGAGTGACTGGGAGAGGGGGAGCGTGACGGGGAGAGTGACAGGGAGAGAGGGAGTGTGACGGGGAGAGAGGGAGAGTGACAGGGAGAGAGGGAGAGTGACAGGGAGAGAGACAGGGAGAGAGGGAGAGTGATAGGGAGAGGGGGAGAGTGACAGGGAGAGAGGGAGAGTGACAGGAAGAGAGGGAGAGTGACAGGGAGAGATGGAGAGTGACAGGGAGAGGGGTAGAGTGACAGGGAGAGGGGGAGAGTGACAGGGAGAGGGGGAGAGGGACAGGGTGAGAGGGAGAGTGACAGGGAGAGGGGGAGAGTGACAGGGAGAGAGGGAGAGTGACAGGGAGAGAGGGAGAGTGACAGGGAGAGAGGGAGAGAGTGACAGGGACAGTGATGGGGAGAGAGGGAGAGTGACGGGGAGAGAGGGAGAGTGACAGGGAGAGAGGGAGAGGGGGTGAGTGACAGGGAGAGAGGGAGAGGGGGAGAGTGACAGGGAGAGAGGGAGAGAGTGACAGGGACAGTGATGGGGAGAGAGGGAGAGTGACAGGGAGAGAGGGAGAGTGACAGGGAGAGAGGGAGAGGGGGTGAGTGACAGGGAGAGAGGGAGAGGGGGAGAGTGACAGGGAGAGAGGGAGAGTGACAGGGAGAGAGGGAGAGTGACGGGGAGAGAGGAAGTGTGACAGGGAGAGGGGGAGAGTGACAGGGAGAGAGGGAGAGTGACAGGGAGAGAGGGAGAGTGACAGGGAGAGAGGGAGAGAGTGACAGGGACAGTGATGGGGAGAGAGGGAGAGTGACAGGGAGAGAGGGAGAGTGACAGGGAGAGAGGGAGAGGGGGTGAGTGATAGGGAGAGAGGGAGAGGGGGAGAGTGACAGGGAGAGAGGGAGAGTGACAGGGAGAGAGGGAGAGTGACGGGGAGAGAGGAAGAGTGACAGGGAGAGGGGGAGAGCGACAGGGAGAGGGGGAGAGTGACAGGGAGAGAGGGAGAGTGACAGGGAGAGAGGGAGAGTGACAGGGAGAGAGGGAGAGTGACGGGGAGAGAGGGAGAGGGGGAGAGTGACGGGGAGAGAGGGAGAGTGACAGGGAGAGAGGGAGAGTGACGGGGAGAGAGGGAGAGTGACAGGGAGAGAGGGAGAGGGGGAGAGTGACAGGGAGAGGGGGAGATTGACAGGGAGAGAGGGAGAGTGACAGGGAGAGAGGGAGAGTGACCGGGAGAGAGGGAGAGTGAAAGGGAGAGAGGGAGAGTGACAGGGAGAGGGGGAGAGTGACAGCGAGAGAGGGAGAGTGACAGGGAGAGGGGGAGAGTGACAGGGATAGGGGGAGAGTGACAGGGAGAGAGGGAGAGTGACTGGGAGAGGGGGAGCGTGACGGGGAGAGTGACAGGGAGAGAGGGAGAGTGACAGGGAGAGGGGGAGAGTGAAAGGGAGAGAGGGAGAGTGACAGGGAGAGGGGGAGAGTGACAGGGAGAGAGGGAGAGTGACAGGGAGAGAGGGAGAGGGGGAGAGTGACGGGGAGAGAGGGAGAGTGACAGGGAGAGAGGGAGAGTGACGGGGAGAGAGGAAGAGTGACAGGGAGAGGGGGAGAGCGACAGGGAGAGGGGGAGAGTGACAGGGAGAGAGGGAGAGTGACAGGGAGAGAGGGAGAGTGACAGGGAGAGAGGGAGAGTGACGGGGAGAGAGGGAGAGTTCAGGGAGAGAGGGAGAGTGACAGGGAGAGAGGGAGAGTGACAGGGAGAGAGGGAGAGTGACCGGGAGAGAGGGAGAGTGAAAGGGAGAGAGGGAGAGTGACAGGGAGAGGGGGAGAGTGACAGCGAGAGAGGGAGAGTGACAGGGAGAGGGGGAGAGTGACAGGGATAGGGGGAGAGTGACAGGGAGAGAGGGAGAGTGACTGGGAGAGGGGGAGCGTGACGGGGAGAGTGACAGGGAGAGAGGGAGAGTGACAGGGAGAGGGGGAGAGTGAAAGGGAGAGAGGGAGAGTGACAGGGAGAGGGGGAGAGTGACAGGGAGAGAGGGAGAGTGACAGGGAGAGAGGGAGAGGGGGAGAGTGACGGGGAGAGAGGGAGAGTGACAGGGAGAGAGGGAGAGTGACGGGGAGAGAGGGAGAGTGACAGGGAGAGAGGGAGAGGGGGAGAGTGACAGGGAGAGGGGGAGATTGACAGGGAGAGAGGGAGAGTGACAGGGAGAGAGGGAGAGTGACCGGGAGAGAGGGAGAGTGAAAGGGAGAGAGGGAGAGTGACAGGGAGAGGGGGAGAGTGACAGCGAGAGAGGGAGAGTGACAGGGAGAGGGGGAGAGTGACAGGGATAGGGGGAGAGTGACAGGGAGAGAGGGAGAGTGACTGGGAGAGGGGGAGCGTGACGGGGAGAGTGACAGGGAGAGAGGGAGTGTGACGGGGAGAGAGGGAGAGTGACAGGGAGAGAGGGAGAGTGACAGGGAGAGAGACAGGGAGAGAGGGAGAGTGATAGGGAGAGGGGGAGAGTGACAGGGAGAGAGGGAGAGTGACAGGAAGAGAGGGAGAGTGACAGGGAGAGATGGAGAGTGACAGGGAGAGGGGTAGAGTGACAGGGAGAGGGGGAGAGTGACAGGGAGAGGGGGAGAGGGACAGGGTGAGAGGGAGAGTGACAGGGAGAGGGGGAGAGTGACAGGGAGAGAGGGAGAGTGACAGGGAGAGAGGGAGAGTGACAGGGAGAGAGGGAGAGAGTGACAGGGACAGTGATGGGGAGAGAGGGAGAGTGACGGGGAGAGAGGGAGAGTGACAGGGAGAGAGGGAGAGGGGGTGAGTGACAGGGAGAGAGGGAGAGGGGGAGAGTGACAGGGAGAGAGGGAGAGAGTGACAGGGACAGTGATGGGGAGAGAGGGAGAGTGACAGGGAGAGAGGGAGAGTGACAGGGAGAGAGGGAGAGGGGGTGAGTGACAGGGAGAGAGGGAGAGGGGGAGAGTGACAGGGAGAGAGGGAGAGTGACAGGGAGAGAGGGAGAGTGACGGGGAGAGAGGAAGTGTGACAGGGAGAGGGGGAGAGTGACAGGGAGAGAGGGAGAGTGACAGGGAGAGAGGGAGAGTGACAGGGAGAGAGGGAGAGAGTGACAGGGACAGTGATGGGGAGAGAGGGAGAGTGACAGGGAGAGAGGGAGAGTGACAGGGAGAGAGGGAGAGGGGGTGAGTGATAGGGAGAGAGGGAGAGGGGGAGAGTGACAGGGAGAGAGGGAGAGTGACAGGGAGAGAGGGAGAGTGACGGGGAGAGAGGAAGAGTGACAGGGAGAGGGGGAGAGCGACAGGGAGAGGGGGAGAGTGACAGGGAGAGAGGGAGAGTGACAGGGAGAGAGGGAGAGTGACAGGGAGAGAGGGAGAGTGACGGGGAGAGAGGGAGAGGGGGAGAGTGACGGGGAGAGAGGGAGAGTGACAGGGAGAGAGGGAGAGTGACGGGGAGAGAGGGAGAGTGACAGGGAGAGAGGGAGAGGGGGAGAGTGACAGGGAGAGGGGGAGATTGACAGGGAGAGAGGGAGAGTGACAGGGAGAGAGGGAGAGTGACCGGGAGAGAGGGAGAGTGAAAGGGAGAGAGGGAGAGTGACAGGGAGAGGGGGAGAGTGACAGCGAGAGAGGGAGAGTGACAGGGAGAGGGGGAGAGTGACAGGGATAGGGGGAGAGTGACAGGGAGAGAGGGAGAGTGACTGGGAGAGGGGGAGCGTGACGGGGAGAGTGACAGGGAGAGAGGGAGAGTGACAGGGAGAGGGGGAGAGTGAAAGGGAGAGAGGGAGAGTGACAGGGAGAGGGGGAGAGTGACAGGGAGAGAGGGAGAGTGACAGGGAGAGAGGGAGAGGGGGAGAGTGACGGGGAGAGAGGGAGAGTGACAGGGAGAGAGGGAGAGTGACGGGGAGAGAGGGAGAGTGACAGGGAGAGAGGGAGAGGGGGAGAGTGACAGGGAGAGGGGGAGATTGACAGGGAGAGAGGGAGAGTGACAGGGAGAGAGGGAGAGTGACCGGGAGAGAGGGAGAGTGAAAGGGAGAGAGGGAGAGTGACAGGGAGAGGGGGAGAGTGACAGCGAGAGAGGGAGAGTGACAGGGAGAGGGGGAGAGTGACAGGGATAGGGGGAGAGTGACAGGGAGAGAGGGAGAGTGACTGGGAGAGGGGGAGCGTGACGGGGAGAGTGACAGGGAGAGAGGGAGTGTGACGGGGAGAGAGGGAGAGTGACAGGGAGAGAGGGAGAGTGACAGGGAGAGAGACAGGGAGAGAGGGAGAGTGATAGGGAGAGGGGGAGAGTGACAGGGAGAGAGGGAGAGTGACAGGAAGAGAGGGAGAGTGACAGGGAGAGATGGAGAGTGACAGGGAGAGGGGGTAGAGTGACAGGGAGAGGGGGAGAGTGACAGGAGAGGGGGAGAGGGACAGGGTGAGAGGGAGAGTGACAGGGAGAGGGGGAGAGTGACAGGGAGAGAGGGAGAGTGACAGGGAGAGAGGGAGAGTGACAGGGAGAGAGGGAGAGAGTGACAGGGACAGTGATGGGGAGAGAGGGAGAGTGACGGGGAGAGAGGGAGAGTGACAGGGAGAGAGGGAGAGGGGGTGAGTGACAGGGAGAGAGGGAGAGGGGGAGAGTGACAGGGAGAGAGGGAGAGAGTGACAGGGACAGTGATGGGGAGAGAGGGAGAGTGACAGGGAGAGAGGGAGAGTGACAGGGAGAGAGGGAGAGGGGGTGAGTGACAGGGAGAGAGGGAGAGGGGGAGAGTGACAGGGAGAGAGGGAGAGTGACAGGGAGAGAGGGAGAGTGACGGGGAGAGAGGAAGAGTGACAGGGAGAGGGGGAGAGTGACAGGGAGAGAGGGAGAGTGACAGGGAGAGAGGGAGAGTGACAGGGAGAGAGGGAGAGAGTGACAGGGACAGTGATGGGGAGAGAGGGAGAGTGACAGGGAGAGAGGGAGAGTGACAGGGAGAGAGGGAGAGGGGGGTGAGTGATAGGGAGAGAGGGAGAGGGGGAGAGTGACAGGGAGAGAGGGAGAGTGACAGGGAGAGAGGGAGAGTGACGGGGAGAGAGGAAGAGTGACAGGGAGAGGGGGAGAGCGACAGGGAGAGGGGGAGAGTGACAGGGAGAGAGGGAGAGTGACAGGGAGAGAGGGAGAGTGACAGGGAGAGAGGGAGAGTGACGGGGAGAGAGGGAGAGTTCAGGGAGAGAGGGAGAGTGACAGGGAGAGAGGGAGAGTGACGGGGAGCGAGGGAGAGTGACAGGGAGAGGGGGAGAGTGACAGGGAGAGAGGGAGAGTGACAGGGAGAGAGGGAGAGGGGAGAGTGACAGGGAGAGAGGGAGAGTGACGGGGAGTGAGGGAGAGTGACAGGGAGAGAGGGAGAGTGACGGGGAGCGAGGGAGAGTGACAGGGAGAGGGGGAGAGTGACAGGGGAGAGAGGGAGAGTGACAGGGAGAGGGGGAGAGTGACAGGGAGAGAGGGAGAGTGACAGGGAGAGAGGGAGAGTGACAGGGAGAGAGGGAGAGGGGGAGAGTGACAGGGAGAGATAGAGAGTTACAGGGAGAGAGGGAGAGTGACAGGGAGAGAGGGAGAGGGGGAGAGTGACAGGGAGAGAGGGAGAGGGGGAGAGTGACAGGGAGAGTGACAGGGAGAGAGGGAGAGTGACAGGGAGAGGGGGAGAGTGACAGGGAGAGAGGGAGAGTGACAGGGAGAGGGGGAGAGTGACAGGGAGAGAGGGAGAGGGGGAGAGTGACGGGGAGAGAGGGAGAGTGACAGGGAGAGAGGGAGAGGGTGAGAGTGACAGGGAGAGAGGGAGAGGGGGCGAGTGACAGGGAGAGAGGGAGAGTGACAGGGAGAGAGGGAGAGTGACGGGGAGAGAGGAAGAGAGACAGGGAGAGGGGGAGAGCGACAGGGAGAGGGGGAGAGTGACAGGGAGAGAGGGAGAGTGACAGGGAGAGAGGGAGAGTGACAGGGAGAGAGGGAGAGTGACGGGGAGAGAGGGAGAGTTCAGGGAGAGAGGGAGAGTGACAGGGAGAGAGGGAGAGTGAGAGGGAGAGGGGGAGAGTGACAGGGAGAGGGGGAGAGGGGGGAGAGTGACAGGGAGAGGGGGAGAGTGACGGGGAGAGAGGGAGAGTGACAGGGAGAGGGGGAGAGTGACGGGGAGAGAGGGAGAGTGACAGGGAGAGAGGGAGAGTGAGAGGGAGAGTGACAGGGAGAGGGGGAGAGTGACAGGGAGAGGGGGAGAGTGACAGGGAGAGAGGGAGAGTGACAGGGAGAGAGGGAGAGTGACGGGGAGAGAGGGAGAGTGACAGGGAGAGAGGGAGAGTGACTGGGAGAGAGGGAGAGTGACAGGGAGAGAGGGACAGTGACAAGGAGAGGGGGAGAGTGACAGGGAGAGAGGGAGAGTGACAGGGAGAGAGGGAGAGTGACAGGGAGAGGGGGGAGAGTGACAGGGAGAGAGGGAGAGTGACAGGGAGAGAGGGAGAGTGACGGGGAGAGAGGGAGAGTTCAGGGAGAGAGGGAGAGTGACAGGGAGAGAGGGAGAGTGACGGGGAGCGAGGGAGAGTGACAGGGAGAGGGGGAGAGTGACCAGGGAGAGAGGGAGAGTGACAGGGAGAGAGGGAGAGGGGGAGAGTGACAGGGAGAGAACGAGAGTGACGGGGAGTGAGGGAGAGTGACAGGGAGAGAGGGAGAGTGACGGGGAGCGAGGGAGAGGGGGAGAGTGACAGGGAGAGAGGGAGAGTGACAGGGAGAGGGGGAGAGTGACAGGGAGAGAGGGAGAGTGACGGGGAGAGGGGGAGAGTGACAGGGAGAGAGGGAGAGTGACGGGGAGAGAGGGAGAGTGACGGGGAGAGGGAGAGTGACAGGGAGAGAGGGAGAGGGGGAGAGTGACAGGGAGAGAGGGAGAGTGACGGGAGAGAGGTAGAGTGACAGGGAGAGAGGGAGAGTGACAGGGTGAGAGGGAGAGGGGGAGAGTGACAGGGAGAGGGGGGAGAGTGACAGGGAGAGGGGAGAGTGACAGGGAGAGAGGGAGAGTGACAGGGAGAGGGGAGAGTGACAGGGAGAGAGGGAGAGTGACAGGGAGAGGGGGAGAGTGACAGGGAGAGAGGGAGAGGGGGAGAGTGACAGGGAGAGAGGGAGAGTGACGGGGAGTGAGGGAGAGTGACAGGGAGAGAGGGAGAGTGACGGGGAGCGAGGGAGAGTGACAGGGAGAGGGAGAGAGTGACAGGGAGAGAGGGAGAGTGACAGGGAGAGGGGGAGAGTGACAGGGAGAGAGGGAGAGTGACAGGGAGAGAGGGAGAGTGACAGGGAGAGAGGGAGAGGGGGAGAGTGACAGGGAGAGATAGGGAGTGACAGGGAGAGAGGGAGAGTGACAGGGAGAGAGGGAGAGGGGGAGAGTGACAGGGAGAGAGGGAGAGTGACAGGGAGAGAGGGAGAGTGACAGGGAGAGAGGGAGAGGGGGAGAGTGACAGGGAGAGAGGGAGAGTGACAGGGAGAGGGGGAGAGTGACAGGGAGAGAGGGAGAGTGACAGGGAGAGGGGGGAGAGTGAAAGGGAGAGAGGGAGAGTGACAGGGAGAGGGGGAGAGTGACAGGGAGAGAGGGAGAGTGACAGGGAGAGAGGGAGAGGGGGAGAGTGTCGGGGAGAGAGGGAGAGTGACAGGGAGAGAGGGAGAGTGACAGGGAGAGAGGGAGAGTGACAGGGAGAGAGGGAGAGGGGGAGAGTGACAGGGAGAGGGGGAGAGTGACAGGGAGAGAGGGAGAGTGACAGGGAGAGAGGGAGAGTGACAGGGAGAGAGGGAGAGTGATGGGGAGAGAGGGAGAGTGACAGGGAGAGAGGGAGAGTGACGGGGAGAGAGGGAGAGTGACAGGGAGAGAGGGAGAGTGACAGGGAGAGGGCGAGAGTGACAGGGAGAGAGGGAGAGAGGGAGAGTGACAGGGAGAGTGACAGGGAGAGAGGGAGAGTGACAGGGAGAGAGGGAGAGTGACGGGGAGAGAGGGAGAGTTCAGGGAGAGAGGGAGAGTGACAGGGAGAGAGGGAGAGGGCGAGAGTGACGGGGAGAGAGGGAGAGTGACAGGGAGAGAGGGAGAGGGGGTGAGTGACAGGGAGAGAGGGAGAGGGGGAGAGTGACAGGGAGAGAGGGAGAGTGACAGGGAGAGAGGGAGAGTGACGGGGAGAGAGGAAGAGTGACAGGGAGAGGGGGAGAGCGACAGGGAGAGGGGGAGAGTGACAGGGAGAGAGGGAGAGTGACAGGGAGAGAGGGAGAGTGACAGGGAGAGAGGGAGAGTGACGGGGAGAGAGGGAGAGTTCAGGGAGAGAGGGAGAGTGACAGGGAGAGAGGGAGAGTGACGGGGAGCGAGGGAGAGTGACAGGGAGAGGGGGAGAGTGACCAGGGAGAGAGGGAGAGTGACAGGGAGAGAGGGAGAGGGGGAGAGTGACAGGGAGAGAGGGAGAGTGACGGGGAGTGAGGGAGAGTGACAGGGAGAGAGGGAGAGTGACGGGGAGCGAGGGAGAGTGACAGGGAGAGGGGGAGAGTGACAGGGAGAGAGGGAGAGTGACAGGGAGAGGGGGAGAGTGACAGGGAGAGAGGGAGAGTGACAGGGAGAGAGGGAGAGTGACAGGGAGAGAGGGAGAGGGGGAGAGTGACAGGGAGAGATAGAGAGTTACAGGGAGAGAGGGAGAGTGACAGGGAGAGAGGGAGAGGGGGAGAGTGACAGGGAGAGAGGGAGTGTGACAGGGAGAGAGGGAGAGTGACAGGGAGAGAGGGAGAGGGGGAGAGTGACAGGGAGAGTGACAGGGATAGAGGGAGAGTGACAGGGAGAGGGGGAGAATGACAGGGAGAGAGGGAGAGTGACTGGGAGAGGGGGAGAGTGACAGGGAGAGAGGGAGAGGGGGAGAGTGACGGGGAGAGAGGGAGAGTGACAGGGAGAGAGGGAGAGGGGGAGAGTGACAGGGAGAGAGGGAGAGGGGGAGAGTGACAGGGAGAGAGGGAGAGTGACAGGGAGAGAGGGAGAGTGACGGGGAGAGAGGAAGAGTGACAGGGAGAGGGGGAGAGCGACAGGGAGAGGGGGAGAGTGACAGGGAGAGAGGGAGAGTGACAGGGAGAGAGGGAGAGTGACAGGGAGAGAGGGAGAGTGACGGGGAGAGAGGGAGAGTTCAGGGAGAGAGGGAGAGTGACAGGGAGAGAGGGAGAGTGACGGGGAGCGAGGGAGAGTGACAGGGAGAGGGGGAGAGTGACCAGGGAGACAGGGAGAGTGACAGGGAGAGAGGGAGAGGGGGAGAGTGACAGGGAGAGAGGGAGAGTGACGGGGAGTGAGGGAGAGTGACAGGGAGAGAGGGAGAGTGACGGGGAGCGAGGGAGAGTGACAGGGAGAGGGGGAGAGTGACAGGGAGAGAGGGAGAGTGACAGGGAGAGGGGGAGAGTGACAGGGAGAGAGGGAGAGTGACAGGGAGAGAGGGAGAGTGACAGGGAGAGAGGGAGAGGGGGAGAGTGACAGGGAGAGATAGAGAGTTACAGGGAGAGAGGGAGAGTGACAGGGAGAGAGGGAGAGGGGGAGAGTGACAGGGAGAGAGGGAGAGTGACAGCGAGAGAGGGAGAGTGACAGGGAGAGAGGGAGAGGGGGAGAGTGACAGGGAGAGTGACAGGGATAGAGGGAGAGTGACAGGGAGAGGGGGAGAATGACAGGGAGAGAGGGAGAGTGACTGGGAGAGGGGGAGAGTGACAGGGAGAGAGGGAGAGGGGGAGAGTGACGGGGAGAGAGGGAGAGTGACAGGGAGAGAGGGAGAGGGGGAGAGTGACAGGGAGAGAGGGAGAGTGACAGGGAGAGAGGGAGAGTGACGGGGAGAGAGGGAGAGTGACGGGGAGAGAGGGAGAGTGACAGGGAGAGAGGGAGAGGGGGAGAGTGACAGGGAGAGAGGGAGAGCGACAGGGAGAGGGGGAGATTGACAGGGAGAGAGGGAGAGTGACAGGGAGAGAGGGAGAGTGACAGGGAGAGAGGGAGAGTGACGGGGAGAGAGGGAGAGTGACAGGGAGAGAGGGAGAGTGACAGGGAGAGAGGGAGAGTGATGGGGAGAGAGGGAGAGTGACAGGGAGAGAGGGAGAGTGACAGGGAGAGAGGGAGAGTGACGGGGAGAGAGGGAGAGGGGGAGAGTGACAGGGAGAGAGGGAGAGTGACAGGGAGAGAGGGAGAGTGACGGGGAGAGAGGAAGAGTGACAGGGAGAGGGGGAGAGCGACAGGGAGAGAGGGAGAGTGACAGGGAGAGAGGGAGAGTGACAGGGAGAGAGGGAGAGTGACAGGGAGAGAGGGAGAGTGACGGGGAGAGAGGGAGAGTTCAGGGAGAGAGGGAGAGTGACAGGGAGAGAGGGAGAGTGACGGGGAGCGAGGGAGAGTGACAGGGAGAGGGGGAGAGTGACAGGGAGAGAGGGAGAGTGACAGGGAGAGAGGGAGAGGGGGAGAGTGACAGGGAGAGAGGGAGAGTGACGGGGAGTGAGGGAGAGTGACAGGGAGAGAGGGAGAGTGACGGGGAGCGAGGGAGAGTGACAGGGAGAGGGGGAGAGTGACAGGGAGAGAGGGAGAGTGACAGGGAGAGGGGGAGAGTGACAGGGAGAGAGGGAGAGTGACAGGGAGAGAGGGAGAGTGACAGGGAGAGAGGGAGAGGGGGAGAGTGACAGGGAGAGATAGAGAGTTACAGGGAGAGAGGGAGAGTGACAGGGAGAGAGGGAGAGGGGGAGAGTGACAGGGAGAGAGGGAGAGGGGGAGAGTGACAGGGCGAGTGACAGGGAGAGAGGGAGAGTGACAGGGAGAGGGGGGAGAGTGACAGGGAGAGAGGGAGAGTGACAGGGAGAGGGGGAGAGTGACAGGGAGAGAGGGAGAGTGACAGGGAGAGGGGGAGAGTGAAAGGGGGAGAGGGAGAGGGGGAGAGTGACGGGGAGAGAGGGAGAGTGACAAGGAGAGAGGGAGAGGGGGAGAGTGACAGGGAGAGAGGGAGAGGGGGCGAGTGACAGGGAGAGAGGGAGAGTGACAGGGAGAGAGGGAGAGTGACGGGGGGAGAGGAAGAGTGACAGGGAGAGGGGGAGAGCGACAGGGAGAGGGGGAGATTGACAGGGAGAGAGGGAGAGTGACAGGGAGAGAGGGAGAGTGACAGGGAGAGGGGGAGAGTGACAGGGAGAGAGGGAGAGTGACAGGGAGAGAGGGAGAGTGACAGGGAGAGAGGGAGAGTGATGGGGAGAGAGGGAGAGTGACAGGGAGAGAGGGAGAGGGGGAGAGTGACAGGGAGAGAGGGAGAGTGACAGGGAGAGAGGGAGAGTGACGGGGAGAGAGGAAGAGTGACAGGGAGAGGGGGAGAGCGACAGGGAGAGGGGGAGAGTGACAGGGAGAGAGGGAGAGTGACAGGGAGAGAGGGAGAGTGACAGGGAGAGAGGGAGAGTGACGGGGAGAGAGGGAGAGTTCAGGGAGAGAGGGAGAGTGACAGGGAGAGAGGGAGAGTGACGGGGAGCGAGGGAGAGTGACAGGGAGAGGGGGAGAGTGACAGGGAGAGAGGGAGAGTGACAGGGAGAGAGGGAGAGGGGGAGAGTGACAGGGAGAGAGGGAGAGTGACGGGGAGTGAGGGAGAGTGACAGGGAGAGAGGGAGAGTGACGGGGAGCGAGGGAGAGTGACAGGGAGAGGGGGAGAGTGACAGGGAGAGAGGGAGAGTGACAGGGAGAGGGGGAGAGTGACAGGGAGAGAGGGAGAGTGACAGGGAGAGAGGGAGAGTGACAGGGAGAGAGGGAGAGGGGGAGAGTGACAGGGAGAGATAGAGAGTTACAGGGAGAGAGGGAGAGTGACAGGGAGAGAGGGAGAGGGGGAGAGTGACAGGGAGAGAGGGAGAGGGGGAGAGTGACAGGGCGAGTGACAGGGAGAGAGGGAGAGTGACAGGGAGAGGGGGAGAGTGACAGGGAGAGAGGGAGAGTGACAGGGAGAGGGGGAGAGTGACAGGGAGAGAGGGAGAGTGACAGGGAGAGGGGGAGAGTGAAAGGGGGAGAGGGAGAGGGGGAGAGTGACGGGGAGAGAGGGAGAGTGACAGGGAGAGAGGGAGAGGGGGAGAGTGACAGGGAGAGAGGGAGAGGGGGCGAGTGACAGGGAGAGAGGGAGAGTGACAGGGAGAGAGGGAGAGTGACGGGGGGAGAGGAAGAGTGACAGGGAGAGGGGGAGAGCGACAGGGAGAGGGGGAGATTGACAGGGAGAGAGGGAGAGTGACAGGGAGAGAGGGAGAGTGACAGGGAGAGAGGGAGAGTGACGGGGAGAGAGGGAGAGTTCAGGGAGAGAGGGAGAGTGACAGGGAGAGAGGGAGAGTGAGAGGGAGAGGGGGAGAGTGACAGGGAGAGGGGGAGAGTGACAGGGAGAGGGGGAGAGTGACGGGGAGAGAGGGAGAGTGACAGGGAGAGGGGGAGAGTGACGGGGAGAGAGGGAGAGTGACAGGGAGAGAGGGAGAGTGAGAGGGAGAGTGACAGGGATAGGGGGAGAGTGACAGGGAGAGGGGGAGAGTGACAGGGAGAGAGGGAGAGTGACAGGGAGAGAGGGAGAGTGACAGGGAGAGAGGGAGAGGGGGAGAGTGACAGGGAGAGATAGAGAGTTACAGGGAGAGAGGGAGAGTGACAGAGAGAGAGGGAGAGGGGGAGAGTGACAGGGAGAGAGGGAGAGGGGAAGAGTGACAGGGAGAGTGACAGGGAGAGAGGGAGAGTGACAGGGAGAGGGGGAGAGTGACAGGGAGAGAGGGAGAGTGACAGGGAGAGGGGGAGAGTGACAGGGAGAGAGGGAGAGGGGGAGAGTGACGGGGAGAGAGGGAGAGTGACAGGGAGAGAGGGAGAGGGGGAGAGTGACAGGGAGAGAGGGAGAGGGGGCGAGTGACAGGGAGAGAGGGAGAGTGACAGGGAGAGAGGGAGAGTGACGGGGAGAGAGGAAGAGTGACAGGGAGAGGGGGAGAGCGACAGGGAGAGGGGGAGAGTGACAGGGAGAGAGGGAGAGTGACAGGGAGAGAGGGAGAGTGACGGGGAGAGAGGGAGAGTTCAGGGAGAGAGGGAGAGTGACAGGGAGAGAGGGAGAGTGAGAGGGAGAGGGGGAGAGTGACAGGGAGAGGGGGAGAGGGGGAGAGTGACAGGGAGAGGGGGAGAGTGACGGGGAGAGAGGGAGAGTGACGGGGAGAGAGGGAGAGTGACAGGGAGAGAGGGAGAGTGACTGGGAGAGAGGGAGAGTGACAGGGAGAGAGGGACAGTGACAAGGAGAGGGGGAGAGTGACAGGGAGAGAGGGAGAGTGACAGGGAGAGAGGGAGAGTGACAGGGAGAGGGGGAGAGTGACAGGGAGAGGGGGAGAGTGACAGGGAGAGAGGGAGAGTGACAGGGAGAGAGGGAGAGTGACGGGGAGTGAGGGAGAGTGACAGGGAGAGAGGGAGAGTGACGGGGAGCGAGGGAGAGTGACAGGGAGAGGGAGATAGTGACAGGGAGAGAGGGAGAGTGACAGGGCGAGGGGGAGAGGGACAGGGAGAGAGGGAGAGTGACAGGGAGAGAGGGAGAGTGACAGGGAGAGAGCGAGAGAGGGAGAGTGACAGAGAGAGAGGGAGAGTGACAGAGAGAGAGGGAGAGAGGGAGAGTGACAGGGAGAGAGGGAGAGTGACAGGGAGAGAGGGAGAGTGACAGGGAGAGGGGGAGAGTGACAGGGAGAGAGGGAGAGGGGGAGAGTGACAGGGAGAGAGGGAGAGTGACAGGGAGAGAGGGAGAGTGACAGGGAGAGGGGGAGAGTGACAGGGAGAGAGGAAGAGTGACAGGGAGAGAGGGAGAGTGACGGGGAGAGAGGGAGAGTGACGGGGAGAGAGGGAGAGGGGGAGAGTGACAGGGAGAGAGGGAGAGGGTGAGAGTGACATGGAGAGAGGGAGAGGGGGAGAGGGACAGGGAGAGAGGGATAGGGGGAGAGTGACAGGGAGAGAGGGATAGGGGGAGAGTGACAGGGAGAGAGGGAGAGTGACAGGGAGAGGGGGAGAGTGACAGGGAGAGGGGGAGAGTGACAGGGAGAGAGGGAGAGTGACAGGGAGAGAGGGAGAGTGACAGGGAGAGAGGGAGACTGACAGGGAGAGGGGGAGAGTGACAGGGAGAGAGGGAGAGTGACAGGGAGTGAGGGAGAGTGACAGGGAGAGAGGGAGAGTGACAGGGAGAGAGTGACAGGGAGAGAGGGAGAGGGGGAGAGTGACAGGGAGAGAGGGAGAGTGACAGGGAGAGAAGGAGAGTGACAGGGAGAGAGGGAGAGTGACAGGGAGAGAGGGAGAGTGACGTGGAGAGAGGGAGAGTGACGGGGAGAGAGGGAGAGGGGGAGAGTGACAGGGAGAGAGGGAGAGGGGGAGAGTGACAGGGAGAGAGGGATAGGGGGAGAGTGACAGGGAGAGAGGGAGAGTGACAGGGAGAGCGGGAGAGTGACAGGGAGAGAGGGAGGGGGGGGAGAGTGACAGGGAGAGACGGATAGGGGGAGAGTGACAGGGAGAGAGGGAGAGTGACAGGGAGAGGGGGAGAGTGACAGGGAGAGGGGGAGAGTGACAGGGAGAGGGGGAGAGTGACAGGGAGAGGGGGAGAGTGACAGGGAGAGAGGGAGAGTGACAGGGAGAGAGGGAGAGTGACAGGGAGAGAGGGAGAGTGACAGGGAGAGAGTGACAGGGAGAGAGGGAGAGTGACAGGGAGAGAGGGATAGGGGGAGAGTGACAGGGAGAGAGGGAGAGGGGGAGAGTGACAGGGAGAGAGGGAGAGTGACAGGGAGAGAGGGAGAGTGACAGGGAGAGAGGGAGAGAGGGAGGGAGAGAGGGAGAGTGACAGGGAGAGAGGGAGAGTGACAGGGAGAGAGGGAGAGTGACAGGGAGAGAGGGAGAGTGACAGGGAGAGGGGGAGAGTGACAGGGAGAGAGGGAGAGTGACAGGGAGAGGGGGAGAGTCACAGGGAGAGAGGGAGAGTGACAGGGAGAGGGGAGAGTGACGGGGAGAGGGGGAGAGTGACAGGGAGAGGGGGAGAGTGACAGGTAGAGAGGGAGAGTGACAGGGAGAGAGGGAGAGTGACAGGGAGAGAGGGAGAGTGACAGGGAGAGAGGGAGAGTGACAGGGAGAGTGGGAGAGGGGGAGAGTGACAGGGAGAGACGGAGAGTGACAGGGAGAGAGGGAGAGTGACAGGGCGAGAGGGAGAGGGGGAGAGTGACAGGGAGAGAGGGAGAGTTACAGGGAGAGAGGGTGAGTGACAGGTAGAGAGGGAGAGTGACAGGGAGAGAGGGAGAGTGACAGGGAGAGAGGGAGAGTGATTGGGAGAGAGGGAGAGTGACAGGGAGAGGGGGAGAGTGACAGGGAGAGAGGGAGAGTGACAGGGAGAGAGGGAGAGTGACAGGGAGAGAGGGAGAGTGACAGGGAGAGAGGGAGAGTGACAGGGAGAGAGGGAGAGTGACAGGGAGAGGGGGAGAGTGACAGGGAGAGAGGGAGAGTGACAGGGAGAGGGGGAGAGTGACAGGGAGAGGGGGAGAGTGACAGGGAGAGAGGGAGAGTGACAAGTAGAGAGGGAGAGTGACAGGGAGAGAGGGAGAGTGACAGGGAGAGAGGGAGAGGGGGAGTGTGACAGGGAGAGAGGGAGAGTGACAGGGAGAGAGGGAGAGGGGGAGAGTGACAGGATAGAGGGAGAGTGACCGGGAGATGGGGAGAGTGACAGGGAGAGAGGGAGAGTGACAGGGAGAGAGGGAGAGTGACAGGGAGAGGGGGAGAGTGACAGGGAGAGTGACAGGGAGAGAGGGAGAGTGACAGGGACAAAGGGAGAGTGACAGGGAGAGAGGGATAGGGGGAGAGTGACAGGGAGAGAGGGAGAGTGACAGGGAGAGAGGGAGAGTGACAGGGAGAGGGGGAGAGTGACAGGGAGAGGGGGAGAGTGACAGGGAGAGGGGGAGAGTGACAGGGAGAGAGGGATAGGGGGAGAGTGACAGGGAGAGGGGGAGAGTGACAGGGAGAGAGGGAGAGTGACAGGCAGAGAGGGAGTGTGACAGGGAGAGAGGGAGAGTGACAGGGAGAGAGGGAGAGTGACAGGGAGAGAGGGAGAGTGACAGGGAGAGAGTGACAGGGAGAGAGGGAGAGTGACAGGGAGAGAGGGATAGGGGGAGAGTGACAGGGAGAGAGGGAGAGGGGGAGAGTGACAGGGAGAGAGGGAGAGTGACAGGGAGAGGGGGAGAGTGACAGGGAGAGAGGGAGAGTGACAGGGAGAGAGGGAGAGTGACAGGGAGAGGGGGAGAGAGGGAGGGAGAGAGGGAGAGTGACAGGGAGAGAGGGAGAGTGACAGGGAGAGAGGGAGAGTGACAGGGAGAGAGGGAGAGTGACAGGGAGAGGGGGAGAGTGACAGGGAGAGAGGGAGAGTGACAGGGAGAGGGGGAGAGTGACAGGGAGAGAGGGAGAGTGACAGGGAGAGGGGAGAGTGACGGGGAGAGGGGGAGAGTGACAGGAAGAGGGGGAGAGTGACAGGGAGAGAGGGAGAGTGACAGGGAGAGAGGGAGAGTGACAGGGAGAGAGGGAGAGTGACAGGGAGAGAGGGAGAGTGACAGGGAGAGTGGGAGAGGGGGAGAGTGACAGGGAGAGACGGAGAGTGACAGGGAGAGAGGGAGAGTGACAGGGCGAGAGGGAGAGGGGGAGAGTGACAGGGAGAGAGGGAGAGTGACAGGGAGAGAGGGAGAGTGACAGGGAGAGAGGGAGAGTGACAGGGAGAGAGGGAGAGTGACAGGGAGAGAGGGAGAGTGACAGGGAGAGGGGGAGAGTGACAGGGAGAGAGGGAGAGTGACAGGGAGAGAGGGAGAGTGACAGGGAGAGAGGGAGAGTGACAGGGAGAGAGGGAGAGTGACAGGGAGAGGGGGAGAGTGACAGGGAGAGAGGGAGAGTGACAGGGAGAGGGGGAGAGTGACAGGGAGAGGGGGAGAGTGACAGGGAGAGAGGGAGAGTGACAAGGAGAGAGGGAGAGTGACAGGGAGAGAGGGAGAGTGACAGGGAGAGAGGGAGAGGGGGAGAGTGACAGGGAGAGAGGGAGAGTGACAGGGAGAGAGGGAGAGGGGGAGAGTGACAGGGATAGAGGGAGAGTGACAGGGAGATGGGGAGAGTGACAGGGAGAGCGGGAGAGTGACAGGGAGAGAGGGAGAGTGACAGGGAGAGGGGGAGAGTGACAGGGAGAGTGACAGGGAGAGAGGGAGAGTGACAGGGACAAAGGGAGAGTGACAGGGAGAGAGGGAGAGTGACAGGGAGAGAGGGAGAGTGACAGGGAGAGAGGGGGAGTGACAGGGAGAGGGGGAGAGTGACAGGGAGAGGGGGAGAGGGGGAGAGTGACAGGGAGAGAGGGAGAGTGACAGGGAGAGAGCGAGAGAGGGAGAGTGACAGAGAGAGAGGGAGAGTGACAGAGAGAGAGGGAGAGAGGGAGAGTGACAGGGAGAGAGGGAGAGTGACAGGGAGAGAGGGAGAGTGACAGGGAGAGGGGGAGAGTGACAGGGAGAGAGGGAGAGGGGGAGAGTGACAGGGAGAGAGGGAGAGTGACAGGGAGAGAGGGAGAGTGACAGGGAGAGAGGGAGAGTGACAGGGAGAGGGGGAGAGTGACAGGGAGAGAGGAAGAGTGACAGGGAGAGAGGGAGAGTGACGGGGAGAGAGGGAGAGTGACGGGGAGAGAGGGAGAGGGGGAGAGTGACAGGGAGAGAGGGAGAGGGTGAGAGTGACACGGAGAGAGGGAGAGGGGGAGAGTGACAGGGAGAGAGGGATAGGGGGAGAGTGACAGGGAGAGAGGGAGAGTGACAGGGAGAGGGGGAGAGTGACAGGGAGAGAGGGAGAGGGGGAGAGTGACAGGGAGAGAGGGATAGGGGGAGAGTGACAGGGAGAGAGGGAGAGTGACAGGGAGAGGGGGAGTGTGACAGGGAGAGGGGGAGAGTGACAGGGAGAGGGGGAGAGTGACAGGGAGAGGGGGAGAGTGACAGGGAGAGAGGGATAGGGGGAGAGTGACAGGGAGAGAGGGAGAGTGACAGGGAGAGGGGGAGAGTGACAGGGAGAGGGGGAGAGTGACAGGGAGAGGGGGAGAGTGACAGGGAGAGAGGGAGAGGGGGAGAGTGACAGGGAGAGAGGGATAGGGGGAGAGTGACAGGGAGAGAGGGAGAGTGACAGGGAGAGGGGGAGAGTGACAGGGAGAGGGGCAGAGTGACAGGGAGAGAGGGAGAGTGACAGGGAGAGAGGGAGAGTGACAGGGAGAGAGGGAGAGTGACAGGGAGAGGGGGAGAGTGACAGGGAGAGAGGGAGAGTGACAGGGAGTGAGGGAGAGTGACAGGGAGAGAGGGAGAGTGGCAGGGAGAGAGTGACAGGGAGAGAGGGAGAGGGGGAGAGTGACAGGGAGAGAGGGAGAGGGGGAGAGTGACAGGGAGAGAAGGAGAGTGGCAGGGAGAGAGGGAGAGTGACAGGGAGAGAGGGAGAGTGACGGGGAGAGAGGGAGAGTGACGGGGAGAGAGGGAGAGGGGGAGAGTGACAGGGAGAGAGGGAGAGGGGGAGAGTGACAGGGAGAGAGGAATAGGGGGAGAGTGACAGGGAGAGAGGGAGAGTGACAGGGAGAGGGGGAGAGTGACAGGGAGAGAGGGAGGGGGGGGAGAGTGACAGGGAGAGAGGGATAGGGGGAGAGTGACAGGGAGAGAGGGAGAGTGACAGGGAGAGGGGGAGAGTGACAGGGAGAGGGGGAGAGTGACAGGGAGAGAGGGATAGGGGGAGAGTGACAGGGAGAGGGGGAGAGTGACAGGGAGAGAGGGAGAGTGACAGGGAGAGAGGGAGAGTGACAGGGAGAGAGGGAGAGTGACAGGGAGAGAGGGAGAGTGACAGGGAGAGAGTGACAGGGAGAGAGGGAGAGTGACAGGGAGAGAGGGATAGGGGGAGAGTGACAGGGAGAGAGGGAGAGGGGGAGAGTGACAGGGAGAGAGGGAGAGTGACAGGGAGAGGGGGAGAGTGACAGGGAGAGAGGGAGAGTGACAGGGAGAGAGGGAGAGTGACAGGGAGAGAGGAAGAGAGGGAGGGAGAGAGGGAGAGTGACAGGGAGAGAGGGAGAGTGACAGGGAGAGAGGGAGAGTGACAGGGAGAGGGGGAGAGAGGGAGGGAGAGAGGGAGAGTGACAGGGAGAGAGGGAGAGTGACAGGGAGAGAGGGAGAGTGACAGGGAGAGAGGGAGAGTGACAGGGAGAGGGGGAGAGTGACAGGGAGAGAGGGAGAGTGACAGGGAGAGGGGGAGAGTGACAGGGAGAGAGGGAGAGTGACAGGGAGAGGGGAGAGTGACGGGGAGAGGGGGAGAGTGACAGGGAGAGGGGGAGAGTGACAGGGAGAGAGGGAGAGTGACAGGGAGAGAGGGAGAGTGACAGGGAGAGAGGGAGAGTGACAGGGAGAGAGGGAGAGTGACAGGGAGAGTGGGAGAGGGGGAGAGTGACAGGGAGAGACGGAGAGTGACAGGGAGAGAGGGAGAGTGACAGGGCGAGAGGGAGAGGGGGAGAGTGACAGGGAGAGAGGGAGAGTGACAGGGAGAGAGGGAGAGTGACAGGGAGAGAGGGAGAGTGACAGGGAGAGAGGGAGAGTGACAGGGAGAGAGGGAGAGGGGGAGAGTGACAGGGAGAGAGGGAGAGTGACAGGGAGAGAGGGAGAGGGGGAGAGTGACAGGGATAGAGGGAGAGTGACAGGGAGATGGGGAGAGTGACAGGGAGAGCGGGAGAGTGACAGGGAGAGAGGGAGAGTGACAGGGAGAGGGGGAGAGTGACAGGGAGAGTGACAGGGAGAGAGGGAGAGTGACAGGGACAAAGGGAGAGTGACAGGGAGAGAGGGAGAGTGACAGGGAGAGAGGGAGAGTGACAGGGAGAGAGGGGGAGTGACAGGGAGAGGGGGAGAGTGACAGGGAGAGGGGGAGAGTGACAGGGAGAGAGGGAGAGTGACAGGGAGAGAGCGAGAGAGGGAGAGTGACAGAGAGAGAGGGAGAGTGACAGAGAGAGAGGGAGAGAGGGAGAGTGACAGGGAGAGAGGGAGAGTGACAGGGAGAGAGGGAGAGTGACAGGGAGAGGGGGAGAGAGGGAGGGAGAGAGGGAGAGTGACAGGGAGAGAGGGAGAGTGACAGGGAGAGAGGGAGAGTGACAGGGAGAGAGGGAGAGTGACAGGGAGAGGGGGAGAGTGACAGGGAGAGAGGGAGAGTGACAGGGAGAGGGGGAGAGTGACAGGGAGAGAGGGAGAGTGACAGGGAGAGGGGAGAGTGACGGGGAGAGGGGGAGAGTGACAGGGAGAGGGGGAGAGTGACAGGGAGAGAGGGAGAGTGACAGGGAGAGAGGGAGAGTGACAGGGAGAGAGGGAGAGTGACAGGGAGAGAGGGAGAGTGACAGGGAGAGTGGGAGAGGGGGAGAGTGACAGGGAGAGACGGAGAGTGACAGGGAGAGAGGGAGAGTGACAGGGCGAGAGGGAGAGGGGGAGAGTGACAGGGAGAGAGGGAGAGTGACAGGGAGAGAGGGAGAGTGACAGGGAGAGAGGGAGAGTGACAGGGAGAGAGGGAGAGTGACAGGGAGAGAGGGAGAGGGGGAGAGTGACAGGGAGAGAGGGAGAGTGACAGGGAGAGAGGGAGAGGGGGAGAGTGACAGGGATAGAGGGAGAGTGACAGGGAGATGGGGAGAGTGACAGGGAGAGCGGGAGAGTGACAGGGAGAGAGGGAGAGTGACAGGGAGAGGGGGAGAGTGACAGGGAGAGTGACAGGGAGAGAGGGAGAGTGACAGGGACAAAGGGAGAGTGACAGGGAGAGAGGGAGAGTGACAGGGAGAGAGGGAGAGTGACAGGGAGAGAGGGGGAGTGACAGGGAGAGGGGGAGAGTGACAGGGAGAGGGGGAGAGTGACAGGGAGAGAGGGAGAGTGACAGGGAGAGAGCGAGAGAGGGAGAGTGACAGAGAGAGAGGGAGAGTGACAGAGAGAGAGGGAGAGAGGGAGAGTGACAGGGAGAGAGGGAGAGTGACAGGGAGAGAGGGAGAGTGACAGGGAGAGGGGGAGAGTGACAGGGAGAGAGGGAGAGGGGGAGAGTGACAGGGAGAGAGGGAGAGTGACAGGGAGAGAGGGAGAGTGACAGGGAGAGAGGGAGAGTGACAGGGAGAGGGGGAGAGTGACAGGGAGAGAGGAAGAGTGACAGGGAGAGAGGGAGAGTGACGGGGAGAGAGGGAGAGTGACGGGGAGAGAGGGAGAGGGGGAGAGTGACAGGGAGAGAGGGAGAGGGTGAGAGTGACACGGAGAGAGGGAGAGGGGGAGAGTGACAGGGAGAGAGGGATAGGGGGAGAGTGACAGGGAGAGAGGGAGAGTGACAGGGAGAGGGGGAGAGTGACAGGGAGAGAGGGAGAGGGGGAGAGTGACAGGGAGAGAGGGATAGGGGGAGAGTGACAGGGAGAGAGGGAGAGTGACAGGGAGAGGGGGAGTGTGACAGGGAGAGGGGGAGAGTGACAGGGAGAGGGGGAGAGTGACAGGGAGAGGGGGAGAGTGACAGGGAGAGAGGGATAGGGGGAGAGTGACAGGGAGAGAGGGAGAGTGACAGGGAGAGGGGGAGAGTGACAGGGAGAGGGGGAGAGTGACAGGGAGAGGGAGAGAGTGACAGGGAGAGAGGGAGAGGGGGAGAGTGACAGGGAGAGAGGGATAGGGGGAGAGTGACAGGGAGAGAGGGAGAGTGACAGGGAGAGGGGGAGAGTGACAGGGAGAGGGGCAGAGTGACAGGGAGAGAGGGAGAGTGACAGGGAGAGAGGGAGAGTGACAGGGAGAGAGGGAGAGTGACAGGGAGAGGGGGAGAGTGACAGGGAGAGAGGGAGAGTGACAGGGAGTGAGGGAGAGTGACAGGGAGAGAGGGAGAGTGGCAGGGAGAGAGTGACAGGGAGAGAGGGAGAGGGGGAGAGTGACAGGGAGAGAGGGAGAGGGGGAGAGTGACAGGGAGAGAAGGAGAGTGACAGGGAGAGAGGGAGATGACAGGGAGAGAGGGAGAGTGACGGGGAGAGAGGGAGAGTGACGGGGAGAGAGGGAGAGGGGGAGAGTGACAGGGAGAGAGGGAGAGGGGGAGAGTGACAGGGAGAGAGGAATAGGGGGAGAGTGACAGGGAGAGAGGGAGAGTGACAGGGAGAGGGGGAGAGTGACAGGGAGAGAGGGAGGGGGGGAGAGTGACAGGGAGAGAGGGATAGGGGGAGAGTGACAGGGAGAGAGGGGAGAGTGACAGGGAGAGGGGGAGAGTGACAGGGAGAGGGGGAGAGTGACAGGGAGAGAGGGATAGGGGGAGAGTGACAGGGAGAGGGGGAGAGTGACAGGGAGAGAGGGAGAGTGACAGGGAGAGAGGGAGAGTGACAGGGAGAGAGGGAGAGTGACAGGGAGAGAGGGAGAGTGACAGGGAGAGAGTGACAGGGAGAGAGGGAGAGTGACAGGGAGAGAGGGATAGGGGGAGAGTGGCAGGGAGAGAGGGAGAGGGGGAGAGTGACAGGGAGAGAGGGAGAGTGACAGGGAGAGGGGGAGAGTGACAGGGAGAGAGGGAGAGTGACAGGGAGAGAGGGAGAGTGACAGGGAGAGAGGAAGAGAGGGAGGGAGAGAGGGAGAGTGACAGGGAGAGAGGGAGAGTGACAGGGAGAGAGGGAGAGTGACAGGGAGAGAGGGAGAGTGACAGGGAGAGGGGGAGAGTGACAGGGAGAGAGGGAGAGTGACAGGGAGAGGGGGAGAGTGACAGGGAGAGAGGGAGAGTGACAGGGAGAGGGGAGAGTGACGGGGAGAGGGGGAGAGTGACAGGGAGAGGGGGAGAGTGACAGGGAGAGAGGGAGAGTGACAGGGAGAGAGGGAGAGTGACAGGGAGAGAGGGAGAGTGACAGGGAGAGAGGGAGAGTGACAGGGAGAGTGG
This sequence comes from Scyliorhinus torazame, assembly GCF_047496885.1. Taxonomy (NCBI): domain Eukaryota; kingdom Metazoa; phylum Chordata; class Chondrichthyes; order Carcharhiniformes; family Scyliorhinidae; genus Scyliorhinus; species Scyliorhinus torazame. The sequence continues at coordinate 24,455,588 of NC_092738.1, read as the reverse complement.
GAGAGGGGGAGAGTGACAGGGAGAGACGGAGAGTGACAGGGAGAGAGGGAGAGTGACAGGGCGAGAGGGAGAGGGGGAGAGTGACAGGGAGAGAGGGAGAGCGACAGGGAGAGAGGGAGAGTGACAGGGAGAGAGGGAGAGTGACAGGGAGAGAGGGAGAGTGACAGGGAGAGAGGGAGAGTGACAGGGAGAGAGGGAGAGTGACAGGGAGAGAGGGAGAGTGACAGGGAGAGAGGGAGAGTGACAGGGAGAGGGGGAGAGTGACAGGGAGAGAGGGAGAGTGACAGGGAGAGGGGGAGAGTGACAGGGAGAGGGGGAGAGTGACAGGGAGAGAGGGAGAGTGACAGGGAGAGAGGGGGAGTGACAGGGAGAGGGGGAGAGTGACAGGGAGAGGGGGAGAGGGGGAGAGTGACAGGGAGAGAGGGAGAGTGACAGGGAGAGAGCGAGAGAGGGAGAGTGACAGAGAGAGAGGGAGAGTGACAGAGAGAGAGGGAGAGAGGGAGAGTGACAGGGAGAGAGGGAGAGTGACAGGGAGAGAGGGAGAGTGACAGGGAGAGGGGGAGAGTGACAGGGAGAGAGGGAGAGGGGGAGAGTGACAGGGAGAGAGGGAGAGTGACAGGGAGAGAGGGAGAGTGACAGGGAGAGAGGGAGAGTGACAGGGAGAGGGGGAGAGTGACAGGGAGAGAGGAAGAGTGACAGGGAGAGAGGGAGAGTGACGGGGAGAGAGGGAGAGTGACGGGGAGAGAGGGAGAGGGGGAGAGTGACAGGGAGAGAGGGAGAGGGTGAGAGTGACAGGGAGAGAGGGAGAGGGGGAGAGTGACAGGGAGAGAGGGATAGGGGGAGAGTGACAGGGAGAGAGGGAGAGTGACAGGGAGAGGGGGAGAGTGACAGGGAGAGAGGGGGAGAGTGACAGGGAGAGAGGGATAGGGGGAGAGTGACAGGGAGAGAGGGAGAGTGACAGGGAGAGGGGGAGTGTGACAGGGAGAGGGGGAGAGTGACAGGGAGAGGGGGAGAGTGACAGGGAGAGGGGCAGAGTGACAGGGAGAGAGGGATAGGGGGAGAGTGACAGGGAGAGAGGGAGAGTGACAGGGAGAGGGGGAGAGTGACAGGGAGAGGGGGAGAGTGACAGGGAGAGAGGGAGAGGGGGAGAGTGAAAGGGAGAGAGGGATAGGGGGAGAGTGACAGGGAGAGAGGGAGAGTGACAGGGAGAGGGGGAGAGTGACAGGGAGAGGGGCAGAGTGACAGGGAGAGAGGGAGAGTGACAGGGAGAGAGGGAGAGTGACAGGGAGAGAGGGAGAGTGACAGGGAGAGGGGGAGAGTGACAGGGAGAGAGGGAGAGTGACAGGGAGTGAGGGAGAGTGACAGGGAGAGAGGGAGAGTGACAGGGAGAGAGTGACAGGGAGGGAGGGAGAGTGACAGGGAGAGAGGGAGAGGGGGAGATTGACAGGGAGAGAAGGAGAGTGACAGGGAGAGAGGGAGAGTGACAGGGAGAGAGGGAGAGTGACGGGGAGAGAGGGAGAGTGACGGGGAGAGAGGGAGAGGGGGACAGTGACAGGGAGAGAGGGAGAGGGGGAGAGTGACAGGGAGAGAGGGATAGGGGGAGAGTGACAGGGAGAGAGGGAGAGTGACAGGGAGAGGGGGAGAGTGACAGGGAGAGAGGGAGGGGGGGAGAGTGACAGGGAGAGAGGGATACGGGGAGAGTGACAGGGAGAGAGGGAGAGTGACAGGGAGGGGGGAGAGTGACAGGGAGAGGGGGAGAGTGACAGGGAGAGGGGGAGAGTGACAGGGAGAGGGGGAGAGTGACAGGGAGAGAGGGAGAGGGGGAGAGTGACAGGGAGAGGGGGAGAGTGACAGGGAGAGAGGGAGAGTGACAGGGAGAGAGGGAGAGTGACAGGGAGAGAGGGAGAGTGACAGGGAGAGAGGGGGAGTGACAGGGAGAGAGTGACAGGGAGAGAGGGAGAGTGACAGGGAGAGAGGGATAGGGGGAGAGTGACAGGGAGAGAGGGAGAGGGTGAGGGTGACAGGGAGAGAGGGAGAGTGACAGGGAGAGGGGGAGAGTGACAGGGAGAGAGGGAGAGTGACAGGGAGAGAGGGAGAGTGACAGGGAGAGAGGGAGAGAGGGAGGGAGAGAGGGAAAGTGACAGGGAGAGAGGGAGAGTGACAGGGAGAGAGGGAGAGTGACAGGGAGAGAGGGAGAGTGACAGGGAGAGGGGGAGAGTGACAGGGAGAGAGGGAGAGTGACAGGGAGAGGGGGAGAGTGACAGGGAGAGAGGGAGAGTGACAGGGAGAGGGGAGAGTGACGGGGAGAGGGGGAGAGTGACAGGGAGAGGGGGAGAGTGACAGGGAGAGAGGGAGAGTGACAGGGAGAGAGGGAGAGTGACAGGGAGAGAGGGAGAGTGACAGGGAGAGAGGGAGAGTGACAGGGAGAGTGGGAGAGGGGGAGAGTGACAGGGAGAGACGGAGAGTGACAGGGAGAGAGGGAGAGTGACAGGGCGAGAGGGAGAGGGGGAGAGTGACAGGGAGAGAGGGAGAGTGACAGGGAGAGAGGGAGAGTGACAAGGAGAGAGGGAGAGTGACAGGGAGAGAGGGAGAGTGACAGGGAGAGAGGGAGAGTGACAGGGAGAGAGGGAGAGTGACAGGGAGAGAGGGAGAGTGACAGGGAGAGAGGGAGAGTGACAGGGAGAGGGGGAGAGTGACAGGGAGAGAGGGAGAGTGACAGGGAGAGGGGGAGAGTGACAGGGAGAGGGGGAGAGTGACAGGGAGAGAGGGAGAGTGACAGGGAGAGGGGGAGAGTGACAGGGAGAGTGGGAGAGTGACAGGGAGAGAGGGAGAGTGACAGGGAGAGGGGGAGAGTGACAAGGAGAGGGGGAGAGTGACAGGGAGAGAGGGAGAGTGACAAGGAGAGAGGGAGAGTGACAGGGAGAGAGGGAGAGTGACAGGGAGAGAGGGAGAGGGGGAGAGTGACAGGGAGAGAGGGAGAGTGACAGGGAGAGAGGGAGGGGGGGAGAGTGACAGGGATAGAGGGAGAGTGACAGGGAGATGGGGAGAGTGACAGGGAGAGAGGGAGAGTGACAGGGAGAGAGGGAGAGTGACAGGGAGAGGGGGAGAGTGACAGGGAGAGTGACAGGGAGAGAGGGAGAGTGACAGGGACAAAGGGAGAGTGACAGGGAGAGAGGGAGAGTGACAGGGAGAGAAGGAGAGTGACAGGGAGAGAGGGGGAGTGACAGGGAGAGGGGGAGAGTGACAGGGAGAGGGGGAGAGGGGGAGAGTGACAGAGAGAGAGGGAGAGTGACAGAGAGAGAGGGAGAGTGACAGGGAGAGAGGGAGAGTGACAGGGAGAGAGGGAGAGTGACAGGGAGAGGGGGAGAGTGACAGGTGGAGAGGGAGAGGGGGGAGAGTGACAGGGAGAGACGGAGAGTGACAGGGAGAGAGGGAGAGTGACAGGGCGAGAGGGGGAGAGTGACAGGGAGAGAGGGAGAGTGACAGGGAGAGAGGGAGAGTGACAGGGAGAGGGGGAGAGTGACAGGGAGAGAGGGAGAGGGGGAGAGTGACAGGGAGAGATGGATAGGGGGAGAGTGACAGGGAGAGAGGGAGAGTGACAGGGAGAGGGGGAGAGTGACAGGGAGAGGGGGAGAGTGACAGGGAGAGGGGGAGAGTGACAGGGAGAGGGGGAGAGTGACAGGGAGAGAGGGATAGGGGGAGAGTGACAGGGAGAGAGGGAGAGTGACAGGGAGAGGGGGAGAGTGACAGGGAGAGGGGGAGAGTGACAGGGAGAGTGACAGGGAGAGAGGGAGAGTGACAGGGAGAGGGGGGAGAGTGACAGGGAGAGAGGGAGAGGGGGAGAGTGACAGGGAGAGAGGGATAGGGGGAGAGTGACAGGGAGAGAGGGAGAGTGACAGGGAGAGGGCGAGAGTGACAGGGAGAGGGGGAGAGTGACAGGGAGAGAGGGAGAGTGACAGGGAGAGAGGGAGAGTGACAGGGAGAGAGGGAGAGTGACAGGGAGAGAGGGAGAGTGACAGGGAGAGGGGGAGAGTGACAGGGAGTGAGGGAGAGTGACAGGGAGAGAGGGAGAGTGACGGGGAGAGAGGGAGAGTGACGGGGAGAGAGGGAGAGGGGGAGAGTGACAGGGAGAGGGGGAGAGGGGGAGAGTGACAGGGAGAGAAGGAGAGTGACAGGGAGAGAGGGAGAGTGACAGGGAGAGAGGGAGAGTGACGGGGAGAGAGGGAGAGTGACGGGGAGAGAGGGAGAGGGGGAGAGTGACAGGGAGAGAGGGAGAGGGGGAGAGTGACAGGGAGAGAGGGATAGGGGGAGAGTGACAGGGAGAGAGGGAGAGTGACAGGGAGAGGGGGAGAGTGACAGGGAGAGAGGGAGGGGGGGAGAGTGACAGGGAGAGAGGGATAGGGGGAGAGTGACAGGGAGAGAGGGAGAGTGACAGGGAGAGGGGGAGAGTGACAGGGAGAGGGGGAGAGTGACAGGGAGAGGGGGAGAGTGACAGGGAGAGGGGGAGAGTGACAGGGAGAGAGGGAGAGGGGGAGAGTGACAGGGAGAGAGGGAGAGTGACAGGGAGAGAGGGAGAGTGACAGGGAGAGAGGGAGAGTGACAGGGAGAGAGGGAGAGTGACAGGGAGAGAGGGAGAGTGACAGGGAGAGAGTGACAGGGAGAGAGGGAGAGTGACAGGGAGAGAGGGATAGGGGGAGAGTGACAGGGAGAGAGGGAGAGGGGGAGAGTGACAGGGAGAGAGGGAGAGTGACAGGGAGAGGGGGAGAGTGACAGGGAGAGAGGGAGAGTGACAGGGAGAGAGGGAGAGTGACAGGGAGAGAGGGAGAGAGGGAGGGAGAGAGGGAGAGTGACAGGGAGAGAGGGAGAGTGACAGGGAGAGAGGGAGAGTGACAGGGAGAGAGGGAGGAGAGGGGGAGAGTGACAGGAGAAGAGAGGGAGAGTGACAGGAGAGGGAGAGTGACAGAGGAGGGAGAGTGACAGGAGAGAGGGAGAGTGACAGGGAGAGGGGGAGAGTGACAGGGAGAGAGGGAGAGTGACAGGGAGAGGGGGAGAGTGACAGAGAGGGAGAGGGAGAGGGAGAGGGGAGAGTGACAGGGAGAGAGGGAGAGTGACAGGGAGAGAGGGAGAGTGACAGGGAGAGAGGGAGAGTGACAGGAGAGAGGGAGAGTGACAGGGAGAGGGAGAGAGTGACAGGGAGAGGAGAGTGAAGAGGAGGGAGAGAGTGACAGGGAGAGAGGGAGAGTGACAGGGAGAGGGGAGAGTGACGGGGAGAGGGGGAGAGTGACAGGGAGAGGGGGAGAGTGACAGGGAGAGGGGGAGAGTGACAGGGAGAGAGGGAGAGTGACAGGGAGAGGGGAGAGTGACAGGGAGAGAGGGAGAGTGACAGGGAGAGTGGAGAGCGGGAGAGTGACAGGGAGAGACGGAGAGTGACAGGGAGAGAGGGAGAGTGACAGGGGAGAGGGAGAGCGGGAGAGTGACAGGGAGAGAGGGAGAGTGACAGGGAGAGAGGGAGAGTGACAGGGAGAGAGGGAGAGTGACAGGGAGAGAGGGAGAGTGACAGGGAGAGGGGGAGAGTGACAGGGAGAGAGGGAGAGTGACAGGGAGAGGGGGAGAGTGACAGGGAGAGAGGGGAGAGTGACAGGGAGAGAGGGAGAGTGACAGGGAGAGAGGGAGAGTGACAGGGAGAGAGGGAGAGTGACAGGGAGAGAGGGAGAGTGACAGGGAGAGAGGGAGAGTGGACAGGGAGAGAGGGAGGGGAGAGTGACAGGGATAGAGGGAGAGTGACAGGGAGATGGGGAGAGTGACAGGGAGAGAGGGAGAGTGACAGGGAGAGAGGGAGAGTGACAGGGAGAGGGGAGAGTGACAGGGAGAGAGGGAGAGTGACAGGGAGAGGGGAGAGTGACGGGGAGAGGGGAGAGTGACAGGGAGAGGGGGAGAGTGACAGGGAGAGAGGGAGAGTGACAGGGAGAGGGGGAGAGTGACAGGGAGAGAGGGAGAGTGACAGGGAGAGAGGGAGAGTGACAGGGAGAGAGGGAGAGTGACAGGGAGAGAGGGAGAGTGACAGGGAGAGGGGGAGAGTGACAGGGAGAGAGGGAGAGTGACAGGGAGAGAGGGAGAGTGACAGGGAGAGAGGGAGAGTGACAGGGAGAGAGGGAGAGTGACAGGGAGAGAGGGAGAGTGACAGGGAGAGAGGGAGAGTGACAGGGAGAGGGGGAGAGTGACAGGGAGAGAGGGAGAGTGACAGGGAGAGGGGAGAGAGTGACAGGGGAGAGGGGAGAGTGACAGGGAGAGAGGGAGAGTGACAGGGAGAGAGGGAGAGTGACAGGGAGAGAGGAGAGTGACAGGGAGAGAGGGAGAGTGACAGGGAGAGAGGGGAGAGAAGTGACAGGGAGAGAGGGAGAGTGACAGGGAGAGAGGGGAGAGTGACAGGGAGAGAGGGAGAGTGACAGGGAGAGAGGGAGAGTGACAGGGAGAGGGGGAGAGTGACAGGGAGAGAGGGAGAGTGACAGGGAGAGGGGGAGAGTGACAGGGAGAGAGGGAGAGTGACAGGGAGAGGGGAGAGTGACGGGGAGAGGGGAGAGTGACAGGGAGAGGGGGAGAGTGACAGGGAGAGAGGGAGAGTGACAGGGAGAGAGGGAGAGTGACAGGGAGAGAGGGAGAGTGACAGGGAGAGAGGCGAGAGTGACAGGGAGAGTGGGAGAGCGGGAGAGTGACAGGGAGAGACGGAGAGTGACAGGGAGAGAGGGAGAGTGACAGGGCGAGAGGGAGAGCGGGGAGAGTGACAGGGAGAGGGGGAGAGTGACAGGGAGAGAGGGAGAGTGACAGGGAGAGGGGGAGAGTGACAGGGAGAGAGGGAGAGTGACAGGGAGAGGGGAGAGTGACGGGGAGAGGGGGAGAGTGACAGGGAGAGGGGGAGAGTGACAGGGAGAGAGGGAGAGTGACAGGGAGAGAGGGAGAGTGACAGGGAGAGAGGGAGAGTGACAGGGAGAGAGGGAGAGTGACAGGAGAGTGGGAGAGCGGGAGAGTGACAGGGAGAGACGGAGAGTGACAGGGAGAGAGGGAGAGTGACAGGGCGAGAGGGAGAGCGGGAGAGTGACAGGGAGAGAGGGAGAGTGACAGGGAGAGAGGGAGAGTGACAGGGAGAGAGGGAGAGTGACAGGGAGAGAGGGAGAGTGACAGGGAGAGGGGGAGAGTGACAGGGAGAGGGGGAGAGTGACAGGAGAGGGGAGAGTGACAGGGAGAGGGGGAGAGTGACAGGGAGAGAGGGAGAGTGACAAGGAGAGAGGGAGAGTGACAGGGAGAGAGGGAGAGTGACAGGGAGAGAGGGAGAGTGACAGGGGAGAGAGGGAGAGGGGGAGAGTGACAGGGATAGAGGGAGAGTGACAGGGAGATGGGGAGAGTGACAGGGAGAGAGGGGAGAGTGACAGGGAGAGAGGGAGAGTGACAGGGAGAGGGGGAGAGTGACAGGGAGAGAGGGAGAGTGACAGGGAGAGGGGAGAGTGACGGGGAGAGGGGGGAGAGTGACAGGGAGAGGGGGAGAGTGACAGGGAGAGAGGGAGAGTGACAGGGAGAGAGGGAGAGTGACAGGGAGAGAGGGAGAGTGACAGGGAGAGAGGGAGAGTGACAGGGAGAGTGGGAAAGGGGGAGAGTGACAGGGAGAGACGGAGAGTGACAGGGAGAGAGGGAGAGTGACAGGGCGAGAGGGAGAGGGGGAGAGTGACAGGGAGAGAGGGAGAGTGACAGGGAGAGAGGGAGAGTGACAGGGAGAGAGGGAGAGTGACAGGGAGAGAGGGAGAGTGACAGGGAGAGAGGGAGAGTGACAGGGAGAGAGGGAGAGTGACAGGGAGAGAGGGAGAGTGACAGGGAGAGGGGGAGAGTGACAGGGAGAGGGGGAGAGTGACAGGGAGAGAGGGAGAGTGACAGGGAGAGGGGGAGAGTGACAGGGAGAGGGGGAGAGTGACAGGGAGAGAGGGAGAGTGACAGGGAGAGGGGAGAGTGACAGGAGAGGGGAGAGTGACAGGGAGAGAGGGAGAGTGACAAGGAGAGAGGGAGAGTGACAGGAGAGAGGGAGGAGAGGGAGAGACAGGGAGAGAGGGAGAGGGGAGAGTGACAGGGAGAGAGGGAGAGTGACAGGGAGAGAGGGAGGGGGGGAGAGTGACAGGGATATAGGGAGAGTGACAGGGAGATGGGGAGAGTGACAGGGAGAGAGGGAGAGTGACAGGGAAAGAGGGAGAGTGACAGGGAGAGGGGGAGAGTGACAGGGAGAGTGACAGGGAGAGAGGGAGAGTGACAGGGACAAAGGGAGAGTGACAGGGAGAGAGGGAGAGTGACAGGGAGAGAGGGAGAGTGACAGGGAGAGAGGGGGAGTGACAGGGAGAGGGGGAGAGTGACAGGAGAGGGGGAGAGGGGGAGAGTGACAGGGAGAGAGGGAGAGTGACAGGGAGAGAGCGAGAGAGGGAGAGTGACAGAGAGAGAGGGAGAGTGACAGAGAGAGAGGGAGAGTGACAGGGAGAGAGGGAGAGTGACAGGGAGAGAGGGAGAGTGGACAGGGAGAGGGGGAGAGTGACAGGGAGAGAGGGAGAGGGGGAGAGTGACAGGGAGAGACGGAGAGTGACAGGGAGAGAGGGAGAGTGACAGGGCGAGAGGGGGAGAGTGACAGGGAGAGAGGGAGAGTGACAGGGAGAGAGGGAGAGTGACAGGGAGAGGGGGAGAGTGACAGGGAGAGAGGGAGAGGGGGAGAGTGACAGGGAGAGAGGGATAGGGGGAGAGTGACAGGGAGAGAGGGAGAGTGACAGGGAGAGGGGGAGAGTGACAGGGAGAGGGGGAGAGTGACAGGGAGAGGGGGAGAGTGACAGGGAGAGGGGGAGAGTGACAGGGAGAGAGGGATAGGGGGAGAGTGACAGGGAGAGAGGGAGAGTGGACAGGGAGAGGGGGAGAGTGACAGGGAGAGGGGGAGAGTGACAGGGAGAGGGAGAGTGACAGGGAGAGAGGGAGAGTGACAGGGAGAGGGGGGGAGTGACAGGGAGAGAGGGAGAGGGGGAGAGTGACAGGGAGAGAGGGATAGGGGGAGAGTGACAGGGAGAGAGGGAGAGTGACAGGGAGAGGGCGAGAGTGACAGGGAGAGGGGGAGAGTGACAGGGAGAGAGGGAGAGTGACAGGTAGAGAGGGAGAGTGACAGGGAGAGAGGGAGAGTGACAGGGAGAGGGGGAGAGTGACAGGGAGAGAGGGAGAGTGACAGGGAGTGAGGGAGAGTGACAGGGAGAGAGGGAGAGTGACGGGGAGAGAGGGAGAGTGACGGGAGAGAGGGAGAGGGGGAGAGTGACAGGGAGAGAGGAGAGGGGAGAGTGACAGGGAGAGAAGGAGAGTGACAGGGAGAGAGGGAGAGTGACAGGGAGAGAGGGAGAGTGACGGGGAGAGAGGGAGAGTGACGGGGAGAGAGGGAGAGGGGGAGAGTGACAGGGAGAGAGGGAGAGGGGGAGAGTGACAGGGAGAGAGGGATAGGGGGAGAGTGACAGGGAGAGAGGGAGAGTGACAGGGAGAGCGGGAGAGTGACAGGGAGAGAGAGGGGGGGAGAGTGACAGGGAGAGAGGGATAGGGGGAGAGTGACAGGAGAGAGGGAGAGTGACAGGGAGAGGGGAGAGTGACAGGGAGAGGGGGAGAGTGACAGGAGAGGGGGAGAGTGACAGGGAGAGGGGGAGAGTGACAGGGAGAGAGGGATAGGGGGAGAGTGACAGGGAGAGGGGGAGAGTGACAGGGAGAGAGGGAGAGTGACAGGGAGAGAGGGAGAGTGACAGGGAGAGAGGGAGAGTGACAGGGAGAGAGGGAGAGTGACAGGGAGAGAGGGAGAGTGACAGGGAGAGAGTGACAGGGAGAGAGGGAGAGTGACAGGGAGAGAGGGATAGGGGGAGAGTGACAGGGAGAGAGGGAGAGGGGGAGAGTGACAGGGAGAGAGGGAGAGTGACAGGGAGAGGGGGAGAGTGACAGGGAGAGAGGGAGAGTGACAGGGAGAGAGGGAGAGTGACAGGGAGAGAGGGAGAGAGGGAGGGAGAGAGGGAGAGTGACAGGGAGAGAGGGAGAGTGACAGGGAGAGAGGGAGAGTGACAGGGAGAGAGGGAGAGTGACAGGGAGAGGGGGAGAGTGACAGGGAGAGGAGGAGAGTGACAGGGAGAGGGGGAGAGTGACAGGGAGAGAGGGAGAGTGACAGGGAGAGGGGAGAGTGACGGGGAGAGGGGGAGAGTGACAGGGAGAGGGGGAGAGTGACAGGGAGAGAGGGAGAGTGACAGGGAGAGAGGGAGAGTGACAGGGAGAGAGGGAGAGTGACAGGGAGAGAGGGAGAGTGACAGGGAGAGTGGGAGAGCGGGAGAGTGACAGGGAGAGACGGAGAGTGACAGGGAGAGTGGGAGAGTGACAGGGCGAGAGGGAGAGCGGGAGAGTGACAGGGAGAGAGGGAGAAGTGACAGGGAGAGAGGGAGAGTGACAGGGAGAGAGGGAGAGTGACAGGGAGAGAGGGAGAGTGACAGGGAGAGAGGGAGAGTGACAGGGAGAGGGGGAGAGGGACAGGGAGAGAGGGAGAGTGACAGGGAGAGGGGGAGAGTGACAGGGAGAGGGGGAGAGTGACAGGGAGAGAGGGAGAGTGACAAGGAGAGAGGGAGAGTGACAGGGAGAGAGGGAGAGTGACAGGGAGAGAGGGAGAGTGACAGGGAGAGAGGGAGAGTGACAGGGAGAGAGGGAGAGGGGGAGAGTGACAGGGATAGAGGGAGAGTGACAGGGGAGATGGGGAGAGTGACAGGGAGAGAGGGAGAGTGACAGGGAGAGAGGGAGAGTGACAGGGAGAGGGGGAGAGTGACAGGGAGAGAGGGAGAGTGACAGGGACAAAGGGAGAGTGACAGGGAGAGAGGGAGAGTGACAGGGAGAGAGGGAGAGTGACAGGGAGAGAGGGGGGAGTGACAGGGAGAGGGAGAGAGGGAGAGTGACAGGGGGAGAGAGAGGAGAGGGGGAGAGTGATAGGGAGAGGGGGAGAGTGACAGGGAGAGGGGAGAGTGGACAGGGAGAGAGGGAGAGTGACAGGGAGAGAGGGAGAGGAGGAGAGTGACAGGGAGAGAGGGAGAGTGACAGGGAGAGAGGAGAGTGACAGGAGAGAGGGAGAGTGACGGGGAGCGAGGGAGAGTGACTGGGAGAGGGGGAGAGTGACAGGGAGAGAGATAGAGTGACGGGGAGAGAGGAGAGTGACAGGGAGAGGGGGAGAGTGACGGGGAGAGAGGGAGAGTGACAGGGAGAGGGGGAGAGTGACAGGGAGAGGGGAGAGACAGGGAGAGAGGGAGAGTGACAGGGAGAGAGGGAGAGTGACAGGGAGAGAGGGAGGGAGAGAGGGAGAGTGACAGGGAGAGAGGGAGAGTGACAGGGAGAGAGGGAGAGTGACAGGGAGAGAGGGAGAGTGACAGGGAGAGGGGGAGAGTGACAGGGAGAGAGGGAGAGTGACAGGGAGAGGGGGAGAGTGACAGGGAGAGAGGGAGAGTGACGGAGAGAGGGAGAGTGACAGGGAGAGAGGGAGAGAGGGAGGGAGAGAGGGAGAGTGACAGGGAGAGAGGGAGAGTGACAGGGAGAGAGTGAGAGTGACAGGGAGAGAGGGAGAGTGACAGGGAGAGGGGGAGAGTGACAGGGAGAGAGGGAGAGTGACAGGGAGAGGGGGAGAGTGACAGGGAGAGAGGGAGAGTGACAGGGAGAGGGGAGAGTGACGGGGAGAGAGTGAGAGTGACAGGGAGAGAGGGAGAGTGACAGGGAGAGGGGGAGAGTGACAGGGAGAGAGGGAGAGTGACAGGGAGAGGGGGGAGAGTGACAGGGAGAGAGGGAGAGTGACAGGGAGAGGGGAGAGTGACGGGGAGAGGGGGAGAGTGACAGGGAGAGGGGGAGAGTGACAGGGAGAGAGGGAGCGTGACAGTGAGAGAGGGAGAGTGACAGGGAGAGAGGGAGAGTGACAGGAGAGAGGGAGAGTGACAGGAGAGTGGGAGAGGGGGAGAGTGACAGGGAGAGACGGAGAGTGACAGGGAGAGAGGGAGAGTGACAGGGAGAGAGGGAGAGGGAGGGAGGGAGAAGGAGAGAGTGACAGGGAGAGAGGGAGAGGGAGAGGGGGAGAGTGACGGAGAGAGGGTGAGGGAGGGAGTGAGAGGGAGAGGGAGCCGGGGGCAGCAGCCTGGGGAAGCACAGCCTCTCAGGGAGATGGGAGATGTTAGAGGAGGCTGTGACACTCCAGGAGCCCCGAGGCAGCCTGCTCCCGGCCCCCTATCTCCATAGCAACGGGATGCAGGACTGTCTGATCCCGACCCAGTCTCCAGAAGCCGAGATGCAGCCTCCAGTCACCATGGCATCGAGTACTGAGCATCTCGCAGGCAGTCCCGGCTCAGAGGTCACCCCAGTGAGGGAGAGAGAGAGCGAGGAGCGCTCTGTCTACATTGCACTCCACAATTCAGGATGTGTTCTGTCCTGGAGCGATCCTCCAGCTCGATCCTTGACTGAAGCTGCTCATTGTCTATATATAGCAGGCAGCAGCTTGGGGGAGAAAGAGGATGAGAGCTCGCAACATCTCTCGGTACATAATCCATCGCCAGCACTCCAGCTTCACCCAGAACAGATGATGTCCCTCCTGTATTCCTGGAAACCTTTGCAATGCAGAAAGTGCAGTAAATGGAGAGAGAGAGAGAGAGGGGGGGGGGGGGGTGAGTCTGTCACAGGGGAACCTTGGAGACTGAGAAAGGGGCAAATTTCTCAGCTGCTAAACCCTGCAAGGAGGAGGGGGGGGGGGGCTCCCAGAATGACAGAATCATTCATTCATTGCAAAAGCCAAGCGGACGCGTCCTCAAATGGGGAAAGCAAGCTTCCTTCGAAAGAATGCAAACATTCAAAGAGCAACATTATTGCAAAACACAAAACAAAAAACAAAGGCAGAATCAAATCAATAAGCAACGTGTTTAAGAATGCAATGCTGCAAACACTTGGAGAGGGTGTGTGTGTGTGTGTGGGGGGGGGGGGGGGGGATAAATAATAAATAGAACACAAGATGTGATCCCCTCTAAATGGCGCTGGCTGCAAATACAGACAATAATGTTGCTCCTGAAGCCCAGCGCTGTGTCCCCCTCCTCCCTACACAACCTGGATCTCAATGAAACATTTGTAAAGGGGGGAATTGCAGCATTTCAGAGGGTGTGATGTTGCGATTGTTGCTGACAGATCCGGCTTGCCTGCCACAACCTTACCTGTGTCATAAGGCGATCAGCACCAGTGTCCTCTTCATCTTTGAAGATAATGTCAGGGTTGTAGTTGGGACTCAAATCCTTGAATTTGTCCGAATTGCGGCTGATTTTGCCCTCTGTCCTGCCGCTGGCCCCCAGGGTCTTCTCGGCCACGTTCGGGACGAATTGCTTGTAGAGGAGAGGGCTGAGCTTTCTGGAGGGTCTCCTCCTGCCGTACCCCCGGCCGGGACCGCAGCTCTGCACTGGCAGCAGCAAGCAGCAGCAGTACAGCAAGCCCAGGCGAGCTAACTCCGAGCCCGGCTGCATCTCCCCGCCTCTCCCCGGCTGCTGCTCGCTTGCAAACGGGCTGCTCCCCCAGGACGAGCGCACACTGCCGGAGACACACTCTCTGTCCTCACTGTCACAGCCATGGAACAAAACAGCGCCCGCCACCAACAGAGGCAGTCCCTCATCCGGCGCGATCCCGCCTGGCTGCCTACTGCATCACAGCCAGACCCAGACACACACCCACACACCAGACACACACCCAGACACACACCCGCACACCCAGACACACACCCAGCCAGACACACACCCACACACCCAGCCAGCCAGACACACACCCACACACCCAGACACACACCCACACACCCAGCCAGCCAGACACACACCCACACACCCAGCCAGCCAGACACACACCCAGACACACATCCACACACCCAGCCAGCCAGACACACACCCACACACCCAGACACACACCCACACACCCAGCCAGCCAGACACACACCCACACACCCAGCCAGCCAGACACACACCCAGCCAGCCAGACACACACCCAGACACACACCCAGACACACACCCAGCCAGACACACACCCACACACCCAGCCAGCCAGACACACACCCACACACCCAGTCACAGACCCACACACCCAGACACACACCCACACACCCAGACACACACCCACACACCCAGCCAGCCAGACACACACCCAGACACACACCCACACACCCAGACACACACCCACACACCCAGACACACACCCACACACCCAGCCAGCCAGACACACACCCACACACCCAGACACACACCCACACACCCAGCCAGCCAGACACACACCCAGACACACACCCACACACACAGCCAGCCAGACACACACCCACACACCCAGACAGCCAGACACACACCCAGACACACACCCACACACCCAGCCAGCCAGACACACACCCACACACACAGCCAGCCAGACACACACCCACACACCCAGACAGCCAGACACACACCCAGACACACACCCACACACCCAGCCTGCCAGACACACACCCAGACACACACCCACACACACAGCCAGCCAGACACACATCCAGACACCCAGGCACACACCCACACACCCAGGCACACACCCACACACCCAGCCAGCCAGACACACACCCACACACCCAGCCAGCCAGACACACACCCAGACACACATCCACACACCCAGCCAGCCAGACACACACCCACACACCCAGACACACACCCACACACACAGCCAGCCAGACACACACCCACACACCCAGCCAGCCAGACACACACCCACACACCCAGACACACACCCAGCCAGACACACACCCACACACCCAGCCAGCCAGACACACACCCACACACCCAGTCACAGACCCACACACCCAGACACACACCCACACACCCAGACACACACCCACACACCCAGCCAGCCAGACACACACCCAGACACACACCCACACACCCAGACACACACCCACACACCCAGACACACACCCACACACCCAGCCAGCCAGACACACACCCACACACCCAGACACACACCCACACACCCAGCCAGCCAGACACACACCCACACACCCAGACACACACCCAGACACACACCCACACACCCAGACACACACCCACACACCCAGACACACACCCACACACCCAGCCAGCCAGACACACACCCACACACCCAGACACACACCCACACACCCAGCCAGCCAGACACACACCCACACACCCAGCCAGCCAGACACACACCCACACACCCAGACACACACCCAGCCAGACACACACCCACACACCCAGACACACACCCAGCCAGACACACACCCACACACCCAGCCAGCCAGACACACACCCACACACCCAGTCACAGACCCACACACCCACACACCCAGACACACACCCACACACCCAGCCAGCCAGACACACACCCACACACCCAGACACACACCCAGCCAGCCAGACACCCACCCACACACCCAGACACACACCCTCACACCCAGACACAGACCCACACACCCAGACACACACCCAGCCAGCCAGACACACACCCACACACCCAGACACACACCCACACACACAGCCAGCCAGACACACACCCAGACACAGACCCACACACCCAGCCAGCCAGACACACACCCACACACCCAGACACACACCCACACACCGACCCACACACACAGCCAGCCAGACACACGCCCAGACACAGACCCACACACCCAGCCAGCCAGACACACACCCAGACACAGACCCACACACCCAGCCAGACACACACCCACACACCGACCCACACACCCAGCCAGCCAGACACACACCCACACACCCAGCCAGCCAGACATAGACCCAGACACAGATCCAGATACACACCCACGCACCCAGCCAGCCAGACACAGACACAGACCCACACACCTAGCTTGACACAGACCCAGACACACACCAAGACACCCAGCCAGACACAGACCCAGACGCACATCCAGACACAGACCCATACACACAGCCTGCCAGATACAAACCCAGACACACACCCAGCCAGCCAGACATAGACCCAGACACAGACCCAGATACACACCCACACACCCAGCCAACCAGACACAGACACAGACCCAGATACACACCCACAAAGTCAGCCAGCCAGACACAGACCCAGACACAGAACCAGACACACACACAGATACAGACCCAGGCACACACACACACACCCAGCCAGTCACAGACACAGACCCACACACACACACAGATACAGACGCAGATCCACACACCCAGCCAGCCAGACACAGACCCAGGCACAGACCCACACTCACACCCTCACACCCAGCCAGCCAGACACAGACCCAGACACACATTTTACACAGACACACACCCACACACACCTACCCAGACCCAGACACTCTCCCCCACCCAGACACACTCTCACACACACACACACACAGCCAGCCAGACACAGACCCAGACACACACACACAACAAGCCAGACACACACCCAGACACAACCCCCCCCCACACACCCAGACACAGACACCGACCCAGGTACACACCCACACACCCAGCCAGCCAGACACAGACCCACACACAGACCCACACACACAGCCAGCCAGACACAGACCCAGACACACACTTAGACACAGGTACACACCCACACACCTATCCAGACACAGACCCAGACACCCCCCCCCCACACAGACACAGACACAGACCCAGCCCCACACACACACCCAGCCAGCCAGACACAGACCCAGGCACAGACCCAGACACACACCCACACACCCAACCAGCCAGACACACACCCAGACACAACACTGCACACACACCCAGATACAGACCCAGATGCCCACCCCCACACACACACCCAGACACAGACACACACCCACACACACAAACCCAGCCTCACACACCCAGGCCCACCCAGACAACCCCCACACACACTTACACTGTCACACACCCACACACACACCCACAAATACACCCACACACCAACACACATCCCCAAACACAGATACACCCCCACCCAGACACACAAACACGCTGACACACCCCACACCCACACACATATTCACAGACGCACACACCCAGACACAACCCCACAGACACGCACACACACCCAGACACACACACACACCCAGATACACATATCAACACCCAACGCACACACACTCAGTGTCACAGATTTCCCACCCAAAGACCCCCAACACGAACGGCTCTGTCCCCCTCACCCTGACAGCTCTGTCACTCTGACCCTGACAGCTCTGTCCCCCTCACCCTGAGAGCTCTGTCACTCTAACCCTGACAGCTCAGTCCCCCTCACACTGGCAGCTGTGTCCCCCTCACCCTGACAGCTCTGTCACTCTCACCCTGACAGCTCTGTCCCCCTCACCCTGACAGCTCTGGCCCCCTCACCCTGAGAGCACTGTCACTCTGACCCTGACAGCTCTGTCCCCCTCACCCTGACAGCTCTGTCCCCCTCACCCTGACAGCTCTGTCCCCCTCACCCTGACAGCCCAGTCCCCCTCACCCTGACAGCTCTGTCCCCCTCACCCTGAGAGCTCTGTCACTCTGACCCTGACAGCTCAGTCCCCCTCACCCTGACAGCTCTGTCTCCGTCACCCTGAGAGCTCTGTCACTCTAACCCTGACAGCTCTGTCCCCCTCACCCTGACAGCTCTGTCCCCCTCACCCTGAGAGCTCTGTCACTCTAACCCTGACAGCTCTGTCCCCCTCACCCTGACAGCTCTGTCACTCTCACCCTGACAGATCTGTCCCCCTCACCCTGACAGCTCTGTCACTCTGACCCTGACAGCTCTGTCCCCCTCACACTGACAGCTGTGTCCCCCTCACCCTGACAGCTGTGTCCCCCTCACCCTGACAGCTCTGTCCCCCTCACCCTGACAGCTCTGTCACTCTGACCCGGACAGCTCTGTCCCCCTCACCCTGACAGCTCTCTCCCCCTCACCCTGAAAGCTCTGTCCCCCTCACCCTGACAGCTCTGTCCCCCTCACCCTGACAGCTGTGTCCCCCTCACCCTGACAGCTCTGTCCCCCTCACCCTGAAAGCTCTGTCCCCCTCACCCTGACAGATCTGTCCCCCTCACCCTGACAGCTGTGTCCTCCTCACCCTGACAGCTCTGTCACTCTGACCCTGACAGCTTTGTCCCCCTCACCCTGACAGCTCTGTCCCCCTCACTCTGACAGCTCTGTCCCCCTCACCCTGACAGCTCTGTCCCCCTCACCCTGACACTCTATCACACTCACCGTGACAGCTCTGTCATTCTAACCCTGACAGCTCAGTCCCCCTCACCCTGACAGCTCTGTCCCCCTCACCCTGAGAGCTCTGTCACTCTAACCCTGACAGCTCAGTCCCCCTCACACTGACAGCTCTGTCCCCCTCACACTGACAGCTCTGTCCCCCTCACCCTGACAGCTCTGTCCCCTCACCCTGAGAGCTCTGTCACTCTGACCCTGACAGCTCTGTCCCCCTCACCCTGACAGCTCTGTCTCCGTCACCCTGACAGCTCTGTCACTCTAACCCTGACAGCTCTGTCCCCCTCACCCTGACAGCTCAGTCCCCCTCACCCTGACAGCTCTGTCCCCCTCACCCTGAGAGCTCTGTCACTCTGACCCTGACAGCTCAGTCCCCCTCACCCTGACAGCTCAGTCCCCCTCACCCTGACAGCTCTGTCCCCCTCACCCTGAGAGCTCTGTCACTCTAACCCTGACAGCTCAGTCCCCCTCACCCTGACAGCTCTGTCCCCCTCACCCTGAGAGCTCTGTCACTCTGACCCTGACAGCTCAGTCCCCCTCACCCTGACAGCTCAGTCCCCCTCACCCTGACAGCTCTGTCCCCCTCACCCTGACAGCTCTGTCACTCTAACCCTGACAGCTCTGTCCCCCTCACCCTGACAGCTCTGTCCCCCTCACCCTGACAGCTCTGTCCCCCTCACCCTGACAGCTCTGTCACTCTGACCCGGACAGCTCTGTCCCCCTCACCCTGAAAGCTCTGTCCCCCTCACCCTGACAGCTCTGTCCCCCTCACCCTGACAGCTCTGTCCCCCTCACCCTGACAGCTCTCTCCCCCTCACCCTGAAAGCTCTGTCCCCCTCACCCTGACAGCTCTGTCCACCTCACCCTGACAGCTGTGTCCCCCTCACCCTGACAGCTCTGTCCCCCTCACCCTGACAGCTCTGTCCCCCTCACTCTGACAGCTCTGTCCCCCTCACCCTGACAGCACTGTCCCCCTCACCCTGACAGCTCTGTCCCCCTCACCCTGACACTCTATCACACTCACCCTGACAGCTCTGTCACTCTGACCCTGACAGCACTGTACCCCTCACCCTGACAGCTCTGTCCCCCTCACCCTGACAGCTCTGTCACTCTGGCCCTGACAGCTCTGTCCCCTTCACCCTGACAGCTCTGTCCCCCTCACCCTGGGAGCTATGTCCCCCTGTCCCAGACAGCTCTGTCACTCTGACCCTGACAGCTCTGTCACTCTGGCCCTGACAGCTCTGTCCCCCTCACCCTGACAGCTCTGTCCCCCTCACCCTGACAGCTCTGTCACTCTGGCCCTGACAGCTCTGTCCCCCTCACCCTGACAGCTCAGTCCCCCTCACCCTGACAGCTCTGTCCCCCTCACCCTGACAGCTCTGTCACTCTGACCCTGACAGCTCTGTCCCCCTCACCCTGACAGCTCAGTCCCCCTCACCCTGACAGCTCTGTCCCCCTCACCCTGACAGCTCTGTCCCCTTCAACCTGACAGCTCTGCCCCCCTCACCCTGCCAGCTCTGTCCCCCTCACTCTGACAGCTCTGTCCCCCTCACCCTGACAGCTCTGTCCCCCTCACCCTGAGAGCTCTGTCCCCCTCACCCTGAGAGCTCTGTCCCCCTCACCCTGACAGCTCTGTCACTCTGACCCTAACAGCTCTGTCCCCCTCACCCTGACAGCTCTGTCACTCTCACCCTGAGAGCTCTGTCCCCCTCACCCTGACAGCTCTGTCACTCTGACCCTGACAGCTCTGTCCCTCTCACCCTGACAGCTCAGTCCCCCTCACCCTGACAGCTCTGTCCCCCTCACCCTGAGAGCTCTGTCCCCCTCACCCTGACAGCTCTGTCACTCTGACCCTAACAGCTCTGTCCCCCTCACCCTGACAGCTCTGTCACTCTCACCCTGACAGCTCTGTCCCCCTCACCCTGACAGCTCTGTCACTCTGACCCTAACAGCTCTGTCCCCCTCACCCTGACAGCTCTGTCACTCTCACCCTGACAGTTCTGTCCCCCTCACCCTGACAGCTCTGTCACTCTCACCCTGACAGCTCTGTCCCCCTCACCCTGACAGCTCTGTCACTCTGACCCTGACAGCTCTGTCCCTCTCACCCTGACAGCTCTGTCACTCTGACGCTGACAGCTCTGTCACTCTGACCCTGACAGCTCTGTCACTCTCTCCCTGACAGCTCTGTCACTCTCACCCTGACAGCTCTGTCCCCCTCACCCTGACAGCTCTGTCCCCCTCACCCTGACAGCTCTGTCACTCTGACCCTGACAGCTCTGTCCGTCTCACCCTGACAGCTCTGTCCCCCTCACCCCGACAGCTCTGTCCCCCTCACCCCGACAGCTCTGTCACTCTGACCCTGACAGCTCTGTCCCCCTCACCCTGACAGCTCTGTCCCCCTCACCGTGACAGCTCTGTCACTCTGACCCTGACAGCTCTGTCACTCTGACCCTGACAGCTCTCTCCCCCTCACCCTGACAGCTCTGTCCCCCTCACCCTGACAGCACTGTCACTCTGACCCTGAGAGCTCTGTCCCCCTCACCCTGACAGCTCTGTCCCCCTCACCCTGACAGCTCTGTCCGCCTCACCCTGACAGCTCTGTCCGCCTCACCCTGACAGCTCTGTCCCCGTCATCCTGACAGCTCTGTTCCCCTCACCCTGACAGCTCTGTCCCCCTCACCCTGACAGCTCTGTCACTCTGACCCTGACAGCTCTGTCCCCCTCACCCTGACAGCTCTGTCACTCTGACCCTGACAGCTCTGTCCTCCTCACCCTGACAGCTCTGTCCCCCTCACCCTGACAGCACTGTCCCCCTCACCCTGACAGCTCTGTCACTCTGACCCTGACAGCTCTGTCCCCCTCACCCTGACAGCTCTGTCCCCGTCACCCTGACAGCTCTGTACCCCTCACCCAGACAGCTCTGTCCCCCTCACCCTGACAGCTCTGTCACTCTGACCCTGACAGCTCTGTCCCCCTCACCCTGACAGCTCTGTCC
Organism: Scyliorhinus torazame; assembly: GCF_047496885.1. Classification (NCBI taxonomy): domain Eukaryota; kingdom Metazoa; phylum Chordata; class Chondrichthyes; order Carcharhiniformes; family Scyliorhinidae; genus Scyliorhinus; species Scyliorhinus torazame. The sequence goes on along the minus strand of NC_092738.1, from coordinate 24,434,338 downwards.
CCCTCACCCTGACAGCTCTGTCCCCCTCACCCTGACAGCTCTGTCACTCTGACCCTGACAGCTCTGTCCCCCTCACCCTGACAGCTCTGTCCCCCTCACCCTGACAGCTCTGTCCCCCTCACCTGAGCGCTCTGTCACTCTGACCCTGACAGCTCTGTCACTCTGACCCTGACAGCTCTGTCCCCCTCACCCTGACAGCTCTGTCCCCTTCACCCTGACAGCTCTGTCACTCTGACCCTGACAGCTCTGTCACTCTGACCCTGACAGCTCTGTCCCCCTCACCCTGACAGCTCTGTCCCCCTCACCCTGACAGCTCTGTCCCCCTGACCCTGACAGCTCTGTCCCCCTCACCCTGACAGCTCTGTCCTCCTCACCCTGACAGCTCTGTCACTCTGACCCTGACAGCTCTGTCCCCCTCACCCTGACAGCTCTGTCCCCTTCACCCTGACAGCACTGTCACTCTGACCCTGACAGCTCTGTCACTCTGACCCTGACAGCTCTGTCCCCCTCACCCTGACAGCTCTGTCCCCCTCACACTGACAGCTCTGTCCCCCTCACCCTGACAGCTCTGTCCCCCTCACCCTGACAGCTCTGTCACTCTGACCCTGACAGCTCTCTCCCCCTCACCCTGACAGCTCTGTCACTCTGACCCTGACAGCTCTGTCCCCCTCACCCTGACAGCTCTGTCCCCCTCACCCTGACAGCTCTGTAGCCATCCCCCTGACAGCTCTGTCACTCTGACCCTGACAGCTCTGTCCCCCTCACCCTGACAGCTCTGTCTCCCTCACCCTGACAGCTCAGTCCCCCTCACCCTGACAGCTCTGTCACTCTGACCCTGACAGCTCTGTCCCCCTCACCCTGACAGCTCTGTCTCCCTCACCCTGACAGCTCTGTCCCCCTCTCCCAGACAGCTCTGTCACTCTGACCCTGACAGCTCTGTCCCCCTCACCCTGAAAGCTCTGTCCCCCTCACCCTGACAGCTCATCCCCCTCTCCCTGACAGCTCTGTCACTCTCACCCTGACAGCTCTGTCCCCCTCACCCTGACAGCTCTGTCCCCCTCACCCTGACAGCTCTGTCACTCTGATCCTCACAGCTCAGTCCCCCTCACTCTGACAGCTCTGTCCCCCTCTCCCTGACAGCTCTGTCACTCTGACCCTGACAGCTCTGTCCCCCTCACCCTGACAGATCTGTCCCCCTCACCCTGACAGCACTGTCACTCTGACCCTGACAGCTCTGTCCCCCTCACCCTGACAGATCTGTCCCCCTCACCCTGACAGCACTGTCACTCTGACCCTGACAGCTCTGTCAGTCTGACCCTCACAGCTCTGCCCCCCTCACCCTGACAGCAATGTCACTCTGACCCTGACAACTCTGTACCCCTCACCCTGACAGCTCTGTCCCCCTCACCCTGACAGCTCTGTCCCCCTCACCCTGACAGCTCTGTCACTCTCACCGTGACAGCTCTGTCCCCCTCACCCTGACAGCTCTGTCCCCCTCACCCTGACAGCTCTGTCCCCCTCACCCTGACAGCTCTGTCACTCTCACCCTGACAGCTCTGTCCCCCTCACCCTGGCAACTCTGTCCCCCTCACCCTGACAGCTCTGTCCCCCTCACCCTGACAGCTCTGTCCCCGTCACCCTGACAGCTCTGTCCCCCTCACCCTGACAGCTCTGTCCCCCTCACTCTGACAGCTCTGTCCCCCTCACCCTGACAGCTCTGTCACTCTGACCCTGACAGCTCTGTCACTCTGACCCTGACATCTCTGTCCCCGTCACCCTGACAGCTCTGTCCCCGTCACCCTGACAGCTCTGTCCCCCTCACCCTGACAGCTCTGTCCCCCTCACCCTGACATCTCTGTCCCCGTCACCCTGACAGCTCTGTCCCCGTCACCCTGACAGCTCTGTCCCCCTCACCCTGACAGCTGTGTCCCCCTCAACCTGACAGCTGTGTCCCCCTCACCCTGACAGCACTGTCCCCCTCACCCTGACAGCTCTGTCACTCTGACCCTGAGAGCTCTGACCCCCTCCCCCTGACAGCACTGTCCCCCTCACCCTGACAGCTCTGTCCCCCTCACCCTGACAGCACTGTCACTCTGACCCTGACAGCTCTGTCACTCTGACCCTGAGAGCTGTCACTGTGACCCTGACAGCTCTGTCCCCCTCACCCTGACAGCTCTGTCCCCCTCACGCTGACAGCTCTGTCCCCCTGACCCTGACAGCTCTGTCACTCTGACCCTGACAGCTCTGTCCCCCTCACCCTGACAGCTCTGTCACTCTGACCCTGACAGCTCTGTCCCCCTCACCCTGACAGCTCAGTCCCCCTGACCCGGACAGCTCTGTCACTCTGACCCTGACAGCTCAGTCCCCCTCACCCTGACAGCTCTGTCACTCTCACCCTGACAGCTCTGTCCCCCTGACCCTGACAGCTCTGTCCCCCTCACCCTGACAGCTCTGTCCCCCTCACCCTGACAGCTCTGTCACTCTGACCCTGACAGCTCTGTCCCCCTCACCCTGACAGCTCTGTCCCCCTCACACTGACAGCTCTGTCCCCCTCACCCTGACAGCTCTGTCCCCCTCACCCTGACAGCTCTGTCACTCTGACCCTGACAGCTCTCTCCCCCTCACCCTGACAGCTCTGTCACTCTGACCCTGACAGCTCTGTCCCCCTCACCTTGACAGCTCTGTCCCCCTCACCCTGACAGCTCTGTCACTCTGACCCTGACAGCTCTGTCCGTCTCACCCTGACAGCTCTGTCACTCTGACCCTGACAGCTCTGTCCCCCTCACCCCGACAGCTCTGTCACTCTGACCCTGACAGCTCTGCACCCCTCACCCTGACAGCTCTGTCCCCCTCACCCTGACAGCTCTGTCACTCTGACCCTGACAGCTCTGTCCCCCTCACCCTGACAGCTCAGTCCCCCTCACCCTGACAGCTCTGTCACTCTGACCCTGACAGCACTGTCACTCTCACCCTGACAGATCTGTCCCCCTCACCTTGACAGCTCTGTCACTCTGACCCTGACAGCTCTGTCCCCCTCACCCTGACAGCTCTGTCCCCCTCACCCTGACAGCTCTGTCACTCTGACCCTGACAGCTCTGTCCCCCTCACCCTGACAGCTCTGGCCCCCTCACCCTGACAGCTCTGTCACTCTGACCCTGACAGCTCTGTCCCCCTCACCCTGACAGCTCTGTCCCCCTCTCCCTGACAGCTCTGTCACTCTGACCCTGACAGCTCTGTCCCCCTCACCCTGACAGCTCTGTCACTCTGACCCTGACAGCTCTGTCCCCCTCACCCTGACAGCTCTGTCACTCTGACCCTGACAGCTCTGGCCCCCTCACCCTGACAGCTCTGTCACTCTGACCCTGACAGCTCTGTCCCCCTCACCCTCACAGCTCTGTCCCCCTCTCCCTGACAGCTCTGTCACTCTGACCCTGACAGCTCTGTCCCCCTCACCCTGACAGCTCTGTCACTCTGACCCTGACAGCTCTGTCCCCCTCACCCTGACAGCTCTGTCTCCCTCACCCTGACAGCTCTGTCCCCCTCACCCTGACAGCTCTGTCTCCCTCACCCTGACAGCTCTGTCCCCCTCACCCTGACAGCTCTGTCCCCCTCACCCTGACAGTTCTGTCTCCCTCACCCTGACAGCTCAGTCCCCCTCACCCTGACAGCTCTGTCCCCCTCACCCTGAAAGCTCTGTCACTCTCACCCTGACAGCTCTATCACTCTGACCCTGACAGCTCTGTCCCCCTCACCCTGACAGCTCAGTCCCCCTCACCCTGACAGCTCTGTCTCCCTCACCCTGACAGCTCTGTCCCCCTCACCCTGACAGCTCTGTCTCCCTCACCCTGACAGCTCTGTCCCCCTCACCCTGACAGCTCTGTCCCCCTCACCCTGACAGCTCTGTCCCCCTCACCCTGACAGCTCAGTAGCCATCCCCCTGACAGCTCTGTCTCCCTCACCCTGACAGCTCAGTCCCCCTCACCCTGACAGCTCTGTCCCCCTCACCCTGAAAGCTCTGTCACTCTCACCCTGACAGCTCTATCACTCTGACCCTGACAGCTCTGTCCCCCTCACCCTGACAGCTCTGTCCCCCTCACCCTGACAGCTCTGTCCCCCTCACCCTGACAGCTCAGTCCCCCTCACCCTGACAGCTCTGTCCCCCTCACCATGACAGATCTGTCGCCCTCACCCTGACAGCACTGTCACTCTGACCCTGACAGCTCTGTCACTCTGATCCTCACAGCTCAGTCCCCCTCACCCTGACAGCTCTGTCCCCCTCTCCCTGACAGCTCTGTCACTCTGACCGTGACAGCTCTTACCCCCTCACCCTGACAGATCTGTCCCCCTCACCCTGACAGCACTGTCACTCTGACCCTGACAGCTCTGTCCCCCTCACCCTGACAGATCTGTCCCCCTCACCCTGACAGCACTGTCACTCTGACCCTGACAGCTCTGTCAGTCTGACCCTCACAGCTCTGCCCCCCTCACCCTGACAGCAATGTCACTCTGACCCTGACAACTCAGTCCCCCTCACCCTGACAGCTCTGTCCCCCTCACCCTGACAGCTTTGTCACTCTGACCCTGACAGCTCTGTCACTCTCACCGTGACAGCTCTGTCCCCCTCACCCTGACAGCTCTGTCCCCCTCACCCTGACAGCTCTGTCACTCTGACCCTGACAGCTCTGTCCCCCTCACCCTGACAGCTCTGTCACTCCCACCCTGACAGCTCTGTCCCCCTCACCCTGGCAACTCTGTCCCCCTCACCCTGACAGCTCTGTCCCCGTCACCCTGACAGCTCTGTCCCCCTCACCCTGACAGCTCTGTCCCCCTCACTCTGACAGCTCTGTCCCCCTCACCCTGACAGCTCTGTCACTCTGACCCTGACAGCTCTGTCACTCTCACCCTGACAGCTCTGTCCCCCTCCCCCTGACAGCTCTGTCCCCCTCACCCTGACAGCTCTGTCCCCCTCACCCTGACAGCTCTGTCCCCCTCACCCTGACAGCTGTGTCCCCCTCAACCTGACAGCTGTGTCCCCCTCACCCTGACAGCACTGTCCCCCTCACCCTGACAGCTCTGTCACTCTGACCCTGAGAGCTCTGACCCCCTCCCCCTGACAGCACTGTCCCCCTCACCCTGACAGCTCTGTCCCCCTCACGCTGACAGCTCTGTAGCCATCCCCCTGACAGCTCTGTCCCCCTCACCCTGACAGCTCAGTCCCCCTGACCCTGACAGCTCTGTCACTCTGACCCTGACAGCTCAGTCCCCCTCACCCTGACAGCTCTGTCACTCTCACCCTGACAGCTCTGTCACTCTGACCCTGACAGCTCTGTCCCCCTCACCCTGACAGATCTGTCCCCCTCACCCTGACAGCACTGTCACTCCGACCCTGACAGCTCTGTCAGTCTGACCCTCACAGCTCTTCCCCCCTCACCCTGACAGCAATGTCACTCTGACCCTGACAACTCTGTACCCCTCACCCTGACAGCTCTGTCCCCCTCACCATGAAAGCACTGTCACTCTCACCCTGACAGCTCTGTCACTCTGACCCTGACAGCTCTGTCCCCCTCACCCTGACAGATCTGTCCCCCTCACCCTGACAGCACTGTCACTCTGACCCTGACAGCTCTCTCCCCCTCACCCTGACAGCTCTGTCCCCCTCACCCTGACAGCTCTGTCACTCTGACCCTGACAGCTCTGTCACTCTCACCCTGACAGCTCTGTCCCCCTCACCCTGACAGCTCTGTCACCCTCACCCTGACAGCTCTGTCACTCTGACCCTGACAGCTCTGTCCCCCTCACCCTGACAGCTCTGTCCCCCTCACCCTGACAGCTCTGTCACCCTCACCCTGACAGCTCTGTCACTCTGACCCTGACAGCTCTGTCCCCCTCACCCTGACAGCTCAGTCCCCCTCACCCTGACAGCTCTGTCCCCGTCACCCTGACAGCTCTGTCCCCCTCACCCTGACAGCTCTGTCCCCCTCACCCTGACAGCTCTGTCCCCGTCACCCTGACAGCTCTATCCACCTCACCCTGCCAGCTCTGTCACTCTGACCCTGACAGCTCAGTCCCCCTCACCCTGACAGCTGTGTCCCCCTCTCCCTGACAGCTCTGTCACTCTGACCCTGACAGCTCTGTCCCCCTCACCCTGACAGCTCTGTCCCCCTCACCCTGACAGCTCTGTCACTCTGACCCTGACAGCTCTGTACCCCTCACCCTGACAGCTCTGTCCCCCTCACCCTGACAGCACTGTCACTCTGACCCTGACAGCTCTGTCCTCCTCACCCTGACAGATCTGTCCCCCTCACCCTGACAGCTCTGTCACTCTCACCCTGACAGCTCTGTCACTCTGACCCTGACAGCTCTGTCACTCTCACCCTGACAGCTCTGTCCCCCTCACACTGACAGCACTGTCACTCTCACCCTGACAGCTCTGTCCCCCTCACCATGACAGCAATGTCACTGTGACCCTGACAACTCTGTACCCCTCACCCTGACAGCTCTCTCCCCCTCACCCTGACTGCTCTGTCCCCCTCACCCTGACAGCTCTGTCCCCCTCACCCTGACAGCTCTGTCACTCTGACCCTGACAGGTCTGTCACTCTCACCGTGACAGCTCTGTCCCCCTCACCCTGACAGCTCTGTCACCCTCACCCTTACAGCTCTGTCACTCTGACCCTGACAGCTCTGTCACTCTGACCCTGACAGCTCTGTCACTCTCACCCTGACAGCTCTGTCCCCCTCACCCTGACAGCTCTGTCACTCTGTCCCTGACAGCTCTGTCACTCTCACCGTGACAGCTCTGTCCCCCTCACCCTGACAGCTCTGTCCCCCTCACCCTGACAGCTCTGTCACTCTGACCCTGGCAGCTCTGTCACTCTCACCCTGACAGCCCTGTCCCCCTCACCCTGACAGCTCTGTCCCCCTCACCCTGACAGCTCTGTCCCCCTCACCCTGACAGCTCTGTCCCCCTCACAATGACAGCTCTGTCCCCCTCACCCTGACAGCTCTGTCCCCATCACCCTGACAGCTCTGTCCCCCTCACCCTGACAGCACTGTCACTCTGACCCTGACAGCTCTGTCCCCCTCACCCTGACAGCTGTATCACTCTGACCCTCACAGCTCTGTCCCCCTCACCCTGACATCTCTGTCCCCCTCACCCTGACAGCTCTGTCCCCGTCACCCTGACAGCTCTGTCACCCTCACCCTGACAGCTCTGTCCCCGTCCCCCTGACAGCTCTGTCCCCCTGACCCTCACAGCTCTGTCCCCCTCACCCTGACAGCTCTGTCCCCCTCACCCTGACAGCTCTGTCCCCCTCACCCTGACAGCTCTGTCCCCGTCACCCTGACAGCTCTATCCCCCTCACCCTGACAGCTCTGTCCCCCTCACCCTGACAGCTCTGTCACTCTGACCCTGACAGCTCTGTCCCCCTCACCCTGACAGCTCTGGCCCCCTCACCCTGACAGCTCTGTCACTCTGACCCTGACAGCTCTGTCCCCCTCACCCTGACAGCTCTGTCCCCCTCACCCTGACAGCTCTGTCACTCTGACCCTCACAGCTCAGTCCCCCTCACCCTGACAGCTCTGTCCCCCTCTCCCTGACAGCTCTGTCCCCCTCACCCTGACAGCTCTGTCACTCTGACCCTGACAGCTCTGTACCACTCACCCTGACAGCTCTGTCCCCCTCACCCTGACAGCACTGTCACTCTGACCCTGACAGCTCTGTCCCCCTCACCCTGACAGCTCTGTCTCCCTCACCCTGACAGCTCTGTCACTCTGACCCTGACAGCTCTGTCCCCCTCACCCTGACAGCTCTGTCTCCCTCACCCTGACAGCTCTGTCCCCCTGACCCTGACAGCTCTGTCACTCTGACCCTGACAGCTCTGTCTCCCTCACCCTGACAGCTCTGTCCCCCTGACCCTGACAGCTCTGTCACTCTGACCCTGACAGCTCTGTCCCCCTCACCCTGACAGCTCTGTCTCCCTCACCCTGACAGCTCTGTCCCCCTCACCCTGAAAGCTTTGTCACTCTCACCCTGACAGCTCTATCACTCTGACCCTGACAGCTCTGTCCCCCTCACCCTGACAGCTCTGTCCCCCTCACCCTGACAGCTCTGTCACTCTGATCCTCACAGCTCAGTCCCCCTCACCCTGACAGCTCTGTCCCCCTCTCCCTGACAGCTCTGTCACTCTGACCCTGACAGCTCTGTCCCCCTCACCCTGACAGCTCTGTCTCCCTCACCCTGACAGCACTGTCACTCTGACCCTGACAGCTCTGTCCCCCTCACCCTGGCAACTCTGTCCCCCTCACCCTGACAGCTCTGTCCCCCTCACCCTGACAGCTCTGTCCCCCTCACCCTGACAGCTCTGTCCCCCTCACCCTGACAGCTCTGTCACTCTGACCCTGACAGCTCTGTCACTCTCACCCTGACATCTCTGTCCCCGTCACCCTGACAGCTCTGTCCCCGTCACCCTGACAGCTCTGTCCCCCTCACCCTGACAGCTCTGTCCCCCTCAACCTGACAGCTCTGTCCCCCTCACCCTGACAGCTCTGTCCCCGTCCCCCTGACAGCTCTGTCCCCCTGACCCTCACAGCTCTGTCCCCCTGACCCTCACAGCTCTGTCCCCCTCACCCTGACAGTTCTGTCCCCGTCACCCTGACAGCTCTGTCACTCTGACCCTGACAGCTCTGTCCCCCTCACCCTGACAGCTCTGTCACTCTGACCCTGACAGCTCTGTCCCCCTCATCCTGACAGCTCTGTCCCCCTCACCCTGACAGCTCTGTCCCCCTCACCCTGACAGCTCTGTCACTCTGACCCTGACATCTCTGTACCCCTCACCCTGACAGCTCTGTCCCCCTCTCCCTGACAGCTCTGTCCCCCTAACCCTGACAGCTCTGTCCCCCTCACCCTAACAGCTCTGTCCCCCTCACCCTGACAGCTCTGTCACTCTGACCCTGACAGCTCTGTCCCCCTCACCCTGACAGCTCTGTCCCCCTCACCCTGACAGCTCTGTCCCCCTCACCCTGACAGCTCTGTCCCCCTCTCCCTGACAGCTGTATCCCCCTCACCCTGACAGCTCTGTCCCCCTCACCCTGACAGCTCTGTCCCCCTCACCCTGACAGCTCTGTCACTCTGACCCTGACAGCTCTGTCCCCCTCACCCTGACAGCTCTGTCCCCCTCACCCTGACAGCTCTGTCCACCTCACCCTGACAGCTCTGTCCCCGTCACCCTGACAGCTCTGTCCCCCTCACCCTGACAGCTCTGTCCCCCTCACCCTGACAGCTCTGTCCCCCTCACCCTGACAGCTCTGTCACTCTGACCCTGACAGCTCTGTCCCCCTCACCCTGACAGCTCTGTCCCCGTCACCCTGACAGCTCTGTCCCCCTCTACCTGACAGCTCTGTCCCCCTCACCCTGACAGCTCTGTCCCCCTCACCCTGACAGCTCTGTCCCCCTCACCCTGACAGCTCAGTCCCCCTCACCCTGACAGCTCTGTCCCCCTCACCATGACAGCTCTGTCCCCCTCACCCTGACAGATCTGTCCCCCTCACCCTGACAGCACTGTCACTCTGACCCTGACAGCTCTGTCACTCTGATCCTCACAGCTCAGTCCCCCTCACCCTGACAGCTCTGTCCCCCTCTCCCTGACAGCTCTGTCACTCTGACCCTGACAGCTCTGTCCCCCTCACCCTGACAGATCTGTCCCCCTCACCCAGACAGCACTGTCACTCTGACCCTGACAGCTCTGTCCCCCTCACCCTGACAGATCTGTCCCCCTCACCCTGACAGCACTGTCACTCTGACCCTGACAGCTCTGTCAGTCTGACCCTCACAGCTCTGCCCCCCTCACCCTGACAGCAATGTCACTCTGACCCTGACAACTCTGTACCCCTCACCCTGACAGCTCTGTCCCCCTAACCCTGACAGCTCTGTCCCCCTCACCCTGACAGCTCTGTCACTCTGACCCTGACAGCTCTGTCACTCTCACCGTGACAGCTCTGTCCCCCTCACCCTGACAGCTCTGTCCCCCTCACCCTGACAGCTCTGTCCCCCTCACCCTGACAGCTCTGTCACTCTGACCCTGACAGCTCTGTCCCCCTCACCCTGACAGCTCTGTCACCCTCACCCTGGCAACTCTGTCCCCCTCACCCTGACAGCTCTGTCCCCCTCACCCTGACAGCTCTGTCCCCGTCACCCTGACAGCTCTGTCCCCCTCACCCTGACAGCTCTGTCCCCCTCACTCTGACAGCTCTGTCCCCCTCACCCTGACAGCTCTGTCACTCTGACCCTGACAGCTCTGTCACTCTCACCCTGACAGCTCTGTCCCCCTCCCCCTGACAGCTCTGTCCCCCTCACCCTGACAGCTCTGTCCCCCTCACCCTGACAGCTCTGACCCCCTCACCCTGACAGCTGTGTCCCCCTCAACCTGACAGCTGTGTCCCCCTCACCCTGACAGCACTGTCCCCCTCACCCTGACAGCTCTGTCACTCTGACCCTGAGAGCTCTGACCCCCTCCCCCTGACAGCACTGTCCCCCTCACCCTGACAGCTCTGTCCCCCTCACGCTGACAGCTCTGTAGCCATCCCCCTGACAGCTCTGTCCCCCTCACCCTGACAGCTCAGTCCCCCTGACCCTGACAGCTCTGTCACTCTGACCCTGACAGCTCAGTCCCCCTCACCCTGACAGCTCTGTCACTCTCACCCTGACAGCTCTGTCACTCTGACCCTGACAGCTCTGTCCCCCTCACCCTGACAGATCTGTCCCCCTCACCCTGACAGCACTGTCACTCCGACCCTGACAGCTCTGTCAGTCTGACCCTCACAGCTCTTCCCCCCTCACCCTGACAGCAATGTCACTCTGACCCTGACAACTCTGTACCCCTCACCCTGACAGCTCTGTCCCCCTCACCCTGAAAGCACTGTCACTCTCACCCTGACAGCTCTGTCACTCTGACCCTGACAGCTCTGTCCCCCTCACCCTGACAGATCTGTCCCCCGCACCCTGACAGCACTGTCACTCTGACCCTGACAGCTCTCTCCCCCTCACCCTGACAGCTCTGTCCCCCTCACCCTGACAGCTCTGTCACTCTGACCCTGACAGCTCTGTCACTCTCACCCTGACAGCTCTGTCCCCCTCACCCTGACAGCTCTGTCACCCTCACCCTGACAGCTCTGTCACTCTGACCCTGACAGCTCTGTCCCCCTCACCCTGACAGCTCTGTCCCCCTCACCCTGACAGCTCTGTCCCCGTCACCCTGACAGCTCTGTCCCCCTCACCCTGACAGCTCTGTCCCCCTCACCCTGACAGCTCTGTCCCCGTCACCCTGACAGCTCTATCCACCTCACCCTGCCAGCTCTGTCACTCTGACCCTGACAGCTCAGTCCCCCTCACCCTGACAGCTCTGTCCCCCTCTCCCTGACAGCTCTGTCACTCTGACCCTGACAGCTCTGTCCCCCTCACCCTGACAGCTCTGTCCCCCTCACCCTGACAGCTCTGTCACTCTGACCCTGACAGCTCTGTACCCCTCACCCTGACAGCTCTGTCCCCCTCACCCTGACAGCACTGTCACTCTGACCCTGACAGCTCTGTCCTCCTCACCCTGACAGATCTGTCCCCCTCACCCTGACAGCACTGTCACTCTGACCCTGACAGCTCTGTCACTCTGACCCTGACAGCTCTGTCACTCTCACCCTGACAGCTCTGTCCCCCTCACACTGACAGCACTGTCACTCTCACCCTGACAGCTCTGTCCCCCTCACCCTGACAGCAATGTCACTGTGACCCTGACAACTCTGTACCCCTCACCCTGACAGCTCTCTCCCCCTCACCCTGACTGCTCTGTCCCCCTCACCCTGACAGCTCTGTCCCCCTCACCCTGACAGCTCTGTCACTCTGACCCTGACAGGTCTGTCACTCTCACCGTGACAGCTCTGTCCCCCTCACCCTGACAGCTCTGTCACCCTCACCCTTACAGCTCTGTCACTCTGACCCTGACAGCTCTGTCACTCTGACCCTGACAGCTCTGTCACTCTCACCCTGACAGCTCTGTCCCCCTCACCCTGACAGCTCTGTCACTCTGTCCCTGACAGCTCTGTCACTCTCACCGTGACAGCTCTGTCCCCCTCACCCTGACAGCTCTGTCCCCCTCACCCTGACAGCTCTGTCACTCTGACCCTGGCAGCTCTGTCACTCTCACCCTGACAGCCCTGTCCCCCTCACCCTGACAGCTCTGTCCCCCTCACCCTGACAGCTCTGTCCCCCTCACCCTGACAGCTCTGTCCCCCTCACAATGACAGCTCTGTCCCCCTCACCCTGACAGCTCTGTCCCCATCACCCTGACAGCTCTGTCCCCCTCACCCTGACAGCACTGTCACTCTGATCCTCACAGCTCAGTCCCCCTCACCCTGACAGCTCTGTCCCCCTCTCCCTGACAGCTCTGTCACTCTGACCCTGACAGCTCTGTCCCCCTCACCCTGACAGCTCTGTCTCCCTCACCCTGACAGCACTGTCACTCTGACCCTGACAGCTCTGTCCCCCTCACCCTGGCAACTCTGTCCCCCTCACCCTGACAGCTCTGTCCCCCTCACCCTGACAGCTCTGTCCCCCTCACCCTGACAGCTCTGTCCCCCTCACCCTGACAGCTCTGTCACTCTGACCCTGACAGCTCTGTCACTCTCACCCTGACATCTCTGTCCCCGTCACCCTGACAGCTCTGTCCCCGTCACCCTGACAGCTCTGTCCCCCTCACCCTGACAGCTCTGTCCCCCTCAACCTGACAGCTCTGTCCCCCTCACCCTGACAGCTCTGTCCCCGTCCCCCTGACAGCTCTGTCCCCCTGACCCTCACAGCTCTGTCCCCCTGACCCTCACAGCTCTGTCCCCCTCACCCTGACAGTTCTGTCCCCGTCACCCTGACAGCTCTGTCACTCTGACCCTGACAGCTCTGTCCCCCTCACCCTGACAGCTCTGTCACTCTGACCCTGACAGCTCTGTCCCCCTCATCCTGACAGCTCTGTCCCCCTCACCCTGACAGCTCTGTCCCCCTCACCCTGACAGCTCTGTCACTCTGACCCTGACATCTCTGTACCCCTCACCCTGACAGCTCTGTCCCCCTCTCCCTGACAGCTCTGTCCCCCTCACCCTGACAGCTCTGTCCCCCTCACCCTAACAGCTCTGTCCCCCTCACCCTGACAGCTCTGTCACTCTGACCCTGACAGCTCTGTCCCCCTCACCCTGACAGCTCTGTCCCCCTCACCCTGACAGCTCTGTCCCCCTCACCCTGACAGCTCTGTCCCCCTCTCCCTGACAGCTGTATCCCCCTCACCCTGACAGCTCTGTCCCCCTCACCCTGACAGCTCTGTCCCCCTCACCCTGACAGCTCTGTCACTCTGACCCTGACAGCTCTGTCCCCCTCACCCTGACAGCTCTGTCCCCCTCACCCTGACAGCTCTGTCCACCTCACCCTGACAGCTCTGTCCCCCTCACCCTGACAGCTCTGTCCCCGTCACCCTGACAGCTCTGTCCCCCTCACCCTGACAGCTCTGTCCCCCTCACCCTGACAGCTCTGTCCCCCTCACCCTGACAGCTCTGTCACTCTGACCCTGACAGCTCTGTCCCCCTCACCCTGACAGCTCTGTCCCCGTCACCCTGACAGCTCTGTCCCCCTCTACCTGACAGCTCTGTCACTCTGACCCTGACAGCTCTGTCCCCGTCACCCTGACAACTCTGTCCCCCTCACCCTGACAGCTCTGTCCCCCTCACCCTTACAGCTCTGTCCCCCACACCCTGACAGCTCTGTCACTCTCACCCTGACAGCTCTGCCCCCCTCACCCTGACAGTTCTGTCCCCCTCACCCTGACAGCTCTGTCCCCCTCTCCCTGACAGCTCTGTCACTCGGACCCTGACAGCTCTGTCCCCCTCACCCTGACAGCTCTGTCCCCCTCACACTGACAGCTCTGTCCCCCTCACCCTGACAGCTCTGTCCCCCTCACCCTGACAGCTCTGTCCCCCTCACACTGACAGCTCTGTCACTCTGACCCTGACAGATCTGACCCCTCACCCTGACAGCTCTGTCCCCCTCACCCTGACAGCTCAGTCCCCCTCACCCTGACAGCTCTGTAGCCATCCCCCTGACAGCTCTGTCACTCTGACCCTGACAGCTCTGTCCCCCTCACACTGACAGCTCTGTCTCCCTCACCCTGACAGCTCAGTCCCCCTCACCCTGACAGCTCTGTCCCCCTCACCCTGACAGCTCTGTCCCCGTCCCCCTGACAGCTCTGTCACTCTGACCCTGACAGCTCTGTCCCCCTCACCCTGACAGCTCTGTCTCCCTCACCCTGACAGCTCAGTCCCCCTCACCCTGACAGCTCTGTCCCCCTCTCCCTGACAGCTCTGTCACTCTGACCCTGACAGCTCTGTCCCCCTCACCCTGAAAGCTCTGTCACTCTCACCCTGACAGCTCTATCACTCTGACCCTGACAGCTCTGTCCCCCTCACCCTGACAGCTCTGTCACCCTCACCCTGACAGCTCTGTCACTCTCACCCTGACAGCTCTATCACTCTGATCCTCACAGCTCAGTCCCCCTCACCCTGACAGCTCTGTCCCCCTCACCCTGACAGATCTGTCCCCCTCACCCTGACAGCACTGTCACTCTGACCCTGACAGCTCTGTCCCCCTCACCCTGACAGCTCTGCCCCCCTCACCCTGACAGCAATGTCACTCTGACCCTGACAACTCTGTACCCCTCACCCTGACAGCTCTGTCCCCCTCACCCTGACAGCTCTGTCCCCCTCACCCTGACAGCTCTGTCACTCTGACCCTGACAGCTCTGTCACTCTCACCGTGACAGCTCTGTCCCCCTCACCCTGACAGCTCTGTCCCCCGCACCCTGACAGCTCTGTCACTCTGACCCTGACAGCTCTGTCCCCCTCACCCTGACAGCTCTGTCACTCTCACCCTGACAGCTCTGTCCCCCTCACCCTGACAGCTCTGTCACTCTCACCCTGACAGCTCTGTCCCCCTCACCCTGGCAACTCTGTCACCCTCACCCTGACAGCTCTGTCCCCCTCACCCTGACAGCTCTGTCCCCCTCACTCTGACAGCTCTGTCCCCCTCACCCTGACAGCTCTGTCCCCGTCACCCTGACAGCTCTGTCCCCGTCACCCTGACAGCTCTGTCCCCCTCACCCTGACAGCTCTGTCCCCCTCAACCTGACAGCTGTGTCCCCTTCACCCTGACAGCACTGTCCCCCTCACCCTGACAGCTCTGTAGCCATCCCCCTGACAGCTCTGTCCCCCTCACCCTGACAGCTCTGTCTCCCTCACCCTGACAGCTCTGTCCCCCTCACCCTGACAGCTCTGTCCCCCTCACCCTGACAGCTCTGTCTCCCTGACCCTGACAGCTCAGTCACTCTGACCCTGACAGCTCTGTCCCCCTCACCCTGAAAGCTCTGTCACTCTCACCCTGACAGCTCTATCACTCTGACCCTGACAGCTCTGTCCCCCTCACCCTGAAAGCTCTGTCACTCTCACCCTGACAGCTCTATCACTCTGACCCTGACAGCTCTGTCCCCCTCACCCTGACAGCTCTGTCCCCCTCACCCTGACAGCTCTGTCCCCCTCTCCCTGACAGCTCTGTCACTCTGACCCTGACAGCTCTGTCCCCCTCACCCTGACAGATCTGTCCCCCTCACCCTGACAGCACTGTCACTCTGACCCTGACAGCTCTGTCCCCCTCACCCTGACAGCTCTGTCACTCTGACCCTGACAGCTCTGTCCCCCTCACCCTGACAGATCTGTCCCCCTCACCCTGACAGCACTGTCACTCTGACCCTGACAGCTCTGTCAGTCTGACCCTCACAGCTCTGCCCCCCTCACCCTGACAGCAATGTCACTCTGACCCTGACAACTCTGTACCCCTCACCCTGACAGCTCTGTCCCCCTCACCCTGACAGCTCTGTCCCCCTCACCCTGACAGCTCTGTCACTCTGACCCTGACAGCTCTGTCACTCTCACCGTGACAGCTCTGTCCCCCTCACCCTGACAGCTCTGTCCCCCTCACCCTGACAGCTCTGTCCCCCTCACCCTGACAGCTCTGTCCCCCTCACCCTGACAGCTCTGACACTCTGACCCTGACAGCTCTGTCCCCCTCACCCTGACAGCTCTGTCACTCTCACCCTCACAGCTCTGTCCCCCTCTCCCTGGCAACTCTGTCACCCTCACCCTGACAGCTCTGTCCCCCTCACCCTGACAGCTCTGTCCCCCTCACCCTGACAGCTCTGTCCCCGTCACCCTGACAGCTCTGTCCCCCTCACCCTGACAGCTCTGTCCCCCTCACTCTGACAGCTCTGTCCCCCTCACCCTGACAGCTCTGTCCCCCTCACTCTGACAGCTCTGTCCCCCTCACCCTGACAGCTCTGTCACTCTGACCCTGACAGCTCTGTCACTCTCACCCTGACATCTCTGTCCCCGTCACCCTGACAGCTCTGTCCCCGTCACCCTGACAGCTCTGTCCCCCTCACCCTGACAGCTCTGTCCCCCTCAACCTGACAGCTGTGTCCCCCTCACCCTGACAGCACTGTCCCCCTCACCCTGACAGCTCTGTCACTCTGACACTGAGAGCTCTGACCCCCTCCCCCTGACAGCACTGTCCCCCTCACCCTGACAGCTTTGTCCCCCTCACCCTGACAGCACTGTCACTCTGACCCTGACAGCTCTGTCACTCTGACCCTGAGAGCTGTCACTCTGACCCTGACAGCTCTGTCCCCCTCACCCTGACAGCTCAGTCCCCCTGACCCTGACAGCTCTGTCACTCTGACCCGGACAGCTCTGTCACTCTGACCCTGACAGCTCTGTCCCCCTCACCCTGACAGCTCTGTCCCCCTCACCCTGACAGCTCTCTCCCCCTCACCCTGACAGCTCTGCCACTCTGACAGCTCTGTGCCCCTCACCCTGACAGCTCTGTCCCCCTAACCCTGACAGCTCTGTCCCCCTCACCCTGACAGCTCAGTCTCCCTGACCCTTACAGCTCTGTCACTCTGACCCTGACAGCTCTGTGCCCCTCACCCTGACAGCTCTGTCCCCCTAACCCTGACAGCTCTGTCCCCCTCACCCTCACAGCTCTGTCCCCCTCACCCTGACAGCTCTGTCACTCTCACCCTGACAGCTCTGTCACTCTGACCCTGACAGCTCTGTCCCCCTCACCCTGACAGATCTGTCCCCCTCACCCTGACAGCACTGTCACTCTGACCCTGACAGCTCTCTCCCCCTCACCCTGACAGCTCTGTCCCCCTCACCCTGACAGCTCTGTCCCCCTCACCCTGACAGCTCTGTCACTCTCACCCTGACAGCTCTGTCCCCCTCACCCTGACAGCTCTGTCACCCTCACCCTGACAGCTCTGTCACTCTGACCCTGACAGCTCTGTCCCCCTCACCCTGACAGCTCTGTCCCCCTCACCCTGACAGCTCTGTCCCCGTCACCCTGACAGCTCTGTCCCCCTCACCCTGACAGCTCTGTCCCCCTCACCCTGACAGCTCTGTCCCCGTCACCCTGACAGCTCTATCCACCTCACCCTGACAGCTCTGTACCCCTCACCCTGACAGTTCTGTCCCCCTCACCCTGACAGCACTGTCACTCTGACCCTGACAGCTCTGTCCTCCTCACCCTGACAGATCTGTCCCCCTCACCCTGACAGCACTGTCACTCTGACCCTGACAGCTCTGTCACTCTGACCCTGACAGCTCTGTCACTCTCACCCTGACAGCTCTGTCCCCCTCACACTGACAGCACTGTCACTCTCACCCTGACAGCTCTGTCCCCCTCACCCTGACAGCAATGTCACTGTGACCCTGACAACTCTGTACACCTCACCCTGACTGCTCTGTCCCCCTCACCCTGACAGCTCTGTCCCCCTCACCCTGACAGCTCTGTCACTCTGACCCTGACAGGTCTGTCACTCTCACCGTGACAGCTATGTCCCCCTCACCCTGACAGCTCTGTCACCCTCACCATTACAGCTCTGTCACTCTGACCCTGACAGCTCTGTCACTCTGACCCTGACAGCTCTGTCACTCTCACCCTGACAGCTCTGTCCCCCTCACCCTGACAGCTCTGTCACTCTGTCCCTGACAGCTCTGTCCCCCTCACCCTGACAGCTCTGTCCCCATCACCCTGACAGCTCTGTCCCCCTCACCCTGACAGCACTGTCACTCTGACCCTGACAGCTCCGTCCCCCTCACCCTGACAGCTGTATCACTCTGACCCTCACAGCTCTGTCCCCCTCACCCTGACATCTCTGTCCCCCTCACCCTGACAGCTCTGTCCCCGTCACCCTGACAGCTCTGTCCCCCTCACCCTGACAGCTCTGTCCCCGTCCCCCTGACAGCTCTGTCCCCCTGACCCTCACAGCTCTGTCCCCCTCACCCTGACAGCTCTGTCCCCCTCACCCTGACAGCTCTGTCCCCCTCACCCTGACAGCTCTGTCCCCGTCACCCTGACAGCTCTATCCCCCTCGCCCTGACAGCTCTGTCACTCTGACCCTGACAGCTCTGTCCCCCTCACCCTGACAGCTCTGGCCCCCTCACCCTGACAGCTCTGTCACTCTGACCCTGACAGCTCTGTCCCCCTCACCCTGACAGCTCTGTCACTCTGACCCTGACAGCTCTGTCCCCCTCACCCTGACAGCTCTGTCCCCCTCACCCTGACAGCTCTGGCCCCCTCACCCTGACAGCTCTGTCACTCTGACCCTGACAGCTCTGTCCCCCTCACCCTGACAGCTCTGTCACTCTGACCCTGACAGCTCTGTACCCCTCACCCTGACAGCTCTGTCCCCCTCACCCTGACAGCACTGTCACTCTGACCCTGACAGCTCTGTCCCCCTCACCCTGACAGCTCTGTCCCCCTCACCCTGACAGCTCTGTCACTCTGACCCTGACAGCTCTGTCACTCTGACCCTGACAGCTCTGTCCCCCTCACCCTGACAGCTCTGGCCCCCTTACCCTGACAGCTCTGTCTCCCTCACCCTGACAGCTCAGTCCCCCTGACCCTGACAGCTCTGTCACTCTGACCCTGACAGCTCTGTCCCCCTCACCCTGACAGCTCTGTCCCCCTCTCCCTGACAGCTCTATCACTCTGACCCTGACAGCTCTGTCCCCCTCACCCTGACAGCTCTGTCCCCCTCACCCTGACAGCTCTTTCACTCTGATCCTCACAGCTCAGTCCCCCTCACCCTGACAGCTCTGTCCCCCTCTCCCTGACAGCTCTGTCACTCTGACCCTGACAGCTCTGTCCCCCTCACCCTGACAGATCTGTCCCCCTCACCCTGACAGCACTGTCACTCTGACCCTGACAGCTCTGTCCCCCTCACCCTGACAGCTCTGTCCCCCTCACCCTGACAGATCTGTCCCCCTCACCCTGACAGCACTGTCACTCTGACCCTGACAGCTCTGTCCCCCTCACCCTGACAGCTCTGTCCCCCTCACCCTGACAGCTCTGTCCCCCTCACCCTGACAGATCTGTCCCCCTCACCCTGACAGCACTGTCACTCTGACCCTGACAGCTCTGTCAGTCTGACCCTCACAGCTCTGTCCCCCTCACCCTGACAGCTCTGTCACTCTGACCCTGACAGCTCTGTCACTCTCACCGTGACAGCTCTGTCCCCCTCACCCTGACAGCTCTGTCCCCCTCACCCTGACAGCTCTGTCCCCCTCACCCTGACAGCTCTGTCACTCTCACCCTGACAGCTCTGTCCCCCTCACCCTGGCAACTCTGTCACCCTCACCCTGACAGCTCTGTCCCCCTCACCCTGACAGCTCTGTCCCCCTCACCCTGACAGCTCTGTCCCCGTCACCCTGACAGCTCTGTCCCCCTCACCCTGACAGCTCTGTCCCCCTCACTCTGACAGCTCTGTCCCCCTCACCCTGACAGCTCTGTCACTCTGACCCTGACAGCTCTGTCACTCTCACCCTGACATCTCTGTCCCCGTCACCCTGACAGCTCTGTCCCCGTCACCCTGACAGCTCTGTCCCCCTCACCCTGACAGCTCTGTCCCCCTCAACCTGACAGCTCTGTCCCCCTCACCCTGACAGCTCTGTCCCCGTCCCCCTGACAGCTCTGTCCCCCTGACCCTCACAGCTCTGTCCCCCTGACCCTCACAGCTCTGTCCCCCTCACCCTGACAGTTCTGTCCCCGTCACCCTGACAGCTCTGTCACTCTGACCCTGACAGCTCTGTCCCCCTCACCCTGACAGCTCTGTCACTCTGACCCTGACAGCTCTGTCCCCCTCACCCTGACAGCTCTGTCACTCTGACCCTGACATCTCTGTACCCCTCACCCTGACAGCTCTGTCCCCCTCTCCCTGACAGCTCTGTCCCCCTCACCCTAACAGCTCTGTCCCCCTCACCCTGACAGCTCTGTCACTCTGACCCTGACAGCTCTGTCCCCCTCACCCTGACAGCTCTGTCCCCCTCACCCTGACAGCTCTGTCCCCCTCACCCTGACAGCTGTGTCCCCCTCACCCTGACAGCTCTGTCCCCCTCACCCTGACAGCTCTGTCCCCCTCACCCTGACAGCTCTGTCACTCTGACCCTGACAGCTCTGTCCCCCTCACCCTGACAGCTCTGTCCCCCTCACCCTGACAGCTCTGTCCACCTCACCCTGACAGCTCTGTCCCCGTCACCCTGACAGCTCTGTCCCCCTCACCCTGACAGCTCTGTCCCCGTCACCCTGACAGCTCTGTCCCCCTCACCCTGACAGCTCTGTCACTCTGACCCTGACAGCTCTGTCCCCCTCACCCTGACAGCTCTGTCCCCGTCACCCTGACAGCTCTGTCCCCCTCTACCTGACAGCTCTGTCACTCTGACCCTGACAGCTCTGTCCCCGTCACCCTGACAGCTCTGTCCCCCTCACCCTGACAGCTCTGTCCCCCTCACCCTTACAGCTCTGTCCCCCACACCCTGACAGCTCTGTCACTCTCACCCTGACAGCTCTGCCCCCCTCACCCTGACAGTTCTGTCCCCCTCACCCTGACAGCTCTGTCCCCCTCTCCCTGACAGCTCTGTCACTCGGACCCTGACAGCTCTGTCCCCCTCACCCTGACAGCTCTGTCCCCCTCACACTGACAGCTCTGTCCCCCTCACCCTGACAGCTCTGTCCCCCTCACCCTGACAGCTCTGTCCCCCTCACAGTGACAGCTCTGTCACTCTGACCCTGACAGATCTGACCCCTCACCCTGACAGCTCTGTCCCCCTCACCCTGACAGCTCTGTCCCCCTCACCCTGACAGCTGTGTCCCCCTCACCCTGACAGCACCGTCCCCCTCACCCTGACAGCTCTGTCACTCTGACCCTGACAGCTCTGTCCCCCTCACCCTGACAGCTCTGTCCCCCTCACCCCGACAGCTCGGTCACTCTGACCCTGACAGCTCTGTCACTCTCACCGTGACAGTTCTTTCACTCTGACCCTGACAGCTCTGTCCCCCTCACCCTGACAGCTCTGTCCCCCTCACCCTGACAGCTCTGTCACTCTGACCCTGACAGCTCTGTCCCCCTCACCCTGACAGCTCTGTCCCCCTCACCCCGACAGCTCGGTCACTCTGACCCTGACAGCTCTGTCACTCTCACCGTGACAGTTCTTTCACTCTGACCCTGACAGCTCTGTCCCCCTCACCCTGACAGCTCTGTCTCCCTCACCCTGACAGCTCGGTTCCCCTCACCCTGACAGCTCTGTCACTCTCACCCTGACAGTTCTGTCCCCCTCACCCTGACAGCTCTGTCCCCCTCACCCTCACAGCTCTGTCCCCCTCACCCTGACAGCTCTGTCACTCTGACCCTGACAGTTCTGTCCCCCTCACCCTGACAGCGCTGTCCCCCTCACCCTGACAGCTCTGTCACTCTGACCCTGACAGCTGTCACTCTGACCCTGACAGCTCTGTACCCCTCACCCCGACAGCACTGTCCCCCTCACCCTGACAGCTCTGTCCCCGTCACCCTGACAGCTCTGTCACTCTGACCCTGACAGCTCTGTCCCCCTCACCCTGACAGCACTGTCACTCTGACCCTGACAGCTCTGTCCCCCTCACCCTGACAGCTCTGTCACTCGGACCCTGACAGCTCTGTCCCCCTCACCCTGACAGCTCTGTCCCCCACACACTGACAGCTCTGTCACTCTGACCCTGACAGCTCTGTCACTCTCACCCTGACAGCTCTGTCCCCGTCACCCTGACATCTCTGTCCCCCTCACTCTGACAGCTCTGTCACTCTGACCCTGACAGCTCTGTCCCCCTCACTCTGACAGCTCTGTCACTCTCACCCTGACAGCTCTGTCCCCCTCACCCTGACAGCTCTGTCCCCCTCACCCTGACAGCTCTGTCCCCCTCACCCTGACAGCTCTGCAACCCTCACCCTGACAGCTCTGTCCCCCTCACTCTGACAGCTCTGTCACTCTGACCCTGACAGCTCTGTCACTCTCACCCTGACAGCTCTGTCCCCCTCTCCCTGACAGCTCTGTCCCCCTCACTCTGACAGCTCTGTCACTCTGACCCTGACAGCTCTGTCACTCTCACCCTGACAGCTCTGTCCCCCTCACCCTGACAGCTCTGTCCCCGTCACCCTGACAGCTCTGTCCCCCTCACTCTGACAGCTCTGTCACTCTGACCCTGACAGCTCTGTCCCCCTCACCCTGACAGCTCTGTCCCCCTCACCCTGACAGCTCTGTCCCCCTCACCCTGACAGCTCTGTCACTCTGACCCTGACAGCTCTGTCCCCCTCACCCTGACAGCTCTATCACTCTGACCCTGACAGCTGTCACTCTGACCCTGACAGCTCTGTACCCCTCACCCTGACAGCACTGTCCCCCTCACCCTGACAGCTCTGTACCCCTCACCCTGACAGCACTGTCCCCCTCACCCTGACAGCTCTGTCCCCGTCACCCTGACAGCTCTGTCCCCCTCACCCTGACAGCTCTGTACCCCTCACCCTGACAGCTCTGTCACTCTCACCCTGACAGCTCTGTCCCCCTCACCCTGACAGCTCTGTCCCCCTCACCCTGACAGCTCTGTCACTCTGACCCTGACAGCTCTGTACCCCTCACCCTTACAGCTCTGTCCCCCTCACCCTGACAGCTCTGTCACTCTGACCCTGACAGTTCTGTCCCCCTCACCCTGACAGCTCTGTCACTCTGACCCTGACAGCTCTGTCACTCTCACCCTGACAGCTCTGTCCCCCTCACCCTGACAGCTCTGTCACTCTGACCCTGACAGCTCTGTCCCCCTCACCCTGACAGCTCTGTCCCCCTCACCCTGACAGCTCTGTCCCCGTCACCCTGACAGCTCTGTCCCCCTCACTCTGACAGCTCTGTCCCCCTCACCCTGACAGCTCAGTCCCCCTCACCCGGACAGCTGTCCCCCTCACCCTGACAGCTCTGTCACTCTGACCCTGACAGCTCTGTCCCCCTCACCCTGAAAGCTCTATCACTCTGACCCTGACAGCTGTCACTCTGACCCTGACAGCTCTGTCCCCCTCACCCTGAAAGCTCTATCACTCTGACCCTGACAGCTGTCACTCTCACCCTGACAGCTCTGTCCACCTAACCCTCACAGCTCTGTCACCCTCACCCTGACAGCTCTGTCCCCGTCACCCTGACAGCTCTGTCACTCTCACACTGACAGCTCTGTCCACCTAACCCTCACAGCTCTATCCCCCTCACTCTGACAGCTCTGTCCCCCTCACCCTGACAGCTCTGTCACTCTGACCCTGACAGCTCTGTACCCCTCACCCTGACAGCTCTGTCCCCCTGACAGCTCTGTCCCCCTCACCCTTACAGCTCTGTCCCCCTCACCCTGACAGCTCTGTCCCCCTCCCCCTGACAGCTCTGTCCCCCTCACCCTGACAGCTCTGTCCCCCTCACCCTGACAGCTGTCACTCTGACCCTGACAGCTTTGTACCCCTCACCCTGACAGCTCTGTACCCCTCACCCTGACAGCTCTGTACCCCTCACCCTGACAGCTCTGTCACTCTGACCCTGACAGTTCTGTCCCCCTCACCCTGACAGCGCTGTCCCCCTCACCCTGACAGCTCTGTCACTCTGACCCTGACAGTTCTGTCCCCCTCACCCTGACAGCTCTGTCCCCCTCACACTGACAGCTCTGTCCCCCTCACCCTGACAGCTCTGTCACTCTGAGCCTGACAGATCTGTCCCCCTCACCCTGACAGCTCTGTCACTCTCACCCTGACAGCTCTGTCACTCTGACCCTGGCAGCTCTGTCCCCCTCACCCTGACAGCTCTGTCACTCTGACCCTGACAGCTCTGTCCCCCTCACCCTGACAGCTCTGTCCCCCTGACCCTGACATTTCTGTCCCCCTCCCCCTGACAGCTCTGTCCCCGTCACCCTGACAGCTCTGTCCCCCTCACCCTGAGAGCTCTGTCCCCGTCACCCTGACAGCTCTGTCACTCTCACCCTGACAGCTCTGTCCCCCTCACCCTGACAGCTCTGTCCCCGTCCCCCTGACAGCTCTGTCCCCCTGACCCTCACAGCTCTGTCCCCCTCACCCTGACAGCTCTGTCCCCCTCACCCTGACAGCTCTGTCACTCTGACCCTGACAGCTCTGACCCCCTCACCCTGACAGCTCTGGCCCCCTCACCCTGACAGCTCTGTCACTCTGACCCTGACAGCTCTGTCCCCCTCACCCTGACAGCTCAGTCCCCCTGACCATGACAGCTCTGTCCCCCTCACCCTGACAGCTCTGTCACTCTGACCCTGACAGCTCTGTCCCCCTCACCCTGACAGCTCTGTCACTCTCACCCTGACAGCTCTGTCCCCCTCACCCTGACAGCTCTGTCCCCCTCACCCTGAAAGCTCTGTCACTCTCACCCTGACAGCACTGTCAGTCTGACCCTCACATCTCTGCCTCCCTCACCCTGACAGCAATGTCACTCTGACCCTGACAACTCTGTACCCCTCACCCTGACAGCTCTCTCCCCCTCACCCTGACAGCTCTGTCCCCCTCACCCTGACAGCTCTGTCCCCCTCACCCTGACAGCTCTGTCACTCTCACCGTGACAGCTCTGTCCCCCTCACCCTGACAGCTCTGTCCCCCTCACCCTGACAGCTCTGTCCCCCTCACCCTGACAGCTCTGTCACTCTGACCCTGAGAGCTGTCACTGTGACCCTGACAGCTCTGTCCCCCTCACCCTGACAGCTCTCTCCCCCTCACCCTGACAGCTCTGTCCCCCTCACCCTGACAGCTCTGTCACTCTGACCCGGACAGCTCTGTCACTCTCACCGTGACAGCTCTGTCCCCCTCACCCTGACAGCTCTGTCACTCTGACCGTGACAGATCTGTCCCCCTCACCCTGACAGTTCTGTCCCCCTCACCCTGACAGCTCTGTCCCCCTCACCCTGACAGCTCTGTCACTCTGACCCTGGCAGCTCTGTCCCCCTCACCCTGACAGCTCTGTCACTCTGACCCTGACAGCTCTGTCCCCCTCACCCTGACAGCTCTGTCACTCGGACCCTGACAGCTCTGTCACTCTGACCCTGGCAGCTCTGTCCCCCTCACCCTGACAGCTCTGTCACTCTGACCCTGACAGCTCTGTCCCCCTCACCCTGACAGCTCTGTCACTCTGACCCGGACAGCTCTGTCACTCTCACCGTGACAGCTCTGTCCCCCTCACCCTGACAGCTCTGTCACTCTCACCGTGACAGCTCTGTCCCCCTCACCCTGACAGCTCTGTCCCCCTCACCCTGACAGCTCTGTCCCCCTCACCCTGACAGCTCTGTCACTCTGACCCTGAGAGCTGTCACTGTGACCCTGACAGCTCTGTCCCCCTCACCCTGACAGCTCTCTCCCCCTCACCCTGACAGCTCTGTCCCCCTCACCCTGACAGCTCTGTCACTCTGACCCGGACAGCTCTGTCACTCTCACCGTGACAGCTCTGTCCCCCTCACCCTGACAGCTCTGTCACTCTGACCGTGACAGATCTGTCCCCCTCACCCTGACAGTTCTGTCCCCCTCACCCTGACAGCTCTGTCCCCCTCACCCTGACAGCTCTGTCACTCTGACCCTGGCAGCTCTGTCCCCCTCACCCTGACAGCTCTGTCACTCTGACCCTGACAGCTCTGTCCCCCTCACCCTGACAGCTCTGTCCCCCTCACCCTGACAGCTCTGTCACTCTCACCCTGACAGCTCTGCCCCCCTCACCCTGACAGTTCTGTCCCCCTCACCCTGACAGCTCTGTCCCCCTCACCCTGACAGCTCTGTCACTCGGACCCTGACAGCTCTGTCCCCCTCACCCTGACAGCTCTGGACCCCTCACCCTGACAGCTCTGTCCCCCTCACCCTGACAGCTCTGTCCCCCTCACCCTGACAGCTTTGCCCCCTCACCCTGACAGCTCTGTCACTCTGACCCTGACAGATCTGACCCCCTCACCCTGACAGATCTGTCCCCCTCACCCTGACAGCACTGTCACTCTGACCCTGACAGCTCTGTCCCCCTCACCCTGACAGCTCTGTCACTCTGACCCTGACAGATCTGACCCCCTCACCCTGACAGATCTGTCACTCTGACCCTGACAGCTCTGTCCCCCTCACCCTGACAGCTCTGTCCCCCTCACCCTGACAGCTCTGTCCCCCTCACCCTGACAGCTCTGTCCCCCTCACCCTGACAGCTCTGTCACTCTGACCCTGACAGCTCTGTCCCCCTCACCCTGACAGCTCTGTCCCCCTCACCCTGACAGCTCTGTCCCCCTCACCCTGACAGCTCTGTCACTCTGACCCGGACAGCTCTGTCACTCTCACCGTGACAGCTCTGTCCCCCTCACCCTGACAGCTCTGTCACTCTGACCGTGACAGATCTGTCCCCCTCACCCTGACAGCTCTGTCACTCTGACCCTGGCAGCTCTGTCCCCCTCACCCTGACAGCTCTGTCACTCTCACCCTGACAGCACTGTCACTCTGACCCTGACAGCTCTGTCCCCGTCACCCTGACAGCTCTGTCCCCCTCACCCTGACAGCTCTGTCACTCTGACCCTGGCAGCTCTGTCCCCCTCACCCTGACAGCTCTGTCACTCTGACCCTGACAGCTCTGTCACTCTCACCCTGACAGCTCTGCCCCCCTCACCCTGACAGTTCTGTCCCCCTCACCCTGACAGCTCTGTCCCCCTCACCCTGACAGCTCTGTCACTCGGACCCTGACAGCTCTGTCCCCCTCACCCTGACAGCTCTGTCCCCCTCACCCTGACAGCTCTGTCCCCCTCACCCTGACAGCTTTGCCCCCTCACCCTGACAGCTCTGTCACTCTGACCCTGACAGATCTGACCCCCTCACCCTGACAGATCTGTCCCCCTCACCCTGACAGCACTGTCACTCTGACCCTGACAGCTCTGTCCCCCTCACCCTGACAGCTCTGTCCCCCTCACCCTGACAGCTCTGTCCCCCTCACCCTGACAGCTCTGTCCCCCTCACCCTGACAGCACTGTCACTCTGACCCTGACAGCTCTGTCACTCTGACCCTGACAGCTCTGTCACTCTGACTCTGACAGCTGTCACTCTCACCCTGACAGCTCTGTCCCCCTCACCCTGACAGCTCTGTCACTCTGACTCTGACAGCTGTCACTCTCACCCTGACAGCTCTGTCCCCCTAACCCTGACAGCTGTGTCCCCCTCACCCTTACAGCTCTGTCCCCCTCACCCTGACAGCTCTGTCCCCCTCACCCTGACAGCTCTGTCCCCCTCACCCTGACAGCTCGGTTTCCCTCACCCTGACAGCTCTGTCTCCCTGACCCTGACAGCTCGGTCCCCCTCACCCTGACAGCTCTGTCACTCTGACTCTGACAGCTCAGTCCCCCTCACCCTGACAGCTCTGTCCCCCTCACCCTGACAGCTCTGTCCCCCTCACCCTGACAGCTCGGTTCCCCTCACCCTGACAGCTCTGTCTCCCTGACCCTGACAGCTCGGTCCCCCTCACCCTGACAGCTCTGTCACTCTGACCCTGACAGCTCGGTCCCCCTCACCCTGACAGCTCTGTCACTCTGACTCTGACAGCTCTGTCCCCCTCACTCTGACAGCTCTGTCCCCCTCACCCTGACAGCTCTGTCACTCTGACCCTGACAGCTCTGTCCCCCTCACCCTGACAGCTCTGTCCCCCTCACCCTGACAGCTCTGTCACTCTGACCCTGACAGCTCTGTCCCCCTCACCTTGACAGCTCTGTCCCCCTCACCCTGACAGCTCTGTCCCCCTCACCCTGACAGCTCGGTTCCCCTCACCCTGACAGCCCTGTCTCCCTGACCCTGACAGCTCGGTCCCCCTCACCCTGACAGCTCTGTCACTCTCACCCTGACAGCCCTGTCCCCCTCACCCTGACAGCTCTGTCACTCTCACCCTGACAGCTCTGTCACTCTGACCCTGACAGCTCTGTCCCCCTCACCCTGATAGATCTGTCCCCCTCACCCTGAAAGCCCTGTCACTCTGACCCTGACAGCACTGTCACTCTCACCCTGACAGCTCTGTCCCCCTCACCCTGACAGCTCTGTCCCCTTCACCCTGACAGCTCTGTCCCCCTCACCCTGACAGCTCTGTCCCCCACACCCTGACAGCTCTGTCCCCCGCACCCTGACAGCTCTGTCACTCTCACCCTGACAGCTCTGTCCCCCTCACCCTGACAGCTCTGCCCCCCTCACCCTGACAGTTCTGTCCCCCTCACCCTGACAGCTCTGTCCCCCTCACCCTGACAGCTCTGTCACTCGGACCCTGACAGCTCTGTCCCCCTCACCCTGACAGCTCTGTCCCCCTCACCCTGACAGCTCTGTCCCCCTCACCCTGACAGCTTTGCCCCCTCACCCTGACAGCTCTGTCACTCTGACCCTGACAGATCTGACCCCCTCACCCTGACAGATCTGTCCCCCTCACCCTGACAGCACTGTCACTCTGACCCTGACAGCTCTGTCCCCCTCACCCTGACAGCTCTGTCCCCCTCACCCTGACAGCTCTGTCCCCCTCACCCTGACAGCTCTGTCCCCCTCACCCTGACAGCACTGTCACTCTGACCCTGACAGCTCTGTCACTCTGACCCTGACAGCTCTGTCACTCTGACTCTTACAGCTGTCACTCTCACCCTGACAGCTCTGTCCCCCTCACCCTGACAGCTCTGTCACTCTGACTCTGACAGCTGTCACTCTCACCCTGACAGCTCTGTCCCCCTCACCCTGACAGCTCTGTCCCCCTCACCCTGACAGCTCTGTCCCCCTCACCCTGACAGCTCTGTCCCCCTCACCCTGACAGCTCTGTCCCCCTCACCCTGACAGCTCGGTTTCCCTCACCCTGACAGCTCTGTCTCCCTGACCCTGACAGCTCGGTCCCCCTCACCCTGACAGCTCTGTCACTCTGACTCTGACAGCTCAGTCCCCCTCACCCTGACAGCTCTGTCCCCCTCACCCTGACAGCTCTGTCCCCCTCACCCTGACAGCTCGGTTCCCCTCACCCTGACAGCTCTGTCTCCCTGACCCTGACAGCTCGGTCCCCCTCACCCTGACAGCTCTGTCACTCTGACCCTGACAGCTCGGTCCCCCTCACCCTGACAGCTCTGTCACTCTGACTCTGACAGCTCTGTCCCCCTCACTCTGACAGCTCTGTCCCCCTCACCCTGACAGCTCTGTCACTCTGACCCTGACAGCTCTGTCCCCCTCACCCTGACAGCTCTGTCCCCCTCACCCTGACAGCTCTGTCACTCTGACCCTGACAGCTCTGTCCCCCTCACCTTGACAGCTCTGTCCCCCTCACCCTGACAGCTCTGTCCCCCTCACCCTGACAGCTCTGTCCCCCTCACCCTGACAGCTCTGTCCCCCTCACCCTGACAGCTCGGTTCCCCTCACCCTGACAGCTCTGTCTCCCTGACCCTGACAGCTCGGTCCCCCTCACCCTGACAGCTCTGTCACTCTCACCCTGACAGCCCTGTCCCCCTCACCCTGACAGCTCTGTCACTCTGACCCTGACAGCTCTGTCTCCCTGACCCTGACAGCTCGGTCCCCCTCACCCTGACAGCTCTGTCACTCTCACCCTGACAGCTCTGTCACTCTGACCCTGACAGCTCTGTCCCCCTCACCCTGACAGATCTGTCCCCCTCACCCTGAAAGCTCTGTCACTCTCACCCTGACAGCTCTGTCCCCCTCACCCTGACAGCTCTGTCCCCTTCACCCTGACAGCTCTGTCCCCTTCACCCTGACAGCTCTGTCCCCCTCACCCTGACAGCTCTGTCCCCCACACCCTGACAGCTCTGTCCCCCTCACCCTGACAGCTCTGTCACTCTGACCCTGACAGCTCTGTCACTCTCACCGTGACAGCTCTGTCCCCCTCACCCTGACAGCTCTGTCCCCCTCACCCTGAAAGCACTGTCACTCTCACCCTGACAGCACTGTCAGTCTGACCCTCACATCTCTGCCTCCCTCACCCTGACAGCAATGTCACTCTGACCCTGACAACTCTGTACCCCTCACCCTGACAGCTCTCTCCCCCTCACCCTGACAGCTCTGTCCCCCTCACCCTGACAGCTCTGTCCCCCTCACCCTGACAGCTCTGTCCCCCTCACCCTGACAGCTCTGTCACTCTGACCCGGACAGCTCTGTCCCCCTCACCCTGAAAGCTCTGTCACTCTCACCCTGACAGCTCTGTCCCCGTCACCCTGACAGCTCTGTCACTCTGACCCTGACAGCTCTGTCACTCTCACCGTGACAGCTCTGTCCCCCTCACCCTGACAGCTCTGTCACTCTGACCGTGACAGATCTGTCCCCCTCACCCTGACAGCTCTGTCACTCTGACCCTGGCAGCTCTGTCCCCCTCACCCTGACAGCTCTGTCACTCTGACCCTGACAGCTCTGTCACTCTCACCCTGACAGCTCTGCCCCCCTCACCCTGACAGTTCTGTCCCCCTTACCCTGACAGCTCTGTCCCCCTCACCCTGACAGCTCTGTCACTCGGACCCTGACAGCTCTGTCCCCCTCACCCTGACAGCTCTGTCCCCCTCACCCTGACAGCTCTGTCACTCTGAGCCTGACAGATCTGTCCCCCTCACCCTGACAGCTCGGTCCCCCTCACCCTGACAGCTCTGTCCCCCTCACCCTGACAGCTCTGTCCCCCTCACCCTGACAGCTTTGCCCCCTCACCCTGACAGCTCTGTCACTCTGACCCTGACAGATCTGACCCCCTCACCCTGACAGATCTGTCCCCCTCACCCTGACAGCACTGTCACTCTGACCCTGACAGCTCTGTCCCCCTCACCCTGACAGCTCTGTCGCCCTCACCCTGACAGCTCTGTCCCCCTCACCCTGACAGCTCTGTCACTCTCACCCTGACAGCTCTGTCCCTCTGACTCTGACAGCTCTGTCACTCTGACCCTGACAGCTCTGTCTCCCTCACCCTGACAGCTCTGTCCCCCTCACCCTGACAGCTCTGTCACTCTGACTCTGACAGCTCTGTCACTCTGACCCTGACAGCTCTTTCTCCCTCACCCTGACAGCTCTGTCTCCCTCACCCTGACAGCTCTGTCTCCCTCACCCTGACAGCTCTGTCACTCTGACTCTGACAGCTGTCACTCTCACCCTGACAGCTCTGTCACTCTGACCCTGACAGCTCTGTCCCCCTCACCCTGACAGCTCTGTCCCCCTCACCCTGACAGCTCTGTCCCCCTCACCCTGACAGCTCTGTCACTCTGACCCTGACAGCTCTGTCCCCCTCACCCTGACAGCTCTGTCCCCCTCACCCTGACAGCTCTGTCCCCCTCACCCTGACAGCTCTGTCACTCTGACTCTGACAGCTCTGTCCCCCTCACCTTGACAGCTCTGTCCCCCTCACCCTGACAGCTCTGTCCCCCTCACCCTGACAGCTCTGTCCCCCTCACCCTGACAGCTCTGTCCCCCTCACCCTGACAGCTCTGTCACTCTGACCCTGACAGCTCTGTCACTCTCACCCTGACAGATCTGTCCCCCTCACCCTGAAAGCTCTGTCACTCTCACCCTGACAGCTCTGTCACTCTGACCCTGACAGCTCTGTCACTCTGACCCTGACAACTCTGTACCCCTCACCCTGACAGCTCTCTCCCCCTCACCCTGACAGCTCTGTCCCCTTCACCCTGACAGCTCTGTCCCCCTCACCCTGACAGCTCTGTCCCCCACACCCTGACAGCCCTGTCCCCCTCACCCTGACAGCTCTGTCACTCTGACCCTGACAGCTCTGTCACTCTCACCGTGACAGCTCTGTCCCCCTCACCCTGACAGCTCTGTCCCCCTCACCCTGACAGCTCTGTCCCCCTCACAATGACAGCTCTGTCCCCCTCACCCTGAGAGCTCTGTCCCCGTCACCCTGACAGCTCTGTCCCCCTGACCCTCACAGCTCTGTCCCCCTCACCCTGACAGCTCTGTCACTCACACCCTGACAGCTCTGTCCCCCTCACCCTGACAGCTCTGTCCCCCTCACCCTGAGAGCTCTGTCCCCGTCACCCTGACAGCTCTGTCCCCCTCACCCTGACAGCTCTGTCCCCGTCCCCCTGACAGCTCTGTCCCCCTGACCCTCACAGCTCTGTCCCCCTCACCCTGACAGCTCTGTCCCCCTCACCCTGACAGCTCTGTCACTCTGACCCTGACAGCTCTGTCCCCCTCACCCTGACAGCTCTGTCCCCGTCCCCCTGACAGCTCTGTCCCCCTCACCCTGACAGCTCTGTCCCCCTCACCCTGACAGCTCTGTCCCCGTCCCCCTGACAGCTCTGTCCCCCTGACCCTCACAGCTCAGTCCCCCTGACCCTGACAGCTCTGTCCCCCTCACCCTGACAGCTCTGTCCCCCTCACCCTGACAGCTCTGTCCCCCTGACCCTGACAGCTCTGTCCCCCTCACCCTGACAGCTCTGTCCCCCTCACCCTGACAGCTCTGTCCCCCTCACCCTGACAGCTCTGGCCCCCTCACCCTGACAGCTATGTCACTCTGACCCTGACAGCTCTGACCCCCTCACCCTGACAGCTCTGTCCCCATCACTCTGACAGCTCTGTCCCCCTGACCCTGACAGCTCTGTCCCCCTCACCCTGACAGCTCTGTCACTCTGACCCTGACAGCTCTGTCCCCCTCACCCTGACAGCTCTGTCCCCGTCACCCTGACTGCTCTGTCCCCCTCACCCTGACAGCTCTGTCACTCTGACCCTGACAGCTCTGTCACTCTGACCCTGACAGCTCTGTACCCCTCACCCTGACAGCTCTGTCCCCCTCACCCTGACAGCTCTGTCCCCCTCACCCTGACAGCTCTGTCACTCTGACCCTGACAGCTCTGTCCCCCTCACCCTGACAGCTCTGTCCCCGTCACCCTGACAGCTCTGTCCCCCTCACCCTGAGCGCTCTGTCACTCTGACCCTGACAGCTCTTTCACTCTGACCCTGACAGCTCTGTCCCCCTCACCCTGACAGCTCTGTCCCCCTCACCCTGACAGCTCTCTCCCCCTCACCCTGACAGCTCTGTCCCCCTCACCCTGACAGCTCTGTCCCCCTCACCCTGACAGCTCTGTCACTCTGACCCGGACAGCTCTGTCACTCTCACCGTGACAGCTCTGTCCCCCTCACCCTGACAGCTCTGTCACTCTGACCCTGACAGCTCTGTCCCCCTCACCCTGACAGCTCTGTCACTCTGACCCTGGCAGCTCTGTCACTCTCACCCTGACAGCTCTGTCCCCCTCACCCT
Organism: Scyliorhinus torazame; assembly: GCF_047496885.1. Lineage (NCBI taxonomy): Eukaryota > Metazoa > Chordata > Chondrichthyes > Carcharhiniformes > Scyliorhinidae > Scyliorhinus > Scyliorhinus torazame. Next base: position 24,400,637 of record NC_092738.1, on the reverse strand, counting down.
GACAGCTCTGTCCCCCTCACACTGACAGCTCTGTCCCGGTCACCCTGACAGCTCTGTCCCCCTGACCCTCACAGCTCTGACCCCTCACCCTGACAGCTCTGTCCCTCTCACCCTGAAAGCTCTGTCACTCTGACCCTGACAGCTCTGTCCCCCTCACCCTGACAGCACTGTCACTCTGACCCTGACAGCTCTGTCCCCCTCACCCTGACAGCACTGTCACTCTGACCCTGACAGCTCTGTCCCCCTCACCCTGACAGCTCTGTCTCCCTCACCCTGACAGCTCTGTCCCCCTCACCCTGACAGCTCTGTCACTCTGACCCTGACAGCTCTGTCAGTCTGACCCTGACAGCTCTGTCTCCCTCACCCTGACAGCTCTGTCCCCCTCACCCTGACAGCTCTGTCTCCCTCACCCTGACAGCTCTGTCCCCCTGACCCTGACAGCTCTGTCCCCCTCACCCTGACAGCTCTGTCCCCCTCACCCTGACAACTCAGTCACTCTGACCCTGACAGCTCTGTCTCCCTCACCCTGACAGCTCTGTCACTCTCACCCTGACAGCTCTGTCCCCCTCACCCTGACAGCTCAGTCACTCTGACCCTGACAGCTCTGTGCCCCTCACCCTGACAGCTCTGTCACTCTCACCCTGACAGCTCTGTACCCCTCATCCTGACAGCTCTCTCCCCCTCACCCTGACAGCTCTGTCCCCCTCACCCTGACAGCTCTGTCCCCTTCACCCTGACAGCTCTGTCACTCTGACCCTGACAGCTCTGTCACTCTCACCGTGACAGCTCTGTCCCCCTCACCCTGACAGCTCTGTCCCCCTCACCCTGACAGCTCTGTCCCCCTCACCCTGACAGCTCTGTCACCCTCACCCTGACAGCTCTGTCCCCTTCACCCTGACAGCTCTGTCCCCCTGACCCTCACAGCTCTGTCCCCCTCACCCTGACAGCTCTATCCCCCTCACCCTGACAGCTCTGGCCCCCTCACCCTGACAGCTCTGTCACTCTGACCCTGACAGCTCTGTCACTCTGACACTGACAGCTCTGTCACTCTGACCCTGACAGCTCTGTCCCCCTGACCCTCACAGCACTGTCCCCCTCACCCTGACAGCTCTGTCCCCCTCACCCTGACAGCTCTGTCCCCCTCACCCTGACAGCACTGTCAATCTGACCCGGACAGCTCTGTCCCCCTCACCCTGACAGCTCTGTCCCCCTCACCCTGACAGCTCTGTCCCCCTCACCCTGACAGCTCTGTCACTCTGACCCTGACAGCTCTGTCCCCCTCACCCTGACAGCTCTGTCACTCTGACCCTGACAGCTCTGTCCCCCTCACCCTGACAGCTCTGTCACTCTGACCCTCACAGCTCAGTCCCCCTCTCCCTGACAGCTCTGTCACTCTGACCCTGACAGCTCTGTCCCCGTCACCCTGACAGCTCTGTCCCCCTCACCCTGACAGCTCTGTCACTCTGACCCTGACAGCTCTGTCCCCCTCACCCTGACAGATCTGTCCCCCTCACCCTGACAGCACTGTCACTCTGACCCTGACAGCTCAGTCCCCCTCACACTGACAGCTCTGTCCCCCTCACCCTGACAGCACTGTCACTCTGACCCTGACAGCTCTGTCCCCCTCACCCTGACAGCTCTGTCACTCTGACCCTGACAGCTCTGTCCCCCTCACCCTGACAGATCTGTCCCCCTCACCCTGACAGCACTGTCACTCTGACCCTGACAGCTCTGTCCCCCTCACCCTGACAGCTCTGTCCCCCTCACCCTGACAGCTCTGTCACTCTGACCCTGACAGCTCTGTCCCCCTCACCCTGACAGCTCTGTCCCCCTCACCCTGACAGCTCTGTCCCCCTAACCCTGATAGCTCTGTCCCCCTCACCCTGACAGCTCTGTCACTCTGACCGTGACAGCTCTGTCCCCCTCACCCTGACAGCTCTGTCCCCCTCACCCTGACAGCTCTGTCCCCCTCACCCTGACAGCTTTGCCCCCTCACCCTGACAGCTCTGTCACTCTGACCCAGACAGCTCTGTCCCCCTCACCCTGACAGCTCTGTCACTCTGACCCTGACAGCTCTGTCACTCTGACCCTGACAGCTCAGTCCCCCTCACCCTGACAGATCTGACCCCCTCACCCTGACAGCTCTGTCCCCCTCACCCTGACAGCTCTGTCCCCCTCACCCTGACAGCTCTGTCACTCTGACTCTGACAGCTGTCACTCTCACCCTGACAGCTCTGTCACTCTGACCCTGACAGCTCTGTCACTCTGACCCTGACAGCTCTGTCCCCCTCACCCTGACAGCTCTGTCCCCCTCACCCTGACAGCTCTGTCCCCGTCACCCTGACAGCTCTGTCCCCCTCACCCTGACAGCTCTGTCCCCGTCCCCCTGACAGCTCTGTCCCCCTGACCCTGACAGCTCTGTCACTCTCACCCTGACAGCTCTGTCCCCCTCACCCTGACAGCTCTGTCCCCCTCACCCTGACAGCTCTGTCACTCTGACCCTGACAGCTCTGACCCCCTCACCCTGACAGCTCTGGCCCCCTCACCCTGACAGCTCTGTCCCCCTCACCCTGACAGCACTGTCCCCCTCACCCTGAGAGCTCTGTCCCCGTCACCCTGACAGCTCTGTCCCCCTCACCCTGACAGCTCTGTCCCCGTCCCCCTGACAGCTCTGTCCCCCTCACCCTGACAGCTCTGTCCCCCTCACCCTGACAGCTCTGTCCCCGTCCCCCTGACAGCTCTGTCCCCCTGACCCTCACAGCTCAGTCCCCCTCACCCTGACAGCTCTGTCCCCCTCACCCTGACAGCTCTGTCCCCCTCACCCTGACAGCTCTGTCCCCGTCCCCCTGACAGCTCTGTCCCCCTGACCCTGACAGCTCTGTCCCCCTCACCCTGACAGCTCTGTCCCCCTCACCCTGACAGCTCTGTCCCCCTCACCCTGACAGCTCTGTCCCCGTCCCCCTGACAGCTCTGTCCCCCTGACCCTCACAGCTCAGTCCCCCTCACCCTGACAGCTCTGTCCCCCTCACCCTGACAGCTCTGTCCCCCTCACCCTGACAGCTCTGTCCCCGTCCCCCTGACAGCTCTGTCCCCCTGACCCTGACAGCTCTGTCCCCCTCACCCTGACAGCTCTGTCCCCCTCACCCTGACAGCTCAGTCACTCTGACCCTGACAGCTCTGTCTCCCTCACCCTGACAGCTCTGTCACTCTCACCATGACAGCTCTGTCCCCCTCACCCTGACAGCTCAGTCACTCTGACCCTGACAGCTCTGTGCCCCTCACCCTGACAGCTCTGTCACTCTCACCCTGACAGCTCTGTACCCCTCATCCTGACAGCTCTCTCCCCCTCACCCTGACAGCTCTGTCCCCCTCACCCTGACAGCTCTGTCCCCTTCACCCTGACAGCTCTGTCACTCTGACCCTGACAGCTCTGTCACTCTCACCGTGACAGCTCTGTCCCCCTCACCCTGACAGCTCTGTCCCCCTCACCCTGACAGCTCTGTCCCCCTCACCCTGACAGCTCTGTCACCCTCACCCTGACAGCTCTGTCCCCTTCACCCTGACAGCTCTGTCCCCCTGACCCTCACAGCTCTGTCCCCCTCACCCTGACAGCTCTATCCCCCTCACCCTGACAGCTCTGGCCCCCTCACCCTGACAGCTCTGTCACTCTGACCCTGACAGCTCTGTCACTCTGACACTGACAGCTCTGTCACTCTGACCCTGACAGCTCTGTCCCCCTGACCCTCACAGCACTGTCCCCCTCACCCTGACAGCTCTGTCTCCCTCACCCTGACAGCTCTGTCCCCCTCACCCTGACAGCTCTGTCCCCCTCACCCTGACAGCTCTGTCACTCTGACCCTGACAGCTCTGTCCCCCTCACCCTGACAGCTCTGTCCCCGTCCCCCTGACAGCTCTGTCCCCCTCACCCTGACAGCTCTGTCCCCCTCACCCTGAGAGCTCTGTCCCCGTCCCCCTGACAGCTCTGTCCCCCTGACCCTCACAGCTCAGTCCCCCTGACCCTGACAGCTCTGTCCCCCTCACCCTGACAGCTCTGTCCCCCTCACCCTGACAGCTCTGTCCCCCTGACCCTGACAGCTCTGTCCCCCTCACCCTGACAGCTCTGTCCCCCTCACCCTGACAGCTCTGTCCCCCTCACCCTGACAGCTCTGGCCCCCTCACCCTGACAGCTATGTCACTCTGACCCTGACAGCTCTGACCCCCTCACCCTGACAGCTCTGTCCCCATCACTCTGACAGCTCTGTCCCCCTGACCCTGACAGCTCTGTCCCCCTCACCCTGACAGCTCTGTCACTCTGACCCTGACAGCTCTGTCCCCCTCACCCTGACAGCTCTGTCCCCGTCACCCTGACTGCTCTGTCCCCCTCACCCTGACAGCTCTGTCACTCTGACCCTGACAGCTCTGTCACTCTGACCCTGACAGCTCTGTACCCCTCACCCTGACAGCTCTGTCCCCCTCACCCTGACAGCTCTGTCCCCCTCACCCTGACAGCTCTGTCACTCTGACCCTGACAGCTCTGTCCCCCTCACCCTGACAGCTCTGTCCCCGTCACCCTGACAGCTCTGTCCCCCTCACCCTGAGCGCTCTGTCACTCTGACCCTGACAGCTCTGTCACTCTGACCCTGACAGCTCTGTCCCCCTCACCCTGACAGCTCTGTCCCCCTCACCCTGACAGCTCTCTCCCCCTCACCCTGACAGCTCTGTCCCCCTCACCCTGACAGCTCTGTCCCCCTCACCCTGACAGCTCTGTCACTCTGACCCGGACAGCTCTGTCACTCTCACCGTGACAGCTCTGTCCCCCTCACCCTGACAGCTCTGTCACTCTGACCCTGACAGCTCTGTCCCCCTCACCCTGACAGCTCTGTCACTCTGACCCTGGCAGCTCTGTCACTCTCACCCTGACAGCTCTGTCCCCCTCACCCTGACAGCTCTGTCCCCCTCACACTGACAGCTCTGTCCCCCTCACCCTGACAGCTCTGTCCCGGTCACCCTGACAGCTCTGTCCCCCTGACCCTCACAGCTCTGACCCCTCACCCTGACAGCTCTGTCCCTCTCACCCTGAAAGCTCTGTCACTCTGACCCTGACAGCTCTGTCCCCCTCACCCTGACAGCACTGTCACTCTGACCCTGACAGCTCTGTCCCCCTCACCCTGACAGCACTGTCACTCTGACCCTGACAGCTCTGTCCCCCTCACCCTGACAGCTCTGTCTCCCTCACCCTGACAGCTCTGTCCCCCTCACCCTGACAGCTCTGTCACTCTGACCCTGACAGCTCTGTCAGTCTGACCCTGACAGCTCTGTCTCCCTCACCCTGACAGCTCTGTCCCCCTCACCCTGACAGCTCTGTCTCCCTCACCCTGACAGCTCTGTCCCCCTGACCCTGACAGCTCTGTCCCCCTCACCCTGACAGCTCTGTCCCCCTCACCCTGACAGCTCAGTCACTCTGACCCTGACAGCTCTGTCTCCCTCACCCTGACAGCTCTGTCACTCTCACCCTGACAGCTCTGTCCCCCTCACCCTAACAGCTCAGTCACTCTGACCCTGACAGCTCTGTGCCCCTCACCCTGACAGCTCTGTCACTCTCACCCTGACAGCTCTGTACCCCTCATCCTGACAGCTCTCTCCCCCTCACCCTGACAGCTCTGTCCCCCTCACCCTGACAGCTCTGTCCCCTTCACCCTGACAGCTCTGTCACTCTGACCCTGACAGCTCTGTCACTCTCACCGTGACAGCTCTGTCCCCCTCACCCTGACAGCTCTGTCCCCCTCACCCTGACAGCTCTGTCCCCCTCACCCTGACAGCTCTGTCACCCTCACCCTGACAGCTCTGTCCCCTTCACCCTGACAGCTCTGTCCCCCTGACCCTCACAGCTCTGTCCCCCTCACCCTGACAGCTCTATCCCCCTCACCCTGACAGCTCTGGCCCCCTCACCCTGACAGCTCTGTCACTCTGACCCTGACAGCTCTGTCACTCTGACACTGACAGCTCTGTCACTCTGACCCTGACAGCTCTGTCCCCCTGACCCTCACAGCACTGTCCCCCTCACCCTGACAGCTCTGTCTCCCTCACCCTGACAGCTCTGTCCCCCTCACCCTGACAGCACTGTCACTCTGACCCGGACAGCTCTGTCCCCCTCACCCTGACAGCTCTGTCCCCCTCACCCTGACAGCTCTGTCCCCCTCACCCTGACAGCTCTGTCCCCCTCACCCTGACAGCTCTGTCACTCTGACCCTGACAGCTCTGTCCCCCTCACCCTGACAGCTCTGTCACTCTGACCCTGACAGCTCTGTCCCCCTCACCCTGACAGCTCTGTCACTCTGACCCTCACAGCTCAGTCCCCCTCTCCCTGACAGCTCTGTCACTCTGACCCTGACAGCTCTGTCCCCGTCACCCTGACAGCTCTGTCCCCCTCACCCTGACAGCTCTGTCACTCTGACCCTGACAGCTCTGTCCCCCTCACCCTGACAGATCTGTCCCCCTCACCCTGACAGCACTGTCACTCTGACCCTGACAGCTCAGTCCCCCTCACACTGACAGCTCTGTCCCCCTCACCCTGACAGCACTGTCACTCTGACCCTGACAGCTCTGTCCCCCTCACCCTGACAGCTCTGTCACTCTGACCCTGACAGCTCTGTCCCCCTCACCCTGACAGATCTGTCCCCCTCACCCTGACAGCACTGTCACTCTGACCCTGACAGCTCTGTCCCCCTCACCCTGACAGCTCTGTCCCCCTCACCCTGACAGCTCTGTCACTCTGACCCTGACAGCTCTGTCCCCCTCACCCTGACAGCTCTGTCCCCCTCACCCTGACAGCTCTGTCCCCCTAACCCTGATAGCTCTGTCCCCCTCACCCTGACAGCTCTGTCACTCTGACCGTGACAGCTCTGTCCCCCTCACCCTGACAGCTCTGTCCCCCTCACCCTGACAGCTCTGTCCCCCTCACCCTGACAGCTTTGCCCCCTCACCCTGACAGCTCTGTCACTCTGACCCAGACAGCTCTGTCCCCCTCACCCTGACAGCTCTGTCACTCTGACCCTGACAGCTCTGTCACTCTGACCCTGACAGCTCAGTCCCCCTCACCCTGACAGATCTGACCCCCTCACCCTGACAGCTCTGTCCCCCTCACCCTGACAGCTCTGTCCCCCTCACCCTGACAGCTCTGTCACTCTGACTCTGACAGCTGTCACTCTCACCCTGACAGCTCTGTCACTCTGACCCTGACAGCTCTGTCACTCTGACCCTGACAGCTCTGTCCCCCTCACCCTGACAGCTCTGTCCCCCTCACCCTGACAGCTCTGTCCCCGTCACCCTGACAGCTCTGTCCCCCTCACCCTGACAGCTCTGTCCCCGTCCCCCTGACAGCTCTGTCCCCCTGACCCTGACAGCTCTGTCACTCTCACCCTGACAGCTCTGTCCCCCTCACCCTGACAGCTCTGTCCCCCTCACCCTGACAGCTCTGTCACTCTGACCCTGACAGCTCTGACCCCCTCACCCTGACAGCTCTGGCCCCCTCACCCTGACAGCTCTGTCCCCCTCACCCTGACAGCACTGTCCCCCTCACCCTGAGAGCTCTGTCCCCGTCACCCTGACAGCTCTGTCCCCCTCACCCTGACAGCTCTGTCCCCGTCCCCCTGACAGCTCTGTCCCCCTCACCCTGACAGCTCTGTCCCCCTCACCCTGACAGCTCTGTCCCCGTCCCCCTGACAGCTCTGTCCCCCTGACCCTCACAGCTCAGTCCCCCTCACCCTGACAGCTCTGTCCCCCTCACCCTGACAGCTCTGTCCCCCTCACCCTGACAGCTCTGTCCCCGTCCCCCTGACAGCTCTGTCCCCCTGACCCTGACAGCTCTGTCCCCCTCACCCTGACAGCTCTGTCCCCCTCACCCTGACAGCTCTGTCCCCCTCACCCTGACAGCTCTGTCCCCGTCCCCCTGACAGCTCTGTCCCCCTGACCCTCACAGCTCAGTCCCCCTCACCCTGACAGCTCTGTCCCCCTCACCCTGACAGCTCTGTCCCCCTCACCCTGACAGCTCTGTCCCCGTCCCCCTGACAGCTCTGTCCCCCTGACCCTGACAGCTCTGTCCCCCTCACCCTGACAGCTCTGTCCCCCTCACCCTGACAGCTCAGTCACTCTGACCCTGACAGCTCTGTCTCCCTCACCCTGACAGCTCTGTCACTCTCACCCTGACAGCTCTGTCCCCCTCACCCTGACAGCTCAGTCACTCTGACCCTGACAGCTCTGTGCCCCTCACCCTGACAGCTCTGTCACTCTCACCCTGACAGCTCTGTACCCCTCATCCTGACAGCTCTCTCCCCCTCACCCTGACAGCTCTGTCCCCCTCACCCTGACAGCTCTGTCCCCTTCACCCTGACAGCTCTGTCACTCTGACCCTGACAGCTCTGTCACTCTCACCGTGACAGCTCTGTCCCCCTCACCCTGACAGCTCTGTCCCCCTCACCCTGACAGCTCTGTCCCCCTCACCCTGACAGCTCTGTCACCCTCACCCTGACAGCTCTGTCCCCTTCACCCTGACAGCTCTGTCCCCCTGACCCTCACAGCTCTGTCCCCCTCACCCTGACAGCTCTATCCCCCTCACCCTGACAGCTCTGGCCCCCTCACCCTGACAGCTCTGTCACTCTGACCCTGACAGCTCTGTCACTCTGACACTGACAGCTCTGTCACTCTGACCCTGACAGCTCTGTCCCCCTGACCCTCACAGCACTGTCCCCCTCACCCTGACAGCTCTGTCTCCCTCACCCTGACAGCTCTGTCCCCCTCACCCTGACAGCTCTGTCCCCCTCACCCTGACAGCACTGTCACTCTGACCCGGACAGCTCTGTCCCACTCACCCTGACAGCTCTGTCCCCCTCACCCTGACAGCTCTGTCCCCCTCACCCTGACAGCTCTGTCCCCCTCACCCTGACAGCTCTGTCACTCTGACCCTGACAGCTCTGTCCCCCTCACCCTGACAGCTCTGTCACTCTGACCCTGACAGCTCTGTCCCCCTCACCCTGACAGCTCTGTCACTCTGACCCTCACAGCTCAGTCCCCCTCTCCCTGACAGCTCTGTCACTCTGACCCTGACAGCTCTGTCCCCGTCACCCTGACAGCTCTGTCCCCCTCACCCTGACAGCTCTGTCACTCTGACCCTGACAGCTCTGTCCCCCTCACCCTGACAGATCTGTCCCCCTCACCCTGACAGCACTGTCACTCTGACCCTGACAGCTCAGTCCCCCTCACACTGACAGCTCTGTCCCCCTCACCCTGACAGCACTGTCACTCTGACCCTGACAGCTCTGTCCCCCTCACCCTGACAGCTCTGTCACTCTGACCCTGACAGCTCTGTCCCCCTCACCCTGACAGATCTGTCCCCCTCACCCTGACAGCACTGTCACTCTGACCCTGACAGCTCTGTCCCCCTCACCCTGACAGCTCTGTCCCCCTCACCCTGACAGCTCTGTCACTCTGACCCTGACAGCTCTGTCCCCCTCACCCTGACAGCTCTGTCCCCCTCACCCTGACAGCTCTGTCCCCCTAACCCTGATAGCTCTGTCCCCCTCACCCTGACAGCTCTGTCACTCTGACCGTGACAGCTCTGTCCCCCTCACCCTGACAGCTCGGTCCCCCTCACCCTGACAGCTCTGTCCCCCTCACCCTGACAGCTCTGTCCCCCTCACCCTGACAGCTTTGCCCCCTCACCCTGACAGCTCTGTCACTCTGACCCAGACAGCTCTGTCCCCCTCACCCTGACAGCTCTGTCACTCTGACCCTGACAGCTCTGTCACTCTGACCCTGACAGCTCAGTCCCCCTCACCCTGACAGATCTGACCCCCTCACCCTGACAGCTCTGTCCCCCTCACCCTGACAGCTCTGTCCCCCTCACCCTGACAGCTCTGTCCCCCTCACCCTGACAGCTCTGTCACTCTGACTCTGACAGCTGTCACTCTCACCCTGACAGCTCTGTCACTCTGACCCTGACAGCTCTGTCACTCTGACCCTGACAGCTCTGTCCCCCTCACCCTGACAGCTCTGTCCCCGTCACCCTGACAGCTCTGTCCCCCTCACCCTGACAGCTCTGTCCCCGTCCCCCTGACAGCTCTGTCCCCCTGACCCTGACAGCTCTGTCACTCTCACCCTGACAGCTCTGTCCCCCTCACCCTGACAGCTCTGTCCCCCTCACCCTGACAGCTCTGTCACTCTGACCCTGACAGCTCTGACCCCCTCACCCTGACAGCTCTGGCCCCCTCACCCTGACAGCTCTGTCCCCCTCACCCTGACAGCACTGTCCCCCTCACCCTGAGAGCTCTGTCCCCGTCACCCTGACAGCTCTGTCCCCCTCACCCTGACAGCTCTGTCCCCGTCCCCCTGACAGCTCTGTCCCCCTCACCCTGACAGCTCTGTCCCCCTCACCCTGACAGCTCTGTCCCCGTCCCCCTGACAGCTCTGTCCCCCTGACCCTCACAGCTCAGTCCCCCTCACCCTGACAGCTCTGTCCCCCTCACCCTGACAGCTCTGTCCCCCTCACCCTGACAGCTCTGTCCCCGTCCCCCGGACAGCTCTGTCCCCCTGACCCTGACAGCTCTGTCCCCCTCACCCTGACAGCTCTGTCCCCCTCACCCTGACAGCTCTGTCCCCCTCACCCTGACAGCTCTGTCCCCGTCCCCCTGACAGCTCTGTCCCCCTGACCCTCACAGCTCAGTCCCCCTCACCCTGACAGCTCTGTCCCCCTCACCCTGACAGCTCTGTCCCCCTCACCCTGACAGCTCTGTCCCCGTCCCCCTGACAGCTCTGTCCCCCTGACCCTGACAGCTCTGTCCCCCTCACCCTGACAGCTCTGTCCCCCTCACCCTGACAGCTCTGTCCCCCTCACCCTGACAGCTCTGGCCCCCTCACCCTGACAGCTCTGTCACTCTGACCCTGACAGCTCTGACCCCCTCACCCTGACAGCTCTGTCCCCATCACCCTGACAGCTCTGTCACTCTGACCCTGACAGCTCTGTCCCCCTCACCCTGACAGCTCTGTCCCCCTGACCCTGACAGCTCTGTCCCCCTCACCCTGACAGCTCTGTCACTCTGACCCTGACAGCTCTGTCCCCCTCACCCTGACAGCTCTGTCCCCGTCACCCTGACAGCTCTGTCCCCCTCACCCTGACAGCTCTGTCACTCTGACCCTGACAGCTCTGTCCCCCTCACCCTGACAGCTCTGTCTCCGTCACCCTGACAGCTCAGTCCCCCTCACCCTGACAGCTCTGTCCCCCTCACCCTGACAGCTCTGTACCCCTCACCCTTACAGCTCTGTCCCCCTCACCCTGACAGCTCTGTCCCCCTCACCCTGACAGCTCTGTCCCCCTCACCCTGACAGCTCTGTCACTCTGACCCTGACAGCTCTGTCCCCGTCACCCTGACAGCTCTGTCCCCGTCATCCTGACAGCTCTGTCCCCCTCACCCTGACAGCTCTGTCCCCCTCACCCTGACAGCTCTGTCACTCTGACCCTGACAGCTCTGTCACCCTCACCCTGACAGCTCTGTCACTCTGACCCTGACAGCTGTGTCCCCCTCACCCTGACAGCTCTGTCCCCCTCACCCTGACTGCTCTGTCCCCCTCTCCCTGACAGCTCTGTACCCCTCACCCTTACAGCTCTGTCCCCCTCACCCTGACAGCTCTGTCACTCTGACCCTGACAGCTCTGTCACTCTGACCCTGACAACTCTGTACCCCTCACCCTGACAGCACTCTCCCCCTCACCCTGACAGCTCTGTCCCCCTCACCCTGACAGCTCTGTCCCCCTCACCCTGACAGCTCTGTCACTCTGACCCGGACAGCTCTGTCACTCTCACCGTGACAGCTCTGTCCCCCTCACACTGACAGCTCTGTCACTCTGACCCTGACAGCTCTGTCCCCCTCACCCTGACAGCTCTGTCACTCTGACCCTGGCAGCTCTGTCACTCTCACCCTGACAGCTCTGTCCCCCTCACCCTGACAGCTCTGTCCCCCTCACACTGACAGCTCTGTCCCCCTCACCCTGACAGCTCTGTCCCTCTCACCCTGAAAGCTCTGTCACTCTGATCCTGACAGCTCTGTCCCCCTCACCCTGACAGCACTGTCACTCTGACCCTGACATCTCTGTCCCCCTCACCCTGACAGCTCTGTCTCCCTCACCCTGACAGCTCTGTCCCCCTCATCCTGACAGCTCTGTCACTCTGACTCTGACAGCTCTGTCACTCTGACCCTGACAGCTCTGTCTCCCTCACCCTGACAGCTCTGTCCCCCTCACCCTGACAGCTCTGTCCCCCTCACCCTGACAGCTCTGTAGCCATCCCCCTGACAGCTCTGTCACTCTGACCCTGACAGCTCTGTCACCCTCACCCTGACAGCTCTGTCTCCCTCACCCTGACAGCTCTGTCACTCTCACCCTGACAGCTCTGTCCCCCTCACCCTGACAGCTCTGTCACTCTCACCCTGACAGCTCTGACCCCCTCACCCTGACAGCAATGTCACTCTGACCCTGACAACTCTGTACCCCTCACCCTGACAGCTCTGTCCCCCTCACCCTGACAGCTCTGTCCCCCTCACCCTGACAGCTCTGTCACTCTGACCCTGACAGCTCTGTCACTCTCACCGTGACAGCTCTGTCCCCCTCACCCTGACAGCTCTGTCACCCTCACCCTGACAGCTCTGTCACTCTGACCCTGACAGCTCTGTCACTCTGACCCTGACAGCTCTGTCACTCTGACCCTGACAGCAATGTCACTCTGACCCTGACAACTCTGTACCCCTCACCCTGACAGCTCTGTCCCCCTCACCCTGACAGCTCTGTCACTCTGACCCTGACAGCTCTGTCCCCCTCACACTGACAGCACTGTCCCCCTCACCCTGACAGCTCTGTCTCCCTCACCCTGACAGCTCTGTCCCCCTCACCCTGACAGCTCTGTCCCCCTCACCCTGACAGCACTGTCACTCTGATCCTGACAGCTCTGTCCCCCTCACCCTGACAGCTCTGTCCCCCTCACCCTGACAGCTCTGTCACTCTGACCCTGACAGCTCTGTCCCCCTCACCCTGACAGCTCTGTCACTCTGACCCTGACAGCTCAGTCCCCCTCAGCCTGACAGCACTGTCCCCCTCACCCTGACAGCTCTGTCCCCCTCACCCTGACAGCTCTGTCCCCCTCACCCTGACAGCTCTGTCACTCTGACCCTGACAGCTCTGTCCCCCTCACCCTGACAGCTCTGTCCCCCTCACCCTGACAGCACTGTCACTCTGACCCTGACAGCTCTGTCCCCCTCACCCTGACAGCTCTGTCCCCCTCACCCTGACAGCACTGTCACTCTGACCCTGACAGCTCTGTCCCCGTCACCCTGACAGCTCTGTCCCCCTCACCCTGACAGCTCTGTCACTCTGACCCTCACAGCTCAGTCCCCCTCTCCCTGACAGCTCTGTCACTCTGACCCTGACAGCTCTGTCCCCGTCACCCTGACAGCTCTGTCCCCCTCACCCTGACAGCTCTGTCACTCTGACCCTGACAGCTCTGTCCCCCTCACCCTGACAGATCTGTCCCCCTCACCCTGACAGCACTGTCACTCTGACCCTGACAGCTCTGTCCCCCTCACACTGACAGCTCTGCCCCCTCACCCTGAAAGCTCTGTCACTCTGACCCTGACAGCTCTGTCCCCCTCACACTGACAGCTCTGCCCCCTCACCCTGAAAGCTCTGTCACTCTGACCCTGACAGATCTGTCCCCCTCACCCTGACAGCTCTGTCACTCTGACCCTGACAGTTCTGTCCCCCTCACCCTGACAGCTCTGTCCCCCTCACCCTGACAGCACTGTCACTCTGACCCTGACAGCTCTGTCCCCCTCACCCTGACAGCTCTGTCACTCTGACCCTGACAGCTCTGTCCCCCTCACCCTGACAGCTCTGTCCCCCTAACCCTGATAGCTCTGTCCCCCTCACCCTGACAGCTCTGTCACTCTGACCGTGACAGCTCTGTCCCCCTCACCCTGACAGCTCTGGCCCCCTCACCCTGACAGCTCTGTCACTCTGACCCTGACAGCTCTGTCCCCCTCACCCTGACAGCACTGTCACTCTGACCCTGACAGCTCTGTCAGTCTGACCCTCACAGCTCTGTCACTCTGACCCTGACAGCTCTGTCCCCCTCACCCTGACAGCACTGTCACTCTGACCCTGACAGCTCTGTCAGTCTGACCCTCACAGCTCTGCCCCCTCACCATGACAGCAATGTCACTGTGACCCTGACAACTCTGTACCCCTCACCCTGACAGCTCTCTCCCCCTCACCCTGACTGCTCTGTCCCCCTCACCCTGACAGCTCTGTCCCCCTCACCCTGACAGCTCTGTCCCCCTCACCCTGACAGCTATGTCTCCCTCACCCTGACAGCTCTGTCCCCCTCACCCTGACAGCTCTGTCCCCCTCACCCTGACAGCTCTGTCCCCCTCACCCTGACAGCTCTGTCACTCTGACCCTGACAGCTCTGTCACTCTCACCGTGACAGCTCTGTCACCCTCACCCTTCCAGCTCTGTCACTCTGACCCTGACAGCTCTGTCACTCTCACCCTGACAGCTCTGTCCCCCTCACCCTGACAGCTCTGTCACTCTGTCCCTGACAGCTCTGTCACTCTCACCGTGACAGCTCTGTCCCCCTCACCCTGACAGCTCTGTCACCCTCACCCTTACAGCTCTGTCACTCTCACCCTGACAGCTCTGTCCCCCTCACCCTGACAGCTCTGTCCCCCTCACCCTGACAGCTCTGTCCCCCTCACAATGAGAGCTCTGTCTCCCTCACCCTGACAGCTCTGTCCCCATCACCCTGACAGCTCTGTCCCCCTCACCCTGACAGCACTGTCACTCTGACCCTGACAGCTCTGTCCCCCTCACCCTGACATCTCTGTCCCCCTCACGCTGACAGCTCTGTCCCCGTCACCCTGACAGCTCTGTCCCCCTCACCCTGACAGCTTTGTCCCCGTCCCCCTGACAGCTCTGTCCCCCTGACCCTCACAGCTCTGTCCCCCTCACCCTGACAGCTCTGTCCCCCTCACCCTGACAGCTCTGTCCCCCTCACCCTGACAGCTCTGTCCCCGTCACCCTGACAGCTCTATCCCCCTCACCCTGACAGCTCTGGCCCCCTCACCCTGACAGCTCTGTCACTCTGACCCTGACAGCTCTGTCCCCCTCACCCTGACAGCTCTGTCCCCCTCACCCTGACAGCTCTGTCACTCTGACCCTCACAGCTCTGTCCCCCTCACCCTGACAGCTCTGTCCCCCTCACCCTGACAGCTCTGTCCCCGTCACCCTGACAGCTCTGTCCCCCTCACCCTGACAGCTCTGTCCCCCTCACACTGACAGCTCTGTCACTCTGACCCTCACAGCTCTGTCCCCCTCACCGTGACAGCTCTGTCCCCCTCACCCTGACAGCTCTGTCCCCCTCACCCTGACAGCTCTATCACTCTGACCCTCACAGCTCAGTCCCCCTCACCCTGACAGCTCTGTCCCCCTCACCCTGACAGCTCAGTCCCCCTCACCCTGACAGCTCTGTCCCCATCACCCTGACAGCTCTGTCACTCTGACCCTGACAGCTCTGTCCCCGTCACCCTGACAGCTCTGTCCCCCTCACCCTGACAGCTCTGTCACTCTGACCCTCACAGCTCAGTCCCCCTCTCCCTGACAGCTCTGTCCCCCTCACCCTGACAGCTCTGTCACTCTGACCCTGACAGCTCTGTCCCCCTCACCCTGACAGATCTGTCCCCCTCACCCTGACAGCACTGTCACTCTGACCCTGACAGCTCTGTCCCCCTCACACTGACAGCTCTGTCACTCTGACCCTGACAGCTCTGTCCCCCACACCCTGACAGCTCTGACCCCCTCACCCTGACAGCTCTGTCCCCCTCACACTGACAGCTCTGTCCCCCTCACCCTGACAGCACTGTCACTCTGACCCTGACAGCTCTGTCCCCCTCACCCTGACAGCTCTGTCACTCTGACCCTGACAGCTCTGTCCCCCTCACCCTGACAGCTCTGTCCCCCTACCCCTGATAGCTCTGTCCCCCTCACCCTGACAGCTCTGTCCCCCTCACCCTGACAGCTCTGTCACTCTGACCCTGACAGCTCTGTCCCCCTAACCCTGACAGCTCTGTCCCCCTAACCCTGACAGCTCTGTCCCCCTCACCCCCCTGACAGCTCTGTCCCCCTAACCCTGACAGCTCTGTCCCCTTCACCCTGACAGCTCTGTCCCCCTCACCCTGACAGCTCTGTCACTCTGACCCTGACAGCTCAGTCCCCCTCAGCCTGACAGCACTGTCCCCCTCACCCTGACAGCTCTGTCCCCCTCACCCTGACAGCTCTGTCCCCCTCACCCTGACAGCTCTGTCACTCTGACCCTGACAGCTCTGTCCCCCTCACCCTGACAGCTCTGTCCCCCTCACCCTGACAGCACTGTCACTCTGACCCTGACAGCTCTGTCCCCCTCACCCTGACAGCTCTGTCCCCCTCACCCTGACAGCACTGTCACTCTGACCCTGACAGCTCTGTCCCCGTCACCCTGACAGCTCTGTCCCCCTCACCCTGACAGCTCTGTCACTCTGACCCTCACAGCTCAGTCCCCCTCTCCCTGACAGCTCTGTCACTCTGACCCTGACAGCTCTGTCCCCGTCACCCTGACAGCTCTGTCCCCCTCACCCTGACAGCTCTGTCACTCTGACCCTGACAGCTCTGTCCCCCTCACCCTGACAGATCTGTCCCCCTCACCCTGACAGCACTGTCACTCTGACCCTGACAGCTCTGTCCCCCTCACACTGACAGCTCTGCCCCCTCACCCTGAAAGCTCTGTCACTCTGACCCTGACAGCTCTGTCCCCCTCACACTGACAGCTCTGCCCCCTCACCCTGAAAGCTCTGTCACTCTGACCCTGACAGATCTGTCCCCCTCACCCTGACAGCTCTGTCACTCTGACCCTGACAGTTCTGTCCCCCTCACCCTGACAGCTCTGTCCCCCTCACCCTGACAGCACTGTCACTCTGACCCTGACAGCTCTGTCCCCCTCACCCTGACAGCTCTGTCACTCTGACCCTGACAGCTCTGTCCCCCTCACCCTGACAGCTCTGTCCCCCTAACCCTGATAGCTCTGTCCCCCTCACCCTGACAGCTCTGTCACTCTGACCGTGACAGCTCTGTCCCCCTCACCCTGACAGCTCTGGCCCCCTCACCCTGACAGCTCTGTCACTCTGACCCTGACAGCTCTGTCCCCCTCACCCTGACAGCTCTGTCACTCTGACCCTGACAGCTCTGTCAGTCTGACCCTCACAGCTCTGTCACTCTGACCCTGACAGCTCTGTCCCCCTCACACTGACAGCACTGTCAGTCTGACCCTCACAGCTCTGCCCCCTCACCATGACAGCAATGTCACTGTGACCCTGACAACTCTGTACCCCTCACCCTGACAGCTCTCTCCCCCTCACCCTGACTGCTCTGTCCCCCTCACCCTGACAGCTCTGTCCCCCTCACCCTGACAGCTCTGTCCCCCTCACCCTGACAGCTATGTCTCCCTCACCCTGACAGCTCTGTCCCCCTCACCCTGACAGCTCTGTCCCCCTCACCCTGACAGCTCTGTCCCCCTCACCCTGACAGCTCTGTCACTCTGACCCTGACAGCTCTGTCACTCTCACCGTGACAGCTCTGTCACCCTCACCCTTCCAGCTCTGTCACTCTGACCCTGACAGCTCTGTCACTCTCACCCTGACAGCTCTGTCCCCCTCACCCTGACAGCTCTGTCACTCTGTCCCTGACAGCTCTGTCACTCTCACCGTGACAGCTCTGTCCCCCTCACCCTGACAGCTCTGTCACCCTCACCCTTACAGCTCTGTCACTCTCACCCTGACAGCTCTGTCCCCCTCACCCTGACAGCTCTGTCCCCCTCACCCTGACAGCTCTGTCCCCCTCACAATGAGAGCTCTGTCTCCCTCACCCTGACAGCTCTGTCCCCATCACCCTGACAGCTCTGTCCCCCTCACCCTGACAGCACTGTCACTCTGACCCTGACAGCTCTGTCCCCCTCACCCTGACATCTCTGTCCCCCTCACGCTGACAGCTCTGTCCCCGTCACCCTGACAGCTCTGTCCCCCTCACCCTGACAGCTCTGTCCCCGTCCCCCTGACAGCTCTGTCCCCCTGACCCTCACAGCTCTGTCCCCCTCACCCTGACAGCTCTGTCCCCCTCACCCTGACAGCTCTGTCCCCCTCACCCTGACAGCTCTGTCCCCGTCACCCTGACAGCTCTATCCCCCTCACCCTGACAGCTCTGGCCCCCTCACCCTGACAGCTCTGTCACTCTGACCCTGACAGCTCTGTCCCCCTCACCCTGACAGCTCTGTCCCCCTCACCCTGACAGCTCTGTCACTCTGACCCTCACAGCTCTGTCCCCCTCACCCTGACAGCTCTGTCCCCCTCACCCTGACAGCTCTGTCCCCGTCACCCTGACAGCTCTGTCCCCCTCACCCTGACAGCTCTGTCCCCCTCACACTGACAGCTCTGTCACTCTGACCCTCACAGCTCTGTCCCCCTCACCGTGACAGCTCTGTCCCCCTCACCCTGACAGCTCTGTCCCCCTCACCCTGACAGCTCTATCACTCTGACCCTCACAGCTCAGTCCCCCTCACCCTGACAGCTCTGTCCCCCTCACCCTGACAGCTCAGTCCCCCTCACCCTGACAGCTCTGTCCCCATCACCCTGACAGCTCTGTCACTCTGACCCTGACAGCTCTGTCCCCGTCACCCTGACAGCTCTGTCCCCCTCACCCTGACAGCTCTGTCACTCTGACCCTCACAGCTCAGTCCCCCTCTCCCTGACAGCTCTGTCCCCCTCACCCTGACAGCTCTGTCACTCTGACCCTGACAGCTCTGTCCCCCTCACCCTGACAGATCTGTCCCCCTCACCCTGACAGCACTGTCACTCTGACCCTGACAGCTCTGTCCCCCTCACACTGACAGCTCTGTCACTCTGACCCTGACAGCTCTGTCCCCCACACCCTGACAGCTCTGACCCCCTCACCCTGACAGCTCTGTCCCCCTCACACTGACAGCTCTGTCCCCCTCACCCTGACAGCACTGTCACTCTGACCCTGACAGCTCTGTCCCCCTCACCCTGACAGCTCTGTCACTCTGACCCTGACAGCTCTGTCCCCCTCACCCTGACAGCTCTGTCCCCCTACCCCTGATAGCTCTGTCCCCCTCACCCTGACAGCTCTGTCCCCCTCACCCTGACAGCTCTGTCACTCTGACCCTGACAGCTCTGTCCCCCTAACCCTGACAGCTCTGTCCCCCTAACCCTGACAGCTCTGTCCCCCTCACCCCCCTGACAGCTCTGTCCCCCTAACCCTGACAGCTCTGTCCCCTTCACCCTGACAGCTCTGTCCCCCTCACCCTGACAGCTCTGTCACTCTGACCCTGACAGCTCTGTCCCCCTCACCCTGACAGCTCAGTCCCCCTGACCCTGACAGCTCTGTCACTCTGACCCTGACAGCTCTGTCCCCCTCACCCTGACAGCTCTGTCACTCTCACCCTGACAGCTCTGTCACTCTGACCCTGACAGCTCTGTCCCCCTCACCCTGACAGATCTGTCCCCCTCACCCTGACAGCACTGTCACTCTGGCCCTGACAACTCTGTACCCCTCACCCTGACAGCTCTCTCCCCCTCACCCTGACAGCTCTGTCCCCCTCACCCTGACAGCTCTGTCACTCTGACCCTGACAGCTCTGTCACTCTCACCCTGACAGCTCTGTCCCCCTCACCCTGACAGCTCTGTCCCCCTCACCCTGACAGCTCTGTCCCCCTCACAATGACAGCTCTGTCCCCCTCACGCTGACAGCTCTGTCCCCGTCACCCTGACAGCTCTGTCCCCCTGACACTCACAGCTCTGTCCCCCTCCCCCTGACAGCTCTGTCCCCGTCACCCTGACAGCTCTGTCCCCCTCACCCTGACAGCTCTGTCCCCGTCACCCTGACAGCTCTGTCCCCCTGACCCTGACAGCTCTGTCACTCTGACCGTGACAGCTCTGTCCCCCTCACCCTGACAGCTCTGGCCCCCTCACCCTGACAGCTCTGTCACTCTGACCCTGACAGCTCAGTCCCCCTCACCCTGACAGCTCTGTCCCCCTCACCCTGACAGCTCTGTCACTCTGACCCTGACAGCTCTGTCCCCCTCACCCTGACAGCTCTGTCCCCCTCACACTGACAGCTCTGTACCCCTCACCCTGACAGCTCTGTCCCCCTCACCCTGACAGCACTGTCACTCTGACCCTGACAGCTCTGTCCCCCTCACCCTGACAGCTCTGTCAGTCTGACCCTGACAGCTCTGTCCCCCTCACCCTGACAGCTCTGTCACTCTGACCCTGACAGCTCTGTCCCCCTCACCCTGACAGCTCTGTCCCCCTCACACTGACAGCTCTGTACCCCTCACCCTGACAGCTCTGTCCCCCTCACCCTGACAGCACTGTCACTCTGACCCTCACAGCTCTGCCCCCCTCACCCTGACAGCTCTGCCCCCCTCACCCTGACAGCTCTGTCACTCTGACCCTGACAGCTCTGTACCCCTCACCCTGACAGCTCTCTCCCCCTCACCCTGACAGCTCTGTCCCCCTCACCCTGACAGCTCTGTCCCCCTCACCCTGACAGCTCTGTCACTCTGACCCTGACAGCTCTGTCCCCCTCACCCTGAAAGCTCTGTCACTCTCACCCTGACAGCTCTGTCCCCCTCACCCAGACAGCTCTGTCACTCTGACCCTGACAGCTCTGTCCCCCTCACCCTGACAGATCTGTCCCCCTCACCCTGACAGCAATGTCACTGTGACCCTGACAACTCTGTACCCCTCACCCTGACAGCTCTCTCCCCCTCACCCTGACTGCTCTGTCCCCCTCACCCTGACAGCTCTGTCCCCCTCACCCTGACAGCTCTGTCACTCTGACCCTGACAGCTCTGTCACTCTCACCCTGACAGCTCTGTCCCCCTCACCCTGACAGCTCTGTCACTCTGTCCCTGACAGCTCTGTCACTCTCACCCTGACAGCTCTGTCCCCCTTACCCAGACAGCTCTGTCACCCTCACCCTTACAGCTCTGTCACTCTCACCCTGACAGCTCTGTCCCCCTCACCCTGACAGCTCTGTCCCCCTCACCCTGACAGCTCTGTCCCCCTCACAATGACAGCTCTGTCCCCCTCACCCTGACAGCTCTGTCCCCATCACCCTGACAGCTCTGTCCCCCTCACCCTGACAGCACTGTCACTCTGACCCTGACAGCTCTGTCCCCCTCACCCTGACAGCTGTCTCACTCTGACCCTCACAGCTCTGTTCCCCTCACGCTGACAGCTCTGTCCCCGTCACCCTGACAGCTCTGTCCCCCTCACCCTGACAGCTCTGTCCCCGTCCCCCTGACAGCTCTGTCCCCCTGACCCTCACAGCTCTGTCCCCCTCACCCTGACAGCTCTGTCCCCCTCACCCTGACAGCTCTGTCCCCCTCACCCTGACAGCTCTGTCCCCGTCACCCTGACAGCTCTATCCCCCTCACCCTGACAGCTCTGTCCCCCTCACCCTGACAGCTCTATCACTCTGACCCTGACAGCTCTGTCCCCCTCACCCTGACAGCTCTGGCCCCCTCACCCTGACAGCTCTGTCACTCTGACCCTGACAGCTCTGTCCCCCTCACCCTGACAGCTCTGTCCCCCTCACCCTGACAGCTCTGTCACTCTGACCCTCACAGCTCTGTCCCCCTCACCCTGACAGCTCTGTCCCCCTCACCCTGACAGCTCTGTCCCCGTCACCCTGACAGCTCTATCCCCCTCACCCTGACAGCTCTGTCCCCCTCACCCTGACAGCTCTGTCACTCTGACCGTGACAGCTCTGTCCCCCTCACCCTGACAGCTCTGTCCCCCTCACCCTGACAGCTCTGTCACTCTGACCCTCACAGCTCAGTCCCCCTCACCCTGACAGCTCTGTCCCCCTCTCCCTGACAGCTCTGTCACTCTGACCCTGACAGCTCTGTCCCCCTCACCCTGACAGCTCTGTCCCCCTCACCCTGACAGCTCTGTCCCCCTCACCCTGACAGCTCTGTCACTCTGACCCTGACAGCTCTGTCCCCCTCACCCTGACAGCTCTGTCACTCTGACGCTGACAGCTCTGTCCCCCTCACCCTGACAGCTCTGTCCCCCTCACCCTGACAGCTCTGTCTCCCTCACCCTGACAGCTCTGTCCCCCTCACCCTGACAGCTCTGTCACTCTGACCCTCACAGCTCAGTCCCCCTCTCCCTGACAGCTCTGTCCCCCTCACCCTGACAGCTCTGTCCCCATCACCCTGACAGCTCTGTCACTCTGACCCTGACAGCTCTGTCCCCGTCACCCTGACAGCTCTGTCCCCCTCACCCTGACAGCTCTATCTCCCTCACCCTGACAGCTGTATCACTCTGACCCTGACATCTCTGTCCCCCTCACCCTGACAGCTCTATCTCCCTCACCCTGACAGCTGTATCACTCTGACCCTGACAGCTCTGTCCCCGTCCCCCTGACAGCTCTGTCCCCGTCCCCCTGACAGCTCTGTCCCCGTCACCCTGACAGCTCTGTCCCCCTCACCCTGACAGCTCTGTCCCCGTCCCCCTGACAGCTCTGTCCCCCTGACCCTCACAGCTCTGTCCCCCTGACCCTCACAGCTCTGTCCCCCTCACCCTGACAGCTCTGTCCCCCTCACCCTGACAGCTCTGTCACCCTCACCCTGACAGCTGTGTCCCCCTCACCCTGACAGCACTGTCCCCCTCACCCTGACAGCTCTGTCACTCTGACTCTGACAGCTCTGTCCCCCTGACCCTGACAGCTCTGTCCCCCTCACCCTGACAGCTCTGTCCCCCTCACCCTGACAGCTCTGTCACTCTGACTCTGACAGCTCTGTCACTCTGACCCTGACAGCTCTGTCCCCCTCACCCTGACAGCTCTGTCCCCCTCACCCCGACAGCTCGGTCACTCTGACCCTGACAGCTCTGTCCCCCTCACCCTGACAGCTCTGTCCCCCTCACCCTGACAGCTCTGTCCCCCTCACCCTGACAGCTCAGTCCCCCTCACCCTGACAGCTCTGTCACTCTCACCCTGACAGCTCTGTCCCCCTCACCCTGACAGCTCAGTCCCCCTCACCCTGACAGCTCTGTCACTCTGACCCTGACAGCTCTGTCCCCCTCACCCTGACAGCTCTGTCCCCCTCACCCTGACAGCTCTGTCCCCCTCACCCTGACAGCTCTGTCCCCGTCACCCTGACAGCTCTATCCCCCTCACCCTGACAGCTCTGTCCCCCTCACCCTGACAGCTCTGTCCCCGTCCCCCTGACAGCTCAGACCCCCTGACCCTCACAGCTCTGTCCCCCTGACCCTCACAGCTCTGTCCCCCTCACCCTGACAGCTCTGTCCCCCTCACCCTGACAGCTGTGTCCCCCTCACCCTGACAGCACTGTCCCCCTCACCCTGACAGCTCTGTCCCCCTCACCCTGACAGCTCTGTCACTCTGACTCTGACAGCTCTGTCCCCCTGACCCTGACAGCTCTGTCCCCCTCACCCTGACAGCTCTGTCCCCCTCACCCTGACAGCTCTGTCACTCTGACTCTGACAGCTCTGTCACTCTGACCCTGACAGCTCTGTCCCCCTCACCCTGACAGCTCTGTCCCCCTCACCCCGACAGCTCGGTCACTCTGACCCTGACAGCTCTGTCCCCCTCACCCTGACAGCTCTGTCCCCCTCACCCTGACAGCTCTGTCCCCCTCACCCTGACAGCTCAGTCCCCCTCACCCTGACAGCTCTGTCACTCTGACCCTGACAGCTCTGTCCCCCTCACCCTGACAGCTCTGTCCCCCTCACCCTGACAGCTCTGTCCCCCTCACCCTGACAGCTCTGTCCCCGTCACCCTGACAGCTCTATCCCCCTCACCCTGACAGCTCTGTACCCCTCACCCTGACAGCTCTGTACCCCTCACCCTTACAGCTCTGTCCCCCTCACCCTGACAGCTCTGTCACTCTGACCCTGACAGCTCTGTCACTCTCACTCTGACAGCTCTGTCACTCTGACCCTGACAGCTCTGTCCCCCTCACCCTGACAGCTCTGTCCCCCTCACCCCGACAGCTCTGTCACTCTGACCCTGACAGCTCTGTCCCCCTCACCCTGACAGCTCTCTCCCCCTCACCCTGAAAGCTCTGTCACTCTGACCCTGCCAGCTCTGTCACTCTGACCCTGACAGCTCTGTCACTCTCACCCTGACAGCTCTGCCCCCCTCACCCTGACAGTTCTGTCCCCCTCACCCTGACAGCGCTGTCCCCCACACACTGACAGCTCTGTCCCCCTCACCCTGACAGCTCTGTCCCCCTCACCCTGACATCTCTGTCACTCGGACCCTGACAGCTCTGTCCCCCTCACCCTGACAGCTCTGTCCCCCACACACTGACAGCTCTGTCCCCCTCACCCTGAGAGCACTGTCACTCTCACCCTGACAGCTCTGCCCCCCTCACCCTGACAGTTCTGTCCCCCTCACCCTGACAGCGCTGTCCCCCTCACCCTGACAGCTCTGTCCCCCACACACTGACAGCTCTGTCCCCCTCACCCTGACAGCTCTGTCCCCCTCACCCTGACATCTCTGTCACTCGGACCCTGACAGCTCTGTCCCCCTCACCCTGACAGCTCTGTCCCCCACACACTGACAGCTCTGTCCCCCTCACCCTGAGAGCACTGTCACTCTGAGCCTGACAGATCTGTCCCCCTCACCCTGACAGCTCTGTCACTCGGACCCTGACAGCTCTGTCCCCCTCACCCTGAGAGCTCTGTCACTCTGACCCTGACAGCGCTGTCCCCCTCACCCTGACAGCTCTGTCCCCCTCACCCTGACAGCTCGGTCCCCCTCACCCTGACAGCTCTGTCCCCCTCACCCTGACAGCTCTGTCCCCCTCACCCTGACAGCTTTGCCTCCTCACACTGACAGCTCTGTCACTCTGACCCTGACAGATCTGACCCCTCACCCTGACAGCTCTATCTCCCTCACCCTGACAGCTGTATCACTCTGACCCTGACAGCTCTGTCCCCCTCACCCTGACAGCTCTGTCACTCACACCCTGAAAGCTCTGTCCCCCTCACCCTGACAGCTCTGTCCCCCTCACCCTGAGAGCTCTGTCCCCGTCACCCTGACAGCTCTGTCACTCTGACCCTGACAGCTCTGTCCCCCTGACCCTCACAGCTCTGTCCCCCTCCCCCTGACAGCTCTGTCCCCCTCACCCTGACAGCTCTGTCCCCCTCACCCTGACAGCTCTTTCCCCCTCACCCTGACAGCTCAGTCCCCCTCACCCTGACAGCTCTGTCCCCGTCCCCCTGACAGCTCTGTCCCCCTCACCCTGACAGCTCTGTCCCCGTCCCCCTGACAGCTCTGTCCCCCTGACCCTCACAGCTCTGTCCCCCTCACCCTGACAGCTCTGTCACTCTGACCCTGACAGCTCTGGCCCCCTCACCCTGACAGCTCTGTCACCCTCACCCTGACAGCTCTGTCCCCCTCACCCTGACAGCTCTGGCCCCCTCACCCTGACAGCTCTGTCACCCTCACCCTGACAGCTCTGTCCCCTTCACCCTGACAGCTCTGTCACTCTGACCCTGACAGCTCTGTCACTCTGACCGTGACATCTCTGTCCCCCTGACCCTGACAGCTCTGTCCCCCTCACCCTGACAGCTCTGTCACTCTCACCCTGACAGCTCTGTCCCCCTCACCCTGACAGCTCTGTCCCCCTCACCCTGAAAGCTCTGTCACTCTCACCCTGACAGCACTGTCAATCTGACCCTGACAGCTCTGTCAGTCTGACCCTCACATCTCTGCCTCCCTCACCCTGACAGCAATGTCACTCTGACCCTGACAACTCTGTACCCCTCACCCTGACAGCTCTGTCCCCCTCACCCTGACAGCTCTGTCCCCCTCACCCTGACAGCTCTGTCCCCCTCACCCTGACAGCTCTGTCTCCCTCACCCTGACAGCTCTGTCCCCCTCACCCTGACAGCTCTGTCACTCTGACCCTGACAGCTCTGTCACTCTGACCCTGACAGCTCTGTCTCCCTCACCCTGACAGCTCTGTCCCCCTCACCCTGACAGCTCTGTCTCCCTCACCCTGACAGCTCTGTCCCCCTCACCCTGACAGCTCTGTCACTCTGACCCTGACAGCTCTGTCCCCCTCACCCTGACAGCTCTGTCCCCCTCACCCTGACAGCAATGTCACTCTGACCCTGACAACTCTGTACCCCTCACCCTGACAGCTCTCTCCCCCTCACCCTGACAGCTCTGTCCCCCTCACCCTGACAGCTCTGTCCCCCTCACCCTGACAGCTCTGTCACTCTGACCCTGACAGCTCTCTCCCCCTCACCCTGACAGCTCTGTCCCCCTCACCCTGACAGCTCTGTCACTCTGACCCTGGCAGCTCTGTCACTCTCACCCTGATAGCTCTGTCCCCCTCACCCTGACAGCTCTGTCCCCGTCCCCCTGACAGCTCTGTCCCCCTGACCCTCACAGCTCTGTCCCCCTCACCCTGACAGCTCTATCTCCCTCACCCTGACAGCTCTGTCACTCTGTCCGTGACAGCTCTGTCCCCCTCACCCTGACAGCTCTGTCCCCCTCACCCTGACAGCTCTGTCACTCTGACCCTGACAGCTCTGTCACTCTGACCCTGACAGCTCTGTCCCCCTCACCCTGACAGCTCTGTCCCCCTCACCCTGACAGCTCTGTCCCCGTCACCCTGACAGCTCTATCCCCCTCACCCTGACAGCTCTGTCCCCCTCACCCTGACAGCTCTGGCCCCCTCACCCTGACAGCTCTGTCACTCTGACCCTGACAGCTCTGTCCCCCTCACCCTGACAGCTCTGTCCCCCTCACCCTGACAGCTCTGTCACTCTGACCCTCACAGCTCTGTCCCCCTCACCCTGACAGCTCTGTCCCCCTCACCCTGACAGCTCTGTCCCCGTCACCCTGACAGCTCTGTCCCCCTCACCCTGACAGCTCTGTCCCCCTCACCCTGACAGCTCTGTCACTCTGACCCTCACAGCTCTGTCCCCCTCACCGTGACAGCTCTGTCCCCCTCACCCTGACAGCTCTGTCCCCCTCACCCTGACAGCTCTGTCACTCTGACCCTCACAGCTCTGTCCCCATCACCCTGACAGCTCTGTCCCCCTCACCCTGACAGCTCTGCCCCCCTCACCCTGACAGCTCTGTCACTCTGACCCTGACAGCTCTGTCCCCTCACCCTGACACCTCTGTCACTCTGACCCTCACAGCTCAGTCCCCCTCTCCCTGACAGCTCTGTCCCCCTCACCCTGACAGCTCTGTCACTCTGACCCTGACAGCTCTGTCCCCCTCACCCTGACAGATCTGTCCCCCTCACCCTGACAGCACTGTCACTCTGACCCTGACAGCTCTGTCCCCGTCACCCTGACAGCTCTGTCCCCCTCACCCTGACAGCTCTGTCACTCTGACCCTCACAGCTCAGTCCCCCTCTCCCTGACAGCTCTGTCCCCCTCACCCTGACAGCTCTGTCACTCTGACCCTGACAGCTCTGTCCCCCTCACCCTGACAGATCTGTCCCCCTCACCCTGACAGCACTGTCACTCTGACCCTGACAGCTCTGTCCCCCACACCCTGACAGCTCTGACCCCCTTACCCTGACAGCTCTGTCCCCCTCACACTGACAGCTCTGTCCCCCTCACCCTGACAGCACTGTCACTCTGACCCTGACAGCTCTGTCCCCCTCACCCTGACAGCTCTGTCACTCTGACCCTGACAGCTCTGTCCCCCTCACCCTGACAGCTCTGTCCCCCTACCCCTGATAGCTCTGTCCCCCTCACCCTGACAGCTCTGTCCCCCTCACCCTGACAGCTCTGTCACTCTGACCCTGACAGCTCTGTCACTCTGACCCTGACAGCTCTGTCCCCCTAACCCTGACAGCTCTGTCCCCCTCACCCTGACAGCTCTGTCCCCCTCACCCTGACAGCTCTGTCCCCCTAACCCTGACAGCTCTGTCCCCCTCACCCTGACAGCTCTGTCCCCCTCACCCTGACAGCTCTGTCACTCTGACCCTGACAGCTCTGTCCCCCTCACCCTGACAGCTCAGTCCCCCTGACCCTGACAGCTCTGTCACTCTGACCCTGACAGCTCTGTCCCCCTCACCCTGACAGCTCTGTCACTCTCACCCTGACAGCTCTGTCACTCTGACCCTGACAGCTCTGTCCCCCTCACCCTGACAGATCTGTCCCCCTCACCCTGACAGCACTGTCACTCTGGCCCTGACAACTCTGTACCCCTCACCCTGACAGCTCTCTCCCCCTCACCCTGACAGCTCTGTCCCCCTCACCCTGACAGCTCTGTCCCCCTCACCCTGACAGCTCTGTCACTCTGACCCTGACAGCTCTGTCACTCTCACCCTGACAGCTCTGTCCCCCTCACCCTGACAGCTCTGTCCCCCTCACCCTGACAGCTCTGTCCCCCTCACAATGACAGCTCTGTCCCCCTCACGCTGACAGCTCTGTCCCCGTCACCCTGACAGCTCTGTCCCCCTGACCCTCACAGCTCTGTCCCCCTCCCCCTGACAGCTCTGTCCCCGTCACCCTGACAGCTCTGTCCCCCTCACCCTGACAGCTCTGTCCCCCTCACCCTGACAGCTCTGTCACTCTGACCGTGACAGCTCTGTCCCCCTCACCCTGACAGCTCTGGCCCCCTCACCCTGACAGCTCTGTCACTCTGACCCTGACAGCTCAGTCCCCCTCACCCTGACAGCTCTGTCCCCCTCTCCCTGACAGCTCTGCCACTCTGACCCTGACAGCTCTGTCCCCTCACCCTGACAGCTCTGTCACTCTGACCCTGACAGCTCTGTCCCCCTCACACTGACACCTCTGTACCCCTCACCCTGACAGCTCTGTCCCCCTCACCCTGACAGCACTGTCACTCTGACCCTGACAGCTCTGTCCCCCTCACCCTGACAGCTCTGTCACTCTGACCCTCACAGCTCTGTCCCCCTCACCCTGACAGCTCTGTCCCCCTCACCCTGACAGCTCTGTCCCCGTCACCCTGACAGCTCTGTCCCCCTCACCCTGACAGCTCTGTCCCCCTCACCCTGACAGCTCTGTCACTCTGACCCTCACAGCTCTGTCCCCCTCACCGTGACAGCTCTGTCCCCCTCACCCTGACAGCTCTGTCCCCCTCACCCTGACAGCTCTGTCACTCTGACCCTCACAGCTCTGTCCCCATCACCCTGACAGCTCTGTCCCCCTCACCCTGACAGCTCTGCCCCCCTCACCCTGACAGCTCTGTCACTCTGACCCTGACAGCTCTGTCCCCTCACCCTGACACCTCTGTCACTCTGACCCTCACAGCTCAGTCCCCCTCTCCCTGACAGCTCTGTCCCCCTCACCCTGACAGCTCTGTCACTCTGACCCTGACAGCTCTGTCCCCCTCACCCTGACAGATCTGTCCCCCTCACCCTGACAGCACTGTCACTCTGACCCTGACAGCTCTGTCCCCGTCACCCTGACAGCTCTGTCCCCCTCACCCTGACAGCTCTGTCACTCTGACCCTCACAGCTCAGTCCCCCTCTCCCTGACAGCTCTGTCCCCCTCACCCTGACAGCTCTGTCACTCTGACCCTGACAGCTCTGTCCCCCTCACCCTGACAGATCTGTCCCCCTCACCCTGACAGCACTGTCACTCTGACCCTGACAGCTCTGTCCCCCACACCCTGACAGCTCTGACCCCCTTACCCTGACAGCTCTGTCCCCCTCACACTGACAGCTCTGTCCCCCTCACCCTGACAGCACTGTCACTCTGACCCTGACAGCTCTGTCCCCCTCACCCTGACAGCTCTGTCACTCTGACCCTGACAGCTCTGTCCCCCTCACCCTGACAGCTCTGTCCCCCTACCCCTGATAGCTCTGTCCCCCTCACCCTGACAGCTCTGTCCCCCTCACCCTGACAGCTCTGTCACTCTGACCCTGACAGCTCTGTCACTCTGACCCTGACAGCTCTGTCCCCCTAACCCTGACAGCTCTGTCCCCCTCACCCTGACAGCTCTGTCCCCCTCACCCTGACAGCTCTGTCCCCCTAACCCTGACAGCTCTGTCCCCCTCACCCTGACAGCTCTGTCCCCCTCACCCTGACAGCTCTGTCACTCTGACCCTGACAGCTCTGTCCCCCTCACCCTGACAGCTCAGTCCCCCTGACCCTGACAGCTCTGTCACTCTGACCCTGACAGCTCTGTCCCCCTCACCCTGACAGCTCTGTCACTCTCACCCTGACAGCTCTGTCACTCTGACCCTGACAGCTCTGTCCCCCTCACCCTGACAGATCTGTCCCCCTCACCCTGACAGCACTGTCACTCTGGCCCTGACAACTCTGTACCCCTCACCCTGACAGCTCTCTCCCCCTCACCCTGACAGCTCTGTCCCCCTCACCCTGACAGCTCTGTCCCCCTCACCCTGACAGCTCTGTCACTCTGACCCTGACAGCTCTGTCACTCTCACCCTGACAGCTCTGTCCCCCTCACCCTGACAGCTCTGTCCCCCTCACCCTGACAGCTCTGTCCCCCTCACAATGACAGCTCTGTCCCCCTCACGCTGACAGCTCTGTCCCCGTCACCCTGACAGCTCTGTCCCCCTGACCCTCACAGCTCTGTCCCCCTCCCCCTGACAGCTCTGTCCCCGTCACCCTGACAGCTCTGTCCCCCTCACCCTGACAGCTCTGTCCCCCTCACCCTGACAGCTCTGTCACTCTGACCGTGACAGCTCTGTCCCCCTCACCCTGACAGCTCTGGCCCCCTCACCCTGACAGCTCTGTCACTCTGACCCTGACAGCTCAGTCCCCCTCACCCTGACAGCTCTGTCCCCCTCTCCCTGACAGCTCTGCCACTCTGACCCTGACAGCTCTGTCCCCTCACCCTGACAGCTCTGTCACTCTGACCCTGACAGCTCTGTCCCCCTCACACTGACACCTCTGTACCCCTCACCCTGACAGCTCTGTCCCCCTCACCCTGACAGCACTGTCACTCTGACCCTGACAGCTCTGTCCCCCTCACCCTGACAGATCTGTCCCCCTCACCCTGACAGCACTGTCACTCTGACCCTGACAGCTCTGTCAGTCTGACCCTCACAGCTCTGCCCCCCTCACCCTGACAGCTCTGTCACTCTGACCCTCACAGCTCAGTCCCCCTCTCCCTGACAGCTCTGTCCCCCTCTCCCTGACAGCTCTGTCCCCCTCACCCTGACAGCTCTGTCACTCTGACCCTGACAGCTCTGTCCCCCTCACCCTGACAGCACTGTCACTCTGACCCTGACAGCTCTGTCCCCCTCACCCTGACAGCTCTGTCACTCTGACCCTGACAGCTCTGTCCCCCACACCCTGACAGCTCTGACCCCCTCACACTGACAGCTCTGTCCCCCTCACACTGACAGCTCTGTCCCCCTCACCCTGACAGCACTGTCACTCTGACCCTGACAGCTCTGTCCCCCTCACCCTGACAGCTCTGTCACTCTGACCCTGACAGCTCTGTCCCCCTCACCCTGACAGCTCTGTCCCCCTACCCCTGATAGCTCTGTCCCCCTCACCCTGACAGCTCTGTCCCCCTCACCCTGACAGCTCTGTCATTCTGACCCTGACAGCTCTGTCCCCCTAACCCTGACAGCTCTGTCCCCCTCACCCTGACAGCTCTGTCCCCCTCACCCTGACAGCTCTGTCCCCCTCACCCTGACAGCTCTGTCCCCCTAACCCTGACAGCTCTGTCCCCCTCACCCTGACAGCTCTGTCCCCCTCACCCTGACAGCTCTGTCACTCTGACCCTGACAGCTCTGTCCCCCTCACCCTGACAGCTCAGTCCCCCTGACCCTGACAGCTCTGTCACTCTGACCCTGACAGCTCTGTCCCCCTCACCCTGACAGCTCTGTCACTCTCACCCTGACAGCTCCGTCACTCTGACCCTGACAGCTCTGTCCCCCTCACCCTGACAGATCTGTCCCCCTCACCCTGACAGCACTGTCAATCTGGCCCTGACAACTCTGTACCCCTCACCCTGACAGCTCTCTCACCCTCAACCTGACAGCTCTGTCCCCCTCACCCTGACAGCTCTGTCCCCCTCACCCTGACAGCTCTGTCACTCTCACCCTGACAGCTCTGTCCCCCTCACCCTGACAGCTCTGTCCCCCTCACCCTGACAGCTCTGTCCCCCTCACAATGACAGCTCTGTCCCCCTCACGCTGACAGCTCTGTCCCCGTCACCCTGACAGCTCTGTCCCCCTGACCCTCACAGCTCTGTCCCCCTCCCCCTGACAGCTCTGTCCCCGTCACCCTGACAGCTCTGTCCCCCTCACCCTGACAGCTCTGTCCCCCTCACCCTGACAGCTCTGTCCCCGTCACCCTGACAGCTCTGTCACTCTGACCGTGACAGCTCTGTCCCCCTCACCCTGACAGCTCTGTCTCCCTCACCCTGACAGCTCTGGCCCCCTCACCCTGACAGCTCTGTCACTCTGACCCTGACAGCTCTGTCCCCCTCTCCCTGACAGCTCTGTCACTCTGACCCTGACAGCTCTGTCCCCCTCACACTGACAGCAATGTACCCCTCACCCTGACAGCTCTGTCCCCCTCACCCTGACAGCACTGTCACTCTGACCCTGACAGCTCTGTCCCCCTCACCCTGACAGATCTGTCCCCCTCACCCTGACAGCACTGTCACTCTGACCCTGACAGCTCTGTCAGTCTGACCCTCACAGCTCTGCCCCCCTCACCCTGACAGCTCTGTCACTCTGACCCTGACAGCTCTGTCCCCCCCACCCTGACAGCTCTGTCCCCCTGACCCTCACAGCTCTGTCCCCCTCACCCTGACAGCTCTGTCACTCTCACCCTGACAGCTCTGTCCCCCTCACCCTGACAGCTCTGTCACTCTGACCCTCACAGCTCTGTCCCCCTCACCCTGACAGCTCTGTCACTCTCACCCTGACAGCTCTGTCCCCCTCACCCTGACAGCTCTGTCACTCTGACCCTCACAGCTCTGTCACTCTCACCCTGACAGCTCTGTCCCCCTCACCCAGACAGCTCTGTCACTCTGACCCTGACAGCTCTGTCCCCCTCACCCTGACAGATCTGTCCCCCTCACCCTGACAGCTCTGTCCCCCTCACCCTGACAGCTCTGTCCCCCTCACCCTGACAGCTCTGTCCCCCTCACCCTGACAGCTCTGCCCCCCTCACCCTGACAGCTCTCTCCCCCTCACCCTGACTGCTCTGTCCCCCTCACCCTGACAGCTCTGTCCCCCTCACCCTGACAGCTCTGTCACTCTCACCGTGACAGCTCTGTCCCCCTCACCCTGACAGCTCTGTCACTCTGACCCTGACAGCTCTGTCACCCTCACCCTTACAGCTCTGTCACTCTGACCCTGACAGCTCTGTCACTCTGACCCTGACAGCTCTGTCCCCCTCACCCAGACAGCTCTGTCACCCTCACCCTGACAGCTCTGTCCCCCTCACCCTGACAGCTCTGTCCCCCTCACAATGACAGCTCTGTCCCCCTCACCCTGACAGCTCTGTCCCCATCACCCTAACAGCTCTGTCCCCCTCACCCTGACAGCACTGTCACTCTGACCCTGACAGCTCTGTCCCCCTCACCCTGACAGCTGTATCAGTCTGACCCTCACAGCTCTGTTCCCCTCACGCTGACAGCTCTGTCCCCGTCACCCTGACAGCTCTGTCCCCCTCACCCTGACAGCTCTGTCCCCGTCCCCCTGACAGCTCTGTCCCCCTGACCCTCACAGCTCTGTCCCCCTCACCCTGACAGCTCTGTCCCCCTCACCCTGACAGCTCTGTCCCCCTCACCCTGACAGCTCTGTCCCCGTCACCCTGACAGCTCTATCCCCCTCACCCTGACAGCTCTGTCCCCCTCACCCTGACAGCTCTGTCACTCTGACCCTGACAGCTCTGTCCCCCTCACCCTGACAGCTCTGGCCCCCTCACCCTGACAGCTCTGTCACTCTGACCCTGACAGCTCTGTCCCCCTCACCCTGACAGCTCTGTCCCCCTCACCCTGACAGCTCTGTCACTCTGACCCTCACAGCTCTGTCCCCCTCACCCTGACAGCTCTGTCCCCCTCACCCTGACAGCTCTGTCCCCGTCACCCTGACAGCTCTATCCCCCTCACCCTGACAGCTCTGTCCCCCTCACCCTGACAGCTCTGTCACTCTGACCGTGACAGCTCTGTCCCCCTCACCCTGACAGCTCTGTCCCCCTCACCCTGACAGCTCTGTCACTCTGACCCTCACAGCTCAGTCCCCCTCACCCTGACAGCTCTGTCCCCCTCTCCCTGACAGCTCTGTCACTCTGACCCTGACAGCTCTGTCCCCCTCACCCTGACAGCTCTGTCCCCCTCACCCTGACAGCTCTGTCCCCCTCACCCTGACAGCTCTGTCACTCTGACCCTGACAGCTCTGTCCCCCTCACCCTGACAGCTCTGTCACTCTGACGCTGACAGCTCTGTCCCCCTCACCCTGACAGCTCTGTCCCCCTCACCCTGACAGCTCTGTCTCCCTCACCCTGACAGCTCTGTCCCCCTCACCCTGACAGCTCTGTCACTCTGACCCTCACAGCTCAGTCCCCCTCTCCCTGACAGCTCTGTCCCCCTCAACCTGACAGCTCTGTCCCCATCACCCTGACAGCTCTGTCACTCTGACCCTGACAGCTCTGTCCCCGTCACCCTGACAGCTCTGTCCCCCTCACCCTGACAGCTCTATCTCCCTCACCCTGACAGCTGTATCACTCTGACCCTGACATCTCTGTCCCCCTCACCCTGACAGCTCTATCTCCCTCACCCTGACAGCTGTATCACTCTGACTCTGACAGCTCTGTCCCCGTCCCCCTGACAGCTCTGTCCCCGTCCCCCTGACAGCTCTGTCCCCGTCACCCTGACAGCTCTGTCCCCCTCACCCTGACAGCTCTGTCCCCGTCCCCCTGACAGCTCTGTCCCCCTGACCCTCACAGCTCTGTCCCCCTCACCCTGACAGCTCTGTCCCCCTCACCCTGACAGCTCTGTCCCCCTCACCCTGACAGCTGTGTCCCCCTCACCCTGACAGCACTGTCCCCATCACCCTGACAGCTCTGTCACTCTGACTCTGACAGCTCTGTCCCCCTGACCCTGACAGCTCTGTCCCCCTCACCCTGACAGCTCTGTCCCCCTCACCCTGACAGCTCTGTCACTCTGACTCTGACAGCTCTGTCACTCTGACCCTGACAGCTCTGTCCCCCTCACCCTGACAGCTCTGTCCCCCTCACCCCGACAGCTCGGTCACTCTGACCCTGACAGCTCTGTCCCCCTCACCCTGACAGCTCTGTCCCCCTCACCCTGACAGCTCAGTCCCCCTCACCCTGACAGCTCTGTCCCCCTCACCCTGACAGCTCTGTCACTCTGACCCTGACAGCTCTGTCCCCCTCACCCTGACAGCTGTGTCCCCCTCACCCTGACAGCACTGTCTCCCTCACCCTGACAGCTCTGTCACTCTGACCCTGACAGCTCTGTCCCCCTCACACTGACAGCTCAGTCCCCCTCACCCTGACAGCTCTGTCACTCTGACCCTGACAGCTCTGTCCCCCTCACCCTGACAGCTCTGTCCCCCTCACCCTGACAGCTCTGTCCCCCTCACCCTGACAGCTCTGTCACTCTGACCCTGACAGCTCTGTCCCCCTCACCCTGACAGCTGTGTCCCCCTCACCCTGACAGCACTGTCTCCCTCACCCTGACAGCTCTGTCACTCTGACTCTGACAGCTCTGTCCCCCTGACCCTGACAGCTCTGTCCCCCTCACCCTGACAGCTCTGTCCCCCTCACCCCGACAGCTCGGTCACTCTGACCCTGACAGCTCTGTCCCCCTCACCCTGACAGCTCTGTCCCCCTCACCCTGACAGCTCTGTCCCCCTCACCCTGACAGCTCAGTCCCCCTCACCCTGACAGCTCTGTCACTCTGACCCTGACAGCTCTGTCCCCCTCACCCTGACAGCTCTGTCCCCCTCTTCCTGACAGCTCTGTCCCCCTCACCCTGACAGCTCTGTCCCCGTCACCCTGACAGCTCTATCCCCCTCACCCTGACAGCTCTGTCCCCCTCACCCTGACAGCTCTGTCCCCCTCACCCTGACAGCTCTGTCCCCGTCACCCTGACAGCTCTGTCACTCTGACCCTGACAGCTCTGTCACTCTGACCCTGACAGCTCTGTCCCCCTCACCCTGACAGCTCTGTCCCCCTCACCCTGACAGCTCTGTCCCCCTCACCCTGACAGCTCTGTCCCCGTCACCCTGACAGCTCTGTCACTCTGACCCTGACAGCTCTGTCACTCGGACCCTGACAGCTCTGTCCCCCTCACCCTGACAGCTCTGTCCCCCTCACCCTGACAGCTCTGTCACTCTCACCCTGACAGCTCTGTCCCCCTCACCCTGACAGCTCTGTCACTCTGACCCTGACAGCTCTGTACCCCTCACCCTGACAGCTCTGTACCCCTCACCCTTACAGCTCTGTCCCCCTCACCCTGACAGCTCTGTCACTCTGACCCTGACAGCTCTGTCACTCTCACTCTGACAGCTCTGTCACTCTGACCCTGACAGCTCTGTCCCCCTCACCCTGACAGCTCTGTCCCCCTCACCCCGACAGCTCTGTCACTCTGACCCTGACAGCTCTCTCCCCCTCACCCTGAAAGCTCTGTCACTCTGACCCTGCCAGCTCTGTCACTCTGACCCTGACAGCTCTGTCACTCTCACCCTGACAGCTCTGCCCCCCTCACCCTGACAGTTCTGTCCCCCTCACCCTGACAGCGCTGTCCCCCTCACCCTGACAGCTCTGTCCCCCACACACTGACAGCTCTGTCCCCCTCACCCTGACAGCTCTGTCCCCCTCACCCTGACATCTCTGTCACTCGGACCCTGACAGCTCTGTCCCCCTCACCCTGACAGCTCTGTCCCCCACACACTGACAGCTCTGTCCCCCTCACCCTGAGAGCACTGTCACTCTGACCCTGACAGCTCTGTCCCCCTCACCCTGAGAGCACTGTCACTCTGAGCCTGACAGATCTGTCCCCCTCACCCTGACAGCTCTGTCACTCGGACCCTGACAGCTCTGTCCCCCTCACCCTGAGAGCTCTGTCACTCTGACCCTGACAGCGCTGTCCCCCTCACCCTGACAGCTTTGCCTCCTCACACTGACAGCTCTGTCACTCTGACCCTGACAGATCTGACCCCTCACCCTGACAGCTCTATCTCCCTCACCCTGACAGCTGTATCACTCTGACCCTGACAGCTCTGTCCCCCTCACCCTGACAGCTCTGTCACTCACACCCTGACAGCTCTGTCCCCCTCACCCTGACAGCTCTGTCCCCCTCTCCCTGAGAGCTCTGTCCCCGTCACCCTGACAGCTCTGTCACTCTGACCCTGACAGCTCTGTCCCCCTGACCCTCACAGCTCTGTCCCCCTCCCCCTGACAGCTCTGTCCCCCTCACCCTGACAGCTCTGTCCCCCTCACCCTGACAGCTCAGTCCCCCTCACCCTGACAGCTCTGTCCCCGTCCCCCTGACAGCTCTGTCCCCCTCACCCTGACAGCTCTGTCCCCGTCCCCCTGACAGCTCTGTCCCCCTGACCCTCACAGCTCTGTCCCCCTCACCCTGACAGCTCTGTCCCCCTCACCCTGACAGCTCTGTCACTCTGACCCTGACAGCTCTGACCCCCTCACCCTGACAGCTCTGGCCCCCTCACCCTGACAGCTCTGTCACCCTCACCCTGACAGCTCTGTCCCCCTCACCCTGACAACTCTGGCCCCCTCACCCTGACAGCTCTGTCACCCTCACCCTGACAGCTCTGTCCCCTTCACCCTGACAGCTCTGTCACTCTGACCCTGACAGCTCTGTCACTCTGACCGTGACATCTCTGTCCCCCTGACCCTGACAGCTCTGTCCCCCTCACCCTGACAGCTCTGTCACTCTCACCCTGACAGCTCTGTCCCCCTCACCCTGACAGCTCTGTCCCCCTCACCCTGAAAGCTCTGTCACTCTCACCCTGACAGCACTGTCAATCTGACCCTGACAGCTCTGTCAGTCTGACCCTCACATCTCTGCCTCCCTCACCCTGACAGCAATGTCACTCTGACCCTGACAACTCTGTACCCCTCACCCTGACAGCTCTGTCCCCCTCACCCTGACAGCTCTGTCCCCCTCACACTGACAGCTCTGTCACTCTCACCCTGACAGCTCTGTCCCCCTCACCCTGACAGCTCTGTCCCCCTCACCCTGACAGCTCTGTCTCCCTCACCCTGACAGCTCTGTCCCCCTCACCCTGACAGCTCTGTCTCCCTCACCCTGACAGCTCTGTCCCCCTCACCCTGACAGCTCTGTCCCCCTCACCCTGACAGCTCTGTCCCCCTCACCCTGACAGCTCTGTCCCCCTCACACTGACAGCTCTGTCACTCTGACCCTGACAGCTCTGTCCCCCTCACACTGACAGCTCTGTCCCCCTCACCCTGACAGCTCTGTCCCCCTCACCCTGACAGCTCTGTCACTCTGACCCTGACAGCTCTGTCCCCCTCACCCTGACAGCTCTGTCCCCCTCACCCTGACAGCAATGTCACTCTAACCCTGACAACTCTGTACCCCTCACCCTGACAGCTCTCTCCCCCTCACCCTGACAGCTCTGTCCCCCTCACCCTGACAGCTCTGTCCCCCTCACCCTGACAGCTCTGTCACTCTGACCCTGACAGCTCTCTCCCCCTCACCCTGACAGCTCTGTCCCCCTCACCCTGACAGCTCTGTCACTCTGACCCTGGCAGCTCTGTCACTCTCACCCTGATAGCTCTGTCCCCCTCACCCTGACAGCTCTGTCCCCGTCCCCCTGACAGCTCTGTCCCCCTGACCCTGACAGCTCTGTCCCCCTCACCCTGACAGCTCTGTCCCCCTCACCCTGACAGCTCTGTCCCCCTCACCCTTACAGCTCTGTCACTCTGACCCTGACAGCTCTGTCACTCTGACCCTGACAGCTCAGTCCCCCTCACCCTGACAGCTCTGTCACTCTGACCCTGACAGCTCTGTCCCCCTCACACTGACAGCTCTGTCACTCTGACCCTCACAGCTCAGTCCCCCTCACCCTGACAGCTCTGTCACTCTGACCCTGACAGCTCTGTCCCCCTCACCCTGACAGCTCTGTCACTCTGACCCTGACAGCTCTGTCCCCCTCACCCTGACAGCTCTGTCACTCTCACCCTGACAGCTCTGTCCCCCTCACACTGACAGCACTGTCCCCCTCACCCTGACAGCTCTGTCCCCCTCACACTGACAGCACTGTCCCCCTCACCCTGAGCGCTCTGTCACTCTGACCCTGACAGCTCTGTCACTCTGACCCTGACAGCTCTGTCCCCCTCACCCTGACAGCTCTGTCACTCTGACCCTGACAGCTCTGTCACTCTCACCCTGACAGCTCTGTCCCCCTCACACTGACAGCACTGTCCCCCTCACCCTGACAGCTCTGTCCGCCTCACCCTGGCAGCTCTGTCCCCCTGACAGCTCTGTCCCCCTGACAGCTCTGTAGCCATCCCCCTGACAGCTCTGTCACTCTGACCCTGACAGCTCTGTCACTCTGACCCTGACAGCTCTGTCCCCCTCACACTGACAGCACTGTCACTCTGACCCTGACAGCTCTGTCTCCCTCACCCTGACAGCTCTGTCCCCCTCACCCTGACAGCTCTGTCCCCCTCACCCTGACAGCACTGTCACTCTGACCCTGAC
The DNA here is from genome assembly GCF_047496885.1 of Scyliorhinus torazame. Lineage (NCBI taxonomy): Eukaryota > Metazoa > Chordata > Chondrichthyes > Carcharhiniformes > Scyliorhinidae > Scyliorhinus > Scyliorhinus torazame. The sequence goes on along the minus strand of NC_092738.1, from coordinate 24,360,806 downwards.
AGCTCTGTCTCCCTCACCCTGACAGCTCTGTCCCCCTCACCCTGACAGCTCTGTCCCCCTCACCCTGACAGCACTGTCACTCTGACCCTGACAGCTCTGTCTCCCTCACCCTGACAGCTCTCTCCCCCTCACCCTGACAGCTCTGTCCCCCTCACCCTGACAGCTCTGACCCCCTCACCCTGACAGCTCTGTCCCCCTCACCCTGACAGCTCTGTCCCCCTCACCCTGACAGCTCTGTCCCCCTCACCCTGACAGCTCTGCCCCCCTCACCCTGACAGCTCTGTCCCCCTCACCCTGACAGCTCTGTCCCCCTCACCCTGACAGCTCTGTCACTCTGAGCCTGACAGATCTGTCCCCCTCACCCTGACAGCTCTGTCCCCCTCACCCTGACAGCTCTGTCACTCTCACCCTGACAGCTCTGTCTCCGTCACCCCGACAGCTCTGTCCCCCTCACCCTGACAGCTCTGTCACTCTCACCCTGACAGCTCTGTCACCCTCACCCTGACAGCTCAGTCCCCCTCACCCTGACAGCTCTGTCCCCCTCACCCTGACAGCTCTGTCACTCTGACCCTGACAGCTCTGTCACTCTGACCCTGACAGCTCTGTCCCCCTCACCCTGACAGCTCTGTCCCCCTCACCCTGACAGCTCTGTCCCCGTCACCCTGACAGCTCTGTCCCCCTCCCCCTGACAGCTCTGACCCCCTCACCCTGACAGCTCTGTCCCCCTCACCCTGACAGCTCTGTCCCCCTCACCCTGACAGCTCTGTCACTCTGACCCTGACAGCTCTGTCACTCTCACCCTGACAGCTCTGTCACTCTGACCCTGACAGCTCTGTCCCCCTCACCCTGACAGCTCTGTCCCCCTCACCCTGACAGCTCTGTCACTCTGACCCTGACAGCTCTGTCCCCCTCACACTGACATATCTGTCCCCCTCACCCTGACAGCTCAGTCCCCCTCACCCTGACAGCTCTGTCACTCTGACCCTGACAGCTCTGTCCCCCTCACCCTGTCAGCTCTGTCCCCCTCACCCTGGCAGCTCTGTCCCCCTCACCCTGACAGCTCTGTCCCCCTCACCCTGACAGCTCTGTCCCCGTCACCCTGACAGCTCTGTCACTCTGACCCTGACAGCTCTGTCCCCCTCACCCTGACAGCTCTGTCCCCCTCACCCTGACAGCTCTGTCCCCGTCACCCTGACAGCTCTGTCACTCTGACCCTGATAGCTCTGTCCCCCTCACCCTGACAGCTCTGTCCCCCTCACCCTGAGAGACGGGCCTTTTGAATTGGGGAAAATTTTGCGGCGGTCTCTGAGGTGCAAGAAAACTATACCAAACCTCTCAATCACAGCAATGGCCCCAAATATTACACCTGCCGACACTAACCATCTGAGCTCAATATCATTGTGTGCTGCAGAAGGCAGATGGAAGTATCTCCCCGTTGTGCTCAGACACACGAGACATGGAGGTAATTCCTGGTGTCTGAACCAATAGATTGCCAACCTGAATGTATTCCACACTCTGGGCTCGATTCTCCGCATGCTGACGCTGAAATTGCGTTGGGCGACAGACCGGAGAATCCAAGTTTCCGACGAAAGCTTTCGCGACTCCCACTCCAAACCGCCGTTCTCGCCGAGTACGCCGCGCCAAGTATCGACGGCCTCAGGACATTGGCTGAGGCCGGCCCCCCCCCCCCACCCCGATGCTCCGCCCCCGACGGCCGAGTTCCCAAAGGCGTGCGTCTGTCATACAGGCAGTACTGAGGGAGTGCCGCACTGTCAGAGGGGCAGTACTGAGGGAGTGCCGCACTGTCAGAGGGTCAGTACTGAGGGAGTGCCGCACTGTCAGAGGGTCAGTGCTGAGGGAGTGCCGCACTGTCAGAGGGTCAGTACTGAGGGAGTGCCGCACTGTCAGAGGGTCAGTACTGAGGGAGTGCCGCACTGTCAGAGGGTCAGTACTGAGGGAGTGCCGCACTGTCAGAGGGTCAGTACTGAGGGAGCGCCGCACTGTCAGAGGGTCAGTGCTGAGGGAGTGCTGCACTGTCAGAGGGTCAGTACTGAGGGAGTGCCGCACTGTCAGAGGGTCAGTGCTGAGGGAGTGCTGCACTGTCAGAGGGTCAGTACTGAGGGAGTGCTGCACTGTCAGAGGATCAGTACTGAGGGAGTGCTGCACTGTCAGAGTGTCAGTACTGAGGGAGTGCTGCACTGTCAGAGGGTCAGTACTGAGGGAGTGCCGCACTGTCAGAGGGTCAGTACTGAGGGAGAGCCGCACTGTCAGAGGGTCAGTACTGAGGGAGTGCCGCACTGTCAGAAGGTCAGTACTGAGGGAGCGCCGCACTGTCGGAGGGTCAGTACTGAGGGAGTGCTGCACTGTCAGAGGGTCAGTACTGAGGGAGTGCCGCACTGTCAGAGGGTCAGTACTGAGGGAGTGCTGCACTGTCAGAGGGTCAGTACTGAGGGAGTGCTGCACTGTCAGAGGGTCAGTGTTGAGGGAGTGCTGCACTGTCAGAGGGTCAGTGCTGAGGGAGTTCCGCACTGTCAGAGGGTCAGTACTGAGGGAGTGCTGCACTGTCAGAGGGTCAGTGCTGAGGGAGTGCCGCACTGTCAGAGGGTCAGTACTGAGGGAGTGCTGCACTGTCAGAGGGTCAGTGCTGAGGGAGTGCTGCACTGTCAGAGGGTCAGTACTGAGGGAGTGCTGCACTGTCAGAGGATCAGTACTGAGGGAGTGCTGCACTGTCAGAGGGTCAGTACTGAGGGAGTGCTGCACTGTCAGAGGATCAATGCTGAGAGAGTGCTGCACTGTCAGAGGGTCAGTACTGAGGGTGCCACACTGTCAGAGGGTCAGTACTGAGGGAGTGCTGCACTGTCAGAGGGTCAGTACTGAGAGAGTGCTGTACTGTCAGAGGGTCAGTACTGAGGGAGTGCTGCACTGTCAGAGGGTCAGTGCTGAGGGAGTGCTGCACTGTCAGAGGGTCAGTACTGAGGGAGTGCTGCACTGTCAGAGGGTCAGTACTGAGGGAGTGCTTCACTGTCAGAGGGTCAGTACTGAGGGAGTGCTGCACTGTCAGTTGGTCAGTACTGAGTGAGTGCTGAACTGTCAGAGGGTCAGTACTGAGGGAGTGCTGCACTGTCAGAGGGTCAGTACTGAGGGAGTGCCGCACTGTCAGAGGGTCAGTACTGAGTGAGTGCTGCACTGACAGAGGGTCAGTACTGAGGGAGTGCTGCACTGTCAGGGGGTCAGTACTGAGGGAGTGCTGCACTGTCAGAGGGTCAGTACTGAGGGAGTGCTGCACTGACAGAGGGTCAGTACTGAGGGAGTGCTGCACTGTCAGAGGGTCAGTACTGAGGGAGTGCTGCACTGTCAGGGGGTCAGTACTGAGGGAGTGCTGCACTGTCAGAGGGTCAGTACTGAGGGAGTGCTACACTGTCAGAGGGTCAGTACTGAGGGAGTGCCGCACTGTCAGAGGGTCAGTACTGAGGGAGTGCTGCACTGTCAGAGGGTCAGTACTGAGGGAGTGCTGCATTGTCAGAGGGTCAGTACTGAGGGAATGCTGCACTGTCAGAGGGTCAGTACTGAGTGAGTGCTGAACTGTCAGAGGGTCAGTACTGAGGGAGTGCTGCACTGTCAGAGGGTCAGTACTGAGGGAGTGCCGCACTGTCAGAGGGTCAGTACTGAGTGAGTGCTGCACTGACAGAGGGTCAGTACTGAGGGAGTGCCGCACTGTCAGGGGGTCAGTACTGAGGGAGTGCTGCACTGTCAGAGGGTCAGTACTGAGGGAGTACTGCACTGACAGAGGGTCAGTACTGAGGGAGTGCTGCACTGTCAGAGGGTCAGTACTGAGGAAGTGCTGCACTGTCAGAGGGTCAGTACTGAGGGATTGCTGCACTGTCAGAGGGTCAGTACTGAGGGAGTGCTGCACTGACAGAGGGTCAGTACTGAGGGAGTGCTGCACTGTCAGAGGGTCAGTACTGAGGGAGTGCTGCACTGTCAGGGGGTCAGTACTGAGGGAGTGCTGCACTGTCAGAGGGTCAGTACTGAGGGAGTGCTGCACTGTCAGAGGGTCAGTACTGAGGGAGTGCCGCACTGTCAGAGGGTCAGTACTGAGGGAGTGCTGCACTGTCAGAGGGTCAGTACTGAGGGAGTGCTGCACTGTCAGAGGGTCAGTACTGAGGGAATGCTGCACTGTCAGAGGGTCAGTACTGAGTGAGTGCTGAACTGTCAGAGGGTCAGTACTGAGGGAGTGCTGCACTGTCAGAGGGTCAGTACTGAGGGAGTGCCGCACTGTCAGAGGGTCAGTACTGAGTGAGTGCTGCACTGACAGAGGGTCAGTACTGAGGGAGTGCCGCACTGTCAGGGGGTCAGTACTGAGGGAGTGCTGCACTGTCAGAGGGTCAGTACTGAGGGAGTGCTGCACTGACAGAGGGTCAGTACTGAGGGAGTGCTGCACTGTCAGAGGGTCAGTACTGAGGAAGTGCTGCACTGTCAGAGGGTCAGTACTGAGTGAGTGCCGCACTGTCAGAGGGTCAGTACTGAGGGAGTGCCGCACTGTCAGAGGGTCAGTACTGAGTGAGTGCAGCACTGTCAGAGGGTCAGTACTGAGTGAGTGCCGCACTGTCAGAGGGTCAGTACTGAGGGAGTGTTGCACTGTCAGAGGGTCAGTACTGAGGGAGTGCTGCACTGTCAGAGGGTCAGTACTGAGGGAGTGCTGCACTGTCAGAGGGTCAGTACTGAGGAAGTGCTGCACTGTCAGAGGGTCAGTACTGAGTGAGTGCCGCACTGTCAGAGGGTCAGTACTGGGTGAGTGCTGCACTGTCAGAGGGTCAGTGCTGAGGGAGAGCCGCACTGTCAGAGGGTCAGTACTGAGGGAGTGCCGCACTGTTAGAGGGTCAGTACTGAGGGAGTGCTGCACTGTCAGAGGGTCAGTACTGAGGGAGTGTTGCACTGTCAGAGGGTCAGTACTGAGGGAGTGCTGCACTGTCAGAGGGTCAGTACTGAGGGAGTGCTGCACTGTCAGAGGGTCAGTACTGAGGAAGTGCTGCACTGTCAGAGGGTCAGTACTGAGTGAGTGCCGCACTGTCAGAGGGTCAGTACTGAGTGAGTGCCGCACTGTCAGAGGGTCAGTACTGAGTGAGTGCCGCACTCTCTCTGAAGACCGATGCCCATGAAACTGTTTTGAAGGCTAAGCGAGCCCTCTGCCAACAGCATTGAGGAATCCGCCCATATTGCAGTTTAAGGGCCTATGCTGTGAAATTGCCATATTTTGCTGTATTATAACAGCGAGTAGACAGAAAAAATATTCCATTTGTTGCGAAATTTTTTGCAATGATGGTGAAGGGCAAAAATATAACTGCAGACCCATATTTTGAACCGTCTGGTTGATGTACCTAACACGGTGAAGTATCGCGGTGCCTTTCCGTACACAAGTTTAAAATCAGCATCTTCTTTCAACACTCCACTTACTGGTGCATTTTCCATCTCTCTCTGCTGCAATCCCAATTTGGCCAGCGTTCCCAAGTCTACAGTAGTTGTGAAGTCCCCCTACAAATATCCATTTTTGTCAAAATTGTATACATTTAGCCAAAACGGTAGCACAGTGGTTAGCATTGTTGCTTCACAGCGCCAGGGTCCCAGGTTCGAATCCCGGCTTGGGTCACTGTCTGTGCGGAGTCTCCACGTTCTCCCCGTGTCTGCGTGGGTTTCCTCCGGGTGCTCCGGTTTCCTCCCACAAGTCCTGAAAGACGTGCTGTTAGGTGAATTGGACATTCTGAATTCTCCCTCTGTGACCCGAACAGGCGCCGGACTGTGGCGACGAGGGGATTCTCACAGTAACTTCATTGCAGTGTTAATGTAAGCCTACTTGTGACAATAATAAAGATTATTATTAAAACCCACCTCTCCATTTGAAGCCCATTAACCGAGAACCATCTGTAGGTCTGGGATAAAACAATCGACTACAAAGAGACAGAGACCAAGTTTAAATCTTCCTTCATCATTCGGTCTAAGGACTGGCACTGTAGCCTGTCAAGGGCTTGTCCACTGTGTGCACTGGGACAGTATTTCTAGTAGCACCAATTGATCTTAAGCATTTCGAATCAAAAGATAAGAACATAAGAACATAAGAACTAGGAGCAGGAGTAGGCCATCTGGCCCCTCGAGCCTGCTCCGCCATTCAATGAGATCATGGCTGATCTTTGTGGACTCAGCTCCACTCTCCGGCCCGTACACCATATCCCCGAATCCCTTTATTCTTTAGAAAGGCATCTATCTTTTTCTTAAAAACGTTTAAAGAAGGAGCCTCAACTGCTTCACTGGGCAAGGAATTCCAGAGATTCACAACCCTTTGGGTGAAGAAGTTCCTCCTACACTCCGTCCTAAATCTACCTCCCCTTATTTTGAGGCTGTGCCCCCTAGTTCTGCTTTCACCCGCCAGTGGAAACAACCTGCCCGCATCTATCCTATCCATTCCCTTCATAATCTTATATGTTTCAATAAGATCCCCCCGCATCCTTCTAAACTCCAATGAGTACAGTCCCAGTCTACTCAACCTCTCGTCATAATCTAATCCCCTCAACTCTGGGATCAACCTAGTGAATCTCCTCTGCACTCCCTCCAGTGCCAATATGTCCTTTCTCAGGTAAGGAGACCAAAACTGAACACAATACTCCAGATGCGGCCTCACCAACACCCTATACAATTGCAGCATAACCTCCCTAGTCTTGAACTCCATCCCTCTAGCAATGAAAGACAAAACTCAATTAGCCTTCTTAATCACCTGTTGCACCTGCACACCAACTTTTTGCGACTCGTGCACCAGCACACCCAGGTCACTCTGCACAGCAGCATGTTTTAACATCTTACCGTTTAAATAATAATCCATTCTGCTGTTATTCCTCCCAAAATGGATATCCTCACACTTGGCAACATTGAATTCCATCTGCCAGACCCTAGCCCATTCACCTAACCTATCCAAATCCTTCTGCAGACTTCCGGTATCCTCTGCACTTTTTGCTTTACCACTCATCTTAGTGTCGTCTGCAAACTTTGACACATTGCACTTGGTCCCCAACTCCAAATCGTCTATGTAAATTGTGAACAACTGCGGGCCCAACACTGATCCTTGAAGGACCCCACTAGTTACAGGTTGCCAACCAGAGAAACACCCATTCATCCCCACTCTCTGCTTTCTGTTAGTTAACCAATCCTCTACCCATGCTACCACTTTACCCTCAATGCCATGCATCCTTAGTTTATGCAGTAACCTTTTGTGTGGCACCTTGTCAAAAGCTTTCTGGAAATCCAGATATACCACATCCATTGGCTCCCTGTTATCTACTGCACTGGTAACGTCCTCAAAGAATTCTACCAAATTAGTCAGACACGACCTACCCTTTGTGAACCCATGCTGCGTCTGCCCAATGGGACAATTTCCCTCCAGGTGCCCCGCTATTTCCTCCTTAATGATAGATTCCAGCATTTTCCCTACAACCGAAGTTAAGCTCACCAGCCTATAATTACCCGCTTTCTGCCGACCTCCTTTTTTAAACAGTGGTGTCACGTTTGCTACTTTCCAATCCTCTGGGACCACCCCAGAGTCTAGTGAATTTTGATAAATTATCACTAGTGCGTTTACAATTTCCCTAGCCATCTCTTTTAACACTCTGGGATGCATCCCATCAGAGCCAGGAGACTTGTCTACCTTTAGCCCCATTAGCTTGCCCAATACTGCCTCCTTAGTGATTACAATCATCTCAACGTCCTCACCTATCATATCTTTATTTCCATCAGTCACTGGCATGTTATTTGTGTCCTCCACTGTGAAGACTGACCCAAAAAACCTGTTCAGCTCCTCAGCCATTTCCCCGTCTCCTATTATTAAATCTCCCTTCTCATCTTCCAAAGGACCAATCTTTACCTTAGCCACTCTTTTTTGTCTTATATATTTGTAGAAGCTTTTACTATCTGCTTTTATGTTCTGAGCCAGTTTACTTTCATAGTCTACCTTACTCTTCTTTATGGCTTTTTTAGTACCTTTCTGTTGTCCCCTAAAGACTTCCCAGTCCTCTAGTCTCCCACTAATTTTTGCCACTTTGTATGTTTTTTCCTTCAATTTGATACTCTCCCTCACCTCCTTAGGTATCCACGGTCGATTTTTCCCCTTTCTACCGTCTTTCTTTTTTGTCGGTATGAACCTTTCCTGAACACTGTGAAAGATCGCTCGGAAGGTTCTCCACTGTTCCTCAACTGCTTCACCATGAAGTCTTTGCTCCCAGTCTACCTGAGCTAGTTCTTCTCTCATCCCATTGTAATCGCCTTTGTTTAAGCACAAAACACTAGTGTTTGATTTTACCTTGTCATCTTCCAACTGTATTTTAAATTCCACCATATTGTGGTCGCTCCTTCCAAGAGGATCCCGAACTATGAGATCATTAATCAATCCTGTCTCATTACACAGGACCAGATCTAGGACCGCTTGTTCCCTTGTAGGTTCCATTACATACTGTTCCAGGAAATTATCCCGGGCACATTCTATAAACTCCTCCTCAAGGCTGCCTTTACCAACCTGGTTAAACCAATCGATGTGCAGATTAAAATCTCCCATGATAACCGCTGTACCATTTCTACATGCATCCGTTATTTCTTTGCTTATTGCCTGCCCTACCATCCTGTTACTATTTGGTGGCCTATAGACTACTCCTATCAGTGACCTTTTCGCCTTACTATTCCTGATTTCCACCCAACTTGATTCAACCTTGCCCTCCATAGCACCAATATCATCCCTTACTATTGCCCGGATGCCATCCTTAAACAACAAAGCTACACCACCGCCCTTACCGTCCATTCTATCCTTTCGTATAGTCTGATACCCTTGGATATTTAACTCCCAGTCGTGACCATCTTTTAACCATGTTTCAGTAATGGCCACTAAATCATAGTCATTCACGATGATTTGCGCCATCAACTCATTTACCTTATTTCGTATACTACGAGCATTCAGGTAAAGTACACTTATGCTGTTTTTTATGTCTTTGTTATGAATCCTAACACCTTGATCAGTAACTTTTCGCAATTTATTTTTCCTCTTACCCTTTCTCCTAATTTTCCTTGTCTTTGAACCCATATCTCTACATAATAGCCTGTCACGTAACCTGCTGCCTTGCTCTCCATTAACCATTATACTGTCCATAGCTTTACACTTCCCTTCCCCCCAACTTGCTAGTTTAAAGTCCTTGTGACCAACCTATTTATCCTATTCGCTAGAACACTGGTCCCAGAATGGTTCAGGTGAAGACCGTCCCAACGGTACAGGTCCCTCCTGCCCCAGTACTGATGCCAATGCCCCATGAAATGGAATCCCTCTTTCCCGCACCACTCCTTTAGCCACGTGTTAACTTCTCTAATTTTCTCAACCCTATGCCAATTGGCACGTGGCTCAGGTAGTAATCCAGAGATTATAACCCTGGAGGACCTGTTCTTTAATTTAGTCCCTAGTGTTTGATAATCCCCAAACAGGTCCTCTTTCCTAGTCTTACCTATGTTGTTAGTCCCAACGTGGACCACAACAACTGGATCCTCCCCCTCCCTCTCCAAAATCCTTTCAAGCCGATCAGAGATGTCCCTCACCCTGGCACCGGGCAGGCAACATACCATGCGGGACTCTCGATCTGGCTTACAAAGGATGCCATCAATCCCCCTAATTATAGAATCCCCTACAACTACCACTTGTCTTTTTGCTCCCCCCTCTTGAATGGCTTCCTGTACCACAGTGCAGTGGTCAGTCAACGCATCCTCCCTACAGCCCTCTTCCTCATCCACACAGGGAGCAAGTACCTCATACCTGTTGGACAGGGTCAAGGGCTGAGGCTCCTCAACTCCTAAACTCAGGATCCCCCTACCTGCCTCCCTTGCAGTCACACCACTCTGTCCCTGACCACAGTCCGAATTAACAGTACTTATTCTACCGGGTGTGACTGCCTCCTGATACAAAGTGTCCAGGTAATTTTCCCCCTCCCTGATGTGCCGCAGTGTGTGCAGCTCAGTCTCCAGCTCATCAATTCTGAGCCGAAGTTCCTCGAGCAGCCAACACTTGCTGCAGATGTGGTCACTGACGGTCTCAATGGGGTCCACCAGTTCCAGCATCATACAGCAACAGCACATCACCTGTCCAGCCATAATCAATTAGTTAATTAATTTAAATAATTTAAAAAAAATGTTTTTAATTGAACCTCAAGGATAAACCCGAACACAGCCCTCTCTCGCCACTCACCCAAACTCAGTCACTCACCTAAACTCAGATGCACTCTGCTCCAATCAGCACTCAGTCACTCAACTAAACTCAGATGCACTCTGTTCCAATCAGCACTCCGTGACTAAAGGCTCTCCTGCCACACCTTTTGTGCACTCACCTCTCCCAGCACTGTCCCGGCTCTCTCCTCCCGCGCTGTTTTCGCTGTCCCGGCTCTCACTCATCCCAAGCTTTAAAAATCTCCCGGCTCTCTCCTCCCGCGCTATTTTAAATGTCCCGGCTCTCTCTCCTCTCGCGCTGTTTTCGCTGTCCCAGCTCTCTCTCCTCTCGCGCTGTTTTCAATGTCCCGGCTCTCTCTCCTCCCGCGCTGTTTTCACTGCCCCGGCTCTCTCTCCTCTCGCGCTGTTTTTGCTGCCCCGGCTCTCTCTCCTCTCGCGCTGTTTTCGCTGTCCCAGCTCTCTCTCCTCCCGCGCTGTTTTCAATTTCCCGGCTCTCTCTCCTCTCGCGCTGTTTTCAGTGTCCCGGCTCTCTCTCCTCTCACGCTTTTAAAATCTCCCGGCTCTCTCTCCTCCCGCGCTTTTTAAATCTCCCGGCTCTCTCCTCCCACGCTGTTTTCGCTGTCCCGGCTCTCGCTCCTCACGCGCTGTTTTCGCTGTCCCGGCTCTCTCTCCTCCCGCGTTGTTTTCGCTGTCCCGGCTCACTCTCCTCCCGCGCTGTTTTCGCTGATACAGCTCTCTCTCCTCTCGCGCTGTTTTCACTGTCCCGGCTCTCTCTCGTCTCGCGCTGTTTTCGCTGTCCCGGCTCTCTCTCCTCTCGCGCTGTTTTCACTGTCCCGGCTCTCTCTCCTCTCGCGCTGTTTTCACTGTCACGGCTCTCTCTCGTCTCGCGCTGTTTTCGTTGTCCCGGCTCTCTCTCCTCTCGCGCTGTTTTCGCTGTCCCGGCTGTCTCTCCTCTCGCGCTATTTTCACTGTCCCGGCTCTCTCTCCTCTCGCGCTGTTTTCGCTGTCCCGGCTCTCTCCTCCCGTGCTGTTTTCACTGTCCCGGCTCTCTCCCCCCGCGCTTTTAAAATCTCCCGGCTCTCTCCTCTCGCGCTGTTTTCACTGTCCTGGCTCTCTCTCCACCCGCGCTGTTTTAGCTGTCCCGGCTCTCTCACCTCCCGCGCTGTTTTCACTGTCCCGGCACTCACCTCCCGCGCTGTTTTCACTGTCCTGGCTCTCTCTCCTCGAACGCAGTTTTCAATGTCCCGTCTCACTCACCTCGCGAGTTTTAAAATCTCCCGGCTCACTCCTCTCGCGCTGTTTTCACTGTCCCGGCTCTCTCTCCTCTCGCGCAGTTTTCGCTGTCCTGGCTCTCTCTCCTCTCGCGCTGTTTTCGCTGTCCCGGCTCTCTCTCCACTCGCGCTGTTTTCAATGTCCCGGCTCTCTCTCCACTTGCGCTGTTTTCAATGTCCCGGCTCTCTCTCCTCTCGCGCTGTATTCGCTGTCCTGGCTCTCTCCTCTCGCGCTGATTTCGCTGTCCCGGCTCTCTCTCCTCTCGCGCTGTTTTTGCTGTCCCGGCTCTCTCCTCCCGCGCTCTTTTCAATGTCCCGGCTCTCTCTCCTCCCGCGCTGTTTTCGCTGTCCCAGCTCTCTCTCCTCTCGCGCTGTTTTCGCTGTCCCGGCTCTCTCTCCTCCCGCGCTGATTTCGCTGTTCCGGTTCTCTCTCCACTTGCGCTGTTTTCAATGTCCCGGCTCTCTCTCCTCTCGCGCAGTTTTCGCTGTCCCGGCTCTCTCTCCTCTCGCGCTGTTTTCGCTGTCCCAGCTCTCTCTCCTCTCGCGCTGTTTTCGCTGTCCCGGCTCTGTCTCCTCTCGCGCTGTTTTCGCTGTCCCGGCTCTCTCTCCTCTCGCGCTGATTTCGCTGTCCCGGCTCTCTCTCCTCTCGCGCTGTTTTCGCTGTCCCGGCTCTCTCTCCTCCCGCGCTGTTTTCAATGTCCCGGCTCTCTCTCCTCTCGCGCAGTTTTCGCTGTCCCGGCTCTCTCTCCACTCGCGCTGTTTTCAATGTCCCGGCTCTCTCTCCACTTGCGCTGTTTTCAATGTCCCGGCTCTCTCTCCTCTCGCGCTGTATTCGCTGTCCTGGCTCTCTCCTCTCGCGCTGATTTCGCTGTCCCGCCTCTCTCCTCCCGCGCTCTTTTCAATGTCCTGGCTCGCTCTCCTCCCGCGCTGTTTTCAATGTCCCGGCTCTCTCTCCTCTCGCGCAGTATTTGCTGTCCTGGCTCTCTCCTCTCGCGCTCTTTTCAATGTCCTGGCTCTCTCTCCTCCCGCGCTGTTTTCGCTGTCCCAGCTCTCTCTCCTCTCGCGCTGTTTTCGCTGTCCCGGATCTCTCTCCTCCCGCGCTGATTTCGCTGTTCCGGTTCTCTCTCCACTTGCGCTGTTTTCAATGTCCCGGCTCTCTCTCCTCTCGCGCAGTTTTCGCTGTCCCGGCTCTCTCTCCTCTCGCGCTGTTTTCGCTGTCCCAGCTCTCTCTCCTCTCGCGCTGTTTTCGCTGTCCCGGCTCTGTCTCCTCTCGCGCTGTTTTCGCTGTCCCGGCTCTCTCTCCTCTCACGCTGATTTCGCTGTCCCGGCTCTCTCTCCTCTCGCGCTGTTTTCGCTGTCCCGGCTCTCTCTCCTCCCGCGCTGTTTTCAATGTCCCGGCTCTCTCTCCTCTCGCGCAGTTTTCGCTGTCCTGGGTCTCTCCTCTCGCGCTGTTTTCGCTGTCCCGGCTCTCTCTCCTCTCGCGCTATTTTCGCTGTCCCGGCTCTCTCTCCTCCCGCGCTGTTTTCAATGTCCCGGCTCTCTCTCCTCCCACGCTGTTTTCAATATCCCGGCTCTCACTCCTCTCGCGCTGTTTTCAATGTCCCGGCTCTCTCTCCTCTCGCGCTGTTTTCGCTGTCCCGGCTCTCTCTCCTCCCGCGCTGTTTTCAATGTCCCGGCTCTCTCTCCTCTCGCGCTGTTTTCGCTGTCCCGGCTCTCTCTCCTCTCGCGCAGTTTTCGCTGTCCTGGGTCTCTCCTCTCGCGCTGTTTTCGCTGTCCCGGCTCTCTCTCCTCCCACGCTGTTTTCGCTGTACTGGCTCTCTCCTCTCGCGCTGTTTTCGCTGTCCCGGCTCTCTCTCCTCCCGCGCTGTTTTCGCTGTACTGGCTCTCTCCTCTCGCGCTGTTTTCGCTGTCCCGGCTCTCTCTCCTCTCGCGCTGTTTTCGCTGTCCCGGCTGTCTCTCCTCTCGCGCTATTTTCACTGTCCCGGCTCTCTCTCCTCTCGCGCTGTTTTCGCTGTCCCGGCTCTCTCTCCTCTCGCGCTGTTTTCAATGCCCCGGCTCTCTCTCCTCTCGCGCTGTTTTCGCTGTCCCGGCTCACTCTCCCCTCGCGCTGTTTTCAATGTCCCGGCTCTCTCTCCACTTGCGCTGTTTTCAATGTCCCGGCTCTCTCTCGTCTCGCGCTGTTTTCGCTGTCCCGGCTCTCTCTCCTCCCGCGCTGTTTTCGCTGTCCCAGCTCTTTCTCCTCCCGCGCTGTTTTCGCTGTCCCGGCTGTCTCTCCTCCCGCGCTATTTTCAATGTCCCGGCTCTCTCTCCTCTCGCGCTGTTTTCACTGCCCCGGCTCTCTCTCCTCCCGCGCTGTTTTCAATGTCCTGGCTCGCTCTCCTCCCGCGCTGTTTTCAATGTCCCGGCTCTCTCTCCTCTCGCGCAGTATTTGCTGTCCTGGCTCTCTCCTCTCGCGCTCTTTTCAATGTCCTGGCTCTCTCTCCTCCCGCGCTGTTTTCGCTGTCCCAGCTCTCTCTCCTCTCGCGCTGTTTTCGCTGTCCCGGATCTCTCTCCTCCCGCGCTGATTTCGCTGTTCCGGTTCTCTCTCCACTTGCGCTGTTTTCAATGTCCCGGCTCTCTCTCCTCTCGCGCAGTTTTCGCTGTCCCGGCTCTCTCTCCTCTCGCGCTGTTTTCGCTGTCCCAGCTCTCTCTCCTCTCGCGCTGTTTTCGCTGTCCCGGCTCTGTCTCCTCTCGCGCTGTTTTCGCTGTCCCGGCTCTCTCTCCTCTCACGCTGATTTCGCTGTCCCGGCTCTCTCTCCTCTCGCGCTGTTTTCGCTGTCCCGGCTCTCTCTCCTCCCGCGCTGTTTTCAATGTCCCGGCTCTCTCTCCTCTCGCGCAGTTTTCGCTGTCCTGGGTCTCTCCTCTCGCGCTGTTTTCGCTGTCCCGGCTCTCTCTCCTCTCGCGCTATTTTCGCTGTCCCGGCTCTCTCTCCTCCCGCGCTGTTTTCAATGTCCCGGCTCTCTCTCCTCCCACGCTGTTTTCAATATCCCGGCTCTCACTCCTCTCGCGCTGTTTTCAATGTCCCGGCTCTCTCTCCTCTCGCGCTGTTTTCGCTGTCCCGGCTCTCTCTCCTCCCGCGCTGTTTTCAATGTCCCGGCTCTCTCTCCTCTCGCGCTGTTTTCGCTGTCCCGGCTCTCTCTCCTCTCGCGCAGTTTTCGCTGTCCTGGGTCTCTCCTCTCGCGCTGTTTTCGCTGTCCCGGCTCTCTCTCCTCCCACGCTGTTTTCGCTGTACTGGCTCTCTCCTCTCGCGCTGTTTTCGCTGTCCCGGCTCTCTCTCCTCCCGCGCTGTTTTCGCTGTACTGGCTCTCTCCTCTCGCGCTGTTTTCGCTGTCCCGGCTCTCTCTCCTCTCGCGCTGTTTTCGCTGTCCCGGCTGTCTCTCCTCTCGCGCTATTTTCACTGTCCCGGCTCTCTCTCCTCTCGCGCTGTTTTCGCTGTCCCGGCTCTCTCTCCTCTCGCGCTGTTTTCAATGCCCCGTCTCTCTCTCCTCTCGCGCTGTTTTCGCTGTCCCGGCTCACTCTCCCCTCGCGCTGTTTTCAATGTCCCGGCTCTCTCTCCACTTGCGCTGTTTTCAATGTCCCGGCTCTCTCTCGTCTCGCGCTGTTTTCGCTGTCCCGGCTCTCTCTCCTCCCGCGCTGTTTTCGCTGTCCCAGCTCTTTCTCCTCCCGCGCTGTTTTCGCTGTCCCGGCTGTCTCTCCTCCCGCGCTATTTTCAATGTCCCGGCTCTCTCTCCTCTCGCGCTGTTTTCACTGCCCCGGCTCTCTCTCCTCCCGCGCTGTTTTCGCTGTCCCGGCTCTCTCTCCTCTCGCGCAGTTTTCGCTGACCTGGCTCTCTCCTCTCGCGCTGTTTTCGCTGTCCCAGCTCTCTCTCCTCCCGCGCTGTTTTCGCTGTCCTGGGTCTCTCCTCTCGCGCTGTTTTCGCTGGCCCGGCTCTCTCTCCTCTCGCGCTGTTTTCACTGTCCCGGCTCTCTCTCCTCTCGAGCTATTTTCGCTGTCCCGGCTCTCTCTCCTCCCGCGCTGTTTTCGCTGTCCCGGCTCTCTCTCCTCCCGCGCTGTTTTCAATGACCCGGCTCTCTCTCCTCTCGCGCTGTTTTCAATGTCCCGGCTCTCTCTCCGCTCGCGCTGTTTTCGCTGTCCCGGCTCTCTCTCCTCTCGCGCTGTTTTCGCTGTCCCGGCTCTCTCTCCTCCCGCGCTGTTTTCAATGTCCCGGCTCTCTCTCCTCTCGCGCAGTTTTTGCTGTCCTGGGTCTCTCCTCTCGCGCTGTTTTCGCTGTCCCGGCTCTCTCTCCTCTCGCGCAGTTTTCGCTGTCCTGGCTCTCTCCTCTCGCGCTGTTTTCGCTGTCCCAGCTCTCTCTCCTCCCGCGCTGTTTTCGCTGTCCTGGGTCTCTCCTCTCGCGCTGTTTTCGCTGGCCCGGCTCTCTCTCCTCTCGCGCTGTTTTCGCTGTCCCGGTTCTCTCTCCTCTCGCGCTATTTTCGCTGTCCCGGCTCTCTCTCCTCCCGCGCTGTTTTCGCTGTCCCGGCTCTCTCTCCTCCCGCGCTGTTTTCAATGACCCGGCTCTCCCTCCTCTCGCGCTGTTTTCAATGTCCCGGCTCTCTCTCCGCTCGCGCTGTTTTCGCTGTCCCGGCTCTCTCTCCTCTCGCGCTGTTTTCGCTGTCCCGGCTCTCTCCTCTCGCGCTGTTTTCGCTGTCCCGGCTCTCTCTCCTCCCACGCTGTTTTCAATGTCCCGGCTCTGTCTCCTCTCGCGCAGTTTTCGCTGTCCCGGCTCTCTCTCCTCTCGCGCTGTTTTCGCTGTCCCGGATCTCTCTCCTCTCGCGCTGTTTTTGCTGTCCCGGCTCCCTCTCCTCTCGCGCTGTTTTCGCTGTCCCGGCTCTCTCTCCTCTCGCGCTGTTTTCGCTGTCCCGGCTCTCTCTCCTCTCGCGCTGTTTTCGCTGTCCCGGCTCTTTCTCCTCCCGCGCTGTTTTCGCTGTCCCGGCTCTCTCTCCTACCGCGCTATTTTCACTGCCCCGGCTCTCCCTGCTCCCGCGCTGTTTTCAATGTCCCGGCTCTCTCTCCTCTCGCGCTGTTTTCAATGTCCCGGCTCTCTCTCCTCCCGCGCTGTTTTCACTGCCCCGGCTCTCTCTCCTCCCGCGCTGTTTTCGCTGTCCCGGCTCTCTCTCCTCTCGCGCTGTTTTCGCTGTCCCGGCTCTCTCTCCTCTCGCGCTGTTTTCGCTGTCCCGGCTCTCTCTCCTCCCGCGCTGTTTTCAATGTCCCGGCTCTCACTCCTCTCGCGCAGTTTTTGCTGTCCTGGGTCTCTCCTCTCGCGCTTTTTTCGCTGTCCCGGCTCTTTCTCCTCTCGCGCTGTTTTCGCTGTCCCGGCTCTCTCTCCTCTCGCGCTGTTTTCCCTGTCCCGGATCTCTCTCCTCTCGCGCTGTTTTTGCTGTCCCGGCTCCCTCTCCTCTCGCGCTGTTTTCGCTGTCCCGGCTCTCTCTCCTCTCGCGCTGTTTTCGCTGTCCCGGCTCTCTCTCCTCTCGCGCTGTTTTCGCTGTCCCGGCTCTTTCTCCTCCCGCGCTGTTTTCGCTGTCCCGGCTCTCTCTCCCCCCCCCCGCGCTATTTTCACTGCCCCGGCTCTCTCTCCTCCCGCGCTGTTTTCAATGTCCACGGCTCTCTCTCCTCTCGCGCTGTTTTCGATGTCCCGGCTCTCTCTCCTCCCGCGCTGTTTTCACTGCCCCGGCTCTCTCTCCTCCCGCGCTGTTTTCGCTGTCCCGGCTCTCTCTCCTCTTGCGCTGTTTTCGCTGTCCCGGCTCTCTCTCCTCTCGCGCTGTTTTCGCTGTCCCGTCTCTCTCCTCCCGCGCTCTTTTCAATGTCCCGGCTCTCTCTCCTCTCTTGCTGTTTTCGCTGTCCCAGCTCTCTCTCCTCTCGCGCTGTTTTCGCTGTCCCGGCTCTCTCTCCTCTCGCGCTGTTTTCGCTGTCCCGGCTCTCTCTCCTCTCGCGCTGTTTTCGCTGTCCCGGCTCTCTCTCCTCTCGCGCCGATTTCGCTGTCTCGGTTCTCTCTCCACTTGCGCTGTTTTCGCTGTCCCGGCTCTCTCTCCTCTCGCGCTGATTTCGCTGTCTCGGTTCTCTCTCCTCCCGCGCTGTTTTCAATGTCCCGGCTCTCTCTCCTCTCGCGCTGTTTTCGCTGTCCCGGCTCTCTCTCCTCTCGCGCAGTTTTCAATGACCCGGCTCTCTCTCCTCTCGCGCTGTTTTCAATGTCCCGGCTCTCTCTCCGCTCGCGCTGTTTTCGCTGTCCCGGCTCTCTCTCCTCTCGCGCTGTTTTCGCTGTCCCGGCTCTCTCTCCTCCCGCGCTGTTTTCAATGTCCCGGCTCTCTCTCCTCTCGCGCAGTTTTTGCTGTCCTGGGTCTCTCCTCTCGCGCTGTTTTCGCTGTCCCGGCTCTCTCTCCTCTCGCGCAGTTTTCGCTGTCCTGGCTCTCTCCTCTCGCGCTGTTTTCGCTGTCCCAGCTCTCTCTCCTCCCGCGCTGTTTTCGCTGTCCTGGGTCTCTCCTCTCGCGCTGTTTTCGCTGGCCCGGCTCTCTCTCCTCTCGCGCTGTTTTCGCTGTCCCGGTTCTCTCTCCTCTCGCGCTATTTTCGCTGTCCCGGCTCTCTCTCCTCCCGCGCTGTTTTCGCTGTCCCGGCTCTCTCTCCTCCCGCGCTGTTTTCAATGACCCGGCTCTCCCTCCTCTCGCGCTGTTTTCAATGTCCCGGCTCTCTCTCCGCTCGCGCTGTTTTCGCTGTCCCGGCTCTCTCTCCTCTCGCGCTGTTTTCGCTGTCCCGGCTCTCTCCTCTCGCGCTGTTTTCGCTGTCCCGGCTCTCTCTCCTCCCACGCTGTTTTCAATGTCCCGGCTCTGTCTCCTCTCGCGCAGTTTTCGCTGTCCCGGCTCTCTCTCCTCTCGCGCTGTTTTCGCTGTCCCGGATCTCTCTCCTCTTGCGCTGTTTTTGCTGTCCCGGCTCCCTCTCCTCTCGCGCTGTTTTCGCTGTCCCGGCTCTCTCTCCTCTCGCGCTGTTTTCGCTGTCCCGGCTCTCTCTCCTCTCGCGCTGTTTTCGCTGTCCCGGCTCTTTCTCCTCCCGCGCTGTTTTCGCTGTCCCGGCTCTCTCTCCTACCGCGCTATTTTCACTGCCCCGGCTCTCTCTGCTCCCGCGCTGTTTTCAATGTCCCGGCTCTCTCTCCTCTCGCGCTGTTTTCAATGTCCCGGCTCTCTCTCCTCCCGCGCTGTTTTCACTGCCCCGGCTCTCTCTCCTCCCGCGCTGTTTTCGCTGTCCCGGCTCTCTCTCCTCTCGCGCTGTTTTCGCTGTCCCGGCTCTCTCTCCTCTCGCGCTGTTTTCGCTGTCCCGGCTCTCTCTCCTCCCGCGCTGTTTTCAATGTCCCGGCTCTCACTCCTCTCGCGCAGTTTTTGCTGTCCTGGGTCTCTCCTCTCGCGCTTTTTTCGCTGTCCCGGCTCTTTCTCCTCTCGCGCTGTTTTCGCTGTCCCGGCTCTCTCTCCTCTCGCGCTGTTTTCCCTGTCCCGGATCTCTCTCCTCTCGCGCTGTTTTTGCTGTCCCGGCTCCCTCTCCTCTCGCGCTGTTTTCGCTGTCCCGGCTCTCTCTCCTCTCGCGCTGTTTTCGCTGTCCCGGCTCTCTCTCCTCTCGCGCTGTTTTCGCTGTCCCGGCTCTTTCTCCTCCCGCGCTGTTTTCGCTGTCCCGGCTCTCTCTCCCCCCCCCCGCGCTATTTTCACTGCCCCGGCTCTCTCTCCTCCCGCGCTGTTTTCAATGTCCACGGCTCTCTCTCCTCTCGCGCTGTTTTCGATGTCCCGGCTCTCTCTCCTCCCGCGCTGTTTTCACTGCCCCGGCTCTCTCTCCTCCCGCGCTGTTTTCGCTGTCCCGGCTCTCTCTCCTCTTGCGCTGTTTTCGCTGTCCCGGCTCTCTCTCCTCTCGCGTTGTTTTCGCTGTCCCGTCTCTCTCCTCCCGCGCTCTTTTCAATGTCCCGGCTCTCTCTCCTCTCTTGCTGTTTTCGCTGTCCCAGCTCTCTCTCCTCTCGCGCTGTTTTCGCTGTCCCGGCTCTCTCTCCTCTCGCGCTGTTTTCGCTGTCCCGGCTCTCTCTCCTCTCGCGCTGTTTTCGCTGTCCCGGCTCTCTCTCCTCTCGCGCCGATTTCGCTGTCTCGGTTCTCTCTCCACTTGCGCTGTTTTCGCTGTCCCGGCTCTCTCTCCTCTCGCGCTGATTTCGCTGTCTCGGTTCTCTCTCCTCCCGCGCTGTTTTCAATGTCCCGGCTCTCTCTCCTCTCGCGCTGTTTTCGCTGTCCCGGCTCTCTCTCCTCTCGCGCAGTTTTCGCTGTCCCGGCTCTCTCTCCTCTCGCGCTGTTTTCGCTGTCCCGGCTCTCTCTCCTCTCGCGCTGATTTCGCTGTCTCGGTTCTCTCTCCTCCCGCGCTGTTTTCAATGTCCCGGCTCTCTCTCCTCTCGCGCAGTTTTCGCTGTTCCGGCTCTTTCTCCTCTCGCGCTGTTTTCGCTGTCCCAGCTCTCTCTCCTCTCGCGCTGTTTTCGCTGTCCCGGCTCTCTCTCCTCTCGCGCTGTTTTCGCTGTCCCGGCTCTCTCTACTCTCGCGCTGTTTTCGCTGTCCCGGCTCTCTCTCCTCTCGCGCTGTTTTCGCTGTCCCGGCTCTCTCTCCTCCCGCGCTGTTTTCAATGTCCCGGATCTCTTTCCACTCGCGCAGTATTTGCTGTCCTGGCTCTCTCCTCTCGCGCTGTTTTCGCTGTCCCGGGTCTCTCTCCTCCTGCGCTGTTTTCGCTGTCCCGGCTCTCTCTCGTCTCGCACTGTTTTCGGTGTCCCTGCACTCTCACCTCTCGCGCTATTTTCGCTGTCCCGGCTCTCTCTCCTCCCGCGCTGTTTTCAATGTCCCGGCTCTCTCTCCTCTCACGATGTTTTCAATGTCCCGGCTCACTCACCTCCCGCGCTGTTTTCACTGTCCCGGCTCTCTCTCGTCTCGCGCTGTTTTCGCTGTCCCGACTCTCTCTCCTCACGCGCTGTTTTCGCTGTCCCGGCTCTCTCTCCTCCCGCGCTGTTTTCAATGCCCCGGCTCTCTCTCCTCTCGCGCCGTTTTCGCTGTCCTGGGTCTCTCCTCTCGCGCTGTTTTCGCTGTCCCGGCTCTCTCTCCTCCCGCGCTGTTTTCGCTGTACTGGCTGTCTCCTCTCGCGAATGTTTTCACTGTCCCGGCTCACTCTCCTCTCGCGCTGTTTTCGCTGTCCCGGCTCTCTCTCCTCTCGCGCTGTTTTCGCTGTCCTGGCTCTTTCCCCTCCCGCGCTGTTTTCGCTGTCCCGGCTCTCTCTCCTCCCGCGCTATATACAATGTCCTGGCTCTCTCTCCTCTCGCGCTGTTTTCAATGTCCCGGCTCTTTCTCCTCTCGCGCTGTTTTCGCTGTCCCGGCTCTTTCCCCTCCCGCGCTGTTTTCGCTGTCCCGGCTCTCTCTCCTCCCGCGCTATTTTCACTGTCCCGGCTCTCTCTCCTCTCGCGCTGTTTTCACTGTCCCGGCTCACTCACCTCCCGTGCTGTTTTCACTGTCCCGGCTCTCTCTCCTCCCGCGCTGTTTTCGCTGTCCCGGCTCTCTCTCCTCCCGCGCTGTTTTCACTGTCCCGGCTCCCTGTCCTCTCGCGCTGTTTTCGCTGTCCCGGCTCTCTCTCCTCCCGCGCTGTTTTCGCTGTCCCGGCTCATTCACCTCCCGCACTGTTTTCGCTGTCCCGGCTCACTCACCTCCCGCGCTGTTTTCACTGTCCCGGCTCTCTCTCCTCTCGCGCTGTTTTCAATGTCCCGGCTCACTCACCTCCTGCGCTGTTTTCACTGTCCCGGCTCTCTCTCCTCTCGCGCTGTTTTCAATGTCCCGGCTCACTCACCTCTCGCGCTGTTTTCAATGTCCCGGCTTTCACTCCTCTTGCGATGTTTTCGCTGTCCTGGCTCTCTCTCCTCTCGCGCTGTTTTCAATGTCCCGGCTTTCTCTCCTCTCGCTCTGTTTTCAATGTCCCAGCTCTCTCTCCTCCCACGCTGTTTTCACTGTCCCGGCTCTCTCTCCTCTCGCGCTGTTTTCAATGTCCCGGCTCTTTCTCCTCTCGCGCTGTTTTCACTGTCACGGCTCTCTCTCCTCCTGCGCTGTTTTCACTGTCCCGGCTCTCTCTCCTCTCGCGCTGTTTTCAATGTCCCGGCTCACTCACCTCTCGCGCTGTTTTCAATGTCCCGGCTCTCTCTCCTCCCGCGCTGTTTTCAATGTCCCGGCTTTCTCTCCTCTCGCGCTGTTTTCGCTGTCCTGGCTCTCTCTCCTCTCGCGCTGTTTTCAATGTCCCGGCTTTCTCTCCTCTCGCTCTGTTTTCAATGTCCCAGCTCTCTCTCCTCTCGCGCTGTTTTCGCTGTCCCGGCTCTTTCTCCTCTCGCGCAGTTTTCAATGTCCCGGCTCTCTCTCCTCTCGCGCTGTTTTCGCTGTCCCGGCTCTCTCTCCTCTCGCGCTGTTTTCGCTGTCCCGGCTCTTTCTCCTCTCGCGCAGTTTTCAATGTCCCGGCTCTCTCTCCTCCCGCGCTGTTTTCACTGTCCCAGCTCTCTCACCTCCCGCGCTGTTTTCACTGTCCCGGCTCTCTCTCCTCCCGCTCTGTTTTCGCTGTCCCGGCTCTCTCTCCTCCCGCGCTGTTTTCAATGTCCCGGCTCTCTCTCCTCCCGCGCAGTTTTCAATGTCCCGGCTCTCTCTCCTCTCGCGCTGTTTTCACTGTCCCAGCTCTCTCTCCTCCCGCGCTGTTTTCACTGTCCCGGCTCTCTCACCTCCCGCGCT
Organism: Scyliorhinus torazame; assembly: GCF_047496885.1. Lineage (NCBI taxonomy): Eukaryota > Metazoa > Chordata > Chondrichthyes > Carcharhiniformes > Scyliorhinidae > Scyliorhinus > Scyliorhinus torazame. The sequence goes on along the minus strand of NC_092738.1, from coordinate 24,338,473 downwards.
GTTTTCGCTGTCCCGGCTCACTCACCTCCCGCGCTGTTTTCACTGTCCCGGCTCTCTCTCCTCCCGCGCTGTTTTCGCTGACCCGGCTCGCTCTCCTCCCGCGCTGTTTTCACTGTCCCGGCTCACTCTCCTCCCGCGCTGTTTTCGCTGTCCTGGCTCTCTCTCCTCTCGCTCTGTTTTCACTGTCCCGGCTCTTCCTCCTCCCGCGCTGTTTTCGCTGTCCCGGCTCTCTCTCCTCCCGCGCTATTTTCAATGTCCCGGCTCCCTGTCCTCTCGCGCTGTTTTCGCTGTCCCGGCTCTCTCTCCTCCCGCGCTGTTTTCGCTGTCCCGGCTCATTCACCTCCCGCACTGTTTTCGTTGTCCCGGCTCTCTCTCCTCCCACGCTGTTTTCACTGTCCCGGCTCTCTCTCCTCTCGCGCTGTTTTCAATGTCCCGGCTCACTCACCTCTCGCGCTGTTTTCAATGTCCCGGCTCTCTCTCCTCCCGCGCTGTTTTCAATGTCCCGGCTCTCTCTCCTCTCGCGCTGTTTTCGCTGTCCTGGCTCTCTCTCCTCTCGCGCTGTTTTCAATGTCCTGGCTTTCTCTCCTCTCGCTCTGTTTTCAATGTCCCGGCTCTCTCTCCTCTCGCTCTGTTTTCGCTGTCCCGGCTCTCTCTCCTATCGCGCTATTTTCAATGTCCCGGCTCCCTGTCCTCTCGCGCTGTTTTCGCTGTCCCGGCTCTCTCTCCTCCCGCGCTGTTTTCGCTGTCCCGGCTCATTCACCTCCCGCACTGTTTTCGTTGTCCCGGCTCTCTCTCCTCCCACGCTGTTTTCACTGTCCCGGCTCTCTCTCCTCTCGCGCTGTTTTCAATGTCCCGGCTCACTCACCTCTCGCGCTGTTTTCAATGTCCCGGCTCTCTCTCCTCCCGCGCTGTTTTCAATGTCCCGGCTCTCTCTCCTCTCGCGCTGTTTTCGCTGTCCTGGCTCTCTCTCCTCTCGCGCTGTTTTCAATGTCCTGGCTTTCTCTCCTCTCGCTCTGTTTTCAATGTCCCGGCTCTCTCTCCTCTCGCGCTGTTTTCACTGTCCCGGCTCTCTCTCCTCTCGCGCTGTTTTCAATGTCCCGGCTCACTCACCTCTCGCGCTGTTTTCAATGTCCCGGCTCTCTCTCCTCCCGCGCTGTTTTCAATGTCCCGGCTCTCTCTCCTCTCGCGCTGTTTTCGCTGTCCTGGCTCTCTCTCCTCTCGCGCTGTTTTCAATGTCCTGGCTTTCTCTCCTCTCGCTCTGTTTTCAATGTCCCGGCTCTCTCTCCTCTCGCGCTGTTTTCGCTGTCCCGGCTCTCTCTCCTCTCGCGCAGTTTTCAATGTCCCGGCTCTCTCTCCTCCCGCTCTGTTTTCGCTGTCCCGGCTCTTTCTCTCGTGCAGTTTTCAATGTCCCGGCTCTCTCTCCTCCCGCGCTGTTTTCAATGTCCCGGCTCTCTCTCCTCTCGCACTGTTTTCGCTGTCCCGGCTCTCTCTCCTCTCGCGCTGTTTTCACTGTCCCGGCTCTCTCACCTCCCGCGCTGTTTTCACTGTCCCGGCTCTCTCTCCTCTCGCGCTGTTTTCACTGTCCCGGCTCTCTCTCCACTTGCGCTGTTTTCAATGTCCCGGCTCTCTCTCCTCTCGCGCAGTTTTCACTGTCCCGGCTCTCTCTCCTCTCGCGCTGTTTTCACTGTCCCGGCTCTCTCTCCACTTGCGCTGTTTTCACTGTCCCGGCTCTCTCTCCTCTCGCGCTGTTTTCACTGTCCCGGCTCTCTCTCCACTTGCGCTGTTTTCAATGTCCCGGCTCTCTCTCCTCTCGCGCTGTTTTCAATGTCCCGGCTCTTTCGACTCTCGCGCTGTTTTCGCTGTCCCAGCTCTCTCTCCTCTCGCGCTGTTTTCGCTGTCCCGGCTCTCTCTCCTCTCGCGCTGTTTTCACTGTCCCGGCTCTCTCTCCTCTCGCGCTGTTTTCGCTGTCCCGGCTCTCTCTCCTCCCGCGCTGTTTTCAATGTCCCGGCTCTCTCTCCTCTCGCGCTGTTTTCGCTGTCCCGGCTCTCTCTCCTCCCGCGCTGTTTTCAATGTCCCGGATCTCTTTCCTCTCGCGCAGTATTTGCTGTCCCGGCTCTCTCCTCTCGCGCTGTTTTCACTGTCCCGGCTCTCTCTCCTCTCGCGCTGTTTTCGCTGTCCTGGCTCTCTCTCCTCTCGCGCTGTTTTCGCTGTCCCGGCTCTCTCTCCTCTCGCGCTGTTTTCACTGTCCCGGCTCTCTCTCCTCTCGCGCTGTTTTCGCTGTCCCGGCTCTCTCTCCTCCCGCGCTGTTTTCAATGTCCCGGATCTCTTTCCTCTCGCGCAGTATTTGCTGTCCTGCCTCTCTCCTCTCGCACTGTTTTCGCTGTCCCGGGTCTCTCTCCTCCCGCGCTGTTTTCGCTGTCCCGGCTCTCTCTCCTCTCGCACTGTTTTCGCTGTCCCGGCTCTCTCTCCTCTAGCGCTATATTCGCTGTCCCGGCTCTCTCTCCTCCCGCGCTGTTTTCAATGTCCCGGCTCTCTCTCCTCTCACGATGTTTTCAATGTCCCGGCTCTCTCTTGTCTCGCGCTGTTTTCGCTGTCCCAACTCTCTCTCCTCACGCGCTGTTTTCGCTGTCCCGGCTCTCTCTCCTCCCGCGCTGTTTTCGCTGTACTGGCTGTCTCCTCTCGCGCTGTTTTCACTGTCACGGCTCACTCTCCTCTCGCGCTGGTTTCGCTGTCCCGGCTCTCTCTCCTCTCGCCCTGTTTTCGCTGTCCCGGCTCTCTCTCCTCTCGCGCTGTTTTCGCTGTCCCGGCTCTTTCTCCTCCCGCGCTGTTTTCAATGTCCTGGCTCTCTCTCCTCTCGCGCTGTTTTCAATGTCCCGGCTCTTTCTCCTCTCGCGCTGTTTTCACTGTCCCGGCTCACTCACCTCCCGCGCTGTTTTCACTGTCCCGACTCTCTCTCCTCCCGCGCTGTTTTCGCTGTCCCGGCTCTCTCTCCTCCCGCGCTGTTTTCACTGTCCCGGCTCTCTCTCCTCTCGCGCTGTTTTCGCTGTCCCGGCTCACTCACCTCCCGCGCTGTTTTCGCTGTCCCGGCTCTTTCTCCTCCCGCGCTGTTTTCGCTGTCCCGGCTCTCTCTCCTCCCGCGCTATTTTCAATGTCCCGGCTCCCTGTCCTCTCGCGCTGTTTTCGCTGTCCCGGCTCTCTCTCCTCCCGCGCTGTTTTCGCTGTCCCGGCTCTTTCTCCTCCCGCGCTGTTTTCGCTGTCCCGGCTCTCTCTCCTCCCGCGCTATTTTCAATGTCCCGGCTCCCTGTCCTCTCGCGCTGTTTTCGCTGTCCCGGCTCTCTCTCCTCCTGCGCTGTTTTCACTGTCCCGGCTCTCTCTCCTCTCGCGCTGTTTTCCATGTCCCGGCTCACTCACCTCTCGCGCTGTTTTCAATGTCCCGGCTCTCTCTCCTCCCGCGCTGTTTTCGCTGTCCCGGCTCTCTCTCCTCCCGCGCTGTTTTCAATGCCCCGGCTCTCTCTCCTCTCGCGCCGTTTTCGCTGTCCTGGGTCTCTCCTCTCGCGCTGTTTTCGCTGTCCCGGCTCTCTCTCCTCCCGCGCTGTTTTCGCTGTACTGGCTGTCTCCTCTCGCGCTGTTTTCACTGTCCCGGCTCTCTCTCCTCCCGCGCTGTTTTCAATGTCCCGGCTCTCTCTCCTCTCGCGCTGTTTTCGCTGTCCTGGCTCTCTCTCCTCTCGCGCTGTTTTCAATGTCCTGGCTTTCTCTCCTCTCGCTCTGTTTTCAATGTCCCGGCTCTCTCTCCTCTCGCGCTGTTTTCGCTGTCCCGGCTCTCTCTCCTCTCGCGCAGTTTTCAATGTCCCGGCTCTCTCTCCTCCCGCTCTGTTTTCGCTGTCCCGGCTCTTTCTCCTCTCGTGCAGTTTTCAATGTCCCGGCTCTCTCTCCTCCCGCGCTGTTTTCAATGTCCCGGCTCTCTCTCCTCTCGCACTGTTTTCGCTGTCCCGGCTCTCTCTCCTCTCGCGCTGTTTTCACTGTCCCGGCTCTCTCACCTCCCGCGCTGTTTTCACTGTCCCGGCTCTCTCTCCTCTCGCGCTGTTTTCACTGTCCCGGCTCTCTCTCCACTTGCGCTGTTTTCAATGTCCCGGCTCTCTCTCCTCTCGCGCAGTTTTCACTGTCCCGGCTCTCTCTCCTCTCGCGCTGTTTTCACTGTCCCGGCTCTCTCTCCACTTGCGCTGTTTTCACTGTCCCGGCTCTCTCTCCTCTCGCGCTGTTTTCACTGTCCCGGCTCTCTCTCCACTTGCGCTGTTTTCAATGTCCCGGCTCTCTCTCCTCTCGCGCTGTTTTCAATGTCCCGGCTCTTTCGACTCTCGCGCTGTTTTCGCTGTCCCAGCTCTCTCTCCTCTCGCGCTGTTTTCGCTGTCCCGGCTCTCTCTCCTCTCGCGCTGTTTTCACTGTCCCGGCTCTCTCTCCTCTCGCGCTGTTTTCGCTGTCCCGGCTCTCTCTCCTCCCGCGCTGTTTTCAATGTCCCGGATCTCTTTCCTCTCGCGCAGTATTTGCTGTCCTGGCTCTCTCCTCTCGCACTGTTTTCGCTGTCCCGGGTCTCTCTCCTCCCGCGCTGTTTTCACTGTCCCGGCTCTCTCCTCTCGCGCTGTTTTCACTGTCCCGGCTCTCTCTCCTCTCGCGCTGTTTTCGCTGTCCTGGCTCTCTCTCCTCTCGCGCTGTTTTCGCTGTCCCGGCTCTCTCTCCTCTCGCGCTGTTTTCACTGTCCCGGCTCTCTCTCCTCTCGCGCTGTTTTCGCTGTCCCGGCTCTCTCTCCTCCCGCGCTGTTTTCAATGTCCCGGATCTCTTTCCTCTCGCGCAGTATTTGCTGTCCTGCCTCTCTCCTCTCGCACTGTTTTCGCTGTCCCGGGTCTCTCTCCTCCCGCGCTGTTTTCGCTGTCCCGGCTCTCTCTCCTCTCGCACTGTTTTCGCTGTCCCGGCTCTCTCTCCTCTCGCGCTATATTCGCTGTCCCGGCTCTCTCTCCTCCCGCGCTGTTTTCAATGTCCCGGCTCTCTCTCCTCTCGCGCTGTTTTCACTGTCCCGGCTCTCTCTCCTCTCGCACTGTTTTCGCTGTCCCGGGTCTCTCTCCTCCCGCGCTGTTTTCGCTGTCCCGGCTCTCTCTCCTCTCGCACTGTTTTCGCTGTCCCGGCTCTCTCTCCTCTCGCGCTATATTCGCTGTCCCGGCTCTCTCTCCTCCCGCGCTGTTTTCAATGTCCCGGCTCTCTCTCCTCTCACGATGTTTTCAATGTCCCGGCTCTCTCTCGTCTCGCGCTGTTTTCGCTGTCCCAAATCTCTCTCCTCACGCGCTGTTTTCGCTGTCCCGGCTCTCTCTCCTCCCGCGCTGTTTTCGCTGTACTGGCTGTCTCCTCTCGCGCTGTTTTCACTGTCACGGCTCACTCTCCTCTCGCGCTGGTTTCGCTGTCCCGGCTCTCTCTCCTCTCGCCCTGTTTTCGCTGTCCCGGCTCTCTCTCCTCTCGCGCTGTTTTCGCTGTCCCGGCTCTTTCTCCTCCCGCGCTGTTTTCGCTATCCCGGCTCTCTCTCCTCCCGCGCTGTTTTCAATGTCCTGGCTCTCTCTCCTCTCGCGCTGTTTTCAATGTCCCGGCTCTTTCTCCTCTCGCGCTGTTTTCACTGTCCCTGCTCACTCACCTCCCGCGCTGTTTTCACTGTCCCGACTCTCTCTCCTCCCGCGCTGTTTTCGCTGTCCCGGCTCTCTCTCCTCCCGCGCTGTTTTCACTGTCCCGGCTCTCTCTCCTCTCGCGCTGTTTTCGCTGTCCCGGCTCACTCACCTCCCGCGCTGTTTTCGCTGTCCCGGCTCTTTCTCCTCCCGCGCTGTTTTCGCTGTCCCGGCTCTCTCTCCTCCCGCGCTATTTTCAATGTCCCGGCTCCCTGTCCTCTCGCGCTGTTTTCGCTGTCCCGGCTCTCTCTCCTCCTGCGCTGTTTTCACTGTCCCGGCTCTCTCTCCTCTCGCGCTGTTTTCCATGTCCCGGCTCACTCACCTCTCGCGCTGTTTTCAATGTCCCGGCTCTCTCTCCTCCCGCGCTGTTTTCGCTGTCCCGGCTCTCTCTCCTCCCGCGCTGTTTTCAATGCCCCGGCTCTCTCTCCTCTCGCGCCGTTTTCGCTGTCCTGGGTCTCTCCTCTCGCGCTGTTTTCGCTGTCCCGGCTCTCTCTCCTCCCGCGCTGTTTTCGCTGTACTGGCTGTCTCCTCTCGCGCTGTTTTCACTGTCCCGGCTCTCTCTCCTCCCGCGCTGTTTTCGCTGTACTGGCTGTCTCCTCTCGCGCTGTTTTCGCTGTCCCGGCTCTCTCTCCTCCCGCGCTGTTTTCGCTGTACTGGCTGTCTCCTCACGCGCTGTTTTCGCTGTCCCGGCTCTTTCTCCTCCCGCGCTGTTTTCGCTGTCCCGGCTCTTTCTCCTCCCGCGCTGTTTTCGCTGTCCCGGCTCTCTCTCCTCCCGCGCTATTTTCAATGTCCCGGCTCCCTGTCCTCTCGCGCTGTTTTCGCTGTCCCGGCTCTCTCTCCTCCCGCGCTGTTTTCGCTGTCCCGGCTCTTTCTCCTCCCGCGCTGTTTTCGCTGTCCCGGCTCTCTCTCCTCTCGCGCTGTTTTCGCTGTCCCGGCTCTCTCTCCTCTCGCGCTGTTTTCAATGTCCCGGCTCTTTCTCCTCTCGCGCTGTTTTCACTGTCACGGCTCTCTCTCCGCCCGCGCTGTTTTCACTGTCCCGGCTCTCTCTCCTCTCGCGCTGTTTTCAATGTCCCGGCTCACTCACCTCTCGCGCTGTTTTCAATGTCCCGGCTCTCTCTCCTCCCGCGCTGTTTTCGCTGTCCCGGCTCTCTCTCCTCTCGCACAGTTTTCAATGTCCCGGCTCTCTCTCCTCTCGCGCTGTTTTCAATGTCCCGGCTCTCCCTCCTCCCGCGCTGTTTTCGCTGTCCCGGCTCTTTCTCCTCTCGCGCAGTTTTCAATGTCCCGGCTCTCTCTCCTCTCGCGCAGTTTTCAATGTCCCGGCTCTCTCTCCTCCCGCGCTGTTTTCACTGTCCCAGCTCTCTCTCCTCCCGCGCTGTTTTCACTGTCTCGGCTCACTCAGCTCCCGCGCTGTTTTCACTGTCCCAGCTCTCTCACCTCCCGCGCTGTTTTCACTGTCCCGGCTCTCTCTCCTCTCGCGCTGTTTTCGCTGTCCCGGCTCTCTCTCCACTTGCGCTGTTTTCAATGTCCCGGCTCTCTCTCCTCTCGCACTGTTTTCGCTGTCCCGGCTCTCTCTCCTCTCGCACAGTTTTCAATGTCCCGGCTCTCTCTCCTCTCGCGCTGTTTTCAATGTCCCGGCTCTCCCTCCTCCCGCGCTGTTTTCGCTGTCCCGGCTCTTTCTCCTCTCGCGCAGTTTTCAATGTCCCGGCTCTTTCGACTCTCGCGCTGTTTTCGCTGTCCCAGCTCTCTCTCCTCTCGCGCTGTTTTCGCTGTCCCGGCTCTCTCTCCTCTCGCGCTGTTTTCACTGTCCCGGCTCTCTCTCCTCTCGCGCTGTTTTCGCTGTCCCGGCTCTCTCTCCTCCCGCGCTGTTTTCAATGTCCCGGATCTCTTTCCTCTCGCGCAGTATTTGCTGTCCTGGCTCTCTCCTCTCGCACTGTTTTCGCTGTCCCGGGTCTCTCTCCTCCCGCGCTGTTTTCACTGTCCCGGCTCTCTCCTCTCGCGCTGTTTTCACTGTCCCGGCTCTCTCTCCTCTCGCGCTGTTTTCGCTGTCCTGGCTCTCTCTCCTCTCGCGCTGTTTTCGCTGTCCCGGCTCTCTCTCCTCTCGCGCTGTTTTCACTGTCCCGGCTCTCTCTCCTCTCGCGCTGTTTTCGCTGTCCCGGCTCTCTCTCCTCCCGCGCTGTTTTCAATGTCCCGGATCTCTTTCCTCTCGCGCAGTATTTGCTGTCCTGCCTCTCTCCTCTCGCACTGTTTTCGCTGTCCCGGGTCTCTCTCCTCCCGCGCTGTTTTCGCTGTCCCGGCTCTCTCTCCTCTCGCACTGTTTTCGCTGTCCCGGCTCTCTCTCCTCTCGCGCTATATTCGCTGTCCCGGCTCTCTCTCCTCCCGCGCTGTTTTCAATGTCCCGGCTCTCTCTCCTCTCGCGCTGTTTTCACTGTCCCGGCTCTCTCTCCTCTCGCACTGTTTTCGCTGTCCCGGGTCTCTCTCCTCCCGCGCTGTTTTCGCTGTCCCGGCTCTCTCTCCTCTCGCACTGTTTTCGCTGTCCCGGCTCTCTCTCCTCTCGCGCTATATTCGCTGTCCCGGCTCTCTCTCCTCCCGCGCTGTTTTCAATGTCCCGGCTCTCTCTCCTCTCACGATGTTTTCAATGTCCCGGCTCTCTCTCGTCTCGCGCTGTTTTCGCTGTCCCAAATCTCTCTCCTCACGCGCTGTTTTCGCTGTCCCGGCTCTCTCTCCTCCCGCGCTGTTTTCGCTGTACTGGCTGTCTCCTCTCGCGCTGTTTTCACTGTCACGGCTCACTCTCCTCTCGCGCTGGTTTCGCTGTCCCGGCTCTCTCTCCTCTCGCCCTGTTTTCGCTGTCCCGGCTCTCTCTCCTCTCGCGCTGTTTTCGCTGTCCCGGCTCTTTCTCCTCCCGCGCTGTTTTCGCTATCCCGGCTCTCTCTCCTCCCGCGCTGTTTTCAATGTCCTGGCTCTCTCTCCTCTCGCGCTGTTTTCAATGTCCCGGCTCTTTCTCCTCTCGCGCTGTTTTCACTGTCCCTGCTCACTCACCTCCCGCGCTGTTTTCACTGTCCCGACTCTCTCTCCTCCCGCGCTGTTTTCGCTGTCCCGGCTCTCTCTCCTCCCGCGCTGTTTTCACTGTCCCGGCTCTCTCTCCTCTCGCGCTGTTTTCGCTGTCCCGGCTCACTCACCTCCCGCGCTGTTTTCGCTGTCCCGGCTCTTTCTCCTCCCGCGCTGTTTTCGCTGTCCCGGCTCTCTCTCCTCCCGCGCTATTTTCAATGTCCCGGCTCCCTGTCCTCTCGCGCTGTTTTCGCTGTCCCGGCTCTCTCTCCTCCTGCGCTGTTTTCACTGTCCCGGCTCTCTCTCCTCTCGCGCTGTTTTCCATGTCCCGGCTCACTCACCTCTCGCGCTGTTTTCAATGTCCCGGCTCTCTCTCCTCCCGCGCTGTTTTCGCTGTCCCGGCTCTCTCTCCTCCCGCGCTGTTTTCAATGCCCCGGCTCTCTCTCCTCTCGCGCCGTTTTCGCTGTCCTGGGTCTCTCCTCTCGCGCTGTTTTCGCTGTCCCGGCTCTCTCTCCTCCCGCGCTGTTTTCGCTGTACTGGCTGTCTCCTCTCGCGCTGTTTTCACTGTCCCGGCTCTCTCTCCTCCCGCGCTGTTTTCGCTGTACTGGCTGTCTCCTCTCGCGCTGTTTTCGCTGTCCCGGCTCTCTCTCCTCCCGCGCTGTTTTCGCTGTACTGGCTGTCTCCTCACGCGCTGTTTTCGCTGTCCCGGCTCTTTCTCCTCCCGCGCTGTTTTCGCTGTCCCGGCTCTTTCTCCTCCCGCGCTGTTTTCGCTGTCCCGGCTCTCTCTCCTCCCGCGCTATTTTCAATGTCCCGGCTCCCTGTCCTCTCGCGCTGTTTTCGCTGTCCCGGCTCTCTCTCCTCCCGCGCTGTTTTCGCTGTCCCGGCTCTTTCTCCTCCCGCGCTGTTTTCGCTGTCCCGGCTCTCTCTCCTCTCGCGCTGTTTTCGCTGTCCCGGCTCTCTCTCCTCTCGCGCTGTTTTCAATGTCCCGGCTCTTTCTCCTCTCGCGCTGTTTTCACTGTCACGGCTCTCTCTCCGCCCGCGCTGTTTTCACTGTCCCGGCTCTCTCTCCTCTCGCGCTGTTTTCAATGTCCCGGCTCACTCACCTCTCGCGCTGTTTTCAATGTCCCGGCTCTCTCTCCTCCCGCGCTGTTTTCGCTGTCCCGGCTCTCTCTCCTCTCGCACAGTTTTCAATGTCCCGGCTCTCTCTCCTCTCGCGCTGTTTTCAATGTCCCGGCTCTCCCTCCTCCCGCGCTGTTTTCGCTGTCCCGGCTCTTTCTCCTCTCGCGCAGTTTTCAATGTCCCGGCTCTCTCTCCTCTCGCGCAGTTTTCAATGTCCCGGCTCTCTCTCCTCCCGCGCTGTTTTCACTGTCCCAGCTCTCTCTCCTCCCGCGCTGTTTTCACTGTCTCGGCTCACTCAGCTCCCGCGCTGTTTTCACTGTCCCAGCTCTCTCACCTCCCGCGCTGTTTTCACTGTCCCGGCTCTCTCTCCTCTCGCGCTGTTTTCGCTGTCCCGGCTCTCTCTCCACTTGCGCTGTTTTCAATGTCCCGGCTCTCTCTCCTCTCGCACTGTTTTCGCTGTCCCGGCTCTCTCTCCTCTCGCGCTGTTTTCAATGTCCCAGCTCTTTCTCCTCTCGCGCTGTTTTCGCTGTCCCGGCTCTCTCCTCCCACGCTGTTTTCACTGTCCCGGCTCTCTCTCCTCTCGCCCTGTTTTCACTGTCCCGGCTCTCTCTCCTCTCGCGCTGTTTTCACTGTCCCGGCTCTCTCTCCTCTCGCGCTGTTTTCACTGTCCCGGCTCTCTCTCCTCCTGCGCTGTTTTCACTGTCCCGGCTCTCTCTCCTCTCGCGCTTTTTTCAATGTCCCGGCTCTCTCTCCTCCCGCGCTGTTTTCACTGTCCCGGCTCTCTCTCCTCTCGCGCTGTTTTCGCTGTCCCGGCTCTCTCTCCACTTGCGCTGTTTTCAATGTCCCGGCTCTCTCTCCTCTCGCACTGTTTTCGCTGTCCCGGCTCTCTCTCCTCTCGCGCTGTTTTCAATGTCCCAGCTCTCTCTCGTCTCGCGCTGTTTTCGCTGTCCCGGCTCTCTCCTCCCACGCTGTTTTCACTGTCCCGGCTCTCTCTCCTCTCGCGCTGTTTTCACTGTCCCGGCTCTCTCTCCTCTCGCGCTGTTTTCACTGTCCCGGCTCTCTCTCCTCTCGCGCTGTTTTCACTGTCCCGGCTCTCTCTCCTCCCGCGCTGTTTTCATTGTCCCGGCTCTCTCTCCTCCCGCGCTGTTTTCATTGTCCCGGCTCTCTCTCCTCCCGCGCTGTTTTCACTGTTCCGGCTCACTCAGCTCCCGCGCTGTTTTCACTGTCCCGGCTCACTCAGCTCTCGCGCTGTTTTCACTGTCCCGGCTCTCTCTCCTCTCGCGCTGTTTTCAATGTCCCAGCTCTCTCTCCTCCCGCGCTGTTTTCACTGTCCCGGCTCTCTCTCCTCCCGCGCTGTTTTCGCTGTACTGGCTGTCTCCTCTCGCGCTGTTTTCACTGTCCCGGCTCTCTCTCCTCCCGCGCTGTTTTCGCTGTACTGGCTGTCTCCTCTCGCGCTGTTTTCGCTGTCCCGGCTCTCTCTCCTCCCGCGCTGTTTTCGCTGTACTGGCTGTCTCCTCCCGCGCTGTTTTCGCTGTCCCGGCTCTTTCTCCTCCCGCGCTGTTTTCGCTGTCCCGGCTCTTTCTCCTCCCGCGCTGTTTTCGCTGTCCCGGCTCTCTCTCCTCCCGCGCTATTTTCAATGTCCCGGCTCCCTGTCCTCTCGCGCTGTTTTCGCTGTCCCGGCTCTCTCTCCTCCCGCGCTGTTTTCGCTGTCCCGGCTCTTTCTCCTCCCGCGCTGTTTTCGCTGTCCCGGCTCTCTCTCCTCTCGCGCTGTTTTCGCTGTCCCGGCTCTCTCTCCTCTCGCGCTGTTTTCAATGTCCCGGCTCTTTCTCCTCTCGCGCTGTTTTCACTGTCACGGCTCTCTCTCCGCCCGCGCTGTTTTCACTGTCCCGGCTCTCTCTCCTCTCGCGCTGTTTTCAATGTCCCGGCTCACTCACCTCTCGCGCTGTTTTCAATGTCCCGGCTCTCTCTCCTCTCGCGCTGTTTTCACTGTCCCGGCTCTCTCTCCTCTCGCGCTGTTTTCACTGTCCCGGCTCTCTCTCCTCTCGCGCTGTTTTCACTGTCCCGGCTCTCTCTCCTCCCGCGCTGTTTTCATTGTCCCGGCTCTCTCTCCTCCCGCGCTGTTTTCACTGTCCCGGCTCACTCAGCTCCCGCGCTGTTTTCACTGTCCCGGCTCACTCAGCTCTCGCGCTGTTTTCACTGTCCCGGCTCTCTCTCCTCTCGCGCTGTTTTCAATGTCCCAGCTCTCTCTCCTCCCGCGCTGTTTTCACTGTCCCGGCTCTCTCTCCTCCCGCGCTGTTTTCGCTGTACTGGCTGTCTCCTCTCGCGCTGTTTTCACTGTCCCGGCTCTCTCTCCTCCCGCGCTGTTTTCGCTGTACTGGCTGTCTCCTCTCGCGCTGTTTTCGCTGTCCCGGCTCTCTCTCCTCCCGCGCTGTTTTCGCTGTACTGGCTGTCTCCTCCCGCGCTGTTTTCGCTGTCCCGGCTCTTTCTCCTCCCGCGCTGTTTTCGCTGTCCCGGCTCTTTCTCCTCCCGCGCTGTTTTCGCTGTCCCGGCTCTCTCTCCTCCTGCGCTATTTTCAATGTCCCGGCTCCCTGTCCTCTCGCGCTGTTTTCGCTGTCCCGGCTCTCTCTCCTCCCGCGCTGTTTTCGCTGTCCCGGCTCTTTCTCCTCCCGCGCTGTTTTCGCTGTCCCGGCTCTCTCTCCTCTCGCGCTGTTTTCGCTGTCCCGGCTCTCTCTCCTCTCGCGCTGTTTTCAATGTCCCGGCTCTTTCTCCTCTCGCGCTGTTTTCACTGTCACGGCTCTCTCTCCGCCCGCGCTGTTTTCACTGTCCCGGCTCTCTCTCCTCTCGCGCTGTTTTCAATGTCCCGGCTCACTCACCTCTCGCGCTGTTTTCAATGTCCCGGCTCTCTCTCCTCCCGCGCTGTTTTCGCTGTCCCGGCTCTCTCTCCTCTCGCACAGTTTTCAATGTCCCGGCTCTCTCTCCTCTCGCGCTGTTTTCAATGTCCCGGCTCTCTCTCCTCCCGCGCTGTTTTCGCTGTCCCGGCTCTTTCTCCTCTCGCGCAGTTTTCAATGTCCCGGCTCTCTCTCCTCTCGCGCAGTTTTCAATGTCCCGGCTCTCTCTCCTCCCGCGCTGTTTTCACTGTCCCAGCTCTCTCTCCTCCCGCGCTGTTTTCACTGTCTCGGCTCACTCAGCTCCCGCGCTGTTTTCACTGTCCCAGCTCTCTCACCTCCCGCGCTGTTTTCACTGTCCCGGCTCTCTCTCCTCTCGCGCTGTTTTCGCTGTCCCGGCTCTCTCTCCACTTGCGCTGTTTTCAATGTCCCGGCTCTCTCTCCTCTCGCACTGTTTTCGCTGTCCCGGCTCTCTCTCCTCTCGCGCTGTTTTCAATGTCCCAGCTCTTTCTCCTCTCGCGCTGTTTTCGCTGTCCCGGCTCTCTCCTCCCACGCTGTTTTCACTGTCCCGGCTCTCTCTCCTCTCGCCCTGTTTTCACTGTCCCGGCTCTCTCTCCTCTCGCGCTGTTTTCACTGTCCCGGCTCTCTCTCCTCTCGCGCTGTTTTCACTGTCCCGGCTCTCTCTCCTCCTGCGCTGTTTTCACTGTCCCGGCTCTCTCTCCTCTCGCGCTTTTTTCAATGTCCCGGCTCTCTCTCCTCCCGCGCTGTTTTCACTGTCCCGGCTCTCTCTCCTCTCGCGCTGTTTTCGCTGTCCCGGCTCTCTCTCCACTTGCGCTGTTTTCAATGTCCCGGCTCTCTCTCCTCTCGCACTGTTTTCGCTGTCCCGGCTCTCTCTCCTCTCGCGCTGTTTTCAATGTCCCAGCTCTCTCTCGTCTCGCGCTGTTTTCGCTGTCCCGGCTCTCTCCTCCCACGCTGTTTTCACTGTCCCGGCTCTCTCTCCTCTCGCGCTGTTTTCACTGTCCCGGCTCTCTCTCCTCTCGCGCTGTTTTCACTGTCCCGGCTCTCTCTCCTCTCGCGCTGTTTTCACTGTCCCGGCTCTCTCTCCTCCCGCGCTGTTTTCATTGTCCCGGCTCTCTCTCCTCCCGCGCTGTTTTCACTGTCCCGGCTCACTCAGCTCCCGCGCTGTTTTCACTGTCCCGGCTCACTCAGCTCTCGCGCTGTTTTCACTGTCCCGGCTCTCTCTCCTCTCGCGCTGTTTTCAATGTCCCAGCTCTCTCTCCTCCCGCGCTGTTTTCACTGTCCCGGCTCTCTCTCCTCTCGCGCTGTTTTCAATGTCCCGGCTCTCTCTCCTCGCGCGCTGTTTTCACTGTCCCGGCTCACTCACCTCCCGCGCTGTTTTCGCTGTCCCGGCTCTCTCTCCACTTGCGCTGTTTTCAATGTCCCGGCTCTCTCTCCTCTCGCGCTGTTTTCGCTGTCCCGGCTCTCTCCTCCCACGCTGTTTTCACTGTCCCGGCTCTCTCTCCTCTCGCGCTGTTTTCACTGTCCCGGCTCTCTCTCCTCTCGCGCTGTTTTCACTGTCCCGGCTCTCTCTCCTCTCGCGCTGTTTTCAATGTCCCAGCTCTCTCTCCTCCCGCGCTGTTTTCACTGTCCCGGCTCTCTCTCCTCTCGCGCTGTTTTCAATGTCCCGGCTCTCTCTCCTCGCGCGCTGTTTTCACTGTCCCGGCTCTCTCTCCTCTCGCGCTGTTTTCACTGTCCCGGCTCTCTCTCCTCTCGCGCTGTTTTCACTGTCCCGGCTCTCTCTCCTCTCGCGCTGTTTTCACTGTCCCGGCTCTCTCTCCTCCCGCGCTGTTTTCATTGTCCCGGCTCTCTCTCCTCCCGCGCTGTTTTCACTGTCCCGGCTCACTCAGCTCCCGCGCTGTTTTCACTGTCCCGGCTCACTCAGCTCTCGCGCTGTTTTCACTGTCCCGGCTCTCTCTCCTCTCGCGCTGTTTTCAATGTCCCAGCTCTCTCTCCTCCCGCGCTGTTTTCACTGTCCCGGCTCTCTCTCCTCTCGCGCTGTTTTCAATGTCCCGGCTCCCTCTCCTCGCGCGCTGTTTTCACTGTCCCGGCTCACTCACCTCCCGCGCTGTTTTCGCTGTCCCGGCTCTCTCTCCACTTGCGCTGTTTTCAATGTCCCGGCTCTCTCTCCTCTCGCGCTGTTTTCGCTGTCCCGGCTCTCTCCTCCCACGCTGTTTTCACTGTCCCGGCTCTCTCTCCTCTCGCGCTGTTTTCACTGTCCCGGCTCTCTCTCCTCTCGCGCTGTTTTCACTGTCCCGGCTCTCTCTCCTCTCGCGCTGTTTTCACTGTCCCGGCTCTCTCTCCTCCCGCGCTGTTTTCATTGTCCCGGCACTCTCTCCTCCCGCGCTGTTTTCACTGTCCCGGCTCACTCAGCTCCCGCGCTGTTTTCACTGTCCCGGCTCACTCAGCTCTCGCGCTGTTTTCACTGTCCCGGCTCTCTCTCCTCTCGCGCTGTTTTCAATGTCCCAGCTCTCTCTCCTCCCGCGCTGTTTTCACTGTCCCGGCTCTCTCTCCTCTCGCGCTGTTTTCAATGTCCCGGCTCTCTCTCCTCTCGCGCTGTTTTCAATGTCCTGGCTTTCTCTCCTCTCGCTCTGTTTTCAATGTCCCGGCTCTCTCTCCTCTCGCTCTGTTTTCGCTGTCCCGGCTCTCTCTCCTATCGCGCTATTTTCAATGTCCCGGCTCCCTGTCCTCTCGCGCTGTTTTCGCTGTCCCGGCTCTCTCTCCTCCCGCGCTGTTTTCGCTGTCCCGGCTCATTCACCTCCCGCACTGTTTTCGTTGTCCCGGCTCTCTCTCCTCCCACGCTGTTTTCACTGTCCCGGCTCTCTCTCCTCTCGCGCTGTTTTCAATGTCCCGGCTCACTCACCTCTCGCGCTGTTTTCAATGTCCCGGCTCTCTCTCCTCCCGCGCTGTTTTCAATGTCCCGGCTCTCTCTCCTCTCGCGCTGTTTTCGCTGTCCTGGCTCTCTCTCCTCTCGCGCTGTTTTCAATGTCCTGGCTTTCTCTCCTCTCGCTCTGTTTTCAATGTCCCGGCTCTCTCTCCTCTCGCGCTGTTTTCACTGTCCCGGCTCTCTCTCCTCTCGCGCTGTTTTCAATGTCCCGGCTCACTCACCTCTCGCGCTGTTTTCAATGTCCCGGCTCTCTCTCCTCCCGCGCTGTTTTCAATGTCCCGGCTCTCTCTCCTCTCGCGCTGTTTTCGCTGTCCTGGCTCTCTCTCCTCTCGCGCTGTTTTCAATGTCCTGGCTTTCTCTCCTCTCGCTCTGTTTTCAATGTCCCGGCTCTCTCTCCTCTCGCGCTGTTTTCGCTGTCCCGGCTCTCTCTCCTCTCGCGCAGTTTTCAATGTCCCGGCTCTCTCTCCTCCCGCTCTGTTTTCGCTGTCCCGGCTCTTTCTCTCGTGCAGTTTTCAATGTCCCGGCTCTCTCTCCTCCCGCGCTGTTTTCAATGTCCCGGCTCTCTCTCCTCTCGCACTGTTTTCGCTGTCCCGGCTCTCTCTCCTCTCGCGCTGTTTTCACTGTCCCGGCTCTCTCACCTCCCGCGCTGTTTTCACTGTCCCGGCTCTCTCTCCTCTCGCGCTGTTTTCACTGTCCCGGCTCTCTCTCCACTTGCGCTGTTTTCAATGTCCCGGCTCTCTCTCCTCTCGCGCAGTTTTCACTGTCCCGGCTCTCTCTCCTCTCGCGCTGTTTTCACTGTCCCGGCTCTCTCTCCACTTGCGCTGTTTTCACTGTCCCGGCTCTCTCTCCTCTCGCGCTGTTTTCACTGTCCCGGCTCTCTCTCCACTTGCGCTGTTTTCAATGTCCCGGCTCTCTCTCC
Source organism: Scyliorhinus torazame (assembly GCF_047496885.1). Taxonomy (NCBI): domain Eukaryota; kingdom Metazoa; phylum Chordata; class Chondrichthyes; order Carcharhiniformes; family Scyliorhinidae; genus Scyliorhinus; species Scyliorhinus torazame. The sequence continues at coordinate 24,321,859 of NC_092738.1, read as the reverse complement.
TCTCGCGCTGTTTTCAATGTCCCGGCTCTTTCGACTCTCGCGCTGTTTTCGCTGTCCCAGCTCTCTCTCCTCTCGCGCTGTTTTCGCTGTCCCGGCTCTCTCTCCTCTCGCGCTGTTTTCACTGTCCCGGCTCTCTCTCCTCTCGCGCTGTTTTCGCTGTCCCGGCTCTCTCTCCTCCCGCGCTGTTTTCAATGTCCCGGCTCTCTCTCCTCTCGCGCTGTTTTCGCTGTCCCGGCTCTCTCTCCTCCCGCGCTGTTTTCAATGTCCCGGATCTCTTTCCTCTCGCGCAGTATTTGCTGTCCCGGCTCTCTCCTCTCGCGCTGTTTTCACTGTCCCGGCTCTCTCTCCTCTCGCGCTGTTTTCGCTGTCCTGGCTCTCTCTCCTCTCGCGCTGTTTTCGCTGTCCCGGCTCTCTCTCCTCTCGCGCTGTTTTCACTGTCCCGGCTCTCTCTCCTCTCGCGCTGTTTTCGCTGTCCCGGCTCTCTCTCCTCCCGCGCTGTTTTCAATGTCCCGGATCTCTTTCCTCTCGCGCAGTATTTGCTGTCCTGCCTCTCTCCTCTCGCACTGTTTTCGCTGTCCCGGGTCTCTCTCCTCCCGCGCTGTTTTCGCTGTCCCGGCTCTCTCTCCTCTCGCACTGTTTTCGCTGTCCCGGCTCTCTCTCCTCTAGCGCTATATTCGCTGTCCCGGCTCTCTCTCCTCCCGCGCTGTTTTCAATGTCCCGGCTCTCTCTCCTCTCACGATGTTTTCAATGTCCCGGCTCTCTCTTGTCTCGCGCTGTTTTCGCTGTCCCAACTCTCTCTCCTCACGCGCTGTTTTCGCTGTCCCGGCTCTCTCTCCTCCCGCGCTGTTTTCGCTGTACTGGCTGTCTCCTCTCGCGCTGTTTTCACTGTCACGGCTCACTCTCCTCTCGCGCTGGTTTCGCTGTCCCGGCTCTCTCTCCTCTCGCCCTGTTTTCGCTGTCCCGGCTCTCTCTCCTCTCGCGCTGTTTTCGCTGTCCCGGCTCTTTCTCCTCCCGCGCTGTTTTCAATGTCCTGGCTCTCTCTCCTCTCGCGCTGTTTTCAATGTCCCGGCTCTTTCTCCTCTCGCGCTGTTTTCACTGTCCCGGCTCACTCACCTCCCGCGCTGTTTTCACTGTCCCGACTCTCTCTCCTCCCGCGCTGTTTTCGCTGTCCCGGCTCTCTCTCCTCCCGCGCTGTTTTCACTGTCCCGGCTCTCTCTCCTCTCGCGCTGTTTTCGCTGTCCCGGCTCACTCACCTCCCGCGCTGTTTTCGCTGTCCCGGCTCTTTCTCCTCCCGCGCTGTTTTCGCTGTCCCGGCTCTCTCTCCTCCCGCGCTATTTTCAATGTCCCGGCTCCCTGTCCTCTCGCGCTGTTTTCGCTGTCCCGGCTCTCTCTCCTCCCGCGCTGTTTTCGCTGTCCCGGCTCTTTCTCCTCCCGCGCTGTTTTCGCTGTCCCGGCTCTCTCTCCTCCCGCGCTATTTTCAATGTCCCGGCTCCCTGTCCTCTCGCGCTGTTTTCGCTGTCCCGGCTCTCTCTCCTCCTGCGCTGTTTTCACTGTCCCGGCTCTCTCTCCTCTCGCGCTGTTTTCCATGTCCCGGCTCACTCACCTCTCGCGCTGTTTTCAATGTCCCGGCTCTCTCTCCTCCCGCGCTGTTTTCGCTGTCCCGGCTCTCTCTCCTCCCGCGCTGTTTTCAATGCCCCGGCTCTCTCTCCTCTCGCGCCGTTTTCGCTGTCCTGGGTCTCTCCTCTCGCGCTGTTTTCGCTGTCCCGGCTCTCTCTCCTCCCGCGCTGTTTTCGCTGTACTGGCTGTCTCCTCTCGCGCTGTTTTCACTGTCCCGGCTCTCTCTCCTCCCGCGCTGTTTTCAATGTCCCGGCTCTCTCTCCTCTCGCGCTGTTTTCGCTGTCCTGGCTCTCTCTCCTCTCGCGCTGTTTTCAATGTCCTGGCTTTCTCTCCTCTCGCTCTGTTTTCAATGTCCCGGCTCTCTCTCCTCTCGCGCTGTTTTCGCTGTCCCGGCTCTCTCTCCTCTCGCGCAGTTTTCAATGTCCCGGCTCTCTCTCCTCCCGCTCTGTTTTCGCTGTCCCGGCTCTTTCTCCTCTCGTGCAGTTTTCAATGTCCCGGCTCTCTCTCCTCCCGCGCTGTTTTCAATGTCCCGGCTCTCTCTCCTCTCGCACTGTTTTCGCTGTCCCGGCTCTCTCTCCTCTCGCGCTGTTTTCACTGTCCCGGCTCTCTCACCTCCCGCGCTGTTTTCACTGTCCCGGCTCTCTCTCCTCTCGCGCTGTTTTCACTGTCCCGGCTCTCTCTCCACTTGCGCTGTTTTCAATGTCCCGGCTCTCTCTCCTCTCGCGCAGTTTTCACTGTCCCGGCTCTCTCTCCTCTCGCGCTGTTTTCACTGTCCCGGCTCTCTCTCCACTTGCGCTGTTTTCACTGTCCCGGCTCTCTCTCCTCTCGCGCTGTTTTCACTGTCCCGGCTCTCTCTCCACTTGCGCTGTTTTCAATGTCCCGGCTCTCTCTCCTCTCGCGCTGTTTTCAATGTCCCGGCTCTTTCGACTCTCGCGCTGTTTTCGCTGTCCCAGCTCTCTCTCCTCTCGCGCTGTTTTCGCTGTCCCGGCTCTCTCTCCTCTCGCGCTGTTTTCACTGTCCCGGCTCTCTCTCCTCTCGCGCTGTTTTCGCTGTCCCGGCTCTCTCTCCTCCCGCGCTGTTTTCAATGTCCCGGATCTCTTTCCTCTCGCGCAGTATTTGCTGTCCTGGCTCTCTCCTCTCGCACTGTTTTCGCTGTCCCGGGTCTCTCTCCTCCCGCGCTGTTTTCACTGTCCCGGCTCTCTCCTCTCGCGCTGTTTTCACTGTCCCGGCTCTCTCTCCTCTCGCGCTGTTTTCGCTGTCCTGGCTCTCTCTCCTCTCGCGCTGTTTTCGCTGTCCCGGCTCTCTCTCCTCTCGCGCTGTTTTCACTGTCCCGGCTCTCTCTCCTCTCGCGCTGTTTTCGCTGTCCCGGCTCTCTCTCCTCCCGCGCTGTTTTCAATGTCCCGGATCTCTTTCCTCTCGCGCAGTATTTGCTGTCCTGCCTCTCTCCTCTCGCACTGTTTTCGCTGTCCCGGGTCTCTCTCCTCCCGCGCTGTTTTCGCTGTCCCGGCTCTCTCTCCTCTCGCACTGTTTTCGCTGTCCCGGCTCTCTCTCCTCTCGCGCTATATTCGCTGTCCCGGCTCTCTCTCCTCCCGCGCTGTTTTCAATGTCCCGGCTCTCTCTCCTCTCGCGCTGTTTTCACTGTCCCGGCTCTCTCTCCTCTCGCACTGTTTTCGCTGTCCCGGGTCTCTCTCCTCCCGCGCTGTTTTCGCTGTCCCGGCTCTCTCTCCTCTCGCACTGTTTTCGCTGTCCCGGCTCTCTCTCCTCTCGCGCTATATTCGCTGTCCCGGCTCTCTCTCCTCCCGCGCTGTTTTCAATGTCCCGGCTCTCTCTCCTCTCACGATGTTTTCAATGTCCCGGCTCTCTCTCGTCTCGCGCTGTTTTCGCTGTCCCAAATCTCTCTCCTCACGCGCTGTTTTCGCTGTCCCGGCTCTCTCTCCTCCCGCGCTGTTTTCGCTGTACTGGCTGTCTCCTCTCGCGCTGTTTTCACTGTCACGGCTCACTCTCCTCTCGCGCTGGTTTCGCTGTCCCGGCTCTCTCTCCTCTCGCCCTGTTTTCGCTGTCCCGGCTCTCTCTCCTCTCGCGCTGTTTTCGCTGTCCCGGCTCTTTCTCCTCCCGCGCTGTTTTCGCTATCCCGGCTCTCTCTCCTCCCGCGCTGTTTTCAATGTCCTGGCTCTCTCTCCTCTCGCGCTGTTTTCAATGTCCCGGCTCTTTCTCCTCTCGCGCTGTTTTCACTGTCCCTGCTCACTCACCTCCCGCGCTGTTTTCACTGTCCCGACTCTCTCTCCTCCCGCGCTGTTTTCGCTGTCCCGGCTCTCTCTCCTCCCGCGCTGTTTTCACTGTCCCGGCTCTCTCTCCTCTCGCGCTGTTTTCGCTGTCCCGGCTCACTCACCTCCCGCGCTGTTTTCGCTGTCCCGGCTCTTTCTCCTCCCGCGCTGTTTTCGCTGTCCCGGCTCTCTCTCCTCCCGCGCTATTTTCAATGTCCCGGCTCCCTGTCCTCTCGCGCTGTTTTCGCTGTCCCGGCTCTCTCTCCTCCTGCGCTGTTTTCACTGTCCCGGCTCTCTCTCCTCTCGCGCTGTTTTCCATGTCCCGGCTCACTCACCTCTCGCGCTGTTTTCAATGTCCCGGCTCTCTCTCCTCCCGCGCTGTTTTCGCTGTCCCGGCTCTCTCTCCTCCCGCGCTGTTTTCAATGCCCCGGCTCTCTCTCCTCTCGCGCCGTTTTCGCTGTCCTGGGTCTCTCCTCTCGCGCTGTTTTCGCTGTCCCGGCTCTCTCTCCTCCCGCGCTGTTTTCGCTGTACTGGCTGTCTCCTCTCGCGCTGTTTTCACTGTCCCGGCTCTCTCTCCTCCCGCGCTGTTTTCGCTGTACTGGCTGTCTCCTCTCGCGCTGTTTTCGCTGTCCCGGCTCTCTCTCCTCCCGCGCTGTTTTCGCTGTACTGGCTGTCTCCTCACGCGCTGTTTTCGCTGTCCCGGCTCTTTCTCCTCCCGCGCTGTTTTCGCTGTCCCGGCTCTTTCTCCTCCCGCGCTGTTTTCGCTGTCCCGGCTCTCTCTCCTCCCGCGCTATTTTCAATGTCCCGGCTCCCTGTCCTCTCGCGCTGTTTTCGCTGTCCCGGCTCTCTCTCCTCCCGCGCTGTTTTCGCTGTCCCGGCTCTTTCTCCTCCCGCGCTGTTTTCGCTGTCCCGGCTCTCTCTCCTCTCGCGCTGTTTTCGCTGTCCCGGCTCTCTCTCCTCTCGCGCTGTTTTCAATGTCCCGGCTCTTTCTCCTCTCGCGCTGTTTTCACTGTCACGGCTCTCTCTCCGCCCGCGCTGTTTTCACTGTCCCGGCTCTCTCTCCTCTCGCGCTGTTTTCAATGTCCCGGCTCACTCACCTCTCGCGCTGTTTTCAATGTCCCGGCTCTCTCTCCTCCCGCGCTGTTTTCGCTGTCCCGGCTCTCTCTCCTCTCGCACAGTTTTCAATGTCCCGGCTCTCTCTCCTCTCGCGCTGTTTTCAATGTCCCGGCTCTCCCTCCTCCCGCGCTGTTTTCGCTGTCCCGGCTCTTTCTCCTCTCGCGCAGTTTTCAATGTCCCGGCTCTCTCTCCTCTCGCGCAGTTTTCAATGTCCCGGCTCTCTCTCCTCCCGCGCTGTTTTCACTGTCCCAGCTCTCTCTCCTCCCGCGCTGTTTTCACTGTCTCGGCTCACTCAGCTCCCGCGCTGTTTTCACTGTCCCAGCTCTCTCACCTCCCGCGCTGTTTTCACTGTCCCGGCTCTCTCTCCTCTCGCGCTGTTTTCGCTGTCCCGGCTCTCTCTCCACTTGCGCTGTTTTCAATGTCCCGGCTCTCTCTCCTCTCGCACTGTTTTCGCTGTCCCGGCTCTCTCTCCTCTCGCGCTGTTTTCAATGTCCCAGCTCTTTCTCCTCTCGCGCTGTTTTCGCTGTCCCGGCTCTCTCCTCCCACGCTGTTTTCACTGTCCCGGCTCTCTCTCCTCTCGCCCTGTTTTCACTGTCCCGGCTCTCTCTCCTCTCGCGCTGTTTTCACTGTCCCGGCTCTCTCTCCTCTCGCGCTGTTTTCACTGTCCCGGCTCTCTCTCCTCCTGCGCTGTTTTCACTGTCCCGGCTCTCTCTCCTCTCGCGCTTTTTTCAATGTCCCGGCTCTCTCTCCTCCCGCGCTGTTTTCACTGTCCCGGCTCTCTCTCCTCTCGCGCTGTTTTCGCTGTCCCGGCTCTCTCTCCACTTGCGCTGTTTTCAATGTCCCGGCTCTCTCTCCTCTCGCACTGTTTTCGCTGTCCCGGCTCTCTCTCCTCTCGCGCTGTTTTCAATGTCCCAGCTCTCTCTCGTCTCGCGCTGTTTTCGCTGTCCCGGCTCTCTCCTCCCACGCTGTTTTCACTGTCCCGGCTCTCTCTCCTCTCGCGCTGTTTTCACTGTCCCGGCTCTCTCTCCTCTCGCGCTGTTTTCACTGTCCCGGCTCTCTCTCCTCTCGCGCTGTTTTCACTGTCCCGGCTCTCTCTCCTCCCGCGCTGTTTTCATTGTCCCGGCTCTCTCTCCTCCCGCGCTGTTTTCATTGTCCCGGCTCTCTCTCCTCCCGCGCTGTTTTCACTGTTCCGGCTCACTCAGCTCCCGCGCTGTTTTCACTGTCCCGGCTCACTCAGCTCTCGCGCTGTTTTCACTGTCCCGGCTCTCTCTCCTCTCGCGCTGTTTTCAATGTCCCAGCTCTCTCTCCTCCCGCGCTGTTTTCACTGTCCCGGCTCTCTCTCCTCCCGCGCTGTTTTCGCTGTACTGGCTGTCTCCTCTCGCGCTGTTTTCACTGTCCCGGCTCTCTCTCCTCCCGCGCTGTTTTCGCTGTACTGGCTGTCTCCTCTCGCGCTGTTTTCGCTGTCCCGGCTCTCTCTCCTCCCGCGCTGTTTTCGCTGTACTGGCTGTCTCCTCCCGCGCTGTTTTCGCTGTCCCGGCTCTTTCTCCTCCCGCGCTGTTTTCGCTGTCCCGGCTCTTTCTCCTCCCGCGCTGTTTTCGCTGTCCCGGCTCTCTCTCCTCCCGCGCTATTTTCAATGTCCCGGCTCCCTGTCCTCTCGCGCTGTTTTCGCTGTCCCGGCTCTCTCTCCTCCCGCGCTGTTTTCGCTGTCCCGGCTCTTTCTCCTCCCGCGCTGTTTTCGCTGTCCCGGCTCTCTCTCCTCTCGCGCTGTTTTCGCTGTCCCGGCTCTCTCTCCTCTCGCGCTGTTTTCAATGTCCCGGCTCTTTCTCCTCTCGCGCTGTTTTCACTGTCACGGCTCTCTCTCCGCCCGCGCTGTTTTCACTGTCCCGGCTCTCTCTCCTCTCGCGCTGTTTTCAATGTCCCGGCTCACTCACCTCTCGCGCTGTTTTCAATGTCCCGGCTCTCTCTCCTCTCGCGCTGTTTTCACTGTCCCGGCTCTCTCTCCTCTCGCGCTGTTTTCACTGTCCCGGCTCTCTCTCCTCTCGCGCTGTTTTCACTGTCCCGGCTCTCTCTCCTCCCGCGCTGTTTTCATTGTCCCGGCTCTCTCTCCTCCCGCGCTGTTTTCACTGTCCCGGCTCACTCAGCTCCCGCGCTGTTTTCACTGTCCCGGCTCACTCAGCTCTCGCGCTGTTTTCACTGTCCCGGCTCTCTCTCCTCTCGCGCTGTTTTCAATGTCCCAGCTCTCTCTCCTCCCGCGCTGTTTTCACTGTCCCGGCTCTCTCTCCTCCCGCGCTGTTTTCGCTGTACTGGCTGTCTCCTCTCGCGCTGTTTTCACTGTCCCGGCTCTCTCTCCTCCCGCGCTGTTTTCGCTGTACTGGCTGTCTCCTCTCGCGCTGTTTTCGCTGTCCCGGCTCTCTCTCCTCCCGCGCTGTTTTCGCTGTACTGGCTGTCTCCTCCCGCGCTGTTTTCGCTGTCCCGGCTCTTTCTCCTCCCGCGCTGTTTTCGCTGTCCCGGCTCTTTCTCCTCCCGCGCTGTTTTCGCTGTCCCGGCTCTCTCTCCTCCTGCGCTATTTTCAATGTCCCGGCTCCCTGTCCTCTCGCGCTGTTTTCGCTGTCCCGGCTCTCTCTCCTCCCGCGCTGTTTTCGCTGTCCCGGCTCTTTCTCCTCCCGCGCTGTTTTCGCTGTCCCGGCTCTCTCTCCTCTCGCGCTGTTTTCGCTGTCCCGGCTCTCTCTCCTCTCGCGCTGTTTTCAATGTCCCGGCTCTTTCTCCTCTCGCGCTGTTTTCACTGTCACGGCTCTCTCTCCGCCCGCGCTGTTTTCACTGTCCCGGCTCTCTCTCCTCTCGCGCTGTTTTCAATGTCCCGGCTCACTCACCTCTCGCGCTGTTTTCAATGTCCCGGCTCTCTCTCCTCCCGCGCTGTTTTCGCTGTCCCGGCTCTCTCTCCTCTCGCACAGTTTTCAATGTCCCGGCTCTCTCTCCTCTCGCGCTGTTTTCAATGTCCCGGCTCTCTCTCCTCCCGCGCTGTTTTCGCTGTCCCGGCTCTTTCTCCTCTCGCGCAGTTTTCAATGTCCCGGCTCTCTCTCCTCTCGCGCAGTTTTCAATGTCCCGGCTCTCTCTCCTCCCGCGCTGTTTTCACTGTCCCAGCTCTCTCTCCTCCCGCGCTGTTTTCACTGTCTCGGCTCACTCAGCTCCCGCGCTGTTTTCACTGTCCCAGCTCTCTCACCTCCCGCGCTGTTTTCACTGTCCCGGCTCTCTCTCCTCTCGCGCTGTTTTCGCTGTCCCGGCTCTCTCTCCACTTGCGCTGTTTTCAATGTCCCGGCTCTCTCTCCTCTCGCACTGTTTTCGCTGTCCCGGCTCTCTCTCCTCTCGCGCTGTTTTCAATGTCCCAGCTCTTTCTCCTCTCGCGCTGTTTTCGCTGTCCCGGCTCTCTCCTCCCACGCTGTTTTCACTGTCCCGGCTCTCTCTCCTCTCGCCCTGTTTTCACTGTCCCGGCTCTCTCTCCTCTCGCGCTGTTTTCACTGTCCCGGCTCTCTCTCCTCTCGCGCTGTTTTCACTGTCCCGGCTCTCTCTCCTCCTGCGCTGTTTTCACTGTCCCGGCTCTCTCTCCTCTCGCGCTTTTTTCAATGTCCCGGCTCTCTCTCCTCCCGCGCTGTTTTCACTGTCCCGGCTCTCTCTCCTCTCGCGCTGTTTTCGCTGTCCCGGCTCTCTCTCCACTTGCGCTGTTTTCAATGTCCCGGCTCTCTCTCCTCTCGCACTGTTTTCGCTGTCCCGGCTCTCTCTCCTCTCGCGCTGTTTTCAATGTCCCAGCTCTCTCTCGTCTCGCGCTGTTTTCGCTGTCCCGGCTCTCTCCTCCCACGCTGTTTTCACTGTCCCGGCTCTCTCTCCTCTCGCGCTGTTTTCACTGTCCCGGCTCTCTCTCCTCTCGCGCTGTTTTCACTGTCCCGGCTCTCTCTCCTCTCGCGCTGTTTTCACTGTCCCGGCTCTCTCTCCTCCCGCGCTGTTTTCATTGTCCCGGCTCTCTCTCCTCCCGCGCTGTTTTCACTGTCCCGGCTCACTCAGCTCCCGCGCTGTTTTCACTGTCCCGGCTCACTCAGCTCTCGCGCTGTTTTCACTGTCCCGGCTCTCTCTCCTCTCGCGCTGTTTTCAATGTCCCAGCTCTCTCTCCTCCCGCGCTGTTTTCACTGTCCCGGCTCTCTCTCCTCTCGCGCTGTTTTCAATGTCCCGGCTCTCTCTCCTCGCGCGCTGTTTTCACTGTCCCGGCTCACTCACCTCCCGCGCTGTTTTCGCTGTCCCGGCTCTCTCTCCACTTGCGCTGTTTTCAATGTCCCGGCTCTCTCTCCTCTCGCGCTGTTTTCGCTGTCCCGGCTCTCTCCTCCCACGCTGTTTTCACTGTCCCGGCTCTCTCTCCTCTCGCGCTGTTTTCACTGTCCCGGCTCTCTCTCCTCTCGCGCTGTTTTCACTGTCCCGGCTCTCTCTCCTCTCGCGCTGTTTTCAATGTCCCAGCTCTCTCTCCTCCCGCGCTGTTTTCACTGTCCCGGCTCTCTCTCCTCTCGCGCTGTTTTCAATGTCCCGGCTCTCTCTCCTCGCGCGCTGTTTTCACTGTCCCGGCTCTCTCTCCTCTCGCGCTGTTTTCACTGTCCCGGCTCTCTCTCCTCTCGCGCTGTTTTCACTGTCCCGGCTCTCTCTCCTCTCGCGCTGTTTTCACTGTCCCGGCTCTCTCTCCTCCCGCGCTGTTTTCATTGTCCCGGCTCTCTCTCCTCCCGCGCTGTTTTCACTGTCCCGGCTCACTCAGCTCCCGCGCTGTTTTCACTGTCCCGGCTCACTCAGCTCTCGCGCTGTTTTCACTGTCCCGGCTCTCTCTCCTCTCGCGCTGTTTTCAATGTCCCAGCTCTCTCTCCTCCCGCGCTGTTTTCACTGTCCCGGCTCTCTCTCCTCTCGCGCTGTTTTCAATGTCCCGGCTCCCTCTCCTCGCGCGCTGTTTTCACTGTCCCGGCTCACTCACCTCCCGCGCTGTTTTCGCTGTCCCGGCTCTCTCTCCACTTGCGCTGTTTTCAATGTCCCGGCTCTCTCTCCTCTCGCGCTGTTTTCGCTGTCCCGGCTCTCTCCTCCCACGCTGTTTTCACTGTCCCGGCTCTCTCTCCTCTCGCGCTGTTTTCACTGTCCCGGCTCTCTCTCCTCTCGCGCTGTTTTCACTGTCCCGGCTCTCTCTCCTCTCGCGCTGTTTTCACTGTCCCGGCTCTCTCTCCTCCCGCGCTGTTTTCATTGTCCCGGCACTCTCTCCTCCCGCGCTGTTTTCACTGTCCCGGCTCACTCAGCTCCCGCGCTGTTTTCACTGTCCCGGCTCACTCAGCTCTCGCGCTGTTTTCACTGTCCCGGCTCTCTCTCCTCTCGCGCTGTTTTCAATGTCCCAGCTCTCTCTCCTCCCGCGCTGTTTTCACTGTCCCGGCTCTCTCTCCTCTCGCGCTGTTTTCAATGTCCCGGCTCTCTCTCCTCGCGCGCTGTTTTCACTGTCCCGGCTCACTCACCTCCCGCGCTGTTTTCGCTGTCTGCTCTATAAGATGAGCGTCAAAGATCTTCAGAAACCCCCTGTTTCTGCTTTCTGCTCTAAAAGGGACATAGTGGAAATATTTCAATCAAACCCACCCCATATGTCTGTTTTCTAATATAGCTCTGGTCTAAACAAAGGTTGGAGCATTGGAATTATCACCTTGTGTCGGAACGTGATGATATTTATAGAATGATAGTGGATCTCCAATTCATACCATAACTTTTCCTGTTTCCAAAATAGTCTTTGTCTACAAGGAGGAAATGTATTATTTTCCCTTTCCCCAATGGCTTCACTCCAGAATCTCATACACCTGACTGCTTCATGCAAGAGCCAAGGCCTAACTTTAAAACTACATTTGTGGTAACAGAAAATGGATCTGGGGCTGGTTTAGCACAGGGCTAAATCGCTGGCTTTGAAAGCAGACCAAGGCAGGCCGGCAGCACGGTTCAATTCCCGTACCAGCCTCCCCGAACAGGCGCCGGAATGTGGCGACTAGGGGCTTTTCACAGTAACTTCATTTGAAGCCTACTTGTGACAATAAACGAATTTCATTTCATTCATTAATTCATTTCATTCATGTGGCAATGGCATTCCGTGCCCGTGCATTCCCACCCTTCGGCCCACCTCCTGGCCACCCCCCGCTACTGCCCCTGACCCTGGCGGAAGCACCCTCAGCTGGCAGCACACTGTGGCGATATTGGGCGGCTAGCGGAGTCCTCGGGGGGGGGGGGATCCGGCCCTGGGGGGGCCCCCATGGTGGCCTGGCCCACAGCGGCCTCTGTAAGGCTCCGCGATGGCCGACGCAGAGAAGAACCCCCCCCCCTGCGCATGCTCAGGAAACACGTCAGCGCTCCTGCGCGTGCGCCAAATCGCGCCGGCCGGCCCCCGGAAGTGCCGAGGATTCCGCACCTTCCAGGCGGCCCGACGCCAGCGTGTTTCACGCCGGTACGGGCCGCATCGCCGATTCCGGGAGAATCCCGGCCAGCGAATCCGGTGTTGGGGCTGCTGAGGGAGAGAGAGGCGGTAAGGCACGGAGAGGAGTGACTGTGGGCTGCCGGGCTGGCTGGGGTGGGCCCAGCCAGTGCTGGGGAATGACGAGGGACTGAGTTGTGTCCCCTCACGGGACTGGGGCGGTGTCCAGGACCAGACCCTCATTGTCGCGGCAAGGCAGCCATCTTACAGCCCGCTGAACAGCCACCTTGGCCCCCGGTTCTGCAGTCACACTGGCCATGTGGGTGCCCCCACGCCCGAACCACACCCTACGCCATACTCCCCACCACCAAACCAGCCGCCACCCACTGGCAGGGCATCAGGCGGCCCACCCAATGGCGACGCCCACAGTAGTCCCTACAAGGGCGCCAGATGGGGTACGGGGAGCGTACCGCTGGCATGGGCAGTGCCAGCCGATGGTACCCCTGGCAGCAGGGACGAGAGCCAGGGCCAGAGACCCCCACGGTGCTGAGCACCGAGGGGGCCAGGGGTGCGGGGATGGGAGGGGTGGGGACATGCGAGGACAGAGTCCGCAGTGCCAACCAGGGCCACCATGTACCCATTGTACCTGGTTGGGCATGGGGGTGCGCACCATACTAACATTTCGTCCTTCCACCCCCTGTAGACAATGGATATTGGAATTCAACCAGCAATGGCTGCGACACTGGGTCATGCCCTGTGGCAGTACGAGCGGGCGCTGCTCGCGGAGGAGGAAGCTGCAGCAGCGGAGTGGGCAGCAGTGGAGCGGGCAGCAGCGGAGCGGGCAGCAGCGGAGCGGGCAGCAGCGGAGCGGGCAGCAGTGGAGCGGGCAGCAGCGGAGCGGGCAGCAGCGGAGCGGGCAGCAGCGGAGCGGGCAGTAGCGGAGTGGGCAGCAGCGGAGCGGGCAGCAGCGGAGCGGGCAGCAGCGGAGCGGGCAGCAGCGGAGCGGGCAGCAGTGGAGCGGGCAGCAGCGGAGCGGGCAGTAGCGGAGTGGGCAGCAGCGGAGTGGGCAGCAGCAGAGCCTGCCCCAGAGGAACAGGAGGCAGCTGTCCAGGATGGAGAGCCGGCCGCCCAACAGGCCGAGGAGGAGGAGGTGCCCCATGAGGCCTCGTGTGTACCGACCCCGCCTGTCATTCGAGGAGCTGCCGGACCGGGAATGCCGTCGGAGACTCCGGCTGAGCAGGGGGAGAGTGTGAGATATCTGTCAGATCACGGTGCCCCTGGCACTGCGGGAGTATGGGGGAGGACAGGCAGCTCAATACATCCACCTCAATGTAGACCGAGCCTACCAGGGTGCCTGGGTAGCAGGGTTCGCCGCCATCGCAGGGATGCCCCGGGTTCAGAGACTGATTGATGGGATGCATGTCGCCCTACGGGCACCTGCAGATGACAGGCCGATCTATACCAACCAAAAGGATGAACGCGCAGCTGATATGTGACCATCAGCTTTGCATCATACACGTCTGCGTCCATTACCTGTGCACAACGTCTTCATCCCGGCACACTTGGCGATTCCTGACATGCTCGAGATGCCCTCATGGGCTGGGGGGGGGGGTTGGCCCCTGGGTGACAGGGGCTATCCACTGCGGTCGTGGCTGATGACGCCTATCCGGAGGCCACAGACCGATGCTGAGACCGACTGCAATGACACCCACACAGCGACCAGGTCCGTGATCAAGCTGTGCTTCAGCAGCCTGAAGATGCGGTTCAGGTGCCTGGACCTCTCTGGAGGGGCCCTCCAGTATGACGCTGAGAGGGTCGCCCGCATTGTGGCTGTGTGAGGGTGGGTGCAAGGGTGGGGAGCTGGCCTCAGTGGCCAGGGCACCCAGCCATGGTGGGCGATATGGGTGCCGACATGGGGTCCGGCCGCCCTACAGGTGGGGGTGGGGTCGGGTTATGGGTGTGTGGGGGGACGGGGGTTGGTGCCAGGGGCACAGTGCTGCCCACTCACCCTGGGCCACCCTGAGGAGGCTGTGCAGTTTTTACTGGCACTGCTGGCCGGTCTGGACAGTGTTGCTGGTGGCACTGACCACCTCTGCCATGATGGTGAATGCCAGCTGGCAGCCTCCTTCCCGGGCCGGGGCACAGGGCGGCCCGCCTCTCCTCCACCGCGTCCAGCAGCGTCTCCAGCGCGGTTTTCCTGTCGTAGAAGTCCACGAATCCTGCGCCAGCGCCAACACTTAGTCTCAGCAACGCAGAATCCCGCCCAATATGCCTTTGACAAAGAGTCACCCAGTCTGGAAACATTCGCTCCCATCTCGCTCCCACACACCTGCTGAGATTGGCCAGCATTTTCTGCTACTGGAACATTCCTCAGCATTGCGCAGGTAACCAGGTAACCGTACCCAGGTCTGTGGATGTGGATAAAGGCTGGTCTCGGGTGTGATGCACAGAATTTACAGTGCAGAAGGAGGCCATTCGGCCCATCGAGTCTGCACCGGCTCTTGGAAAGAGCACCCTACCCAAGGTCAACACCTCCACCCTATCCCCATAACCCAGTAACCCCACCCAACTCTAAGGGCAATTTTGGACACTAAGGGCAATTTATCATGGCCAATCCACCTAACCTGCACATCTTTGGACTGTGGGAGGAAACCGGAGCACCCGGAGGAAACCCACGCACACACGGGGAGGACGTGCAGACTCCGCACAGACAGTGACCCAAGCCGGGAATCGAACCTGGGACCCTGGAGCTAAAATGAACGAAATGAAAATCGCTTATTGTCACAAGCAGGCTTCAAATGAAGTTACTGTGAAAAGCCCCTAGTCGCCACCTTCCGGCGCCTGTTCGGGGAGGCTGGTGCAGGAATTGAACCGCTGCAGAACCGAAGCCTGCTGCAGTCGAATAGCCTGCGGGCCACGTTTCCGAACCGGACAACTGTCACCCGTTCGAGGGACCGAACGGCCGGCCAATTGCCCACTGGAGCCAAATCAAGGACAGGGGAACGATAATGGGCAACAGCACTTTAAAGGAGGCCGGGTTGGTCAAACACTGCGTCCTCGTATCATCGTCGGTGAAGGTGGAGTGTGAGGTGGATGCTGCGATTGTTTCCCCTCCCAGTTACAGAAGCCCTTCAAACTTCACAATGCGCCCGACAGAATCCTCTTGGTGTCTCTGTGAAAGAAGACCTGCAACCAGCGATATCGAAACAAACAGTAAGCTGAGCTCCATTGTTTTTGAATAGAAGCAAGGGCTGACCTTTTACCCTCCATTGTAACAGCAGGGAAAATGTTGGGAGCTTATTAATTGGAACAAAAATCTCTCAACCTCTTTTATTCGATGGTTCTTTAATACCTGTCCAAGTAGACAAAGCCTGGCCCTGATTTAGGTGCTCCAGAAAGGGGTGAACTTAAAAGAGCCGAATAGAATTGGGGCGGTAGATACCATGTCGAAACATTTCTGTTGTGTTAACACAATTCCAGCTGGTGGTATCGGATAATCTGATAGGCTCACCGCCCAATAACGAGCAGTGGAACACAATGGATGCAGGAAGGTACTGCCTTTGTAATGAAGCTGTTCATGTTATAGAGCCAAGACATGGGAGTGAGAGACACTCACACAGGTGAGAATATTCCAGACTGAAGCATAAACTGAGCTCAAAACGAGATCAAAACGAGGGGTAAACGCACAGAAGCTTTATATCGTTTCATTTGCAAACGTAATTTTGGAGATCGTTCTCAATTATGACCCTGTTACATTAATTTGGAGGCTGTCTTTTGAGAGTGGGGCGGACTCCTTTCAACCCAGATGAAAGAGATTTAACTAGGTCACTGCTTTCAAACCGTATTGATTCCCCGCAGTCCTTCATTGATTCATTTGGGTGAAGCAGATGGGGGGGGCGGGGAATACGACCACAGCAACAAATGGTGTAAGGGGCGGGTGCTGAGGAATATTCCTCAATTCCTGGGGCGAGAGAGCAAGGATTGGGAATGGCAATACCTGCACGTTCCCCACGGTGAAGGGGAAGTCACAGGGCCGGATTCTCCGATTCGGAGGCTAAATGCGGAGGATTTGCAGCGTTTTACGTGGATGCTGCGACCGGTGAGGGGCCAAGCCCGGCCTCCACAAAATAAACGGCCAGAGAATGGCCAGGTCCGTGCATGTGCAGCGGTCATGGCGTACAACATGGCGTACATGGCGTACAACATGGCGTACATGGCGTACATGGCGTACATGGTGTACAACATGGCGTACATGGCATACAACATGGCGTACATGGCGTACATGGCATACAACATGGCATACATGGCGTACAACATGGCGTACAACATGGCGTACATGGCGTACAACATGGCGTACATGGCGTACAACATGGCGTACATGGCGTACAAAATGACATACATGGCATACATGGCGTACAACATGGCGTACATGGCATACAACATGGCGTACATGGCGTACATGGCGTACAACATGACATACATGGCATACATGGCGTACAACATGACGTACATGGCATACAACATGGCGTACATGGCGTACAACATGGCGTACATGGCATACAACATGGCGTACATGGCGTACAACATGGCATACATGGCGTACAACATGACATACATGGCGTATATGGCATACAACATGGCGTACATGGCATACAACATGGCATACATGGCGTACAGCATGGCGTACATGGCGTACAACATGGCGTACATGGCGTACAACATGACATACATGGCGTACATGGCGTACAACATGGCGTACATGGCGTACAACATGGCATACATGGCGTACAACATGACATACATGGCGTACATGGCGTACAACTTGGCGTACATGGCATACAACATGGCGTACAACATGGCATACATGGCGTACAACATGACATACATGGCGTACATGGCGTACAACATGACATACATGGCGTACATGGCGTACAACATGGCGTACATGGCATACAACATGGCGTACATGGCGTACAACATGGCATACATGGCGTACAACATGACATACATGGCGTACATGGCGTACAACATGGCGTACATGGTGTACAACATGGCGTACATGGCGTACAACATGGCGTACATGGCGTACAACATGACGTACATGGCGTACAACATGGCGTACAACATGGTACATGGCATACAACATGGCGTACAACATGGCATACATGGCGTACAACATGATGTACATGGCGTACAACATGGCGTACAACATGACGTACAACATGGCGTACATGGCATACAACATGGCATACATGGCGTACAACATGGCGTACATGGCATACAACATGGCGTACATGGCGTACAACATGGCGTACATGGCGTACAACATGGCGTACATGGCATACAACATGGCATACATGGCGTACAACATGGCATACATGACGTACAACATGACGTACATGGCGTACAACATGGCGTACATGGCGTACAACATGGCGTACATGGCATACAACATGACGTACAACATGGCGTACATGGCATACAACATGGCGTACAAGGCGTACAACATGGTACATGGCATACAACATGGCGTACATGGCGTACAGCATGACGTACATGGCATACAACACGGCGTACATGGCGTATAGCATGGCGTACATGGCGTACAGCATGGCGTACAACATGGCATACATGGCATACAACATGGCATACATGGCGTACAGCATGGCGTACATGGCGTACAACATGGTATACATGGCGTACAGCATGGCGTACATGGCATACAGCATGGCGTATAACATGGCATACATGGCGTACAGCATGGCGTACATGGCATACAGCATGGCGTATAACATGGCATACATGGCGTACAGCATGGCGTACATGACGTACAACATGGCGTACATGGCGTACAACATGACATACATGGCGTACAACATGGCGTACAACATGGCGTACATGGCGTACAACATGGCATACATGGCATACAACATGGCGTACATGGTGTACAACATGGCGTACATGGCATACAACATGGCATACATGGCATACAACATGGCGTACATGGTGTACAACATGGCGTACATGGCATACAACATGGCATACATGGCACACAACATGGCGTACATGGTGTACAACATGGCGTACATGGCGTACAACATGGCGTACATGGCGTTCAACATGGCGTACATGGCGTACAACATGACGTACATGGCGTACAACATGGCGTACATGGCGTACAACATGGCGTACAACATGGCGTACATGGCATACAACATGGCGTATAGCATGGCGTACATGGCGTACAGCATGGCGTACATGGCGTACAACATGGCATACATGGCATACAACATGGCATACATGGCATACATGGCGTACAGCATGGCGTACATGGCGTACAACATGGCATACATGGCGTACAGCATGGCGTACATGGCATACAGCATGGCGTACAACATGGCATACATGGCGTACAGCATGGCGTACATGGCGTACAGCATGGCGTACAACATGGCATACATGGCGTACAGCATGGCGTACATGGCGTACAGCATGGCGTACAACATGACGTACATGGCGTACAACATGGCGTACAACATGGCGTACATGGCGTACAGCATGGCGTACATGGCGTACAACATGGCATACATGGCGTACAGCATGGCGTACATGGCATACAGCATGGCGTACATGGCGTACAGCATGGCGTACATGGCGTACAACATGGCATACATGGCGTACAGCATGGCGTACATGGCGTACAGCATGGCGTACAACATGGCATACATGGCGTACAGCATGGCATACATGGCGTACAGCATGGCGTACAACATGACGTACATGGCGTACAACATGGCATACATGGCGTACATGGCGTACAGCATGGCGTACATGGCGTACAGCATGGCGTACAACATGGCATACATGGCGAACAGCATGGCGTACATGGCGTACAGCATGGCGTACAACATGACGTACATGGCGTACAACATGGCATACATGGCGTACATGGCGTACAACATGGCGTACATGGCGTACAACATGGCGCCGTCCGTGCACGGACCCGACCTGCCAGGTAGTGCCCCCCTGAACACCCCGTCGCACCCATGCCAGCACCCATACCGCCAGTCCCCCTCACCCTCGGGTTCCCGCACGGCTGGGACCACACGTCCTCCGCGTGGTCGGGAACCCGGCCCATCGGGGACAGAGCATCGGAGGAGGGCCTTCAGGTGGCGCGCTGAGGCCGTTTTGGAGGGGGGGGCGGAGCATAAGAAGCCTGCGTCAAAATTCTCCGCCCGATCGCGGATTACGAAATCGGCGTCGGGGAGTGGAGAATCACGGCCACAGTCTCTTTCATTTCCAGCAGCCTCAAATAGAAGCATTTCGCTTTATTCCAGGGGTTCGAGCAAAGCCCAGGCTCACACCCCAGAGCAGACTCCAGTGGCTGGAAAGCACTTTGGGATATCCCTATGGTCATGAAAGACACTACTTATTCCAAATCTTTCTTTCTCGATATCCCACAGTCCCTCCATTGAACACAGAGGGAGCGATTAGACATGGCGAGAAGGCTGAAGGAGGCCAACGATGATAAAGATTGAGGAGGGGACCTGGCAACGGGGGAGACAGTATGAAAGCGCGAGAAGAGCAAGAACAGGGAACCAAGGACCAGGGGTCGTCATTAGAGTTCTACAGCCCAGAAAGAGGCCCTTCGGCCCAGAGTGTCTGTACCGGCCCTCAAACACTTATTTATTCTGATTTAGACTCTCTCTGAGGCAAACAAGTGCAAATAGCGAGGATCCATATATTCTATATATATATACATATTGCATTGTGGATTGTGCAGAATGGGAATCTATATTAAATGAAATAGATAATGAAAACATGAGAAAAGAATTGCTTGCAGAAGGCCCAGTTATCCAGTACTTGAACACTATAATCTATAGATTTCCCACAGGAACAGACTGAAGATCAGAGCCAATTCACCCTCTGGAAACTGGCCACACTAACTTCTCACTCCACATTCTTGTAGAGAATAAAGTGAAGGAATACAATCCCAGGAGGATCATGCACCAAAGCTCTTTACCAATCAATTTGCTCTCCTCCATCCTCCTACTTCCTTCTGTAATCTCCAATTTCTCTATTTCCCTCCTCTCTCTCTCCGCCCCCCCATTCTCTCTCTCCCTCCCATTCTCTCTCTCTCTCTCCCCATTCTCTCTCCCCCCCCCCCCGCCCCCCATTCTCTCTCTCTCTCACCCTATTCTCTCTCTCTCCCCTGTGACATCATCATAAATGCAAAAACTGCAAAGGTTAATGAAATGTATAACTCAACCACTAGAGGGAGTTAGATGTACAAGTATATAAGATATTGATGCTAAGCCTTATGGGTGAGAGGTTGAGGAGAAGGCTAGGGAGCCGACTGAAGAAAAGATAGTGTGAGTGAGAGCAGATCATAGTTAATGTTATAGTGTAGAGATTAGTAGTAGATTATATGTTTATTATCAACTGTATTTTCGAGAAGTAAGTGTCGAATCCAAATTAGTAGTGTTAATAAATGTATAGCTTTGTTCAATTTAAATCTTTTTTTAAAATAAATATATTTTATTAAAGTTTTTCAATCAAACAAAAATTTCCCATTTTGCAACTTTGTAATAATATATACATTGATCGTTTTTTAAAATAAATAATATGCTAACTAACGGCAACTGCCAACAACAAAATAAGAAACAACAGAAATAGCAATTTAAATCTAGTTTTATCGTCTTTGTGAACACTACGCCAACCATCCTAAATTTAGCAACTCAAAGAACACCACATGGTACCAGGAGTATTTTTCTACAAATAATAAGCAGTTAGATTAGACAGGTTAGCTTTAAGAAGATTGAGGAAAACAATCACGCCACTAAGACAATAAGATCTACACAGAAGACAAATTGTAAGATGGAGAGTCTCAAGAAGCCTGACTACTACAGGACAAACAGCAAACTATGTCAAAACTGGGCTTTCTTCAAACAGCAGTTTGAAGTCTTCCTATCTGCCTCCGCATTAGAAACTGCTTCCGATCAGAGCAAACTAGCGCTTCTTCTTAAAGTGGCTGGAATGCAGGTATTAGAGCTTTATAACTCCTTTGAACTTGCTGAAGATGAGGATAAAACAAAATATAACATAGTGCTGCAGAAATCGATGCACACTGCAAGAAGCAGGTGAACGAGACCGGTGAAGGCTGCAGATGAAAGGAGAGTCGGTAGATACTTTCATTACTGCTTTAAAGTAAAGAGCGCAGTGGTGTAACCTTTCCTCCGTTGCTGAGTCAATGCTTGGCGATCAAGTTGCCTTTGGGATAAATGACAAACGTTTGCGAGAAGAAGTGCTAAGATGCCCAATTTTGCCGCTGGATGAAGCAATTAATATGTGCAAAGGCAGTGACAAGCATCCTCTGAATATGCGGAGTTCAGTGCAAGCGAAAAAGGCGTGAAGTCGGGAAATGTGGCTGATGCCATTAATGCTGTGTCGCAGCACAGAAAACTGCGTACAGCGGCTGGTGGCCATTTTGAGAGTGACTTCACGAGCGCGATGACGTGCACAGGCTGTGGCCGTGCCCACAGTAAAAAAAATAGTCCGGCAAAAGGCAACAATGTTCCGATTGTTGCAAGTTCAACGCAGTGTCGTTTCTCAACAACTTGATAAACATTCCTCCTCATACACGCTAAAGGATACTTTCATGGTTGATGCAGTTACTAGGATTAATGCACTGGATTGTAATAACATGACTTCCGGTTGCGGCTATGCCTAGGTAGGTCGCACGTTTGGCAGCTCCCACCGGGAACGGACTTTTGGGCTCTTCAGAGAGGCCCCAACGGCAATTGTTCGACGGCTCCCAGTGTGGGAAGGTGACAGCAAGGTCCCCCCGACATTATATGGATTGGACCAGGAGTGGAGCGGTTCAAAAAGTGATCCTGGTGCAGCGCAAAGTGCGAGAGGAAAAGCAAGATGGCGGCGGGTGGAGATCAAGCAGCGTGGGCACAGTGGTCGCAGGAGCAGCAGGAGTTTCTTAAACGCTGCTTTGAGGAGCTGAGGACAGAAATTCTGGCGCCAATGAAGGCGGCGATTGAGAAGCTTGTGGAGACCCAGAAGGCCCAAGGGGCGGCAATCCGGGAGGCGCGGCAAAAAGCCTTGGAGAACGAGGACGAGATCTTGGGCCTGGCGGTGAAGGTGGAGGCGCACGAGGCGCTGCACAAGAGGTGGGCGGAAAAATTCAAGGACCTGGAGAATGGGTCGAGGAGGAAGAATCTTCGGATTCTGGGTCTCCCTGAAGGAGTTGAGGGGCCCGATGCCGGGACATATATGAGCACGATGCTCAATTCGCTGATGGGCGCGGGAGCTTTCCCGAGGCCCCTGGAGCTGGATGGGGCTCATCGGGTCCTAGCAAGGAGACCCAAGGCCAACGAACCGCCAAGTGCTGTAGTGGTAAGGTTTCACCACTTTATGGACAGAGAGTGTGTCCTGAGATGGGCCAAAAAAGAGCGGAGCAGCAGGTGGGAGAACACGGAGATCCGAATTTACCAGGACTGGAGTGCGGAGGTGGCTAAGAAGAGGGCTGGTTTCAACTGGGCTAAGGCGGTGCTCCATCGGAAGGGGGTGACGTTCGGAATGCTGCAGCCAGCGTGATTGTGGGTCACGTTCCAAGATCGGCACCACTATTTTGAAACGCCCGATGAGGCATGGAACTTTATACAGACTGAAAAGTTGGACTCAAATTGAGGGTTGGTCGTGGGGGAATGTTTACTGTGTTTATTGCGTTTGGGGAATGTTCTCTGGGTTTGAGTGCTGGGTGGGGATGGGTGAATGGATTTGATGTGGGGGCTGTGGGAGAGTGTGGGCGTCGGTGTAGGAGGGGCAGGGCCCCGCGGAGGAAGAGGGGGGGTGGAGGCCCGGGGATGGGGAGTTGGGGTAAGGTCGCAAAAAGGAGCTGCGCCGGGGGGGCGGGGCCGGCTCAGGAAAGCGCGGGCTTTTTCCCGCATTAGGGAAGGATGGGGGCGGGGCCGGGGGGGGGGGGGAGTGGAGCGTACACTGACTGCCAAGGGGTGGGGGGATTCTCACACTGGGGGGTCGATGGAAGGGCGGGAGAGGCCGGGGTCAGCAGGAGTCAGCTGACTTACGGGAGTGTCACGGGGGGAGCTGACTTACGGGAGTGTCACGGGGGGAGCAAAATGGCTAGATGAGGATCTAGCGGCGGCGGGGGGGGGGGGGGGGGGGGGGGGGGGGGACTGGGTTGCTGCTGCATTGGTCAAATGGGAGCTGGAAGTAGGAGAGGTAGTCGGGGCTGGGGTCCGCCGCCTGGGGGACTGGAGGGTGCGGGAGGCGCGGGCACGTGGCTGGCCTAGAATAGGAGATGGCTAGTCGGCAGGGGGCGGGGGAGTAGCCCCCCAATCCGGCTGATAACTTGGAATGTGAGGGGCCTGAACGGGCCGGTCAAGAGGGCCCGGGTGTTCACGCACTTAAAGGAACTGAAGGCAGACGTGGTTATGCTCCAGGAGACACATCTGAAGGTGGCAGATCAGGTTAGGCTGAGAAAGGGATGGGTAGGGCAGGTATTCCATTCAGGGCTGGATGCAAAGAACAGAGGGGTTGCAATACTGGTGGGGAAGCGGGTGTCGTTCGAGGCACTGAATATTGTAGCGGATAATGGAGGTCGATATGTGATGGTGAGTGGTAGGTTGCAGGGGATGCGGGTGGTACTGGTGAACGTATATGCCCCGAATTGGGATGATGCCGGATTTATGAAATGCATGCTGGGTCAGATTGCGGATCTGGAGGTAGGAAGCTTGATAATGGGGGGGGGGGGGACTTCAACACGGTGCTGGACCCAGAACTGGACCGCTCTAGGTCCAGGACGGGTAAGAGGCCGGCTGCGGCCAAGGTGCTCAGGGGGTTTATGGACCAGATGGGGGGGGTGGATCCATGGAGGTTTTTGCCAGGCCGCTGGCCAGGGTATTTTCCTTCTTTTCCCACGTCCGTAGAGCCTACTCCCGGATAGATTTTTTTCATTTTGAGTAGGGCACTAATCCCGAAAGTGGAGGGAACGGAATATTCGGCCATAGCCATCTCGGACCACGCCCCGCATTGGGTGGAGCTGGAGTTGGGGGAGAGGGACCAGCGCCCGCTGTGGCGCCTGGATGAGGGACTGTTCGCGGATGAGGGGGTGTGCAGGCGGGTGCGGGGGTGCATTGAAAGATATTTGGAGGCCAATGACAATGGGGAGGTGCAGGTGGGGGTTGTCTGGGAGGCGTTGAAGGCGGTGGTCAGGGGAGAGCTAATCTCCATTAGGGCCCACAGGGAGAAGAGAGAGAGGAGGGAGAGGGAGAGGTTGGTGGGGGAGATTCTAAGGGTGGACAGGAGGTATGCAGAGGCCCCCGAGGAGGGGCTACCTAGGGAGCGACGGAACCTCCAGACGGAATTCGACCTGTTGACCACGGGGAAAGCAGAGGCACAGTGGAGGAAAGCGCAGGGGGCGGTTTATGAGTATGGGGAGAAGGCGAGTCGGATGCTGGCACATCAGCTCCGTAAGAGGGAGGCAGCGAGGGAGATTGGTGGAGTTAAGGATAGAGCGGGGAATACGGTGCGGAGTGCGGTGAGAATAAACGAGGTATTTAGGGACTTCTATGGGGATCTGTACAGGTCTGGGCCCCCAGCGGGGGAGGAGGGGATGCGACGATTCCTAGATCAGCTGAGGCTCCCGAGGGTGGAGGAGGAGGAGGTGGCTGGTTTGGGGGCGCCGATTGGGCTGGAGGAGCTGGTTAAAGGATTGGGGAACATGCAGGCGGGGAAGGCCCCGGGGCCGGATGGGTTCCCGGTTGAATTTTATAGGAAATACGTGGACCTGCTGGGCCCGTTGCTAGTGAGGGCTTTCAATAAGGTGAGGGAGGGGGGGGACCCTGCCCCCGACAATGTCCAGGGCGCTGATTTCTTTGATCCTGAAGCGGGACAAGGATCCACTGCAATGTGGGTCGTATAGACCGATCCCGCTCCTCAATGTTGACGCTAAGTTGCTGGCGAAGGTGCTGGCTACGAGAATTGAGGACTGTGTCCCGGGGGTGATTCAGGAGGACCAGACGGGATTTGTGAAGGGTAGGCAGCTAAACACTAATGTGCGGAGGTTCCTCAATGTGATTATGATGCCCTCGGTGGAGGGGGAAGCGGAGGTAGTGGCAGCTATGGACGCGGAGAAGGCCTTTGATCGGGTGGAGTGGGAGTACCTTTGGGAAGTGTTGCGGAGGTTTGGATTCGGGGAGGGGTTCATCAGTTGGGTCAGACTGCTATACAGAGCCCTGGTGGCGAGTGTGGCTACGAACCGGCGGAGGTCGGAGTACTTTCGGCTGTACCGGGGGACGAGACAGGAGTGCCCCTTATCCCCCTTGTTGTTCGCACTGGCAATTGAGCCGCTGGCCATGGCACTGAGGGAGTCCAGGAAATGGAGGGGACTGGTCCGGGGGAAGAGGGGGGGGGGGGGGTGGGGGGTGGGGGGGAGAGGAACACCGGGTGTCATTGTATGCCGATGACCTGTTGTTGTATGTTGCGGATCCAGTGGAGGGGTTGGCGGAGGTCATGCGGATCCTTCGGGGGTCTGGGGACATTTTGGGGGTATAAATTGAACGTAGGGAAGAGTGAGCTCTTTGTGGTGCATTCAGGGGACCGAATCTGTGTGGCTATTATTGGGCAGCCAATGTGGCGATGATCCGTAAGTGGGTAATGGAGGGAGAGGGGGTGGCGTGGAAGAGGCTAGAGATGGCGTCCTGTGTGGGCACGAGCCTGAGGGCGCTGGTGACGGCACCGCTGCCGCTCTCGCCGACAAGGTACACCACAAGTCCGGTAGTGGCAGCAACGCTGAACATCTGGGGGCAGTGGAGGCGACACAAGGGCGAGGTGGGGGCCTCGGTTTGGTCCCCGATTCGGGAAAACCATTAGTTTGTCCCGTGAAGGATGGATAGGGGGTTTCGGAGCTGGCATCGGGAAGGGATTAGAAGAATGGGGGACCTGTTCATTGACGGGACGTTTGCGAGCCTAGGGGTGCTGGAGGAGAAGTTTGGGCTACCCCTGGGAAACGCTTTCGGGTACATGCAAGTGAAGATGTTTGTGAGGCGGCAGGTGAGGGAATTCCCGCTGCTTCCGGCACGTGGGATTCAGGACAGGGTGATTTCGGGTGTATGGGTTGGAGAAGGCAAGGTTTCGCCGATTTACCAGGAGCTGCAGGAAGAGGAGGAGGCCTCGGTGGAGGAGTTAAAGGGCAAATGGGAGGAGGAGCTTGGGGAGGAGATAGATGAGGTCTGTGGGCTGATGTCCTGAGTAGGGTTAATTCTTCCTCCTCTTGCGCCAGGCTCAGCCTAATACAGTTCAAGGTTACTCACAGAGCGCATATGACAGGGGCGAGGTTGAGTAGGTTCTTTGGGGGGGAGGACAGGTGCTCGGGGAGCCCGGCAAATCACGCCCATATGTTCTGGTCGTGCCCAGCACTGGATGGGTTTTGGAGGGGTTTTGCGAGGACTATGTCCAAGGTGGTGAAAGCCCGGGTCAAGCCGAGCTGGGGGTTGGCATTATTTGGGGTATCGGACAAGCCGGGAGTGCAGGAGGCGAAAGAGGCCGGTATTCTGGCCTTTGCGTCCCTGGTAGCCCGGGGGAGGATTTTGTTACTATGGAAGGATGCGAAGCCCCCTAGTGTGGAAGCTTGGATCAATGACATGGCAGTGTTCATCAAGCTGGAGAGGATAAAGTTTGCCTTGCGAGGGTCAGTGCAGGGGTTCTCCAGGCGGTGGCAACCGTTCCTAGACTATCCCGCGGAGCGTTAGGAGGAGGTCAGCAGCAGCAGCCCGGGGGGGGGGGGGGGGGTGCGTTTGGGTGGATGGTTTTATTTTCCCTATTTGGGCTTTTAAATGTTATATGGGGGTTACTGTACATGGGGAAATCCAATGTATAATTTCTGCTTGTCGAGTTCTTGTTGCTTTCTTTTAGTTGGGGGGGGGGGGTGGTGTTGTTGAAAATTTGTTGAAAAACTTGAATAAATATATATATATTTTTTAAAATGGATTGTAATAACAAACTAGTACAACAGCTCTCGAAGATTACTAAAGAGTGGACTGTATTACTTGAAATAATTGGCTCAAAAATGCCATTCAAGATTGCTACAGAAAAACACGCAAATTTAATATCCAAGAAGTAATAACAATAATCTTTATTGTCACAAGTAGGCTTACATTAACACTGCAATGAAGTTACTGTGAAAATCCCCTCGTCGCCACACTCCGGCGCCTGTTCGGGTCACAGAGGGAGAATTCAGAATGTCCAATTCACCTAACAGCACGTCTTTCGGGACTTGTGGGAGGAAACCGGAGCACCCGGAGGAAACCCACGCAGACACGGGGAGAACGTGCAGACTCCGCACAGGCAGTGATCCAAGCCGGGAATCGAACCTGGGAGCCTGGAGCTGTGAAGCAACAGTGCTAACCACTGTGATACCGAGCTGCCCACATTTCCTAAGACAAGTATACCGTACACTGCAAATACAGAACTCTACTTGTAGGTTAACCAATTATAACGGGAATACCATTGCCACGAGGGGGTCCTGCTGTCTTATTGTTCGAAATGGTGACATCAAAATCCCAATTGAATTTGAGATAGTGGAGGATGGTACATCATCGCTAATTGGGGTGGGTGTTTGTGATAAATTAAACCTGGTTGAAAGGAGACACCCAACCAAACCTTCGAATGACCAGCATAAAGAGCCAGGGAAAGGCTGAGTTGTTGTTGGTACCCTATCCAGAGCCACAGATGATTCTGAAACCTCAGATACAGATAGAGCACAAGCCTCATTTATTGCGACCAGTGTCCGACAGAAAACTACGAATCATCGAAGAAGAAACAGAAAAGGGCCTGACACTCCAGAAGGTGATCAAACACCTCAAAGAAGGCTAGCCCAATGGATGTTGCTCAGCATTTCGCAGTATCAAAGCTGACCTCACAGTAATTGATGGCTTCCTACTCAAAGGAGACAGGATAGTTATTCCTTCAATCCTCCGATAGGGTAATCTTGGAACAGATACATGGGGCGGGATTCTCCACTCCCACGCCGAAGTGGCCGCGCCGTCGTGAACGCCGTCGAGGTTCACCACGGCGCGGAACGGCCCCGGTCCCGACCGATTCAGGCCCTGACAATGGGCCAGTATCGGGGCCGCGTCATCTACGCGCGCCAGGCCTTGTCGCCCGCAAGAAGATGGGGGACGGATCTTGCGGGGCCGCGGAAGGAAGGAGGTCCTCCTTCAGAGAGGACGGCCCGACGATCGGTGGGCACCGATCGCGGGCCACCCCACATTGCAGGTGAAGCCCGGTGCAGGATCCCCCCCCGCCCCCCCCACAGGCCGCCCCCCCCCAGCATTCACGCATCGCCCACGACTGCAGCGACCAGGTGTGGACGGCGCCGGGGGGAACCCGCCGTTTTGGCCTGGCCGCTCGGCCCGTCCGGGCCTCAGAATAGCGGGGGTGCCGTAGGATCGCCATTTTCGGTGTCTCCGGCGATTCTCCGACCTGCGGCCCGCGGAACTCGACGGGCCATTCCCGCCGCTTGGGAGAATCGCGGGAGGGCGTCGGACCGGCGTCCCCGGGAATATTGGCGGCCCAGGCGATTCTCCCAACCGGCGTGGGAGTGGAGAATCGCGCCCATGGTCATGAAGGTATTGGAAAATGTCACACACGAGCAAGACAATCTGTGTACTGGCCTGGAATCAACAAGGATGTGTGCAATCATGTGCAGGAATGCAGCATTTCCAAATGCATCAGTCTGGACAATGCACAGAAAGTATGGAGCAAATTGAACTCATCACCAATCCATGGATCAAAGTTGGTATGGATCAGTTCTACTTTAAAGGCCGTGACTATCTAGTCATCATCGGCTATAATTCCAACTACCCCGAGGTGATTACTCTGAATGATTCAACAACGAGATAAGAACTAGGAGCAGGAGTAGGCCATCTGGCCCCTCGAGCCTGCTCCACCATTCAATGAGATCATGGCTGATCTTTTGTGGACTCAGCTCCACTTTCCGGCCCGAACACCAGAACCCTTAATCCCTTTATTCTTCAAAAATCTAACTATCTTTACCTTAAAAACATTTCATGAAGGAGCCTCTACTGCTTCACTGAATTGAAAATGAAATGAAAATCGCTCATTGTCACAAGTAGGCTTAAGATGAAGTTACTGTGAAAAGCCCCTAGTCGCCACATTCCGGCGCCTGTTCGGGGAGGCTGGTACGGGAACTCATCAATTGGCAGGGAACTCCAGAGATTCACAACCCTTTGGGTGAAGAAGTTCCTCCTACACTCAGTCCTAAATCTACTTCCGGTTATTTTGAGGCTAGGCCCCCTAGTTCTGCTTTCACTAATCTGTAAACAAGCAATTCTCACTCTCGCCCCAATCTCTCTCTCCCCCAATTTCTCTCTCCCCCAATTTCTCTCCCCCATTCTCTCTCTCTCCCCCATTCTCTCTCTCTCTCCCCCATTCCCTCTCTCTCTCCCCATTCTCTCTCTCCCCCATTCTCTCTCTCCCCCATTCTCTCTCTCCCCAATTCTCTCTCTCTCTCCATTCTCTCTCTCCCCCATTCTCTCTCCCCATTCTCTCTCTCCCTTTCCCCATTCTCTCTCTCTCCCCCATTCTCTCTCTCTCTCCATTCTCTTTCTCTCTCCACATTCTCTCTCTCCCCATTCTCTCTCTCCCCCATTCTCTCTCCCCATTCTCTCTCTCCCCCATTCTCTCTCTCCCATTCTCTCTCTCTCCCATTCTCTCTTTTTCCCCCCCATTCTCTCTCTCTCTCCCCCATTCTCTCTCACTCCCCCATTCTCTCTCCCCCATTCTCTCTCTCCCCCATTCTCTCTCTCCCCATTCTCTTTCTCGCTCCCATTCTCTCTCAACCCGCATTCTCTCTCTCCCCCATTCTCTCTCACCCCCCCATCTCCCTCTCCCCCAATCTCCCTCCCCAATCTCTCTCACCCATTCTTTCTCTCACCCATTCTCTCTCTCTCCTCCATTCTCTCTCTCTCTCCCCCATTCTCTCTCTTCCTCCATTCTCTCTCTCCACCATTCTCTCTCTCTCCCCTATTCTCTCTCACCCCCCCATCTCCCTCTCCCCCAATCACCCTCCCCAATCTCTCTCACCCATTCTTTCTCTCCCCCATTCTCTCTCTCTCCTCCATTCTCTCTCTCTCCCCCATTCTCTCTTCCCCATTCTCTCTCTCCCGCTTTCTCCCTCCCCCCCATTCTCTCTTTCTCCCCCATTCTCTCTCTCTCCCCATTCTCTCTCTCCCTCTGCCCATTCTCTCTCTCTCCCGATTTTCAATCTCCCCCCTCTCTCTCTCTCCCCCTCTCTCTCTCCCCCCTCTCTCTCACCCCCATTCTCTCTCTCCCCCCCATTCTCTCTCTCCCCCCCCATTCTCTTTCTCCCATTCTCTCTCTCCCCCCATTCTCTCTCTCTCCACCCATTCTCTCTCTCTCTCTCCTCCATTCTCTCTCCCCATTCTCTCTCTTTCCCCCATTCTCTCTCTCACCCCCATTCTCTTTCTCTCTCCCATTCTCTCTCACCCCCATTCTCTTTCTCTCTCCCATTCTCTCCCTCAACCCGCATTCTCTCTCTCCCCATATTCTCTCTCTCCCCCATTCTCTCTCACCCCCCCATCTCCCTCGCCACCAATCTCCCTCCCCAATCTCTCTCACCCATTCTTTCTCTCTCCCATTCTCTCTCTCTCCTCCATTCTCTCTCTCTCCCCCCAATCTCTCTCTCCCCCAATTTCTCTCTCCCCCAATTTCTCTCCCCCATTCTCTCTCTCTCCCCCATTCTCTCTCTCTCTCCCCCATTCCCTCTCTCTCTCCCCATTCTCTCTCTCCCCCATTCTCTCTCTCCCCCATTCTCTCTCCCCATTCTCTATCTCTCCCCATTCTCACCCTCCCCCATTCTCTCTCTACCCCATTCTCTCTCTCCCCCATTCTCTCTCTCTCCCCCATTCTCTCTCTCTCTCCCACTCTCTCTCACCCCCCCATTCTCTCTCGCCCCATATTCTCTCACCCTCCCCCATTTTCTCTCACCCCCCCATCTCCCTCTCCCCCAATCTCTCACTCACCCATTCTCTCTGTCCCCCATTCTCCCTCCTCCATTCTCTCTCTCTCCCCCATTCTCTCTCTTCCCCATTCTCTCTCTCCCCCCATTCTCTCTCTCCCCCCATTCTCTCTCTCTCCCCATTCTCTCTCTCTCTCCCCATTCTCTCTCTCGCCCCCATTCTCTCTCTCTCCCCATTCCCTCTCTCCCTCTCCCCATTCTCTCTCCCCCCATTCTCTCTCTCCCCCATTCTCTCTCTCTCCCCCATTGTCTCTCTCCCCTCCATTCTCTCTCTCTCCCCATTCTCCCTCTCCCTCTCCCCATTCTCTCTCTCTACCCCCATTCTCTCTCTCCCCCATTCTCTCTCTCTCCCCCATTCTCTCTCTCTCTCCCCATTCTCTCTCTCGCCCCCATTCTCTCTCTCTCCCCATTCCCTCTCTCCCTCTCCCCATTCTCTCTCCCCCCATTCTCTCTCTCCCCCATTCTCTCTCCCCCATTCTCTCCCCCCCCATTCTCTCTCTCCCCCATTCTCTCCCCCCATTCTCTCTCTCTCCCCACTTCCTCTCTCCCTCTCCCCATTCTCTCTCCCCCATTCTCTCTCTCCCCCATTCTCTCTCTCCCTCCACATTCTCTCTCTCCCCCTTTCTCTCTCTCCCCCATTCTCTCTCCCCATTCTCTCTCTCTCTCCCCCATTCTCTCTCTCGCCCCCATTCTCTCTCTCTCCACATTCTCTCTCTCTCTCCACATTCTCTCTCTCCCCCATTCTCTCTCTCCCCCATTCTCTCTCCCACATTCTCTCCCTCCCCCATTCTCTCTCTCGCCCATTCTCTCACTCCCTTATTCTCTCTCCCCATTCTCTCTCTACCCCACTCTCTCTCCACATTCCCTCTCCCCATTCTCTCTCCCCCATTCTCTCTCTCTCCCTATTCTCTCTCTCCCCCATTCTCTCCCCCCCCACTCTCTCTCTCTCCCCACTTCCTCTCTTCCTCTCCCCATTCTCTCTCCCCCATTCTCTCCCTCCCCCATTCTCTCTCTCGCCCATTCTCTCACTCCCTTATTCTCTCTCCCCATTCTCTCTCTACCCCACTCTCTCTCTCCCCCATTCTCTCTCCCCCATTCTCTCCCTCCCCCTTTCTCTCTCTCCCCCATTGTCTCTCTCCCCCATTCTCTCTCTCTCTCTCCATTCTCTCTCTCCCCCGTTCTCTCCTTCCCCCTTCTCTCTCTCTCCCCTTTCTCTCTCTCTCCCCCTTTCTCTCCCTGTGCCCCATCCTCTCTCTCTCCCCCATTCTCTCTCTCCCCCATTCTCTCTCCCACATTCTCTCCCTCCCCCATTCTCTCTCTCGCCCATTCTCTCACTCCCTTATTCTCTCTCCCCATTCTCTCTCTACCCCACTCTCTCTCTCTCCCCATTCCCTCTCTCCCTCTCCCCATTCTCTCTCCCCCATTCTCTCTCTCCCCCTATTCTCTCTCTCCCCCATTCTCTCCCCCCATTCTCTCTCTCTCCCCACTTCCTCTCTTCCTCTCACCATTCTCTCTCCCCCATTCTCTCTCTCCCCCATTCTCTCTCTCCCTCCACATTCTCTCTCTCCCCCTTTCTCTCTCTCCCCCTTTCTCTCTCCCCCCCATTCTCTCTCCCCATGCTCTCTCTCTCTCCCCCATTCTCTCTCTCGCCCCCATTCTCTCTCTCTCTCCACATTCTCTCTCTCCCCCATTCTCTCACCCCATTCTCTATCTCTCCCCATTTTCTCTCTTCCCCATTCTCTCCCTCCCCCATTCTCGCTCTCCCCCATTCTCTCTCTCCCCCATTCTCTCTCCCCCCCATTATCTCTATCCCCCATTCTCTCTCTCCCCCTTTCTCGCCCTGTGTCCCATCCTCTCTCTCCCCCATTCTCTCTCTCCACATTCTCTCTCTCCCCCATTCTCTCTCCCCATTCTCTATCTCTCCCCATTCTCTCTCTCCCTCTCCCCATTCTCTCTCTCTCCCCCATTCTCTCTCTCCCCCATTCTCTCTCTCCCCATTCTCTCTCTCCCCCCGCATTCTCTCACTCTCCACCCATTCTCTCTCTCTCTCCACATTCTCTCTCTCTCCCCCATTCTCTCTCTCCCCCATTCTCTCCCTCCCCCATTCTCTCTCTCCCCCATTCTCTCTCTCCCCCATTCTCTCTCTCTCTCTCCATTCTCTCTCCCCCCCGTTCTCTCCTTCCCCCTTCTCTTTCTCTCCCCTTTCTCTCTCTCTCCCCCTTTCTCTCCCTGTGCCCCATCCTCTCTCTCTCCCCCATTCTCTCTCTCCCCCATTCTCTCTCCCACATTCGCTCCCTCCCCCATTCTCTCTCTCGCCCATTCTCTCACTCCCTTATTCTCTCTCCCCATTCTCTCTCTACCCCACTCTCTCTCTCCCCCATTCTCTCTCTCTCCCACTCTCTCTCAGCCCCCATTCTCTCTCTCTCCCCATTCCCTCTCTCCCACTCCCCATTCTCTCTCCCCCCATTCTCTCTCTCCCCCTATTCTCTCTCTCCCCCATTCTCTCCCCCCAATTCTCTCCCCCCCATTCTCTCTCTCCCCCATTCTCTCCCCCCCCACTCTCTCTCTCTCCCCACTTCCTCTCTTCCTCTCCCCATTCTCTCTCCCCCATTCTCTCCTCCCCCATTCTCTCTCCTCGCCCATTCTCTCACTCCCTTATTCTCTCTCCCCATTCTCTCTCTACCCCACTCTCTCTCTCCCCCATTCTCTCTCCCCCATTCTCTCCCTCCCCTTTCTCTCTCTCCCCCATTGTCTCTCTCCCCCATTCTCTCTCTCTCTCTCCATTCTCTCTCTCCCCCGTTCTCTCCTTCCCCCTTCTCTCTCTCTCCCCTTCTCTCTCTCTCCCCCTTTCTCTCCCTGTGCCCCATCCTCTCTCTCTCCCCCATTCTCTCTCTCCCCCATTCTCTCTCCCACATTCTCTCCCTCCCCCATTCTCTCTCTCGCCCATTCTCTCACTCCCTTATTCTCTCTCCCCATTCTCTCTCTACCCCACTCTCTCTCTCTCCCCATTCCCTCTCTCCCTCTCCCCATTCTCTCTCCCCCATTCTCTCTCTCCCCCTATTCTCTCTCTCCCCCATTCTCTCCCCCCCATTCTCTCTCTCTCCCCACTTCCTCTCTTCCTCTCACCATTCTCTCTCCCCCCATTCTCTCTCTCCCCCATTCTCTCTCTCCCTCCACATTCTCTCTCTCCCCCTTTCTCTCTCCCCCCCATTCTCTCTCCCCATGCTCTCTCTCTCTCCCCCATTCTCTCTCTCGCCCCCATTCTCTCTCTCTCTCCACATTCTCTCTCTCCCCCATTCTCTCACCCCATTCTCTATCTCTCCCCATTTTTCTCTCTTCCCCATTCTCTCCCTCCCCCATTCTCGCTCTCCCCCATTCTCTCTCTCCCCCATTCTCTCTCCGCCCCATTATCTCTATCCCCCATTCTCTCTCTCCCCCTTTCTCGCCCTGTGTCCCATCCTCTCTCTCCCCCATTCTCTCTCTCCACATTCTCTCTCTCCCCCATTCTCTCTCCCCATTCTCTATCTCTCCCCATTCTCTCTCTCCCTCTCCCCATTCTCTCTCTCTCCGCCATTCTCTCTCTACCCCATTCTCTCTCTCCCCATTCTCTCTCTCCCCATTCTCTCACTCTCCCCGCATTCTCTCACTCTCCACCCATTCTCTCTCTCTCTCCACATTCTCTCTCTCTCCCCCATTCTCTCTCTCCCCCATTCTCTCCCTCCCCCATCTCTCTCCCCCATTCTCTCTCTCCCCCATTCTCTCTCTCTCTCTCCATTCTCTCTCCCCCCCGTTCTCTCCTTCCCCCTTCTCTTTCTCTCCCCTTTCTCTCTCTCTCCCCCTTTCTCTCCCTGTGCCCCATCCTCTCTCTCTCCCCCATTCTCTCTCTCCCCCATTCTCTCTCCCACATTCGCTCCCTCCCCCATTCTCTCTCTCGCCCATTCTCTCACTCCCTTATTCTCTCTCCCCATTCTCTCTCTACCCCACTCTCTCTCTCCCCCATTCTCTCTCTCTCCCACTCTCTCTCAGCCCCCATTCTCTCTCTCTCCCCATTCCCTCTCTCCCACTCCCCATTCTCTCTCCCCCCATTCTCTCTCTCCCCCTATTCTCTCTCTCCCCCATTCTCTCCCCCCAATTCTCTCCCCCCCATTCTCTCTCTCCCCCATTCTCTCCCCCCCATTCTCTCTCTCTCCCCCACTTCCTCTCTCCCTCTCCCCATTCTCTCTCCCCCATTCTCTCTCTCCCCCATTCTCTCTCTCCCTCCACATTCTCTCTCTCCCCCTTTCTCTCTCTCCCCCATTCTCTCGCCCCATTCTCTCTCTCTCCCACATTCTCTCTCTCTCTCCACATTCTCTCTCTCCTCCATTCTCTCACCCCATTCTCTATCTCTCCCCATTTTCTCTCTTCCCCATTCTCTCCCTCCCCCATTCTCTCTCTCCCCCATTCTCTCTCTCTCCCCATTCTCTCTCTCCCCCCCATTCTCTCAATCCCCCATTCTCTCTCTCCCCCTTTCTCGCCCTGTGCCACATCCTCTCTCTCCCCCATTCTCTCTCTCCCCCATTCTCTCTCCCCATTCTCTATCTCTCCCCATTCTCTCCCTCCCCCATTCTCTCTCTCCCCCATTCTCTCTCTCTCCCCCATTCTCTCTCTCTCTCCCACTCTCTCTCACCCCCCCATTCTCTCTCGCCCCATATTCTCTCTCCCTCCCCATTCTCTCTCACCCCTCCATCTCCCTCTCCCCCAATCTCTCACTCACCCATTCTCTCTGTCCCCCATTCTCCCTCCTCCATTCTCTCTCTCTCCCCCATTCTCTCTCTTCCCCCATTCTCTCTCTCCCCCCCATTCTCTCTCTCCCCGCATTCTCTCTCTCTCCCCATTCTCTCTCTCCCTCTCCCCATTCTCTCTCTCTCCCCCATTGTCTCTCTCCCCCATTCTCTCCCCCCCCATTCTCTCTCTCTTCTCTCCCCCCCATTCTCTCTCTCTCCCCATTCTCTCTCTCCCTCTCCCCATTCTCTCTCTCTCCCCCATTCTCTCTCTCCCCCATTCTCTCTCTCTCCCCCCCTTCTCTCTCTCCCCATTCTCTCTCTCCCCATTCTCTCACTCTCCCCCCATTCTCTCACTCTCCACCCATTCTCTCTCTCTCTCCACATTCTCTCTCTCCCCCTTTCTCTCTCTCCCCCATTCTCTCTCCCCATTCTCTCTCTCTCTCCCCCATTCTCTCTCTCGCCCCCATTCTCTCTCTCTCCACATTCTCTCTCTCTCTCCACATTCTCTCTCTCCTCCATTCTCTCACCCCATTCTCTATCTCTCCCCATTTTCTCTCTTCCCCATTCTCTCCCTCCCCCATTATCTCTCTCCCCCATTCTCTCTCTCTCCCCCATTCTCTCTCTCCCCCATTCTCTCTATCCCCCATTCTCTCTATCCCCCTTTTTCGCCCTGTGCCCCATCCTCTCTCTCCCCCATTCTCTCTCTCCCCCATTCTCTCTCCCCATTCTCTATCTCTCCCCATTCTCACCCTCCCCCATTCTCTCTCTACCCCATTCTTTCTCTCCCCCATTCTCTCTCTCTCCCCCATTCTCTCTCTCTCTCCCACTCTCTCTCACCCCCCCATTCTCTCTCGCCCCATATTCTCTCACCCTCCCCCATTTTCTCTCACCCCCCATCTCCCTCTCCCCCAATCTCTCACTCACCCATTCTCTCTGTCCCCCATTCTCCCTCCTCCATTCTCTCTCTCTCCCCCATTCTCTCTCTTCCCCATTCTCTCTCTCCCCCCATTCTCTCTCTCCCCCCATTCTCTCTCTCTCCCCATTCTCTCTCTCCCTCTCCCCATTCTCTCTCTCTCCCCCATTGTCTCTCTCCCCTCCATTCTCTCTCTCTCCCAATTCTCTCTCTCCCTCTCCCCATTCTCTCTCTCTCCCCCATTCTCTCTCTCCCCCATTCTCTCTCTCTCCCCCATTCTCTCTCTCTCTCCCCATTCTCTCTCTCGCCCCCATTCTCTCTCTCTCCCCATTCCCTCTCTCCCTCTCCCCATTCTCTCTCCCCCCATTCTCTCTCTCCCCCTATTCTCTCTCTCCCCCATTCTCTCTCCCCCATTCTCTCCCCCCCATTCTCTCTCTCCCCATTTTCTCTCTTCCCCATTCTCTCCCTCCCCCATTCTCTCTCTCCCCCATTCTCTCTCTCTCCCCCATTCTCTCTCTCCCCCCCATTCTCTCAATCCCCCATTCTCTCTCTCCCCCTTTCTCGCCCTGTGCCACATCCTCTCTCTCCCCCATTCTCTCTCTCCTCCATTCTCTCTCCCCATTCTGTATCTCTCCCCATTCTCTCCCTCCCCCATTCTCTCTCTCCCCCATTCTCTCTCTCTCCCCCATTCTCTCTCTCTCTCCCACTCTCTCTCACCCCCCCATTCTCTCTCGCCCCATATTCTCTCTCCCTCCCCATTCTCTCTCACCCCTCCATCTCCCTCTCCCCCAATCTCTCACTCACCCATTCTCTCTGTCCCCCATTCTCCCTCCTCCATTCTCTCTCTCTCCCCCATTCTCTCTCTTCCCCCATTCTCTCTCTCCCCCCATTCTCTCTCTCCCCGCATTCTCTCTCTCTCCCCATTCTCTCTCTCCCTCTCCCCATTCTCTCTCTCTCCCCCATTGTCTCTCTCCCCCATTCTCTCCCCCCCATTCTCTCTCTCTCCCCATTCTCTCTCTCCCTCTCCCCATTCTCTCTCTCTCCCCCATTCTCTCTCTCCCCCATTCTCTCTCTCTATCCCCATTCTCTCTCTCCCCATTCTCTCTCTCCCCATTCTCTCACTCTCCCCCCATTCTCTCACTCTCCACCCATTCTCTCTCTCTCCACATTCTCTCTCTCCCCCTTTCTCTCTCCCCATTCTCTCTCTCTCTCCCCCATTCTCTCTCTCGCCCCCATTCTCTCTCTCTCCACATTCTCTCTCTCTCTCCACATTCTCTCTCTCCTCCATTCTCTCACCCCATTCTCTATCTCTCCCCATTTTCTCTCTTCCCCATTCTCTCCCTCCCCCATTCTCTCTCTCCCCCATTCTCTCTCTCTCCCCCATTCTCTCTCTCCCCCCATTCTCTCTATCCCCCATTCTCTCTCTCCCTCTTTTTCGCCCTGTGCCCCATCCTCTCTCTCCCCCATTCTCTCTCTCCCCATTCTCTCTCCCCATTCTCTATCTCTCCCCATTCTCACCCTCCCCCATTCTCTCTCTACCCCATTCTCTCTCTCCCCCATTCTCTCACTCTCCCCCATTCTCTCTCTCTCTCCCACTCTCTCTCACCCCCCCCAATCTCTCTCGCCCCATATTCTCTCACCCTCCCCCATTTTCTCTCACCCCCCATCTCCCTCTCCCCCAATCTCTCACTCACCCATTCTCTCTGTCCCCCATTCTCCCTCCTCCATTCTCTCTCTCTCCCCCATTCTCTCTCTTCCCCATTCTCCCTCTCCCCCCATTCTCTCTCTCCCCCCATTCTCTCTCTCTCCCCATTCTCTCTCTCCCTCTCCCCATTCTCTCTCTCTCCCCCATTGTCTCTCTCCCCTCCATTCTCTCTCTCTCCCAATTCTCTCTCTCCCTCTCCCCATTCTCTCTCTCTCCCCCATTCTCTCTCTCCCCCATTCTCTCTCTCTCCCCCATTCTCTCTCTCTCTCCCCATTCTCTCTCTCGCCCCCATTCTCTCTCTCTCCCCATTCCCTCTCTCCCTCTCCCCATTCTCTCTCCCCCCATTCTCTCTCTCCCCCTATTCTCTCTCTCCCCCATTCTCTCTCCCCCATTCTCTCCCCCCCATTCTCTCTCTCCCCCATTCTCTCCCCCCCATTCTCTCTCTCTCCCCACTTCCTCTCTCCCTCTCCCCATTCTCTCTCCCCCATTCTCTCTCTCCCCCATTCTCTCTCTCCCTCCACATTCTCTCTCTCCCCCTTTCTCTCTCTCCCCCATTCTCTCTCCCCATTCTCTCTCTCCCCCATTCTCTCTCTCGCCCCCATTCTCTCTCTCTCCACATTCTCTCTCTCTCTCCACATTCTCTCTCTCCCCCATTCTCTCTCTCCCCCATTCTCTCTCCCACATTCTCTCACTCCCTTATTCTCTCTCCCCATTCTCTCTCTACCCCACTCTCTCTCCACATTCCCTCTCCCCATTCTCTCTCTCTCCCTATTCTCTCTCTCCCGCATTCTCTCCCCCCCACTCTCTCTCTCTCCCCACTTCCTCTCTTCCTCTCCCCATTCTCTCTCCCCCACTCTCTCTCCCACATTCTCTGCCTCCCCCATTCTCTCTCTCGCCCATTCTCTCACTCCCTTATTCTCTCTCCCCATTCTCTCTCTACCCCACTCTCTCTCCACATTCCCTCCCCCCATTCTCTCTTTCTCCCCCATTCTCTCTCTCTCCCCATTCTCTCTCTCCCTCTTCCCATTCTCTCTCTCTCCCGATTTTCAATCTCCCCCCTCTCTCTCTCTCCCCCTCTCTCTCTCCCCCCTCTCTCTCACCCCCATTCTCTCTCTCCCCCCCATTCTCTTTCTCCCATTCTCTCTCTCCCCCCATTCTCTCTCTCTCCACCCATTCTCTCTCTCTCTCTCCTCCATTCTCTCTCCCCATTCTCTATCTCTCCCCCATTCTCTCTCTCAATCTCCCCATTCTCTCTCTCTCCCCCAATCTCTCTCTCACCCCCATTCTCTTTC
Organism: Scyliorhinus torazame; assembly: GCF_047496885.1. Lineage (NCBI taxonomy): Eukaryota > Metazoa > Chordata > Chondrichthyes > Carcharhiniformes > Scyliorhinidae > Scyliorhinus > Scyliorhinus torazame. Next base: position 24,282,642 of record NC_092738.1, on the reverse strand, counting down.
TCTCTCCCATTCTCTCTCAACCCCATTCTCTTTCTCTCTCCCATTCTCTCCCTCAACCCGCATTCTCTCTCTCCCCATATTCTCTCTCACCCCCATTCTCTCTCACCCCCCCATCTCCCTCGCCACCCATCTCCCTCCCCAATCTCTCTCACCCATTCTTTCTCTCTCCCATTCTCTCTCTCTCCTCCATTCTCTCTCTCTCCCCCAATCTCTCTCTCCCCCAATTTCTCTCTCCCCCAATTTCTCTCCCCCATTCTCTCTCTCCCCCCCATTCTCTCTCTCTCCCCACTTCCTCTCTCCCTCTCCCCATTCTCTCTCCCCCATTCTCTCTCTCCCCCATTCTCTCTCTCCCTCCACATTCTCTCTCTCCCCCTTTCTCTCTCTCCCCCATTCTCTCTCCCCATTCTCTCTCTCCCCCATTCTCTCTCTCGCCCCCATTCTCTCTCTCTCCACATTCTCTCTCTCTCTCCACATTCTCTCTCTCCCCCATTCTCTCTCTCCCCCATTCTCTCTCCCACATTCTCTCACTCCCTTATTCTCTCTCCCCATTCTCTCTCTACCCCACTCTCTCTCCACATTCCCTCTCCCCATTCTCTCTCTCTCCCTATTCTCTCTCTCCCGCATTCTCTCCCCCCCACTCTCTCTCTCTCCCCACTTCCTCTCTTCCTCTCCCCATTCTCTCTCCCCCACTCTCTCTCCCACATTCTCTGCCTCCCCCATTCTCTCTCTCGCCCATTCTCTCACTCCCTTATTCTCTCTCCCCATTCTCTCTCTACCCCACTCTCTCTCCACATTCCCTCCCCCCATTCTCTCTTTCTCCCCCATTCTCTCTCTCTCCCCATTCTCTCTCTCCCTCTTCCCATTCTCTCTCTCTCCCGATTTTCAATCTCCCCCCTCTCTCTCTCTCCCCCTCTCTCTCTCCCCCCTCTCTCTCACCCCCATTCTCTCTCTCCCCCCCATTCTCTTTCTCCCATTCTCTCTCTCCCCCCATTCTCTCTCTCTCCACCCATTCTCTCTCTCTCTCTCCTCCATTCTCTCTCCCCATTCTCTATCTCTCCCCCATTCTCTCTCTCAATCTCCCCATTCTCTCTCTCTCCCCCAATCTCTCTCTCACCCCCATTCTCTTTCTCTCTCCCATTCTCTCTCAACCCCATTCTCTTTCTCTCTCCCATTCTCTCCCTCAACCCGCATTCTCTCTCTCCCCATATTCTCTCTCACCCCCATTCTCTCTCACCCCCCCATCTCCCTCGCCACCCATCTCCCTCCCCAATCTCTCTCACCCATTCTTTCTCTCTCCCATTCTCTCTCTCTCCTCCATTCTCTCTCTCTCCCCCAATCTCTCTCTCCCCCAATTTCTCTCTCCCCCAATTTCTCTCCCCCATTCTCTCTCTCTCCCCCATTCTCTCTCTCTCTCCCCCATTCCCTCTCTCTCTCCCCATTCTCTCTCTCCCCCATTCTCTCTCTCCCCCATTCTCTCTCCCCGTTCTCTATCTCTCCCCATTCTCACCCTCCCCCATTCTCTCTCTACCCCATTCTCTCTCTCCCCCATTCTCTCTCTCTCCCCCATTCTCTCTCTCTCTCCCACTCTCTCTCACCCCCCCATTCTCTCTCGCCCCATATTCTCTCACCCTCCCCCATTTTCTCTCACCCCCCCATCTCCCTCTCCCCCAATCTCTCACTCACCCATTCTCTCTGTCCCCCATTCTCCCTCCTCCATTCTCTCTCTCTCCCCCATTCTCTCTCTTCCCCATTCTCTCTCTCCCCCCATTCTCTCTCTCCCCCCATTCTCTCTCTCTCCCCATTCTCTCTCTCCCTCTCCCCATTCTCTCTCTCTCCCCCATTGTCTCTCTCCCCTCCATTCTCTCTCTCTCCCCATTCTCTCTCTCCCTCTCCCCATTCTCTCTCTCTACCCCCATTCTCTCTCTCCCCCATTCTCTCTCTCCCCCATTCTCTCTCCCACATTCTCTCCCTCCCCCATTCTCTCTCTCGCCCATTCTCTCACTCCCTTATTCTCTCTCCCCATTCTCTCTCTACCCCACTCTCTCTCCACATTCCCTCTCCCCATTCTCTCTCCCCCATTCTCTCTCTCTCCCTATTCTCTCTCTCCCCCATTCTCTCCCCCCCCACTCTCTCTCTCTCCCCACTTCCTCTCTTCCTCTCCCCATTCTCTCTCCCCCACTCTCTCTCCCACATTCTCTGCCTCCCCCATTCTCTCTCTCGCCCATTCTCTCACTCCCTTATTCTCTCTCCCCATTCTCTCTCTACCCCACTCTCTCTCTCTCCCCATTCCCTCTCTCCCTCTCCCCATTCTCTCTCCCCCATTCTCTCTCTCCCCCTATTCTCTCTCTCCCCCATTCTCTCCCCCCATTCTCTCTCTCTCCCCACTTCCTCTCTTCCTCTCACCATTCTCTCTCCCCCATTCTCTCTCTCCCCCATTCTCTCTCTCCCTCCACATTCTCTCTCTCCCCCTTTCTCTCTCCCCCCCATTCTCTCTCCCCATGCTCTCTCTCTCTCCCCATTCTCTCTCTCGCCCCCATTCTCTCTCTCTCCACATTCTCTCTCTCTCTCCACATTCTCTCTCTCCCCCATTCTCTCACCCCATTCTCTATCTCTCCCCATTTTCTCTCTCCCCCATTCTCTCTCTCGCCCCCATTCTCTCTCTCTCCACATTCTCTCTCTCTCTCCACATTCTCTCTCTCCTCCATTCTCTCACCCCATTCTCTATCTCTCCCCATTTTCTCTCTTCCCCATTCTCTCCCTCCCCCATTCTCTCTCTCCCCCATTCTCTCTCTCCCCCCATTCTCTCTATCCCCCATTCTCTCTCTCCCCCTTTTTCGCCCTGTGCCCCATCCTCTCTCTCCCCCATTCTCTCTCTCCCCCATTCTCTCTCCCCATTCTCTATCTCTCCCCATTCTCACCCTCCCCCATTCTCTCTCTACCCCATTCTCTCTCTCCCCCATTCTCTGTCTCTCCCCCATTCTCTCTCTCTCTCCCACTCTCTCTCACCCCCCCATTCTCTCTCTCCCCCCATTCTCTCTCTCTCCCCATTCTCTCTCTCCCTCTCCCCATTCTCTCTCTCTCCCCCCTCCATTCTCTCTCTCTCCCCATTCTCTCTCTCCCTCTCCCCATTCTCTCTCTCTCCCCCATTCTCTCTCTCCCCCATTCTCTCTCTCTCCCCCATTCTCTCTCTCTCTCCCCATTCTCTCTCTCGCCCCCATTCTCTCTCTCTCCCCCATTCTCTCTCTCTCCCCATTCCCTCTCTCCCTCTCCCCATTCTCTCTCCCCCCATTCTCTCTCTCCCCCTATTCTCTCTCTCCCCCATTCTCTCTCCCCCATTCTCTCCCCCCCATTCTCTCTCTCCCCCATTCTCTCCCCCCCATTCTCTCTCTCTCCCCACTTCCTCCCTCCCTCTCCCCATTCTCTCTCCCCCATTCTCTCTCTCCCTCATTCTCTCTCTCCCTCCACATTCTCTCTCTCCCCCTTTCTCTCTCTCCCCCATTCTCTCTCCCCATTCTCTCTCTCTCTCCCCCATTCTCTCTCTCGCCCCCATTCTCTCCCTCTCCACATTCTCTCTCTCTCTCCACATTCTCTCTCTCCCCCATTCTCTCTCTCCCTCATTCTCTCTCCCACATTCTCTCCCTCCCCCATTCTCTCTCTCGCCCATTCTCTCACTCCCTTATTCTCTCTCCCCATTCTCTCTCTACCCCACTCTCTCTCCCCATTCCCTCTCCCCATTCTCTCTCCCCCATTCTCTCTCTCTCCCTATTCTCTCTCTCCCCCATTCTCTCCCCCCCATTCTCTCTCTCTCCCCACTTCCTCTCTTCCTCTCCCCATTCTCTCTCCCCCATTCTCTCTCCCACATTCTCTCCCTCCCCCATTCTCTCTCTCGCCCATTCTCTCACTCCCTTATTCTCTCTCCCCATTCTCTCTCTACCCCACTCTCTCTCTCTCCCATTCCCTCTCTCCCTCTCCCCATTCTCTCTCCCCCATTCTCTCTCTCCCCCTATTCTCTCTCTCCCCCATTCTCTCCCCCCATTCTCTCTCTCCCCCATTCTCTCCCCCCATTCTCTCTCTCTCCCCACTTCCTCTCTTCCTCTCACCATTCTCTCTCCCCCATTCTCTCTCTCCCCCATTCTCTCTCTCCCTCCACATTCTCTCTCTCCCCCTTTCTCTCTCCCCCCCATTCTCTCTCCCCATGCTCTCTCTCTCTCCCCCATTCTCTCTCTCGCCCCCATTCTCTCTCTCTCCACATTCTCTCTCTCTCTCCACATTCTCTCTCTCCCCCATTCTCTCAGCCCATTCTCTATCTCTCCCCATTTTCTCTCTTCCCCATTCTCTCCCTCCCCCATTCTCTCTCTCCCCCATTCTCTCTCTCTCCCCCATTCTCTCTCCCCCCCATTATCTCTATCCCCCATTCTCTCTCTCCCCCTTTCTCGCCCTGTGTCCCATCCTCTCTCTCCCCCATTCTCTCTCTCCACGTTCTCTCTCTCCCCCATTCTCTCTCCCCATTCTCTCTCTCTCCCCATTCTCTCTCTCCCTCTCCCCATTCTCTCTCTCTCCCCCATTCTCTCTCTCCCCATTCTCTCTCTCCCCATTCTCTCACTCTCCCCCCATTCTCTCAGTCTCCACCCATTCTCTCTCTCTCTCCACATTCTCTCTCTCTCCCCCATTCTCTCCCTCCCCCATTCTCTCTCTCCCCCATTCTCTCTCTCCCCCATTCTCTCTCTCTCTCTCCATTCTCTCTCTCCCCCGTTCTCTCCTTCCCCCTTCTCTTTCTCTCCCCTTTCTCTCTCTCTCCCCCTTTCTCTCCCTGTGCCCCATCCTCTCTCTCTCCCCCATTCTCTCTCTCCCCCATTCTCTCTCCCACATTCGCTCCCTCCCCCATTCTCTCTATCGCCCATTCTCTCACTCCCTTATTCTCTCTCCCCATTCTCTCTCTACCCCACTCTCTCTCTCCCCCATTCTCTCTCTCTCCCACTCTCTCTCAGCCCCCATTCTCTCCCTCTCCCACATTCTCTCCCTCCCCCATTCTCTCTCTCGCCCATTCTCTCACTCCCTTATTCTCTCTCCCCAGTCTCTCTCTACCCCACTCTCTCTCCCCATTCCCTCTCCCCATTCTCTCTCCCCCATTCTCTCTCTCTCCCTATTCTCTCTCTCCCCCATTCTCTCCCCCCCATTCTCTCTCTCTCCCCACTTCCTCTCTTCCTCTCCCCATTCTCTCTCCCCCATTCTCTCTCCCACATTCTCTCCCTCCCCCATTCTCTCTCTCGCCCATTCTCTCACTCCCTTATTCTCTCTCCCTATTCTCTCTCTACCCCACTCTCTCTCTCTCCCCATTCCCTCTCTCCCTCTCCCCATTCTCTCTCCCCCATTCTCTCTCTCCCCCTATTCTCTCTCTCCCCCATTCTCTCCCCCCATTCTCTCTCTCTCCCCACTTCCTCTCTTCCTCTCACCATTCTCTCTCCCCCATTCTCTCTCTCCCCCATTCTCTCTCTCCCTCCACATTCTCTCTCTCCCCCTTTCTCTCTCCCCCCCATTCTCTCTCCCCATGCTCTCTCTCTCTCCCCCATTCTCTCTCTCGCCCCCATTCTCTCTCTCTCCGCATTCTCTCTCTCTCTCCACATTCTCTCTCTCCCCCATTCTCTCAGCCCATTCTCTATCCCTCCCCATTTTCTCTCTTCCCCATTCTCTCCCTCCCCCATTCTCTCTCTCCCCCATTCTCTCTCTCTCCCCCATTCTCTCTCCCCCCCATTATCTCTATCCCCCATTCTCTCTCTCCCCCTTTCTCGCCCTGTGTCACATCCTCTCTCTCCCCCATTCTCTCTCTCCACGTTCTCTCTCTCCCCCATTCTCTCTCCCCATTCTCTCTCTCTCCCCATTCTCTCTCTCCCTCTCCCCATTCTCTCTCTCTCCCCCATTCTCTCTCTCCCCATTCTCTCTCTCCCCATGCTCTCACTCTCCCCCCATTCTCTCACTCTCCACCCATTCTCTCTCTCTCTCCACATTCTCTCTCTCTCCCCCATTCTCTCTCTCCCCCATTCTCTCCCTCCCCCATTCTCTCTCTGCCCCATTCTCTCTCTCCCCCATTCTCTCTCTCTCTCTCCATTCTCTCTCTCCCCCGTTCTCTCCTTCCCCCTTCTCTTTCTCTCCCCTTTCTCTCTCTCTCCCCCTTTCTCTCCCTGTGCCCCATCCTCTCTCTCTCCCCCATTCTCTCTCTCCCCCATTCTCTCTCCCACATTCGCTCCCTCCCCCATTCTCTCTCTCGCCCATTCTCTCACTCCCTTATTCTCTCTCCCCATTATCTCTCTACCCCACTCTCTCTCTCCCCCATTCTCTCTCTCTCCCACTCTCTCTCAGCCCCCATTCTCTCCCTCTCCCCATTCTCTTTCCCCCCATTCTCTCTCTCCCCCATTCTCTCCCCCCATTCTCTCTCTCTCCCCACTTCCTCTCTCCCTCTCCCCATTCTCTCTCCCCCATTCTCTCTATCCCTCCACATTCTCTCTCTCCCCCTTTCTCTCTCTCCCCCATTCTCTCTCCCCATTCTCTCTCCCTCCACATTCTCTCTCTCTCTCCACATTCTCTCTCTCCTCCATTCTCTCACCCCATTCTCTATCTCTCCCCATTTTCTCTCTTCCCCATTCTCTCCCTCCCCCATTCTCTCTCTCCCCCATTCTCTCAATCCCCCATTCTCTCTCTCCCCCTTTCTCGCCCTGTGCCACATCCTCTCTCTCCCCCATTCTCTCTCTCCCCCATTCTCTCTCCCCATTCTCTATCTCTCCCCATTCTCTCCCTCCCCCATTCTCTCTCTCCCCCATTCTCTCTCTCTCCCCCATTCTCTCTCACCCCCCATTCTCTCTCGCCCCATATTCTGTCTCCCTCCCCCATTCTCTCTCACCCCCCCCATCTCCCTCTCCCCCAATCTCTCACTCACCCATTCTCTCTGTCCCCCATTCTCCCTCCTCCATTCTCTCTCTCTCCCCCATTCTCTCTCTTCCCCCATTCTCTCTCTCCTCCCATTCTCTCTCTCGCCGCATTCTCTCTCTCTCCCCATTCTCTCTCTCCCTCTCCCCATTCTCTCTCTCTCCCCCATTCTCTCTCTCCCCCATTCTCTCTCTCTCCCCATTCTCTCTCTCCCCATTCTCTCTCTCCCCATTCTCTCACTCACCCCCCATTCTCTCACTCTCCACCCATTCTCTCTCTCTCTCCACATTCTCTCTCCCCCCTTTCTCTCTCTCCCCCATTCTCTCTCCCCATTCTCTCTCTCTCTCCCCCATTCTCTCTCTCGCCCCCATTCTCTCTCTCTCCACATTCTCTCTCTCTCTCCACATTCTCTCTCTCCTCCATTCTCTCACCCCATTCTCTATCTCTCCCCATTTTCTCTCTTCCCCATTCTCTCCCTCCCCCAGTCTGTCTCTCCCCCATTCTCTCTCTCTCCCCCATTCTCTCTCTCCCCCCATTCTCTCTATCCCCCATTCTCTCTCTCCCCCTTTTTCGCCCTGTGCCCCATCCTCTCTCTCCCCCATTCTCTCTCTCCCCCATTCTCTCTCCCCATTCTCTATCTCTCCCCATTCTCACCCTCCCCCATTCTCTCTCTACCCCATTCTCTCTCTCCCCCATTCTCTCTCTCTCCCCCATTCTCTCTCTCTCTCCCACTCTCTCTCACCCCCCCATTCTCTCTCGCCCCATATTCTCTCACCCTCCCCCATTCTCTCTCACCCCCCATCTCCCTCTCCCCCAATCTCTCACTCACCCATTCTCTTTGTCCCCCATTCTCCCTCCTCCATTCTCTCTCTCTCCCCCATTCTCTCTCTCTCCCCATTCTCTCTCTCCCTCTCCCCATTCTCTCTCTCTCCCCCATTGTCTCTCTCCCCTCCATTCTCTCTCTCTCCCCATTCTCTCTCTCCCTCTCCCCATTCTCTCTCTCTCCCCCATTCTCTCTCTCCCCTATTCTCTCTCTCTCCCCCATTCTCTCTCTCTCTCCCCATTCTCTCTCTCGCCCCCATTCTCTCTCTCTCCCCATTCCCTCTCTCCCTCTCCCCATTCTCTCTCCCCCCATTCTCTCTCTCCCCCTATTCTCTCTCTCCCCCATTCTCTCTCCCCCATTCTCTCCCCCCCATTCTCTCTCTCCCCCATTCTCTCCCCCCCATTCTCTCTCTCTCTCCACTTCCTCTCTCCCTCTCCCCATTCTCTCTCCCCCATTCTCTCTCTCCCCCATTCTCTCTCTCCCTCCACATTCTCTCTCTCCCCCTTTCTCTCTCTTCCCAATTCTCTCTCCCCATTCTCTCTCTCTCTCCCCCATTCTCTCTCTCGCCCCCATTCTCTCTCTCTCCACATTCTCTCTCTCTCTCCACATTCTCTCTCTCTCTCCACATTCTCTCTCTCCCCCATTCTCTCTCCCACATTCTCTCCCTCCCCCATTCTCTCTCTCGCCCATTCTCTCACTCCCTTATTCTCTCTCCCCATTCTCTCTCTACCCCACTCTCTCTCCCCATTCCCTCTCCCCATTCTCTCTCCCCCATTCTCTCTCTCTCCCTATTCTCTCTCTCCCCCATTCTCTCCCCCCCATTCTCTCTCTCTCCCCACTTCCTCTCTTCCTCTCCCCATTCTCTCTCCCCCATTCTCTCTCTCCCCCATTCTCTCTCTCCCTCCACATTCTCTCTCTCCCCCTTTCTCTCTCCCCCCCATTCTCTCTCCCCATGCTCTCTCTCTCTTCCCCATTCTCTCTCTCGCCCCCATTCTCTCTCTCTCCACATTCTCTCTCTCGCACCACATTCTCTCTCTCCCCCATTCTCTCACCCCATTTTCTATCTCTCCCCATTTTCTCTCTTCCCCATTCTCTCCCTCCCCCATTCTCTCTCTCCCCCATTCTCTCTCTCTCCCCCATTCTCTCTCTCCCCCCCATTCTCTCTATCCCCCATTCTCTCTCTCCCCCTTTCTCGCCCTGTGTCCCATCCTCTCTCTCCCCCATTCTCTCTCTCCACATTCTCTCTCTCCCCCATTCTCTCTCCCCATTCTCTATCTCTCCCCATTCTCTCCCTCCCCCATTCTCTCTCTCTCCTACTCTCTCTCAACCCCCCATTCTCTCTCGCCTTATATTCTCTCACCCTCCCCCATTCTCTCTCACCCCCCCATCTCCCTCTCCCCCAATCTCTCACTCACCCATTCTCTCTGTCCCCCATTCTCCCTCCTCCATTCTCTCTCTATCCCCCAATCTCTCTCGTCCCCCATTCTCTCTCTCCCCCCATTCTCTCTCTCCCTCATTCTCTCCCCCCATTCTCTCTCTCTCCCCATTCCCTCGCTCCCTCTCCCCATTCTCTCTCTCCCCCCATTCTCTCTCTCTCCCCATTCTCTCTCTCGCTCTCCCCATTCTCTGTCTCTCCCCCATTCTCTCTCTCCCCATTCTCTCTCTCCCCCATTCGCTCTCTCTCCCCATTCTCTCTCTCCCTCTCCCCATTCTCTCTCTCTCCCCCATTCACTGTCTCCCCCATTCTCTCTCTCTCCCCCATTCTCTCTCTCCACATTCTCTCTCTCCCCCAATCTCTCTCTCCCCCATTCTCTCTCTCTCTCCCCATTCTCTCTCTCTCTCTCCCCACTCTCTCTCTCCCCTCATTCGCTCTCTCCCCCCCCATTCTCTCTCTCTCTCCCCATTCTCTCCCTCCCCTCATTCTCTCTCTCCCCCATTCTCTCTCTCCCCCATTGTCTCTCTCCCCCATTCTCTCTCCCCTTTCTCTATCTCTCCCCATTCTCTCTCTCCCCTCATTCTCTCTCTCCCCCCCCATTCTCTCTCTCTCTCCCCACTCTCTCTCTCCCCTCATTCTCTCTCTCCCCCCCCCATTCTCTCTCTCTCTCCCCATTCTCTCTCTCTCTCCCCATTCTCCATCTCCCCCATTCTCTCTCTCCCCCATTGTCTCTCTCCCCCATTCTCTCTCTCTCCCCCATTCTCTCTCCCCCCCATTCTCTCTCTCCTCCATCCTCTTGCTCTCCTCCATTCTCTCTCCCCCCCATTCTCTCTCTCCCCCATTCTCTTTCTCTCCCCCATTCTCTCTCTCCCCCCCATTCTCTCTATGCCCCATTCTCTCTCTTCCCCCATTCTCTCTCTCCCCCTTTCTCGCACTGTGCCCCAACCCCTCTCCCCCCCATTCTCTCTCTCCCCCATTCTCTCTCTCCCCCATTCTCTCTCTCTCTCCCACTCTCTCTCACCCCCCCATTCTCTCTCTCCCCATATTCTCTCTCCCTCCCCCATTCTCTCTCACCCCCCATCTCCCTCTCCCCCAATCTCTCACTCACCCATTCTCTCTGTCCCCCATTCTCCCTCCTCCATTCTCTCTCTCTCCCCCATTCTCTCTCTTCCCCCATTCTCTCTCTCCCCCCATTCTCTCTCTCCCCCCATTCTCTCTCTCCCTCATTCTCTCTCTCTCCCCAGTTCCTCTCTCCCTCTCCCCATTCTCTCTCTCCTACCATTCTCTCTCCCCCCCTATTCTCTCTCTCCCCCTATTCTCTCTCTCCCATTCTCTCTCGCCCCCATTCTCTCCTCCCCATTCTCTCTTTCTCCCCATTCCCTCTCTCCCTCTCTCCATTCTCTCTCTCCCCCATTCTCTCTCTCCCCTATTCTCTCTCTCCCCCATTCTCTCTCTCCCATTCTCTCTCTCCTCCCATTCCCTCTCTCCCCCCCATTCTCTCTCGCACCCCCATTCTCTCTCTCCCCCCATTCTCTCTCTCCCCCATTCTCTCTCTCCCCATTCTCTCTCTCTCCCCCATTCTCTCTCTCGCCCCATTCTCTCTCTCCCCCATTCTCTCTCTCCCCCATTCTCTCTCTCTCTCCCATTCTCTCTCTCCCCCATTCTCTCTCTCCCCCATTCTCTCTCTCCCCCATTCTCTCTCTCTCCCCCATTCTCTCTCTCTCCCCCATTGTCTCTCTCTCCCCCATTCTCTCTCCCCCATTCTCTCTCTCTCCCATTCTCTCTCTCCCCCATTCATTCCCTCCCCTATTCTCTCTCTCCCCCATTCTCTCTCTCTCCCCATTCTCTCTCTCCCCCATTCTCTCTCTCTCTCCCATTCTCTCTCGCACCCCCATTCTCTCTCTCCCCCCATTCTCTCTCTCCCCCATTCTCTCTCTCCCCCATTCTCTCTCTCTCCCCATTCTCTCTCTCCCCCATTCTCTCTCTCTCTCCCATTCTCTCTCGCACCCCCATTCTCTCTCTCCCCCCATTCTCTCTCTCCCCCATTCTCTCTCTCCCCCATTCTGTCTCTCTCTCCCATTCTCTCTCGCACCCCCATTCTCTCTCACTCCCCCATTCTCTCTCTCCCCATTCTCTCCCTCCCCCATTCTCTCACTCCCCCACTTTCTCTCTCCCCACTCTCTCTCTCCCCCACTCTCTCTCTCCCCCACTCTCTCTCTCCCCCCATTCTCTCTCTCTCCCCATTCTCTCTCTCCCTCTCCCCATTCTCTCTCTCTCCCCATTCTCTCTCTCCCTCTCCCCATTCTCTCTCTCTCCCCCATTCTCTCTCTCCCCATTCTCTCTCTCCCCCATTCTCTCTCTCTCCCCATTCTCTCTCTCCCTCTCCCCATTCTCTCTCTCTCCCCCATTCTCTCTCTCCCCCATTCTCTCTCTCTCCCCCATTCTCTCTCTCCACATTCTCTCTCCTCCCCATTCTCTATCTCTTCCCCATTGTCTCCCTCCCCCATTCTCTCTCTCCCCACTATCTCTCTCCCCTCATTCTCTCTCTCCCCCCCCCATTCTCTCTCTCTCTCCCCATTCTCTCTCTCTCTCCCCATTGTCTCTCCCCCATTCTCTCTCCCCCCTATTCTCTCTCTCCCCATCCTCTTGCTCTCCTCCATTCTCTCTCCCCCCAATTCTCTCTCTCTCCCATTCTCTCTCCCCCCATTCCCTCTCTCTCTCTCCGCACTCTCTCTCTCCCCATTCTTTCCCTCCCCTCATTCTCTCTCTCCCCCATTCTCTCTCTCCCCCATTGTCTCTCTCCCCGTTCTCTCTCCCCATTCTCTATCTCTCCCCATTCTCTCTCTCCCCCCCCCCATTCTCTCTCTCCCCCCCATTCTCTCTCTCTCTCCCCACTCTCTCTCTCCCCTCATTCTCTCTCTCCACCCCCCATTCTCTCTCTCTCTCCCCATTCTCTCTCTCTCTCCCCATTCCCCATCTCCCCCATTCTCTCTCTCCCCCATTGTCTCTCTCCCCCATTCTCTCTCTCTCCCCCATTCTCTCTCCCCCCATTCTCTCTCTCCCCCATCCTCTTGCTCTCCTCCATTCTCTCTCCCCCCCATTCTCTCTCTCCCCCATTCTCTCTCCCCCCCATTCTCTCTCTCTCTCTCCCCACTCTCTCTCTCCCCATTCACTCCATCCCCTCATTCTTTCTCTCCCGCCCATTCTCTCACTCCCCCATTCTCTCTCCCCATTCTCTATCTCTCCCCATTTTCTCTCTTCCCCATTCTCTCCCTCCCCCATTCTCTCTCTCCCCCATTCTCTCTCTTCCCCATTCTCTTTCTCTCCCCCAATCTCTCTCTCCCCCCCATTCTCTCTATGCCCCTTTCTCTCTTCCCCCATTCTCTCTCTCCCCCTTTCTCGCACTGTGCCCCATCCTCTCTCTCCCCCATTATCTCTCTCCCCCTATTCTCTGTCTCCCATTCTCTCTCGCCCCCATTCTCTCCTCCCCATTCTCTCTTTCTCCCCATTCCCTCTCTCCCTCTCTCCATTCTCTCTCTCCCCCCATTCTCTCTCTCCCCTATTCTCTCTCTCCCCCATTCTCTCTCTCCCATTCTCTCTCTCCCCCCATTCCCTCTCTCCCCCCCATTCTCTCTCGCACCCCCATTCTCTCTCTCCCCCCATTCTCTCTCTCCCCCATTCTCTCTCTCCCCCATTCTCTCTCTCTCCCCCATTCTCTCTCTCGCCCCCATTCTCTCTCTCCCCCATTCTCTCTCTCCCCATTCTCTCTCTCTCTCCCATTCTCTCTCTCCCCCATTCTCTCTCTCCCCCATTCTCTCTCTCCCCTATTCTCTCTCTCTCCCCCATTCTCTCTCTCTCCCCCATTGTCTCTCTCTCCCCCATTCTCTCTCCCCCATTCTCTCTCTCTCCCATTCTCTCTCTCCCCCATTCATTCCCTCCCCTATTATCTCTCTCCCCATTCTCTCTCTCTCCCCATTCTCTCTCTCCCCCATTCTCTCTCTCTCTCCCATTCTCTCTCGCACCCCCATTCTCTCTCTCCCCCCATTCTCTCTCTCTCCATTCTCTCTCTCCCCCATTCTCTCTCTCTCCCCATTCTCTCTCTCCCACATTCTCTCTCTCTCTCCCATTCTCTCTCGCACCCCCATTCTCTCTCTCCCCCCATTCTCTCTCTCCCCCATTCTCTCTCTCCCCCATTCTCTCTCTCTCTCCCATTCTCTCTCGCACCCCCATTCTCTCTCACTCCCCCATTCTCTCTCTCCCCATTCTCTCCCTCCCCCATTCTCTCACTCCCCCACTCTCTCTCTCCCCACTCTCTCTCTCCCCCACTCTCTCTCTCCCCCACTCTCTCTCTCCCCATTCTCTCTCTCCCCCCATTCTCTCTCTCTCCCCATTCTCTCTCTCCCTCTCCCCATTCTCTCTCTCTCCCCCATTCTCTCTCTCCCCATTCTCTCTCTCCCCCATTCTCTCTCTCCCTCTCCCCATTCTCTCTCTCCCTCTCCCCATTCTCTCTCTCTCCCCCATTCTCTCTCTCCCCCATTCTCTCTCTCTCCCCCATTCACTCTCTCCACATTCTCTCTCCTCCCCATTCTCTATCTCCCCCATTCTCTCCCTCCCCCATTCTCTCTCTCCCCATTCTCTCTCTCCCCCATTCTCTCTCTCTCCCCCCTTTCTCTCTCTCTCTCTCCCCACTCTCTCTCTCCCCTCATTCTCTCTCTCCCCCCCCCATTCTCTCTCTCTCTCCCCATTCTCTCTCTCTCTCCCCATTCTCTCGCCCCCATTCTCTCTCCCCCCCCCATTCTCTCTCTCCCCGTCCTCTTGCTCTCCTCCATTCTCTCTCCCCCCAATTCTCTCTCTCTCCCATTCTCTCTCCCCCCATTCCCTCTCTCTCTCTCCCCACTCTCTCTCTCCCCATTCTCTCCCTCCCCTCATTCTCTCTCTCCCCCATTCTCTCTCTCCCCCATTGTCTCTCTCCCCCATTCTCTATCTCTCCCCATTCTCTTTCTCCCCCCCCCCATTCTCTCTCTCTCTCCCCACTCTCTCTCTCCCCTCATTCTCTCTCTCCACCCCCCATTCTCTCTCTCTCTCCCCATTCTCTCTCTCTCTCCCCATTCCCCATCTCCCCCATTCTCTCTCTCCCCCATTGTCTCTCTCCCCCATTCTCTCTCTCTCCCCCATTCTCTCTCCCCCCCATTCTCTCTCTCCCCCATCCTCTTGCTCTCCTCCATTCTCTCCCCCCCCCATTCTCTCTCTCCCCCATTCTCTCACCCCCCCATTCTCTCTCTCTCTCTCCCCACTCTCTCTCTCCCCATTCACTCCATCCCCTCATTCTCTCTCTCCATCCCATTCTCTCTCTCCCCCATTCTCTCTCCCCATTCTCTATCTCTCCCCATTTTCTCTCTTCCCCATTCTCTCCCTTCCCCATTCTCTCTCTCCCCCATTCTCTCTCTCCCCCATTCTCTTTCTCTCCCCCATTCTCTCTTTCCCCCCCATTCTCTCTCTGCCCCATTCTCTCTCTTCCCCCATTCTCTCTCTCCCCCTTTCTCGCACTGTGCCCCATCCTCTCTCTCCCCCATTATCTCTCTCCCCCATTCTCTCTCTCCCCCATTCTCTCTCTCTCTCCCATTCTCTCACCCCTCCCCATTCTCTCTCTCCCCATATTCTCTCTCCCTCCCCCATTCTCTCTCACACCCCCATCTCCCTCTCCCCCAATCTCTCACTCACCCATTCTCTCTGTCCCCCATTCTCCCTCCTCTATTCACTCTCTCTCCCCCATTCTCTCTCTTCCCCCATTCTCTCTCACTCCCCCATTCTCTCTCTCCCCATTCTCTCCCTCCCCCATTCTCTCACTCCCCACTCTCTCCCCCATTCTCTCTCTCCCTCTCACCATTCTCTGTCTCTCCCCCATTCTCTCTCTCCCCATTCGTTCTCTCTCCCCATTCTCTCTCTCCCTCTCCCCATTATCTCTCTCTCCCCCATTCACTGTCTCCCCCATTCTCTCTCTCTCCGCATTCTCTCTCTCCACATTGTCTGTCTCCCCCAATCTCTCTCTCCCCCATTCTCTCTCTCTCCCCCCATTCTCTCTCTCTCTCTCTCCCCACTCTCTCTCTCCCCTCATTCGCTCTCTCCCCCCCATTCTCTCTCTCTCTCCCCATTCTCTCCCTCCCCTCATTCTCTCTCTCCCCCATTCTCTCTCTCCCCCATTCTCTCTCTCCCCCATTCTCTCTCCCCATTCTCTATCTCTCCCCATTCTCTCTCTCCCCTCATTCTCTCTCACCCCCCCCCATTCTCTCTCTCTCTCCCCACTCTCTCTCTCCCCTCATTCTCTCTCTCCCCCCCCATTCTCTCTCTCTCTCCCCATTCTCTCTCTCTCTCCCCATTCTCCATCTCCCCCATTCTCTCTCTCCCCCATTGTCTCTCTCCCCCATTCTCTCTCTCTCCCCCATTCTCTCTCCCACCCATTCTCTCTCTCCTCCATCCTCTTGCTCTCCTCCATTCTCTCTCCCCCCATTCTCTCTCTCCCCCATTCTCTTTCTCTCCCCCATTCTCTCTCTCCCCCCCATTCTCTCTATGCCCCATTCTCTCTCTTCCCCCATTCTCTCTCTCCCCCTTTCTCGCACTGTGCCCCAACCCCTCTCCTCCCCATTCTCTCTCTCCCCCATTCTCTCTCTCCCCCATTCTCTCTCTCTCTCCCACTCTCTCTCACCCCCCCATTCTCTCTCTCCCCATATTCTCTCTCCCTCCCCCATTCTCTCTCACCCCCATCTCCCTCTCCCCCATTCTCTCTCTCCCCCATTCTCTCTCCCCATTCTCTATCTCTCCCCATTTTCTCTCTTCCCCATTCTCTCCCTCCCCCATTCTCTCTCTCCCCCATTCTCTCTCTGCCCCATTCTCTCTCTTCCCCCATTCTCTCTCTCCCCCTTTCTCGCACTGTGCCCCATCCTCTCTCTCCCCCATTATCTCTCTCCCCCATTCTCTCTCTCCCCCATTCTCTCTCTCTCTCCCACTCTCTCTCACCCCCCCCATTCTCTCTCTCCCCATATTCTCTCTCCCTCCCCCATTCTCTCTCACACCCCCATCTCCCTCTCCCCCAATCTCTCACTCACCCATTCTCTCTGTCCCCCATTCTCCCTCCTCTATTCTCTCTCTCTCCCCCATTCTCTCTCTTCCCCCATTCTCTCTCTCTCTCCCATTCTCTCTCGCACCCCCATTCTCTCTCACTCCCCCATTCTCTCTCTCCCCATTCTCTCCCTCCCCCATTCTCTCACTCCCCTCTCTCTCTCTCCCCCACTCTCTCTCTCCCCCACTCTCTCTCCCCATTCTCTCTCTCCCCCCATTCTCTCTCTCTCCCCATTCTCTCTCTCCCTCTCCCCATTCTCTGTCTCTCCCCCATTCTCTCTCTCCCCATTCTTTCTCTCCCCCATTCGTTCTCTCTCCCCATTCTCTCTCTCCCTCTCCCCATTATCTCTCTCTCCCCCATTCACTGTCTCCCCCATTCTCTCTCTCTCCCCCATTCTCTCTCTCCACATTCTCTCTCTCCCCCAATCTCTCTCTCCCCCATTCTCTCTCTCTCCCCCCATTCTCTCTCTCTCTCTCCCCACTCTCTCTCTCCCCTCATTCACTCTCTCCCCCCCCATTCTCCCTCTCTCTCCCCATTCTCTCCCTCCCCTCATTCTCTCTCTCCCCCATTCTCTCTCTCCCCCATTCTCTCTCTCCTCCATTCTCTCTCCCCATTCTCTATCTCTCCCCATTCTCTCTCTCCCCTCATTCTCTCTCACACCCCCCATTCTCTCTCTCTCTCCCCATTCTCTCTCTCTCTCCCCATTCTCCATCTCCCCCATTCTCTCTCTCCCCCATTGTCTCTCTCCCCCATTCTCTCTCTCTCCCACCCATTCTCTCTCTCCTCCATCCTCTTGCTCTCCTCCATTCTCTCTCCCCCCATTCTCTCTCTCCCCCATTCTCTTTCTCTCCCCCATTCTCTCTCTCCCCCCCATTCTCTCTATGCACCATTCTCTCTCTTCCCCCATTCTCTCTCTCCCCCTTTCTCGCACTGTGCCCCAACCCCTCTCCCCCCCATTCTCTCTCTCCCCCATTCTCTCTCTCCCCCATTCTCTCTCTCTCTCCCACTCTCTCTCACCCCCCAATTCTCTCTCTCCCCATATTCTCTCTCCCTCCCCCATTCTCTCTCACCCCCATCTCCCTCTCCCCCAATCTCTCACTCACCCATTCTCTCTGTCCCCCATTCTCCCTCCTCCATTCTCTCTCTCTCCCCCATTCTCTCTCTTCCCACATTCTCTCTCTCCCCCCATTCTCTCTCTCCCCCCATTCTCTCTCTCCCTCATTCTCTCTCTCTCTCCCCAGTCCCTCTCTCCCTCTCCCCATTCTCTCTCTCCTACCATTCTCTCTCCCCCCCCTATTCTCTCTCTCCCCCTATTCTCTCTCTCCCATTCTCTCTCGCCCCCATTCTCTCCTCCCCATTCTCTCTTTCTCCCCATTCCCTCTCTCCCTCTCTCCATTCTCTCTCTCCCCCCATTCTCTCTCTCCCCTATTCTCTCTCTCCCCCATTCTCTCTCTCCCATTCTCTCTCTCCCCCATTCCCTCTCTCCCCCCCATTCTCTCTCGCACCCCCATTCTCTCTCTCCCCCCATTCTCTCTCTCCCCCATTCTCTCTCTCCCCATTCTCTCTCTCTCCCCACTCTCTCTCTCCCTCTCCCCATTCTCTCTCTCTCCCCCATTCTCTCTCTCCCCCATTCTCTCTCTCTCCCCCATTCTCTCTCTCCACATTCTCTCTCCTCCCCATTCTCTATCTCTTCCCCATTCTCTCCCTCCCCCATTTTCTCTCTCCCCATTCTCTCTCTCCCCCATTCTCTCTCTCTCCCCCCATTCTCTCTCTCTCTCCCCACTCTCTCTCTCCCCTCATTCTCTCTCTCCCCCCCCCCCATTCTCTCTCTCTCTCCCCATTCTCTCTCTCTCTCCCCATTCTCTCTCTCCCATTCTCTCTCCCCCCCATTCTCTCTCTCCCCATCCTCTTGCTCTCCTCCATTCTCTCTCCCCCCAATTCTCTCTCTCTCCCATTCTCTCTCCCCCCATTCCCTCTCTCTCTCTCCCCACTCTCTCTCTCCCCATTCTCTCCCTCCCCTCATTCTCTCTCCCCCATTCTCTCTCTCCCCCATTGTCTCTCTCCCCCATTCTCTCTCCCCATTCTCTATCTCTCCCCATTCTCTCTCCCCCCCCCATTCTCTCTCTCCCCCCTCATTCTCTCGCTCTCTCCCCACTCTCTCTCTCCCCTCATTCTCTCTCTCCACACCCCATTCTCTCTCTCTCTCCCCATTCTCTCTCTCTCTCCCCATTCCCCATCTCCCCCATTCTCTCTCTCCCCCATTGTCTCTCTCCCCCATTCTCTCTCTCTCCCCCATTCTCTCTCCCCCCCATTCTCTCTCTCCCCCATCCTCTTGCTCTCCTCCATTCTCTCTCCCCCCCATTCTCTCTCTCCCCCATTCTCTCTCCCCCCCATTCTCTCTCCCTCTCTCCCCACTCTCTCTCTCCCCATTCACTCCATCCCCTCATTCTCTCTCTCCCCCCATTCTCTCTCTCCCCCATTCTCTCTCCCCATTCTCTATCTCTCCCCATTTTCTCTCTCCCCCATTCTCTCTCTCCCCCATTCTCTTTCTCTCCCCCATTCTCTCTCTCCCCCCCATTCTCTCTATGCCCCATTCTCTCTCTTCCCCCATTCTCTCTCTCCCCCTTTCTCGCACTGTGCCCCATCCTCTCTCTCCCCCATTATCTCTCTCCCCCTATTCTCTCTCTCCCATTCTCTCTCGCCCCCATTCTCTCCTCCCCATTCTCTCTTTCTCCCCATTCCCTCTCTCCCTCTCTCCATTCTCTCTCTCCCCCCATTCTCTCTCTCCCCTATTCTCTCTCTCCCCCATTCTCTCTCTCCCATTCTCTCTCTCCCCCCATTCCCTCTCTCCCCCCCATTCTCTCTCGCACCCCCATTCTCACTCTCCCCCCATTCTCTCTCTCCCCCATTCTCTCTCTCCCCCATTCTCTCTCTCTCCCCCATTCTCTCTCGCGCCCCCATTCTCTCTCTCTCTCCCATTCTCTCTCTCCCCCCATTCTCTCTCTCCCCCCATTCTCTCTCTCCCCCATTCTCTCTCTCCCCCATTCTCTCTCTCTCCCCCATTCTCTCTCTCTCCACCATTGTCTCTCTCTCCCCCATTCTCTCTCCCCCATTCTCTCTCTCTCCCATTCTCTCTCTCCCCCATTCATTCCCTCCCCTATTCTCTCTCTCCCCCATTCTCTCTCTCTCCCCTATCTCTCTCTCCCCCATTCTCTCTCTCTCTCCCATTCTCTCTCGCACCCCCATTCTCTCTCTCTCCCCCCATTCTCTCTCTCCCCGATCTCTCACTCCCCCATTCTCTCTCTCCCCCATTCTCTCTCTCACCCCCATTCTCTCACACCCCCCCATTCTCTCTCTCCCCATTCTCTCTCTCCCCCATCTCTCCTCCCCATTCTCTCTCCCCCATTCTCTCTCTCTCCCCATTCTCTCTCGCACCCCCATTCTCTCTCCCATCTCTCCCCCCATTCTCTCTCTCCCCCATTCTCTCTCTCTCTCCCATTCTCTCTCGCACCCCCATTCTCTCTCACTCCCCCAACTCTCTCTCCCCATTCTCTCCCTCCCCCATTCTCTCACTCCCCCACTCTCTCTGTCCCCACTCTCTCTCTCCCCCACTCTCTCTCTCCCCCACTATCTCTCTCCCCATTCTCTCTCTCCCCCATTCTCTCTCTCTCCCCATTCTCTCTCTCCCTCTCCCCATTCTCTGTCTCTCCCCCATTCTCTCTCTCCCCGTTCTCTCTCTCCCCCATTCACTCTCTCTCCCCATTCTCTCTCTCCCTCTCCCCATTCTCTCTCTCTCCCCCATTCACTGTCTCCCCCATTCTCTCTCTCTCCCCCATTCTCTCTCTCCACATTCTCTATCTCTCCCCCAATCTCTCTCTCCCCATTCTCTCTCTCTACCCCCATTCTCTCTCTCTCTCTCCCCACTCTCTCTCTCCCCTCATTCGCTCTCTCCCCCCCCCCATTCTCTCTCTCCCCCCCCCCATTCTCTCTCTCTCTCCCCATTCTCTCCCTCCCCTCATTCTCTCTCTCCCCCATTCTCTCTCTCCCCCATTGTCTCTCTCCCCCATTCTCTCTCCCCATTCTCTATCTCTCCCCATTCTCTCTCTCCCCTCATTCTCTCTCTCCCCCCCCATTCTCTCTCTCTCTCCCCACTCTCTCTCTCCCCTCATTCTCTCTCTCCGCCCCCATTCTCTCTCTCTCTCCCCATTCTCTCTCCCCATTCTCCATCTCCCCCATTCTCTCTCTCCCCCATTGTCTCTCTCCCCCATTCTCTCTCTCTCCTCCATTCTCTCTCCCCCTCATTCTCTCTCTCCCCCATTCTCTTTCTCTCCCCCATTCTCTCTCTCCCCCCATTCTCTCTCGCACCCCCATTCTCTCTCACTCACCCATTCTCTCTCTCCCCATTCTCTCCCTCCCCCATTCTCTCACTCCCCCACTCTCTCTGTCCCCACTCTCTCTCTCCCCCACTCTCTCTCTCCCCCACTATCTCTCTCCCCATTCTCTCTCGCACCCCCATTCTCTCTCTCCCCCCATTCTCTCTCTCCCCGATTCTCTCTCTCCCCCATTCTCTCTCTCTCCCCATTCTCTCTCTCCCCCATTCTCTCTCTCTCTCCCATTCTCTCTCGCACCCCCATTCTCTCTCTCCCCCCATTCTCTCTCTCCCCCATTCTCTCTCTCCCCCATTCTCTCTCTCTCTCCCATTCTCTCTCGCACCCCCATTCTCTCTCACTCCCCCATTCTCTCTCTCCCCATTCTCTCCCTCCCCCATTCTCTCACTCCCCCACTCTCTCTGTCCCCACTCTCTCTCTCCCCCACTCTCTCTCTCCCCCACTATCTCTCTCCCCATTCTCTCTCTCCCCCATTCTCTCTCTCCCCATTCTCTCTCTCCCCATTCTCTCTCTCCCCCATTCTCTCTCTCTCCCCATTCTCTCTCTCCCTCTCCCCATTCTCTGTCTCTTCCCCATTCTCTCTCTCCCCATTCTCTCTCTCCCCCATTCACTCTCTCTCCCCATTCTCTCTCTCCCTCTCCCCATTCTCTCTCTCTCCCCCATTCACTGTCTCCCCCATTCTCTCTCTCTCCCCCATTCTCTCTCTCCACATTCTCTCTCTCTCCCCCAATCTCTCTCTCCCCATTCTCTCTCTCTCCCCCCATTCTCTCTCTCTCTCTCCCCACTCTCTCTCTCCCCTCATTCGCTCTCTCCCCCCCCATTCTCTCTCTCCCCCCCCCCATTCTCTCTATCGCTCCCCATTCTCTCTCTCCCCTCATTCTCTCTCTCCCCCCCCCATTCTCTCTCTCTCTCCCCACTCTCTCTCTCCCCTCATTCTCTCTCTCCGCCCCCATTCTCTCTCTCTCTCCCCATTCTCTCTCTCTCTCCCCATTCTCCATCTCCCCCATTCTCTCTCTCCCCCATTGTCTCTCTCCCCCATTCTCTCTCTCTCCCCCATTCTCTCTCCCCCCCATTCTCTCTCTCCTCCATCCTCTTGCTCTCCTCCATTCTCTCTCCCCCTCATTCTCTCTCTCCCCCATTCTCTTTCTCTCCCCCATTCTCTCTCTCCCCCCATTCTCTCTCGCACCCCCATTCTCTCTCACTCCCCCATTCTCTCTCTCCCCATTCTCTCCCTCCCCCATTCTCTCACTCCCCCACTCTCTCTGTCCCCACTCTCTCTCTCCCCCACTCTCTCTCTCCCCCACTATCTCTCTCCCCATTCTCTCTCTCCCTCCATTCTCTCTCTCTCCCCATTCTCTCTCTCCCTCTCCCCATTCTCTGTCTCTCCCCCATTCTCTCTCTCCCCATTCTGTCTCTCCCCCATTCACTCTCTCTCCCCATTCTCTCTCTCCCTCTCCCCATTCTCTCTCTCTCCCCCATTCACTGTCTCCCCCATTCTCTCTCTCTCCCCCATTCTCTCTCTCCACATTCTCTCTCTCCCCCAATCTCTCTCTCCCCCATTCTCTCTCTCTCCCCCCATTCTCTCTCTCTCTCTCCCCACTCTCTCTCTCCCCTCATTCGCTCTCTCCCCCCCCCCCATTCTCTCTCTCTCTCCCCATTCTCTCCCTCCCCTCATTCTCTCTCTCCCCCATTCTCTCTCTCCCCCATTGTCTCTCTCCCCCATTCTCTCTCCCCATTCTCTATCTCGCCCCATTCTCTCTCTCCCCTCATTCTCTCTCTCCCCCCCCCCATTCTCTCTCTCTCTCCCCACTCTCTCTCTCCCCTCATTCTCTCTCTCCGCCCCCATTCTCTCTCTCTCTCCCCATTCTCTCTCTCTCTCCCCATTCTCCATCTCCCCCATTCTCTCTCTCCCCCATTGTCTCTCTCCCCCATTCTCTCTCTCTCCCCCATTCTCTCTCCCCCCCATTCTCTCTCTCCTCCATCCTCTTGCTCTCCTCCATTCTCTCTCCCCCCCATTCTCTCTCTCCCCCATTCTCTTTCTCTCCCCCCATTCTCTCTATGCCCCATTCTCTCTCTTCCCCCATTCTCTCTCTCCCCCTTTCTCGCACTGTGCCCCAACCCCTCTCCCCCCCATTCTCTCTCTCCCCCATTCTCTCTCTCCCCCATTCTCTCTCTCTCTCCCACTCTCTCTCACCCCCCCCATTCTCTCTCTCCCCATATTCTCTCTCTCTCCCCCATTCTCTCTCACCCCCCATCTCCCTCTCCCCCAATCTCTCACTCACCCATTCTCTCTGTCCCCCATTCTCCCTCCTCCATTCTCTCTCTCTCCCCCATTCTCTCTCTTCCCCCATTCTCTCTCTCCCCCCATTCTCTCTCTCCCCCCCATTCTCTCTCTCCCTCATTCTCTCTCTCTCCCCAGTTCCTCTCGCCCTCTCCCCATTCTCTCTCTCCTACCATTCTCTCTCCCCCCTATTCTCTCTCTCCTCCTATTCTCTCTCTCCCATTCTCTCTCGCCCCCATTCTCTCCTCCCCATTCTCTCTTTCTCCCCATTCCCTCTCTCCCTCTCTCCATTCTCTCTCTCCCCCATTCTCTCTCTCCCCTATTCTCTCTCTCCCCCATTCTCTCTCTCCCATTCTCTCTCTCCTCCCATTCCCTCTCTCCCCCCCATTCTCTCTCTCCCCCCCATTCTCTCTCTCCCCCATTCTCTCTCTCCCCCATTCTCTCTCTCCCCATTCTCTCTCTCTCCCCCATTCTGTCTCTCGCCCCCATTCTCTCTCTCCCCCATTCTCTCTCTCCCCCATTCTCTCTCTCTCTCCCATTCTCTCTCTCCCCCATTCTCTCTCTCCCCCATTCTCTCTCTCCCCCATTCTCTCTCTCTCATCCATTCTCTCTCTCTCCCCCATTGTCTCTCTCTCCCCCATTCTCTCTCCCCCCATTCTCTCTCTCCCTCATTCTCTCTCTCTCTCCCCAGTCCCTCTCTCCCTCTCCCCATTCTCTCGCTCCTACCATTCTCTCTCCCCCCCTATTCTCTCTCTCCCCCTATTCTCTCTCTCCCATTCTCTCTCGCCCCCATTCTCTCCTCCCCATTCTCTCTTTCTACCCATTCCCTCTCTCCCTCTCTCCATTCTCTCTCTCCCCCCATTCTCTCTCTCCCCTATTCTCTCTCTCCCCCATTCTCTCTCTCCCATTCTCTCTCTCCCCCCATTCCCTCTCTCCCCCCCATTCTCTCTCGCACCCCCATTCTCTCTCTCCCCCCATTCTCTCTCTCCCCCATTCTCTCTCTCCCCATTCTCTATCTCTCCCCATTTTCTCTCTCCCCCATTCTCTCTCTCCCCCATTCTCTTTCTCTCCCCCTTTCTCTCTCTCCCCCCCATTCTCTCTATGCCCCATTCTCTCTCTTCCCCCATTCTCTCTCTCCCCCTTTCTCGTACTGTGCCCCATCCTCTCTCTCCCCCATTATCTCTCTCCCCCTATTCTCTCTCTCCCATTCTCTCTCGCCCCCATTCTCTCCTCCCCATTCTCTCTTTCTCCCCATTCCCTCTCTCCCTCTCTCCATTCTCTCTCTCCCCCCATTCTCTCTCTCCCCTATTCTCTCTCTCCCCCATTCTCTCTCTCCCATTCTCTCTCTCCCCCCATTCCCTCTCTCCCCCCCATTCTCTCTCACACCCCCATTCTCACTCTCCCCCCATTCTCTCTCTCCCCCATTCTCTCTCTCCCCCATTCTCTCTCTCTCCCCCATTCTCTCTCGCGCCCCCATTCTCTCTCTCTCTCCCATTCTCTCTCTCCCCCCATTCTCTCTCTCCCCCCATTCTCTCTCTCCCCCATTCTCTCTCTCCCCCATTCTCTCTCTCTCCCCCATTCTCTCTCTCTCCACCATTGTCTCTCTCTCCCCCATTCTCTCTCCCCCATTCTCTCTCTCTCCCATTCTCTCTCTCCCCCATTCATTCCCTCCCCTATTCTCTCTCTCCCCCATTCTCTCTCTCTCCCCTATCTCTCTCTCCCCCATTCTCTCTCTCTCTCCCATTCTCTCTCGCACCCCCATTCTCTCTCTCCCCCCATTCTCTCTCTCCCCGATTCTCTCTCTCCCCCATTCTCTCTCTCTCCCCATTCTCTCTCTCCCCCATTCTCTCTCTCTCTCCCATTCTCTCTCGCACCCCCATTCTCTCTCTCCCCCCATTCTCTCTCTCCCCCATTCTCTCTCTCCCCCATTCTCTCTCTCTCTCCCATTCTCTCTCGCACCCCCATTCTCTCTCACTCCCCCATTCTCTCTCTCCCCATTCTCTCCCTCCCCCATTCTCTCACTCCCCCACTCTCTCTGTCCCCATTCTCTCTCTCCCCCCATTCTCTCTCTCCCCCATTCTCTCTCTCCCCCATTCTCTCTCTCCCCATTCTCTCTCTCTCCCCCATTCTGTCTCTCGCCCCCATTCTCTCTCTCCCCCATTCTCTCTCTCCCCCATTCTCTCTCTCTCTCCCATTCTCTCTCTCCCCCATTCTCTCTCTCCCCCATTCTCTCTCTCCCCCATTCTCTCTCTCTCATCCATTCTCTCTCTCTCCCCCATTGTCTCTCTCTCCCCCATTCTCTCTCCCCCCATTCTCTCTCTCCCTCATTCTCTCTCTCTCTCCCCAGTCCCTCTCTCCCTCTCCCCATTCTCTCGCTCCTACCATTCTCTCTCCCCCCCTATTCTCTCTCTCCCCCTATTCTCTCTCTCCCATTCTCTCTCGCCCCCATTCTCTCCTCCCCATTCTCTCTTTCTACCCATTCCCTCTCTCCCTCTCTCCATTCTCTCTCTCCCCCCATTCTCTCTCTCCCCTATTCTCTCTCTCCCCCATTCTCTCTCTCCCATTCTCTCTCTCCCCCCATTCCCTCTCTCCCCCCCATTCTCTCTCGCACCCCCATTCTCTCTCTCCCCCCATTCTCTCTCTCCCCCATTCTCTCTCTCCCCATTCTCTATCTCTCCCCATTTTCTCTCTCCCCCATTCTCTCTCTCCCCCATTCTCTTTCTCTCCCCCATTCTCTCTCTCCCCCCCATTCTCTCTATGCCCCATTCTCTCTCTTCCCCCATTCTCTCTCTCCCCCTTTCTCGTACTGTGCCCCATCCTCTCTCTCCCCCATTATCTCTCTCCCCCTATTCTCTCTCTCCCATTCTCTCTCGCCCCCATTCTCTCCTCCCCATTCTCTCTTTCTCCCCATTCCCTCTCTCCCTCTCTCCATTCTCTCTCTCCCCCCATTCTCTCTCTCCCCTATTCTCTCTCTCCCCCATTCTCTCTCTCCCATTCTCTCTCTCCCCCCATTCCCTCTCTCCCCCCCATTCTCTCTCACACCCCCATTCTCACTCTCCCCCCATTCTCTCTCTCCCCCATTCTCTCTCTCCCCCATTCTCTCTCTCTCCCCCATTCTCTCTCGCGCCCCCATTCTCTCTCTCTCTCCCATTCTCTCTCTCCCCCCATTCTCTCTCTCCCCCCATTCTCTCTCTCCCCCATTCTCTCTCTCCCCCATTCTCTCTCTCTCCCCCATTCTCTCTCTCTCCACCATTGTCTCTCTCTCCCCCATTCTCTCTCCCCCATTCTCTCTCTCTCCCATTCTCTCTCTCCCCCATTCATTCCCTCCCCTATTCTCTCTCTCCCCCATTCTCTCTCTCTCCCCTATCTCTCTCTCCCCCATTCTCTCTCTCTCTCCCATTCTCTCTCGCACCCCCATTCTCTCTCTCCCCCCATTCTCTCTCTCCCCGATTCTCTCTCTCCCCCATTCTCTCTCTCTCCCCATTCTCTCTCTCCCCCATTCTCTCTCTCTCTCCCATTCTCTCTCGCACCCCCATTCTCTCTCTCCCCCCATTCTCTCTCTCCCCCATTCTCTCTCTCCCCCATTCTCTCTCTCTCTCCCATTCTCTCTCGCACCCCCATTCTCTCTCACTCCCCCATTCTCTCTCTCCCCATTCTCTCCCTCCCCCATTCTCTCACTCCCCCACTCTCTCTGTCCCCACTCTCTCTCTCCCCCACTCTCTCTCTCCCCATTCTCTCTCTCCCCCCATTCTCTCTCTCTCCCCATTCTCTCTCTCCCTCTCCCCATTCTCTGTCTCTCCCCCATTCTCTCTCTCCCCATTCTCTCTCTCCCCCATTCACTCTCTCTCCCCATTCTCTCTCTCCCTCTCCCCATTCTCTCTCTCTCCCCCATTCACTGTCTCCCCCATTCTCTCTCTCTCCCCCATTCTCTCTCTCCACATTCTCTCTCTCTCCCCCAATCTCTCTCTCCCCATTCTCTCTCTCTCCCCCCATTCTCTCTCTCTCTCTCCCCACTCTCTCTCTCCCCTCATTCGCTCTCTCCCCCCCCCATTCTCTCTCTCTCTCCCCATTCTCTCCCTCCCCTCATTCTCTCTCTCCCCCATTCTCTCTCTCCCCCATTGTCTCTCTCCCCCATTCTCTCTCCCCATTCTCTATCTCTCCCCATTCTCTCTCTCCCCTCATTCTCTCTCTCCCCCCCCCATTCTCTCTCTCTCTCCCCACTCTCTCTCTCCCCTCATTCTCTCTCTCCGCCCCCATTCTCTCTCTCTCTCCCCATTCTCTCTCTCTCTCCCCATTCTCCATCTCCCCCATTCTCTCTCTCTCCCATTGTCTCTCTCCCCCATTCTCTCTCTCTCCCCCATTCTCTCTCTCCTCCATCCTCTTGCTCTCCTCCATTCTCTCTCCCCCTCATTCTCTCTCTCCCCCATTCTCTTTCTCTCCCCCATTCTCTCTCTCCCCCCATTCTCTCTCGCACCCCCATTCTCTCTCACTCCCCCATTCTCTCTCTCCCCATTCTCTCTCTCCCCCATTCTCTCTCTCCCCATTCTCTATCTCTCCCCATTTTCTCTCTCCCCCATTCTCTCTCTCCCCCATTCTCTTTCTCTCCCCCATTCTCTCTCTCCCCCCATTCTCTCTATGCCCCATTCTCTCTCTTCCCCCATTCTCTCTCTCCCCCTTTCTCGCACTGTGCCCCATCCTCTCTCTCCCCCATTATCTCTCTCCCCCTATTCTCTCTCTCCCATTCTCTCTCGCCCCCATTCTCTCCTCCCCATTCTCTCTTTCTCCCCATTCCCTCTCTCCCTCTCTCCATTCTCTCTCTCCCCCCATTCTCTCTCTCCCCTATTCTCTCTCTCCCCCATTCTCTCTCTCCCATTCTCTCTCTCCCCCCATTCCCTCTCTCCCCCCCATTCTCTCTCGCACCCCCATTCTCACTCTCCCCCCATTCTCTCTCTCCCCCATTCTCTCTCTCCCCCATTCTCTCTCTCTCCCCCATTCTCTCTCGCGCCCCCATTCTCTCTCTCTCTCCCATTCTCTCTCTCCCCCCATTCTCTCTCTCCCCCCATTCTCTCTCTCCCCCATTCTCTCTCTCCCCCATTCTCTCTCTCTCCCCCATTCTCTCTCTCTCCACCATTGTCTCTCTCTCCCCCATTCTCTCTCCCCCATTCTCTCTCTCTCCCATTCTCTCTCTCCCCCATTCATTCCCTCCCCTATTCTCTCTCTCCCCCATTCTCTCTCTCTCCCCTATCTCTCTCTCCCCCATTCTCTCTCTCTCTCCCATTCTCTCTCGCACCCCCATTCTCTCTCTCCCCCCATTCTCTCTCTCCCCGATTCTCTCTTTCCCCCATTCTCTCTCTCTCCCCATTCTCTCTCTCCCCCATTCTCTCTCTCTCTCCCATTCTCTCTCGCACCCCCATTCTCTCTCTCCCCCCATTCTCTCTCTCCCCCATTCTCTCTCTCCCCCATTCTCTCTCTCTCTCCCATTCTCTCTCGCACCCCCATTCTCTCTCACTCCCCCATTCTCTCTCTCCCCATTCTCTCCCTCCCCCATTCTCTCACTCCCCCACTCTCTCTGTCCCCACTCTCTCTCTCCCCCACTCTTTCTCTCCCCATTCTCTCTCTCCCCCCATTCTCTCTCTCTCCCCATTCTCTCTCTCCCTCTCCCCATTCTCTGTCTCTCCCCCATTCTCTCTCTCCCCATTCTCTCTCTCCCCCATTCACTCTCTCTCCCCATTCTCTCTCTCCCTCTCCCCATTCTCTCTCTCTCCCCCATTCACTGTCTCCCCCATTCTCTCTCTCTCCCCCATTCTCTCTCTCCACATTCTCTCTCTCTCCCCCAATCTCTCTCTCCCCATTCTCTCTCTCTCCCCCCATTCTCTCTCTCTCTCTCCCCACTCTCTCTCTCCCCTCATTCGCTCTCTCCCCCCCCCCCATTCTCTCTCTCTCTCCCCATTCTCTCCCTCCCCTCATTCTCTCTCTCCCCCATTCTCTCTCTCCCCCATTGTCTCTCTCCCCCATTCTCTCTCCCCATTCTCTATCTCTCCCCATTCTCTCTCTCCCCTCATTCTCTCTCTCCCCCCCCATTCTCTCTCTCTCTCCCCACTCTCTCTCTCCCCTCATTCTCTCTCTCCACCCCCATTCTCTCTCTCTCTCCCCATTCTCTCTCTCTCTCCCCATTCTCCATCTCCCCCATTCTCTCTCTCTCCCATTGTCTCTCTCCCCCATTCTCTCTCTCTCCCCCATTCTCTCTCCCCCCCATTCTCTCTCTCCTCCATCCTCTTGCTCTCCTCCATTCTCTCTCCCCCTCATTCTCTCTCTCCCCCATTCTCTTTCTCTCCCCCATTCTCTCTCTCCCCCCATTCTCTCTCGCACCCCCATTCTCTCTCACTCCCCCATTCTCTCTCTCCCCATTCTCTCCCTCCCCCATTCTCTCACTCCCCCACTCTCTCTGTACCCACTCTCTCTCTCCCCCACTCTCTCTCTCCCCCACTATCTCTCTCCCCATTCTCTCTCTCCCCCCATTCTCTCTCTCTCCCCATTCTCTCTCTCCCTCTCCCCATTCTCTGTCTCTCCCCCATTCTCTCTCTCCCCATTCTCTCTCTCCCTCATTCACTCTCTCTCCCCATTCTCTCTCTCCCTCTCCCCATTCTCTCTCTCTCCCCCATTCACTGTCTCCCCCATTCTCTCTCTCTCCCCCATTCTCTCTCTCCACATTCTCACTCTCCCCCAATCTCTCTCTCCCCCATTCTCTCTCTCTCCCCCCATTCTCTCTCTCTCTCTCCCCACTCTCTCTCTCCCCTCATTCGCTCTCTCCCCCCCCCCATTCTCTCTCTCTCTCCCCATTCTCTCCCTCCCCTCATTCTCTCTCTCCCCCATTCTCTCTCTCCCCCATTGTCTCTCTCCCCCATTCTCTCTCCCCATTCTCTATCTCTCCCCATTCTCTCTCTCCCCTCATTCTCTCTCTCCCCCCCCATTCTCTCTCTCTCTCCCCACTCTCTCTCTCCCCTCATTCTCTCTCTCCGCCCCCATTCTCTCTCTCTCTCCCCATTCTCTCTCTCTCTCCCCATTCTCCATCTCCCCCATTCTCTCTCTCCCCCATTGTCTCTCTCCCCCATTCTCTCTCTCTCCCCCATTCTCTCTCCCCCCCATTCTCTCTCTCCTCCATCCTCTTGCTCTCCTCCATTCTCTCTCCCCCCCATTCTCTCTCTCCCCCATTCTCTTTCTCTCCCCCCATTCTCTCTATGCCCCATTCTCTCTCTTCCCCCATTCTCTCTCTCCCCCTTTCTCGCACTCTGCCCCAACCCCTCTCCCCCCCATTCTCTCTCTCCCCCATTCTCTCTCTCCCCTATTCTCTCTCTCTCTCCCCCCATTCTCTCTCTCCCCATATTCTCTCTCCCTCCCCCATTCTCTCTCACCCCCCATCTCCCTCTCCCCCAATCTCTCACTCACCCATTCTCTCTGTCCCCCATTCTCCCTCCTCCATTCTCTCTCTCTCCCCCATTCTCTCTCTCCCCCCATTCTCTCTCTCCCCCCCATTCTCTCTCTCCCTCATTCTCTCTCTCTCCCCAGTTCCTCTCGCCCTCTCCCCATTCTCTCTCTCCTACCATTCTCTCTCCCCCCTATTCTCTCTCTCCCCCTATTCTCTCTCTCCCATTCTCTCTCGCCCCCATTCTCTCCTCCCCATTCTCTCTTTCTCCCCATTCCCTCTCTCCCTCTCTCCACTCTCTCTCTCCCCCACTCTCTCTCTCCCCATTCTCTCTCTCCCCCCATTCTCTCTCTCTCCCCATTCTCTCTCTCCCTCTCCCCATTCTCTGTCTCTCCCCCATTCTCTCTCTCCCCATTCTCTCTCTCCCCCATTCACTCTCTCTCCCCATTCTCTCTCTCCCTCTCCCCATTCTCTCTCTCTCCCCCATTCACTGTCTCCCCCATTCTCTCTCTCTCCCCCATTCTCTCTCTCCACATTCTCTCTCTCTCCCCCAATCTCTCTCTCCCCATTCTCTCTCTCTCCCCCCATTCTCTCTCTCTCTCTCCCCACTCTCTCTCTCCCCTCATTCGCTCTCTCCCCCCCCCCCCCATTCTCTCTCTCTCTCCCCATTCTCTCCCTCCCCTCATTCTCTCTCTCCCCCATTCTCTCTCTCCCCCATTGTCTCTCTCCCCCATTCTCTCTCCCCATTCTCTATCTCTCCCCATTCTCTCTCTCCCCTCATTCTCTCTCTCCCCCCCCATTCTCTCTCTCTCTCCCCACTCTCTCTCTCCCCTCATTCTCTCTCTCCGCCCCCATTCTCTCTCTCTCTCCCCATTCTCTCTCTCTCTCCCCATTCTCCATCTCCCCCATTCTCTCTCTCTCCCATTGTCTCTCTCCCCCATTCTCTCTCTCTCCCCCATTCTCTCTCTCCTCCATCCTCTTGCTCTCCTCCATTCTCTCTCCCCCTCATTCTCTCTCTCCCCCCATTCTCTTTCTCTCCCCCATTCTCTCTCTCCCCCCATTCTCTCTCGCACCCCCATTCTCTCTCACTCCCCCATTCTCTCTCTCCCCATTCTCTCTCTCCCCCATTCTCTCTCTCCCCATTCTCTATCTCTCCCCATTTTCTCTCTCCCCCATTCTCTCTCTCCCCCATTCTCTTTCTCTCCCCCATTCTCTCTCTCCCCCCCATTCTCTCTATGCCCCATTCTCTCTCTTCCCCCCATTCTCTCTCTCCCCCTTTCTCGCACTGTGCCCCATCCTCTCTCTCCCCCATTATCTCTCTCCCCCTATTCTCTCTCTCCCATTCTCTCTCGCCCCCATTCTCTCCTCCCCATTCTCTCTTTCTCCCCATTCCCTCTCTCCCCTCTCTCCATTCTCTCTCTCCCCCCATTCTCTCTCTCCCCTATTCTCTCTCTCCCCCATTCTCTCTCTCCCATTCTCTCTCTCCCCCCATTCCCTCTCTCCCCCCCATTCTCTCTCGCACCCCCATTCTCACTCTCCCCCCATTCTCTCTCTCCCCCATTCTCTCTCTCCCCCATTCTCTCTCTCTCCCCCATTCTCTCTCGCGCCTCCATTCTCACTCTCTCTCCCATTCTCTCTCTCCCCCCATTCTCTCTCTCCCCCCATTCTCTCTCTCCCCCATTCTCTCTCTCCCATCCCCATTCCTCTCTCTCCCCCATTCTCTCTCTCTCCACCATTGTCTCTCTCTCCCCCCATTCTCTCTCCCCCATTCTCTCTCTCTCCCATTCTCTCTCTCCCCCATTCATTCCCTCCCCTATTCTCTCTCTCCCCCATTCTCTCTCTCTCCCCTATCTCTCTCTCCCCCATTCTCTCTCTCTCTCCCATTCTCTCTCGCACCCCCATTCTCTCTCTCCCCCCATTCTCTCTCTCCCCCGATTCTCTCTTTCCCCCCATTCTCTCTCTCTCCCCATTCTCTCTCTCCCCCATTCTCTCTCTCTCTCCCATTCTCTCTCGCACCCCCATTCTCTCTCTCCCCCCATTCTCTCTCTCCCCCATTCTCTCTCTCCCCCATTCTCTCTCTCTCTCCCATTCTCTCTCGCACCCCCATTCTCTCTCACTCCCCCATTCTCTCTCTCCCCATTCTCTCCCTCCCCCATTCTCTCACTCCCCCACTCTCTCTGTCCCCCACTCTCTCTCTCCCCCACTCTTTCTCTCCCCATTCTCTCTCTCCCCCCATTCTCTCTCTCTCCCCATTCTCTCTCTCCCTCTCCCCATTCTCTGTCTCTCCCCCATTCTCTCTCTCCCCATTCTCTCTCTCCCCCATTCACTCTCTCTCCCCATTCTCTCTCTCCCTCTCCCCATTCTCTCTCTCTCCCCCATTCACTGTCTCCCCCATTCTCTCTCTCTCCCCCATTCTCTCTCTCCACATTCTCTCTCTCTCCCCCAATCTCTCTCTCCCCCATTCTCTCTCTCTCCCCCCATCTCTCTCTCTCTCCTCCCCACTCTCTCTCTCCCCTCATTCGCTCTCTCCCCCCCCCCCATTCTCTCTCTCTCTCCCCATTCTCTCCCTCCCCTCATTCTCTCTCTCCCCCATTCTCTCTCTCCCCCCATTGTCTCTCTCCCCCATTCTCTCTCCCCATTCTCTATCTCTCCCCATTCTCTCTCTCCCCTCATTCTCTCTCTCCCCCCCCCATTCTCTCTCTCTCTCCCCACTCTCTCTCTCCCTCATTCTCTCTCTCCGCCCCATTCTCTCTCTCTCTCCCCATTCTCTCTCTCTCTCCCCATTCTCCATCTCCCCCATTCTCTCTCTCTCCCATTGTCTCTCTCCCCCATTCTCTCTCTCTCCCCCATTCTCTCTCCCCCCCATTCTCTCTCTCCTCCATCCTCTTGCTCTCCTCCATTCTCTCTCCCCCTCATTCTCTCTCTCCCCCATTCTCTTTCTCTCCCCCCATCTCTCCTCCCCCCATTCTCTCCTCGCACCCCCCATTCTCTCTCACTCCCCCATTCTCTCTCTCCCCATTCTCTCCCTCCCCCATTCTCTCACTCCCCACTCTCTCTGTCCCCACTCTCTCTCTCCCCCACTCTCTCTCTCCCCCACTATCTCTCTCCCCATTCTCTCTCTCCCCCCATTCTCTCTCTCTCCCCATTCTCTCTCTCCCTCTCCCCATTCTCTGTCTCTCCCCCCATTCTCTCTCTCCCCCATTCACTCTCTCTCCCCATTCTCTCTCTCCCTCTCCCCATTCTCTCTCTCTCCCCCATTCACTGTCTCCCCCATTCTCTCTCTCTCCCCCATTCTCTCTCTCCACATTCTCTCTCTCCCCCAATCTCTCCCTCCCCCATTCTCTCTCTCTCCCCCCATTCTCTCTCTCTCTCTCCCCACTCTCTCTCTCCCCTCATTCGCTCTCTCCCCCCCCCCCCCATTCTCTCTCTCTCTCCCCATTCTCTCCCTCCCCTCATTCTCTCTCTCCCCCATTCTCTCTCTCCCCCATTGTCTCTCTCCCCCATTCTCTCTCCCCATTCTCTATCTCTCCCCATTCTCTCTCTCCCCTCATTCTCTCTCTCCCCCCCCCCATTCTCTCTCTCTCTCCCCACTCTCTCTCTCCCCTCATTCTCTCTCTCCGCCCCCATTCTCTCTCTCTCTCCCCATTCTCTCTCTCTCTCCCCATTCTCCATCTCCCCCATTCTCTCTCTCCCCCATTGTCTCTCTCCCCCATTCTCTCTCTCTCCCCCATTCTCTCTCCCCCCCATTCTCTCTCTCCTCCATCCTCTTGCTCTCCTCCATTCTCTCTCCCCCCCATTCTCTCTCTCCCCCATTCTCTTTCTCTCCCCCCATTCTCTCTATGCCCCATTCTCTCTCTTCCCCCCATTCTCTCTCTCCCCCTTTCTTCCCCCATTCTCTCTCTCCCCCTTTCTCGCACTGTGCCCCAACCCCTCTCCCCCCCATTCTCTCTCTCCCCCATTCTCTCTCTCCCCTATTCTCTCTCTCTCTCCCCCCATTCTCTCTCTCCCCATATTCTGTCTCCCTCCCCCATTCTCTCTCACCCCCCATCTCCCTCTCCCCCAATCTCTCACTCACCCATTCTCTCTGTCCCCCATTCTCCCTCCTCCATTCTCTCTCTCTCCCCCATTCTCTCTCTCCCCCCATTCTCTCTCTCCCCCCCATTCTCTCTCTCCCTCATTCTCTCTCTCTCCCCAGTTCCTCTCGCCCTCTCCCCATTCTCTCTCTCCTACCATTCTCTCTCCCCCCTATTCTCTCTCTCCCCCTATTCTCTCTCTCCCATTCTCTCTCGCCCCCAATTCTCTACTCCCCATTCTCTCTTTCTCCCCATTCCCTCTCTCCCTCTCTCCATTCTCTCTCTCCCCCATTCTCTCTCGCCCCTATTCTCTCTCTCCCCCATTCCCTCTCTCCCATTCTCTCTCTCCTCCCATTCCCTCTCTCCCCCCCATTCTATCTCGCACCCCCATTCTCTCTCTCCCCCCCATTCTCTCTCTCCCCCATTCTCTCTCTCCCCATTCTCTCTCTCTCCCCCATTCTGTCTCTCGCCCCCATTCTCTCTCTCCCCCATTCTCTCTCTCCCCCATTCTCTCTCTCTCTCCCATTCTCTCTCTCCCCCGTTCTCTCTCTCCCCCATTCTCTCTCTCCCCCATTCTCTCTCTCTCCCCCATTCTCTCTCTCTCCCCCATTGGCTCTCTCTCCCCCATTCTCTCTCCCCCATTCTCTCTCTCTCCCATTCTCTCTCTCCCCCATTCACTCCCTCCCCTATTCTCTCTCTCCCCCATTCTCTCTCTCTCCCCATTCTCTCTCTCCCCCATTCTCTCTCTCTCTCCCATTCTCTCTCGCACCCCCATTCTCTCTCTCCCCATTCTCTCTCTCCCCCATTCTCTCTCTCCCCCATTCTCTCTCTCTCCCCATTCTCTCTCTCCCCCATTCTCTCTCTCTCTCCCATTCTCTCTCGCACCCCCATTCTCTCTCTCCCCCCATTCTCTCTCTCCCCCATTCTCTCTCTCCCCCATTCTGTCTCTCTCTCCCATTCTCTCTCGCACCCCCATTCTCTCTCACTCCCCCCATTCTCTCTCTCCCCATTCTCTCCCTCCCCCATTCTCTCACTCCCCCACTTTCTCTCTCCCCACTCTCTCTCTCCCCCACTCTCTCTCTCCCCATTCTCTCTCTCCCCCCATTCTCTCTCTCTCCCCATTCTCTCTCTCCCTCTCCCCATTCTCTCTCTCTCCCCCATTCTCTCTCTCCCCATTCTCTCTCTCCCCCATTCTCTCTCTCTCCCCATTCTCTCTCTCCCTCTCCCCATTCTCTCTCTCTCCCCCATTCTCTCTCTCCCCCATTCTCTCTCTCTCCCCCATTCTCTCTCTCCACATTCTCTCTCCTCCCCATTCTCTATCTCTTCCCCATTCTCTCCCTCCCCCATTCTCTCTCTCCCCACTCTCTCTCTCCCCTCATTCTCTCTCCCCCCCCCCCATTCTCTCTCTCTCTCCCCATTCTCTCTCTCTCTCCCCATTCTCTCTCCCCCATTCTCTCTCCCCCCTATTCTCTCTCTCCCCATCCTCTTGCTCTCCTCCATTCTCTCTCCCCCAATTCTCTCTCTCTCCCATTCTCTCTCCCCCCATTCCCTCTCTCTCTCTCCGCACTCTCTCTCTCCCCATTCTCTCCCTCCCCTCATTCTCTCTCTCCCCCATTCTCTCTCGCACCCCCATTCTCTCTCACTCCCCCATTCTCTCTCTCCCCATTCTCTCCCTCCCCCATTCTCTCACTCCCCCACTCTCTCTGTCCCCACTCTCTCTCTCCCCCCACTCTCTCTCTCCCCCACTATCTCTCTCCCCATTCTCTCTCTCCCCCCATTCTCTCTCTCTCCCCATTCTCTCTCTCCCTCTCCCCATTTCTCTGTCTCTCCCCATTCTCTCTCTCCCCATTCTCTCTCTCCCCCATTCTCTCTCTCTCCCCATTCTCTCTCTCCCCCATTCACTCTCTCTCCCCATTCTCTCTCTCCCTCTCCCCATTCTCTCTCTCTCCCCCATTCACTGTCTCCCCCATTCTCTCTCTCTCCCCCATTCTCTCTCTCCACATTCTCTCTCTCCCCCAATCTCTCTCTCCCCCATTCTCTCTCTCTCCCCCCATTCTCTCTCTCTCTCTCCCCACTCTCTCTCTCCCCTCATTCGCTCTCTCCCCCCCCATTCTCTCTCTCTCTCCCCATTCTCTCCCTCCCCTCATTCTCTCTCTCCCCCATTCTCTCTCTCCCCCATTGTCTCTCTCCCCCATTCTCTCTCCCCATTCTCTATCTCTCCCCATTCTCTCTCTCCCCTCATTCTCTCTCTCCCCCCCCATTCTCTCTCTCTCTCCCCACTCTCTCTCTCCCCTCATTCTCTCTCTCCGCCCCCATTCTCTCTCTCTCTCCCCCATTCTCTCTCTCTCTCCCCATTCTCCATCTCCCCCATTCTCTCTCTCCCCCATTGTCTCTCTCCCCCATTCTCTCTCTCTCCCCCATTCTCTCTCCCCCCCATTCTCTCTCTCCTCCATCCTCTTGCTCTCCTCCATTCTCTCTCCCCCCCATTCTCTCTCTCCCCCATTCTCTTTCTCTCCCCCCATTCTCTCTATGCCCCATTCTCTCTCTTCCCCCATTCTCTCTCTCCCCCTTTCTCGCACTGTGCCCCAACCCCTCTCCCCCCCCATTCTCTCTCTCCCCCATTCTCTCTCTCCCCTATTCTCTCTCTCTCTCCCACTCTCTCTCACCCCCCCCATTCTCTCTCTCCCCATATTCTCTCTCCCTCCCCCATTCTCTCTCACCCCCCATCTCCCTCTCCCCCAATCTCTCACTCACACCATTCTCTCTGTCCCCCAATCTCCCTCCTCCATTCTCTCTCTCTCCCCCATTCTCTCTCTTCCCCCATGTCTCTCTCTCCCCCCATTCTCTCTCTCCCCCCCATTCTCTCTCTCCCTCATTCTCTCTCTCTCCCCAGTTCCTCTCGCCCTCTCCCCATTCTCTCTCTCCTACCATTCTCTCTCCCCCCCCTATTCTCTCTCTCCCCCTATTCTCTCTCTCCCATTCTCTCTCGCCCCCATTCTCTCCTCCCCGTTCTCTCTTTCTCCCCATTCCCTCTCTCCCTCTCTCCATTCTCTCTCTCCCCCATTCTCTCTCTCACCTATTCTCTCTCTCCCCCATTCTCTCTCTCCCATTCTCTCTCTCCTCCCATTCCCTCTCTCCCCCCCATTCTCTCTCGCACCCCCATTCTCTCTCTCCCCCCATTCTCTCTCTCCCCCATTCTCTCTCTCCCCATTCTCTCTCTCTCCCCCATTCTGTCTCTCGCCCCCATTCTCTCTCTCCCCCATTCTCTCTCTCCCCCATTCTCTCTCTCTCTCCCATTCTCTCTCTCCCCCATTCTCTCTCTCCCCCATTCTCTCTCTCTCCCCCATTCTCTCTCTCTCCCCCATTCTCTCTCCCCCATTCTCTCTCTCTCCCATTCTCTCTCTCCCCCATTCACTCCCTCCCCTATTCTCTCTCTCCCCCATTCTCTCTCCCTCCCCATTCTCTCTCTCCCCCATTCTCTCTCTCTCTCCCATTCTCTCTCGCACCCCCATTCTCTCTCTCCCCCATTCTCTCTCTCCCCCATTCTCTCGCACCCCCATTCTCTCTCTCCCCCCATTCTCTCTCTCCCCCATTCTCTCTCTCCCCCATTCTGTCTCTCTCTCCCATTCTCTCTCGCACCCCCATTCTCTCTCACTCCCCCATTCTCTCTCTCCCCATTCTCTCCCTCCCCCATTCTCTCACTCCCCCACTTTCTCTCTCCCCCACTCTCTCTCTCCCCCACTCTCTCTCTCCCCCACTCTCTCTCTCCCCATTCTCTCTCTCCCCCCATTCTCTCTCTCTCCCCATTCTCTCTCTCCATCTCCCCATTCTCTCTCTCTCCCCCATTCTCTCTCTCCCCATTCTCTCTCTCCCCCATTCTCTCTCTCTCCCCATTCTCTCTCTCCCTCTCCCCATTCTCTCTCTCTCCCCCATTCTCTCTCTCCCCCCATTCTCTCTCTCTCCCCCATTCTCTCTCTCCACATTATCTCTCCTCCCCATTCTCTATCTCTTCCCCATTCTCTCCCTCCCCCATTCTCTCTCTCCCCACTCTCTCTCTCCCCTCATTCTCTCTCTCCCCCCCCCCCCCATTCTCTCTTTCTCTCCCCATTCTCTCTCTCTCTCCCCATTCTCTCTCCCCCATTCTCTCTCCCCCCTATTCTCTCTCTCCCCATCCTCTTGCTCTCCTCCATTCTCTCTCCCCCAATTCTCTCTCTCTCCCATTCTCTCTCCCCCCATTCCCTCTCTCTCTCTCCGCACTCTCTCTCTCCCCATTCTCTCCCTCCCCTCATTCTCTCTCTCCCCCATTCTCTCTCTCCCCCATTGTCTCTCTCCCCCGTTCTCTCTCCCCATTCTCTATCTCTCCCCATTCTCTCTCTCCCCCCCCCATTCTCTCTCTCCCCCCCATTCTCTCTCTCTCTCCCCATTCCCCATCTCCCCCATTCTCTCTCTCCCCCATTGTCTCTCTCCCCCATTCTCTCTCTCTCCTCCATTCTCTCTCCCCCCCATTCTCTCTCTCCCCCATTCTCTCTCCCCCCCCATTCTCTCTCTCTCTCTCCCCACTCTCTCTCTCCCCATTCACTCCATCCCCTCATTCTCTCTCTCCCCCCATTCTCTCTCTCCCCCATTCTCTCTCCCCATTCTCTATCTCTCCCCATTTTCTCTCTTCCCCATTCTCTCCCTCCCCCATTCTCTCTCTCCCCCATTCTCTCTCTCCCCCATTCTCTTTCTCTCCCCCAATCTGTCTCTCCCCCCCATTCTCTCTATGCCCCTTTCTCTCTTCCCCCATTCTCTCTCTCCCCCTTTCTCGCACTGTGCCCCATCCTCTCTATCCCCCATTATCTCTCTCCCCCTATTCTCTGTCTCCCATTCTCTCTCGCCCCCATTCTCTCCTCCCCATTCTCTCTTTCTCCCCATTCCCTCTCTCCCTCTCTCCATTCTTTCTCTCCCCCCATTCTCTCTCTCCCCTATTCTCTCTCTCCCCCATTCTCTCTCTCCCATTCTCTCTCTCCCCCCATTCCCTCTCTCCCCCCCCATTCTCTCTCGCACCCCCATTCTCTCTCTCCCCCCATTCTCTCTCTCCCCCATTCTCTCTCTCTCCCCCATTCTCTCTCTCGCCCCATTCTCTCTCTCGCCCCCATTCTCTCTCTCTCTCCCATTCTCTCTCTCCCCCATTCTCTCTCTCCCCCATTCTCTCTCTCCCCTATTCTCTCTCTCTCCCCCATTCTCTCTCTCTCCCCCATTCTCTCTCCCCCATTCTCTCTCTCTCCCATTCTCTCTCTCCCCCATTCATTCCCTCCCCTATTATCTCTCTCCCCCATTCTCTCTCTCTCCCCATTCTCTCTCTCCCCCATTCTCTCTCTCTCTCCCATTCTCTCTCGCACCCCCATTCTCTCTCTCCCCCCATTCTCTCTCTCCCCCATTCTCTCTCTCCCCCATTCTCTCTCTCTCCCCATTCTCTCTCTCCCACATTCTCTCTCTCTCTCCCATTCTCTCTCGCACCCCCATTCTCTCTCTCCCCCCATTCTCTCTCTCCCCCATTCTCTCTCTCCCCCATTCTCTCTCTCTCTGCCATTCTCTCTCGCACCCCCATTCTCTCTCACTCCCCCATTCTCTCTCTCCCCATTCTCTCCCTCCCCCATTCTCTCACTCCCCCACTCTCTCTCTCCCCACTCTCTCTCTCCCCCACTCTCTCTCTCCCCCACTCTCTCTCTCCCCATTCTCTCTCTCCCCCCATTCTCTCTCTCTCCCCATTCTCTCTCTCCCTCTCCCCATTCTCTCTCTCTCCCCCATTCTCTCTCTCCCCATTCTCTCTCTCCCCCATTCACTCTCTCCCTCTCCCCATTCTCTCTCTCCCTCTCCCCATTCTCTCTCTCCCTCTCCCCATTCTCTCTCTCTCCCCCATTCTCTCTCTCCCCCATTCTCTCTCTCTCCCCCATTCTCTCTCTCCACATTCTCTCTCCTCCCCATTCTCTATCTCTTCCCCATTCTCTCCTCCCCCATTCTTTCTCTCCCCATTCTCTCTCTCCCCCATTCTCTCTCTCTCCCCCCTTTCTCTCTCTTTCTCTCCCCACTCTCTCTCTCCCCTCATTCTCTCTCTCCCCCCCCATTCTCTCTCTCTCTCCCCATTCTCTCTCTCTCTCCCCATTCTCTCGCCCCATTCTCTCTCCCCCCCCCCATTCTCTCTCTCCCCGTCCTCTTGCTCTCCTCCATTCTCTCTCCCCCAATTCTCTCTCTCTCCCATTCTCTCTCCCCCCATTCCCTCTCTCTCTCTCCCCACTCTCTCTCTCCCCATTCTCTCCCTCCCCTCATTCTCTCTCTCCCCCATTCTCTCTCTCCCCCATTGTCTCTCTCCCCCATTCTCTATCTCTCCCATTCTCTCTCTCCCCCCCCATTCTCTCTCTCTCTCCCCACTCTCTCTCCCCTCATTCTCTCTCTCCACCCCCCATTCTCTCTCTCTCTCCCCATTCTCTCTCTCTCTCCCCATTCCCCATCTCCCCCATTCTCTCTCTCCCCCATTGTCTCTCTCCCCCATTCTCTCTCTCTCCCCCATTCTCTCTCCCCCCCATTCTCTCTCTCCCCCATCCTCTTGCTCTCCTCCATTCTCTCTCCCCCCATTCTCTCTCTCCCCCATTCTCTCTCCCCCCCATTCTCTCTCTCTCTCTCCCCACTCTCTCTCTCCCCATTCACTCCATCCCCTCATTCTCTCTCTCCCCCCCATTCTCTCTCTCCCCCATTCTCTCTCCCCATTCTCTATCTCTCCCCATTTTCTCTCTTCCCCATTCTCTCCCTCCCCCATTCTCTCTCTCCCCCATTCTCTCTCTCCCCCATTCTCTTTCTCTCCCCCATTCTCTCTCTCCCCCCCATTCTCTCTATGCCCCATTCTCTCTCTTCCCCCATTCTCTCTCTCCCCCTTTCTCGCACTGTGCCCCATCCTCTCTCTCCCCCATTATCTCTCTCCCCCATTCTCTCTCTCCCCCATTCTCTCTCTCTCTCCCACTCTCTCTCACCCCCCCCCCTATTCTCTCTCTCCCCATATTCTCTCTCCCTCCCCCATTCTCTCTCACACCCCCATCTCCCTCCTCCCCCAAACTCTCACTCACCCATTCTCTCTGTCCCCCATTCTCCCTCCTCTATTCTCTCTCTCTCCCCCATTCTCTCTCTTCCCCCATTCTCTCTCTCCCCCCCATTCTCTCTCTCCCCCCATTCTCTCTCTCCCTCATTCTCTCTCTCTCCCCAGTCCCTCTCTCCCTCTCCGAATTCTCTCTCTCCCCCCATTCTCTCTCCACCCCCTATTCTCTCTCTCCCCCTATTCTCTCTCTCCCATTCTCTCTCGCCCCCATTCTCTCCTCCCCATTCTCACTTTCTCCCCATTCCCTCTCTCCCTCTCTCCATTCTCTCTCTCCCCCCATTCTCTCTCTCCCCCTATTCTCTCTCTCCCCCATTCTCTCTCTCCCATTCTCTCTCTCCCCCCATTCCCTCTCTCCCCCCATTCTCTCTCGCACCCCCATTCTCTCTCTCCCCCCATTCTCTCTCTCCCCCATTCTCTCTCTCCCCCATTCTCTCTCTCCCCCCCATTCTCTCTCTAGCCCCCATTCTCTCTCTCCCCCATTCTCTCTCTCCCCCATTCTCACTCTCTCTCCCATTCTCTCTCTCCCCCCATTCTCTCTCTCCCCCCATTCTCTCTCTCCCCCATTCTCTCTCTCCCCATTCTCTCTCTCTCCCCCATTCTCTCTCTCTCCCCCATTGTCTCTCTCTCCCCATTCTCTCTCCCCATTCTCTCTCTCTCCCATTCTCTCTCTCCCCCATTCATTTCCTCCCTATTCTCTCTCTCCACCATTCTCTCCCTCCCCCATTCTCTCTCTCTCCCATTCTCTCTCGCACCCCCATTCTCTCTCTCCCCCCATTCTCTCTCTCCCCCCATTCTCTCTCTCCCCCATTCTCTCTCTCCCCCAATCTCTCTCTCTCCCCATTCTCTCTCTCCCCCATTCTCTCTCTCTCTCCCATTCTCTCTCGCACCCCCATGTTCTCTCTCCCCCCATTCTCTCTCTCCCCCATTCTCTCTCTCCCCCATTCTCTCTCTCTCTCCCATTCTCTCTCACACCCCCATTCTCTCTCACTCCCCCATTCTCTCTCTCACCATTCTCTCCCTCCCCCATTCTCTCACTCCCCCCACTCTCTCTCTCCCCACTCTCTCTCTCCCCCACTCTCTCTCTCCCCCACACTCTCTCTCCCCATTCTCTCTCTCTCCCCATTCTCTCTCTCTCCCCATTCTCTCTATCCCTCTCCCCATTCTCTCTCTCTCCCCCATTCACTCTCTCCCCATTCTCTCTCTCCCCCATTCTCTCTCTCTCCCCATTCTCTCTCTCTCTCCCATTCTCTCTCGCACCCCCATTTTCTCTCTCCCCCCATTCTCTCTCTCCCCCATTCTCTGTCTCCCCCATTCTCTCTCTCTCTCCCATTCTCTCTCTCTCACCTCCCCCATTCTCTCTCACTCCCCCATTCTCTCTCTCCCCATTCTCTCCCTCCCCCTTTCTCTCACTCCCCCACTCTCTCTCTCCCCACTCTCTCTCTCCCCCCACTCTCTCTCTCCCCATTCTCTCTCTCTCCCCATTCTCTCTCTCTCCCCATTCTCTCTCTCTCCCCATTCTCTCTATCCCTCTCCCCATTCTCTCTCTCTCCCCCATTCTCTCTCTCCCCATTCTCTCTCTCCCCCATTCTCTCTCTCTCCCCATTCTCTCACTCCCTCTCCCCATTCTCTCTCTCTCCCCATTCTCTCTCTCCCTCTCCCCATTCTCTCTCTCTCCCCCATTCTCTCTCTCTCCCCCATTCTCTCTCTCCCCCATTCTCTCTCTCTCCCCCATTCTCTATCTCCACATTCTCTCTCCTCCCCATTCTCTATCTCTTCCCCATTCTCTCTCTCCCCCATTCTCTCTCTCCCCATTCTCTCTCTCCCCCATTCTCTCTCTCTCCCCCCATTCTCTCTCTCTCTCTCCCCACTCTCTCTCTCCCCTCATTCTCTCTCTCCCCCCCCCCCATTCTCTCTCTCTCTCCCCATTCACTCTCTCTCTCCCCCATTCTCTCTCCCCCATTCTCTCTCCCCATCCATTCTCCCTCTCCCCTTCCTCTTGCTCTCCTCCATTCTCTCTCCCCCCAATTCTCTCTCTCCCTCATTCTCTCTCCCCCCATTCCCTCTCTCTCTCTCCCCACTCTCTCTCTCCCCATTCTCTCCCTCCCCTCATTCTCTCTCTCCCCCATTCTCTCTCTCCCCCATTGTCTCTCTCCCCCATTCTCTCTCCCCATTCTCTATCTCTCCCCATTCTCTATCTCCCCTCATTCTCTCTCCCCCCCATTCTCTCTCCCTCTCTCCCCACTCTCTCACTCCCCTCATTCTCTCTCTCCCCCCCCCATTCTCTCTCTCTCTCTCCCCATTCTCTCTCTCTCTCCCCATTCTCCATCTCCCCCATTCTCTCTCTCCGCTATTCTCTCTCT
Source organism: Scyliorhinus torazame (assembly GCF_047496885.1). NCBI lineage: Eukaryota > Metazoa > Chordata > Chondrichthyes > Carcharhiniformes > Scyliorhinidae > Scyliorhinus > Scyliorhinus torazame. Next base: position 24,238,692 of record NC_092738.1, on the reverse strand, counting down.
TCCCCCATTCCTCTCTCTCCCCCATTCTCTCTCCCCCCCATTCTCTCTCTCCCCCATTCTCTCCCCCCCCCCATTCTCTCTCTCTCTCTCCCCACTCTCTCTCTCCCCATTCTCTCCCTCCCCTCATTCTCTCTCTCCCCCCATTCTCTCTCTCCCCCATTCTCTCTCCCCATTCTCTATCTCCCCCCATTTTCTATCTTCCCCATTCTCTCCCTCTCCCATTCTCTCTCTCCCCATTCTCTCTCTCCCCCATTCTCTTTCTCTCCCCCATTCTCTCTCTCCCCCCCATTCTCTCTATGCCCCATTCTCTCTCTTCCCCCATTCTCTCTCTCCCCCTTTCTCGCACTGTGCCCCATCCTCTCTCTCCCCCCATTCTCTCTCTCCCCCATTCTCTCTCTCCCCCTTTCTCGCTCTCTCTCCCACTCTCTCTCACCCCCCCATTCTCTCTCTCCCCATATTCTCTCTCCCTCCCCCATTCTCTCTCACCCCCCCATCTCCCTCTCCCCCAATCTCTCACTCACCCATTCTCTCTGTCCCCCATTCTCCCTCCTCCATTCTCTCTCTCTCCCCCATTCTCTCTCTTCCCCCATACTCTCTCTCCCCCCATTCTCTCTCCCCCCATTCTCTCTCTCCGTCATTCTCTCTCTCTCCCCAGTCCCTCTCTCCCTCTCCCCATTCTCTCTCACCCCCCATTCTCTCCCCCCCCTATTCTCTCTCTCCCCCTATTCTCTCTCTCCCATTCTCTCTCGCCCCCATTCACTCCTCCCCATTCTCTCTTTCTCCCCATTCCCTCTCTCCCACTCTCCATTCTCTCTCTCCCCGCATTCTCTCTCTCCCCCTATTCTCTCTCTCCCCCATTCTCTCTCTCCCATTCTCTCTCTCCCCCATTCCCTCTCTCTCCCCCATTCTCTCTCACCTCATTCCCTCTCTCCCACATTCTCTCCCTCCCCCCATTATGTCTCCCCCATTCTCTCTCTCACCCCATTTTCTCTCTCGCCCCATTCTCTCTCCCCATTCTCTCTCTCCACCATTCTCTCTCCCCCCATTCTCTCTCTCCCCCATTCTCTCTCCCCCATTCTCTCTCCCCCATATCTCTCCCTCCCGCAATTCACTCCCCCCATTCTCTCTCTCTCCCCCATTCTCGCTCTCCTCTCCCCCATTCTCTCCCTCTCCCCCATTCTCTCTCTCTCCCTCATTCTATCTCAACCCCCAATCTCTCACTCCCCCCAATCTCTCACTCCCCCCAATCTCTCTCTCACCCCAATCTCTCTCTCACCCCAATCTCTCTCTCACCCCAATCTCTCTCACCCCCCAATCTCTTTCGCCCCCAATCTCTCCCTCCCACATTCTCTCTCTCCCCATTCACTCTCTCTCCCCCCAATCTCTCTCTCCCCCATTCTCTCTCTCCCCCCATTCTCTCTCCCCCCATTCTCTCGCTCTCCCCCGTTCTCTCTCTCCTTCCCCCATTCTCTCTTTCTCCCCCCATTCTCTCTCTCCCCATTCTCTCTCTACCCCATTCTCTCCCTCACCCCCATTCTCTCTCTTCCCCATTCTCTCTCTCCCATTCTCTCCGTCCCCCCATTCCTTCTCTCCCCCCCATTCTCTCTCGCACCCCCATTCTCTCTCTCCCCCCATTCTCTCTCTCCCCCATTCTCTCTCTCCCCCATTCTCTCTCTCTCCCCCATTCTCTCCTCGCCCCCATTCTCTCTCTCCCCCATTCTCTCTCTCCCCCATTCTCTCTCTCTCTCCCATTCTCTCTCTCCCTCCATTCTCTCTCTCCCCCCATTCTCTCTCTCCCCCATTCTCTCTCTCCCCCATTCTCTCTCTCTCCCCCATTCTCTCTCTCTCCCCCATTGTCTCTCTCTCCCCCATTCTCTCTCCCCCATTCTCTCTCTCTCCCATTCTCTCTCTCCCCCATTCATTCCCTCCCCTATTCTCTCTCTCCCCCATTCTCTCTCTCTCCCCATTCTCTCTCTCCCCCATTCTCTATCTCTCTCCCATTCTCTCTCGCACCCCCATTCTCTCTCGCCCCCCATTCTCTCTCTCCCCCATTCTCTCTCTCTCCCCATTCTCTCTCTCCCCCTCCCCATTCTCTCTCTCTCCCCCATTCTCTCTCTCCCCATTCTCTCTCTCTCCCCCATTCTCTCTCTCCACATTCTCTCTCCGCCCCATTCTCTATCTCTTCGCCATTCTCTCCCTCCCCATTCTCTCTCTCCCCCATTCTCTCTCTCCCCCATTCTCTCTCTCCCCCATTCTCTCTCTCTCCCCCATTCTCTCTCTCTCTCCCCATTCTCTCTCTCTCTCCCCATTCTCTCTCCCCCATTCTCTCTCCCCCCCATTCTCTCTCGCCCCATCCTCTTGCTCTCCTCCATTCTCTCTCCCCCCAATTCTCTCTCTCCCCCATTCTCTCTCCCCCCATTCCCTCTCTCTCTCTCCCCACTCTCTCTCTCCCCATTCTCTCCCTCCCCTCATTCTCTCTCTCCCCCATTCTCTCTCTCCCCCATTGTCTCTCTCCCCCATTCTCTCTCCCCATTCTCTATCTCTCCCCATTCTCTATCTCCCCTCATTCTCTCTCCCCCCCCATTCTCTCTCCCTCTCTCCCCACTCTCTCACTCCCCTCATTCTCTCTCTCCCCCCCCCATTCTCTCTCTCTCTCTCCCCATTCTCTCTCTCTCTCCCCATTCTCCATCTCCCCCATTCTCTCTCTCCGCTATTCTCTCTCTTCCCCCATTCTCTCTCTCCCCCATTCTCTCTCCCCCCCATTCTCTCTCTCCCCCATTCTCTCCCCCCCCCCCATTCTCTCTCTCTCTCTCCCCACTCTCTCTCTCCCCATTCTCTCCCTCCCCTCATTCTCTCTCTCCCCCCATTCTCTCTCTCCCCCATTCTCTCTCCCCATTCTCTATCTCCCCCCATTTTCTATCTTCCCCATTCTCTCCCTCTCCCATTCTCTCTCTCCCCATTCTCTCTCTCCCCCATTCTCTTTCTCTCCCCCATTCTCTCTCTCCCCCCCATTCTCTCTATGCCCCATTCTCTCTCTTCCCCCATTCTCTCTCTCCCCCTTTCTCGCACTGTGCCCCATCCTCTCTCTCCCCCATTCTCTCTCTCCCCCATTCTCTCTCTCCCCCTTTCTCGCTCTCTCTCCCACTCTCTCTCACCCCCCCATTCTCTCTCTCCCCATATTCTCTCTCCCTCCCCCATTCTCTCTCACCCCCCCATCTCCCTCTCCCCCAATCTCTCACTCACCCATTCTCTCTGTCCCCCATTCTCCCTCCTCCATTCTCTCTCTCTCCCCCATTCTCTCTCTTCCCCCATACTCTCTCTCCCCCCATTCTCTCTCCCCCCATTCTCTCTCTCCGTCATTCTCTCTCTCTCCCCAGTCCCTCTCTCCCTCTCCCCATTCTCTCTCACCCCCCATTCTCTCCCCCCCCTATTCTCTCTCTCCCCCTATTCTCTCTCTCCCATTCTCTCTCGCCCCCATTCACTCCTCCCCATTCTCTCTTTCTCCCCATTCCCTCTCTCCCACTCTCCATTCTCTCTCTCCCCGCATTCTCTCTCTCCCCCTATTCTCTCTCTCCCCCATTCTCTCTCTCCCATTCTCTCTCTCCCCCATTCCCTCTCTCTCCCCCATTCTCTCTCACCTCATTCCCTCTCTCCCACATTCTCTCCCTCCCCCCATTATGTCTCCCCCATTCTCTCTCTCACCCCATTTTCTCTCTCGCCCCATTCTCTCTCCCCATTCTCTCTCTCCACCATTCTCTCTCCCCCCATTCTCTCTCTCCCCCATTCTCTCTCCCCCATTCTCTCTCCCCCATATCTCTCCCTCCCGCAATTCACTCCCCCCATTCTCTCTCTCTCCCCCATTCTCGCTCTCCTCTCCCCCATTCTCTCCCTCTCCCCCATTCTCTCTCTCTCCCTCATTCTATCTCAACCCCCAATCTCTCACTCCCCCCAATCTCTCACTCCCCCCAATCTCTCTCTCACCCCAATCTCTCTCTCACCCCAATCTCTCTCTCACCCCAATCTCTCTCACCCCCCAATCTCTTTCGCCCCCAATCTCTCCCTCCCACATTCTCTCTCTCCCCATTCACTCTCTCTCCCCCCAATCTCTCTCTCCCCCATTCTCTCTCTCCCCCCATTCTCTCTCCCCCCATTCTCTCGCTCTCCCCCGTTCTCTCTCTCCTTCCCCCATTCTCTCTTTCTCCCCCCATTCTCTCTCTCCCCATTCTCTCTCTACCCCATTCTCTCCCTCACCCCCATTCTCTCTCTTCCCCATTCTCTCTCTCCCATTCTCTCCGTCCCCCCATTCCTTCTCTCCCCCCCATTCTCTCTCGCACCCCCATTCTCTCTCTCCCCCCATTCTCTCTCTCCCCCATTCTCTCTCTCCCCCATTCTCTCTCTCTCCCCCATTCTCTCCTCGCCCCCATTCTCTCTCTCCCCCATTCTCTCTCTCCCCCATTCTCTCTCTCTCTCCCATTCTCTCTCTCCCTCCATTCTCTCTCTCCCCCCATTCTCTCTCTCCCCCATTCTCTCTCTCCCCCATTCTCTCTCTCTCCCCCATTCTCTCTCTCTCCCCCATTGTCTCTCTCTCCCCCATTCTCTCTCCCCCATTCTCTCTCTCTCCCATTCTCTCTCTCCCCCATTCATTCCCTCCCCTATTCTCTCTCTCCCCCATTCTCTCTCTCTCCCCATTCTCTCTCTCCCCCATTCTCTATCTCTCTCCCATTCTCTCTCGCACCCCCATTCTCTCTCGCCCCCCATTCTCTCTCTCCCCCATTCTCTCTCTCTCCCCATTCTCTCTCTCCCCCTCCCCATTCTCTCTCTCTCCCCCATTCTCTCTCTCCCCATTCTCTCTCTCTCCCCCATTCTCTCTCTCCACATTCTCTCTCCGCCCCATTCTCTATCTCTTCGCCATTCTCTCCCTCCCCATTCTCTCTCTCCCCCATTCTCTCTCTCCCCCATTCTCTCTCTCCCCCATTCTCTCTCTCTCCCCCATTCTCTCTCTCTCTCCCCATTCTCTCTCTCTCTCCCCATTCTCTCTCCCCCATTCTCTCTCCCCCCCATTCTCTCTCGCCCCATCCTCTTGCTCTCCTCCATTCTCTCTCCCCCCAATTCTCTCTCTCCCCCATTCTCTCTCCCCCCATTCCCTCTCTCTCTCTCCCCACTCTCTCTCTCCCCATTCTCTCCCTCCCCTCATTCTCTCTCTCCCCCATTCTCTCTCTCCCCCATTCTCTCTCTCCCCCATTCCCTCTCCCCCCCATTCTCTCTCTCCCCACTCTCTCTCTCCCCATTCTCTCCCTCCCCTCATTCTCTCTCTCCCCCCATTCTCTCTCTCCCCCATTCTCTCTCCCCATTCTCTATCTCTCCCCATTCTCTCTCCCCCCTCATTCTCTCTCCCCCCCATTCTCTCTCTCTCTCCCCACTCTCTCTCTCCCCTCATTCTCTCTCTCCCCCCCCATTCTCTCTCTCTCTCCCCATTCTCTCTCTCTCCCCATTCTCCATCTCCCCCATTCTCTCTCTCCCCCATTCTCTCCCTCACCCCCATTCTCTCTCTTCCCCATTCTCTCGCTCCACATTCTCTCTCTCTCTCTCCACGTTCTCTCTCTCTCCATTCTCCCTCCCCCGCATTCTCTCGCTCTCCCCCATTCTCTCTCCCCCATTCTCTCCCTCGCTCATTCTCTCTCCCCCATTCTCTCTCTCCCCGCCATTCTCTCTCACCCATTCTCCCTCTCTCTCATTCTCTCTTTTTCCGCCCATTCTCTCTCTCCCGCATTCTCTCTCTCCCCCCATTCTCTCTCTCCCACATTCTCTCCCCCCATTCTCTCTCTCTCCCCATTCTCTCTCTCCCTCTCCCCATTCTCTCTCTCTCTCTCCCCCATTCTCTCTCTCTCCCCCATTCTCTCTCTCTCCCCCATTGTCTCTCTCCCCCATTCTCTCTCCCTCTCCCCCATTCTCTCTCTCCCCCATTCTCTCTCCCTCCCCCATTCTCTCTCTCCCCCATTCTCTCTCTCTCCCCCATTCTCTCTCAATCCCCCATTCTCTCTCTCCCCCATTCTCTCTCTCTCTCCCATTCTCTCTCTCCCCCCATTCTCTCTCTCCCCCATTCTCTCTCTCTCCCCCATTCTCTCTCTCTCACCCATTGTCTCACTCTCCCCCATTCTCTCGCCCCCATTCTCTCTCTCCCTCCATTCTCTCCTTCCCCCTTCTCTCTCTCTCCCCCTTCCTTCTCTCTCCCATTTCTCTCACTCCCCCATTCTCTCTCTCCCCCAATCTCTCTCTCCCTCCATTCTCTCTCTCCCCCATTCTCTCCTTCCCCCTTCTCTCTCTCTCCCCCTTTATCTCTCTCTCCCATTTCTCTCTCTGTGCCCCATCCTCTCTCTCCCCCACTCTCTCTCTCCCCCACTCTCTCTCTCCCCATTCTCTCTCTCCCCCATTCTCTCTCTCCCCCAATCTCTCTCTCCCCCATTCTCTCTCTCCCCCATTCTCTCTCTCCCTCATTCTCTCTCTCCCCCATTCTCTCACTCCCCCACTCTCTCTCTCCCCCACTCTCTCTCTCCCCATTCTCTTTCTCTCCCCCATTCTCTCTCTCCCCCCCATTCTCTCTATGCCCCATTCTCTCTCTTCCCCCATTCTCTCTCTCCCCCTTTCTCGCACTGTGCCCCATCCTCTCTCTCCCCCATTATCTCTCTCCCCCATTCTCTCTCTCCCCCATTCTCTCTCTCTCTCCCACTCTCTCTCACCCCCCCCTATTCTCTCTCTCCCCATATTCTCTCTCCCTCCCCCATTCTCTCTCACACCCCCATCTCCCTCTCCCCCAAACTCTCACTCACCCATTCTCTCTGTCCCCCATTCTCCCTCCTCTATTCTCTCTCTCTCCCCCATTCTCTCTCTTCCCCCATTCTCTCTCTCCCCCCATTCTCTCTCTCCCCCCATTCTCTCTCTCCCTCATTCTCTCTCTCTCCCCAGTCCCTCTCTCCCTCTCCGAATTCTCTCTCTCCCCCCATTCTCTCTCCACCCCCTATTCTCTCTCTCCCCCTATTCTCTCTCTCCCATTCTCTCTCGCCCCCATTCTCTCCTCCCCATTCTCACTTTCTCCCCATTCCCTCTCTCCCTCTCTCCATTCTCTCTCTCCCCCCATTCTCTCTCTCCCCCTATTCTCTCTCTCCCCCATTCTCTCTCTCCCATTCTCTCTCTCCCCCCATTCCCTCTCTCCCCCCATTCTCTCTCGCACCCCCATTCTCTCTCTCCCCCCATTCTCTCTCTCCCCCATTCTCTCTCTCCCCCATTCTCTCTCTCCCCCCCATTCTCTCTCTAGCCCCCATTCTCTCTCTCCCCCATTCTCTCTCTCCCCCATTCTCACTCTCTCTCCCATTCTCTCTCTCCCCCCATTCTCTCTCTCCCCCCATTCTCTCTCTCCCCCATTCTCTCTCTCCCCCATTCTCTCTCTCTCCCCCATTCTCTCTCTCTCCCCCATTGTCTCTCTCTCCCCATTCTCTCTCCCCATTCTCTCTCTCTCCCATTCTCTCTCTCCCCCATTCATTCCCTCCCTATTCTCTCTCTCCACCATTCTCTCCCTCCCCCATTCTCTCTCTCTCCCATTCTCTCTCGCACCCCCATTCTCTCTCTCCCCCCATTCTCTCTCTCCCCCATTCTCTCTCTCCCCCAATCTCTCTCTCTCCCCATTCTCTCTCTCCCCCATTCTCTCTCTCTCTCCCATTCTCTCTCGCACCCCCATGTTCTCTCTCCCCCCATTCTCTCTCTCCCCCATTCTCTCTCTCCCCCATTCTCTCTCTCTCTCCCATTCTCTCTCACACCCCCATTCTCTCTCACTCCCCCATTCTCTCTCTCACCATTCTCTCCCTCCCCCATTCTCTCACTCCCCCACTCTCTCTCTCCCCACTCTCTCTCTCCCCCACTCTCTCTCTCCCCCACACTCTCTCTCCCCATTCTCTCTCTCTCCCCATTCTCTCTCTCTCCCCATTCTCTCTATCCCTCTCCCCATTCTCTCTCTCTCCCCCATTCACTCTCTCCCCATTCTCTCTCTCCCCCATTCTCTCTCTCTCCCCATTCTCTCTCTCTCTCCCATTCTCTCTCGCACCCCCATTTTCTCTCTCCCCCCATTCTCTCTCTCCCCCATTCTCTGTCTCCCCCATTCTCTCTCTCTCTCCCATTCTCTCTCGCACCCCCATTCTCTCTCACTCCCCCATTCTCTCTCTCCCCATTCTCTCCCTCCCCCTTTCTCTCACTCCCCCACTCTCTCTCTCCCCACTCTCTCTCTCCCCCACTCTCTCTCTCCCCCACTCTCTCTCTCCCCATTCTCTCTCTCTCCCCATTCTCTCTCTCTCCCCATTCTCTCTATCCCTCTCCCCATTCTCTCTCTCTCCCCCATTCTCTCTCTCCCCATTCTCTCTCTCCCCCATTCTCTCTCTCTCCCCATTCTCTCTCTCCCTCTCCCCATTCTCTCTCTCTCCCCATTCTCTCTCTCCCTCTCCCCATTCTCTCTCTCTCCCCCATTCTCTCTCTCTCCCCCATTCTCTCTCTCCCCCATTCTCTCTCTCCCCCCCATTCTCTATCTCCACATTCTCTCTCCTCCCCATTCTCTATCTCTTCCCCATTCTCTCTCTCCCCCATTCTCTCTCTCTCCCCCATTCTCTCTCTCCCCCATTCTCTCTCTCTCCCCCATTCTCTATCTCCACATTCTCTCTCCTCCCCATTCTCTATCTCTTCCCCATTCTCACTCTCCCCCATTCTCTCTCTCCCCCATTCTCTCTCTCTCCCCCCATTCTCTCTCTCTCTCTCCCCACTCTCTCTCTCCCCTCATTCTCTCTCTCCCCCCCCCATTCTCTCTCTCTCTCCCCATTCACTCTCTCTCTCCCCATTCTCTCTCCCCCATTCTCTCTCCCCATCCATTCTCTCTCTCCCCTTCCTCTTGCTCTCCTCCATTCTCTCTCCCCCCAATTCTCTCTCTCCCTCATTCTCTCTCCCCCCATTCCCTCTCTCTCTCTCCCCACTCTCTCTCTCCCCATTCTCTCCCTCCCCTCATTCTCTCTCTCCCCCATTCTCTCTCTCCCCCATTGTCTCTCTCCCCCATTCTCTCTCCCCATTCTCTATCTCTCCCCATTCTCTATCTCCCCTCATTCTCTCTCCCCCCCCATTCTCTCTCCCTCTCTCCCCACTCTCTCACTCCCCTCATTCTCTCTCTCCCCCCCCCATTCTCTCTCTCTCTCTCCCCATTCTCTCTCTCTCTCCCCATTCTCCATCTCCCCCATTCTCTCTCTCCGCTATTCTCTCTCTTCCCCCATTCTCTCTCTCCCCCATTCTCTCTCCCCCCCATTCTCTCTCTCCCCCATTCTCTCCCCCCCCCCATTCTCTCTCTCTCTCTCCCCACTCTCTCTCTCCCCATTCTCTCCCTCCCCTCATTCTCTCTCTCCCCCCATTCTCTCTCTCCCCCATTCTCTCTCCCCATTCTCTATCTCCCCCCATTTTCTATCTTCCCCATTCTCTCCCTCTCCCATTCTCTCTCTCCCCATTCTCTCTCTCCCCCATTCTCTTTCTCTCCCCCATTCTCTCTCTCCCCCCCATTCTCTCTATGCCCCATTCTCTCTCTTCCCCCATTCTCTCTCTCCCCCTTTCTCGCACTGTGCCCCATCCTCTCTCTCCCCCATTCTCTCTCTCCCCCATTCTCTCTCTCCCCCTTTCTCGCTCTCTCTCCCACTCTCTCTCACCCCCCCATTCTCTCTCTCCCCATATTCTCTCTCCCTCCCCCATTCTCTCTCACCCCCCCATCTCCCTCTCCCCCAATCTCTCACTCACCCATTCTCTCTGTCCCCCATTCTCCCTCCTCCATTCTCTCTCTCTCCCCCATTCTCTCTCTTCCCCCATACTCTCTCTCCCCCCATTCTCTCTCCCCCCATTCTCTCTCTCCGTCATTCTCTCTCTCTCCCCAGTCCCTCTCTCCCTCTCCCCATTCTCTCTCACCCCCCATTCTCTCCCCCCCCTATTCTCTCTCTCCCCCTATTCTCTCTCTCCCATTCTCTCTCGCCCCCATTCACTCCTCCCCATTCTCTCTTTCTCCCCATTCCCTCTCTCCCACTCTCCATTCTCTCTCTCCCCGCATTCTCTCTCTCCCCCTATTCTCTCTCTCCCCCATTCTCTCTCTCCCATTCTCTCTCTCCCCCATTCCCTCTCTCTCCCCCATTCTCTCTCACCTCATTCCCTCTCTCCCACATTCTCTCCCTCCCCCCATTATGTCTCCCCCATTCTCTCTCTCACCCCATTTTCTCTCTCGCCCCATTCTCTCTCCCCATTCTCTCTCTCCACCATTCTCTCTCCCCCCATTCTCTCTCTCCCCCATTCTCTCTCCCCCATTCTCTCTCCCCCATATCTCTCCCTCCCGCAATTCTCTCCCCCCATTCTCTCTCTCTCCCCCATTCTCGCTCTCCTCTCCCCCATTCTCTCCCTCTCCCCCATTCTCTCTCTCTCCCTCATTCTATCTCAACCCCCAATCTCTCACTCCCCCCAATCTCTCACTCCCCCCAATCTCTCTCTCACCCCAATCTCTCTCTCACCCCAATCTCTCTCACCCCCCAATCTCTTTCGCCCCCAATCTCTCCCTCCCACATTCTCTCTCTCCCCATTCACTCTCTCTCCCCCCAATCTCTCTCTCCCCCATTCTCTCTCTCCCCCCATTCTCTCTCCCCCCATTCTCTCGCTCTCCCCCGTTCTCTCTCTCCTTCCCCCATTCTCTCTTTCTCCCCCCATTCTCTCTCTCCCCATTTTCTCTCTACCCCATTCTCTCCCTCACCCCCATTCTCTCTCTTCCCCATTCTCTCTCTCCCATTCTCTCCGTCCCCCCATTCCCTCTCTCCCCCCCATTCTCTCTCGCACCCCCATTCTCTCTCTCCCCCCATTCTCTCTCTCCCCCATTCTCTCTCTCCCCCATTCTCTCTCTCTCCCCCATTCTCTCCTTGCCCCCATTCTCTCTCTCCCCCATTCTCTCTCTCCCCCATTCTCTCTCTCTCTCCCATTCTCTCTCTCCCCCCATTCTCTCTCTCCCCCCATTCTCTCTCTCCCCCATTCTCTCTCTCCCCCATTCTCTCTCTCTCCCCCATTCTCTCTCTCTCCCCCATTGTCTCTCTCTCCCCCATTCTCTCTCCCCCATTCTCTCTCTCTCCCATTCTCTCTCTCCCCCATTCATTCCCTCCCCTATTCTCTCTCTCCCCCATTCTCTCTCTCTCCCCATTCTCTCTCTCCCCCATTCTCTATCTCTCTCCCATTCTCTCTCGCACCCCCATTCTCTCTCGCCCCCCATTCTCTCTCTCCCCCATTCTCTCTCTCTCCCCATTCTCTCTCTCCCCCTCCCCATTCTCTCTCTCTCCCCCATTCTCTCTCTCCCCATTCTCTCTCTCTCCCCCATTCTCTCTCTCCACATTCTCTCTCCTCCCCATTCTCTATCTCTTCCCCATTCTCTCCCTCCCCATTCTCTCTCTCCCCCATTCTCTCTCTCCCCCATTCTCTCTCTCCCCCATTCTCTCTCTCTCCCCCATTCTCTCTCTCTCTCCCCATTCTCTCTCTCTCTCCCCATTCTCTCTCCCCCATTCTCTCTCCCCCCCATTCTCTCTCGCCCCATCCTCTTGCTCTCCTCCATTCTCTCTCCCCCCAATTCTCTCTCTCCCCCATTCTCTCTCCCCCCATTCCCTCTCTCTCTCTCCCCACTCTCTCTCTCCCCATTCTCTCCCTCCCCTCATTCTCTCTCTCCCCCATTCTCTCTCTCCCCCATTCTCTCTCTCCCCCATTCCCTCTCCCCCCCATTCTCTCTCTCCCCACTCTCTCTCTCCCCATTCTCTCCCTCCCCTCATTCTCTCTCTCCCCCCATTCTCTCTCTCCCCCATTCTCTCTCCCCATTCTCTATCTCTCCCCATTCTCTCTCCCCCCTCATTCTCTCTCCCCCCCATTCTCTCTCTCTCTCCCCACTCTCTCTCTCCCCTCATTCTCTCTCTCCCCCCCCATTCTCTCTCTCTCTCCCCATTCTCTCTCTCTCCCCATTCTCCATCTCCCCCATTCTCTCTCTCCCCCATTCTCTCCCTCACCCCCATTCTCTCTCTTCCCCATTCTCTCGCTCCACATTCTCTCTCTCTCTCTCCACGTTCTCTCTCTCTCCATTCTCCCTCCCCCGCATTCTCTCGCTCTCCCCCATTCTCTCTCCCCCATTCTCTCCCTCGCTCATTCTCTCTCCCCCATTCTCTCTCTCCCCCATTCTCTCTCTCCCCGCCATTCTCTCTCACCCATTCTCCCTCTCTCTCATTCTCTCTTTTTCCGCCCATTCTCTCTCTCCCGCATTCTCTCTCTCCCCCCATTCTCTCTCTCCCACATTCTCTCCCCCCATTCTCTCTCTCTCCCCATTCTCTCTCTCCCTCTCCCCATTCTCTCTCTCTCTCTCCCCCATTCTCTCTCTCTCCCCCATTCTCTCTCTCTCCCCCATTGTCTCTCTCCCCCATTCTCTCTCCCTCTCCCCCATTCTCTCTCTCCCCCATTCTCTCTCCCTCCCCCATTCTCTCTCTCCCCCATTCTCTCTCTCTCCCCCATTCTCTCTCAATCCCCCATTCTCTCTCTCCCCCATTCTCTCTCTCTCTCCCATTCTCTCTCTCCCCCCATTCTCTCTCTCCCCCATTCTCTCTCTCTCCCCCATTCTCTCTCTCTCACCCATTGTCTCACTCTCCCCCATTCTCTCGCCCCCATTCTCTCTCTCCCTCCATTCTCTCCTTCCCCCTTCTCTCTCTCTCCCCCTTTCTTCTCTCTCCCATTTCTCTCACTCCCCCATTCTCTCTCTCCCCCAATCTCTCTCTCCCTCCATTCTCTCTCTCCCCCATTCTCTCCTTCCCCCTTCTCTCTCTCTCCCCCTTTATCTCTCTCTCCCATTTCTCTCTCTGTGCCCCATCCTCTCTCTCCCCCACTCTCTCTCTCCCCCACTCTCTCTCTCCCCATTCTCTCTCTCCCCCATTCTCTCTCTCCCCCAATCTCTCTCTCCCCCATTCTCTCTCTCCCCCATTCTCTCTCTCCCCCATTCTCTCTCTCCCCCATTCTCTCACTCCCCCACTCTCTCTCTCCCCCACTCTCTCTCTCCCCATTGTCTCTCTCCCCCATTCTCTCTCTCCCCCATTCTCTCACTCCCCCACTCTCTCTCTCCCCCACTCTCTCTCTCCCCCACTCTCTCTCTCCCCATTCTCTCTCTCCCCCATTCTCTCTCACTCCCCCATTCTCTCTCTCTCCCCCATTTTCTCTCTCCCCTATTCTCTCCTTCCCCCTTCTCTCTCTCTCCCCCTTTCTCTCTCTCCCCCCCACTCTCTCTCTCCCCCACTCTCTCACTCCCCCATTCTCTCTCTCACTCCCCCATTCTCTCTCTCTCTCTCCATTCTCTCTCTCCCCCATTCTCTCCTTCCCCCAATCTCTCTCTCCCACATTCTCTCTCTCTCTCCATTCTCTCTCTCCCCCTTCTCTCCTTCCCCCTTCTCTCTCTCTCCCCTTTCTCTCTCTCCCCATTCTCTCTCTACCCCACTCTCTCTCTCCCCCATTCTCTCTCTCTCTCCCACTCTCTCTCAGCCCCCATTCTCTCTCTCCCCATATTCTCTCTCCCTCCCCCATTCTCTCTCACCCCCCATCTCCCTCTCCCCCAATCTCTCACTCACCCATTCTCTCTGTCCCCCATTCTCCCTCCTCCATTCTCTCTCTCTCCCCCAATCTCCCTCTCCCCCAGTCTCCCTCTCCCCCAAACTCTCTCACCCCAATCTCTCTCTCACCCATTCTCTCTGTCCCCCATTCTCCCTCCTCCATTCTCTCTCTCTCCCCCATTCTCTCTCTTCCCCCATTCTCTCTCTCCCCCATTCTCTCCCCCCATTCTCTCTCTTCCCCCATTCGCTCTCTCCCGCTTTCTCTCTCTCCCTCATTCTCTCTCTCTCCCGTATTCTCTCCCTCTCCCCATTCTCTCTCTCTCCCCCATTCTCTCACTCCCCCACTCTCTCTCTCCCCCACTCTCTCTCTCCCCCACTCTCTCTCTCCCCCACTCTCTCTCTCCCCATTCTCTCTCTCCCCCATTCTCTCTCACTCCCCCATTCTCTCTCTCTCCCCCATTTTCTCTCTCCCCTATTCTCTCCTTCCCCCTTCTCTCTCTCTCCCCCTTTCTCTCTCTCCCCCCCACTCTCTCTCTCCCCCATTCTCTCTCTCCCCCATTCTCTCTCTCCCCCATTCTCTCTCTCTCCCCCATTCTCTCTCTCTCCCCCATTCTCTCTCTCGCCCCCATTCTCTCTCCCTCTCCCCATTCTCTCTCTTCCCCCATTCTCTCTCTCCCCATTCCCTCTCTCCCTCTCCCCATTCTCTCTCCCCCCATTCTCTCTCTCCCCCTATTCTCTCTCTCCCCCCACTCCCTCTCCCCATTCTCTCTCCCCCTTTCTCTCTCTCCCCCATTCTCTCTCTCCCTCCACATTCTCTCTCTCCCCCTTTCTCTCTCTCCCCATTCTCTCTCTCTCCCCCATTCTCTCTCTCCCCCATTCCCTCTCCCACATTCTCTCCCTCCCCCATTCTCTCTCTCTCACCCCACTCTCTCTCTCCCCCATTCTCTCTCTCTCTCTCCCCCATTCTCTCTCTCCCCATTCTCTCCCTCCCCTCATTCTCTCTCTCCCCCCATTCTCTCTCTCCCCCATTCTCTCTCCCCCCCATTGTCTCTCTCCCCCACTCTCTCTCTCCCCCATTATCTCTCTCCCCTTACTTTCTCTCTCCTCCTTTCTCTCCCCTTTTCTCTCTCTCTCTCCCCCTTTTCTCTCTCTCTCCCCCTTTCCCTCTCTCTCTCCGCTCTTTAAGAACATAGAACTTAGAACAAACAGTGCAGAAGGAGGCCATTCGGCCCATCGAGTCTGCACCGACCCACTTAAGCCCTCACTACCACCCTAGCCCCATAACCCCTCCTAACATGTTTGGACACTAAGGGACAATTTAGCATGGCCAATCCACCTAACCTGCACATCTTTGGACTGTGGGAGGAAACCAGAGCACCCGGAGGAAACCCACCCCCTCCAGGGGCCAGCACGGCGCTGGAGTGGTTCACGCCGCTCCAGCTGCCGATCCCAGCGCGAACTGGGCGCTGCGGGATCCGCGTACGCGCAGTGGCCTCCGTCAATGCGCCGGCCCCGACGCAACATGGCGCAGGACTACAGGAAAGGAGGCCCCCAGGCAGAGAGGCCGGCCCGCCGATCGGTGGGCCTCGATCAGGGGCCAGGCCACATCGGAGGCCGCCCCCCCCCCCCCCCCCCCCCCCCCCCCAGGGTCGGAGAGAATCCCGCCCAGCGCATGTGCAGACTCCGCACAGACAGTGACCCAGCGGGGAATCGAACCTGGGACCCTGGCGCTGTGATGTCACAGTGCTAACCACTTGTGCTACCGTGCTGCCTTTCTCGCTCTCTCTCCCCTATTCTCTCTCTCTCCCCTATTCTCTCTGTTCCCTTTTCCCTCTCTTTCTCCCCCTTTCTCTCTCTCTCTCCCCCTTTTTTTTCTCTCTCCCCATTCTCTCTCCGCCCTTTCTCTCTCTCTCTCTCCCCCTTTTTCTCTCTCTCCCCTTTCTCTCTCTCTCTCTCTCTCCCCCCTTTTTCTCTCTCGCCCCTTTCTCTCTCCACCTTTTTCTCTCTCTCTCTCCCCCCCTTTCTCTCTCTCTCTGCCCTTTCTCTCTCCCCTTTCTCTCTCTCTCTCCGCCCTTTCTCTCTCTCTCCCCCTTTCTCTCTCTCTATCCCCCTTTCTCTCTCTTCTCCCCGCTCTCTCTGTCTCTTCCACTGCCCCCTTTCCTCAGTCAAGTTTCCCCCTCAAATTTCCCAACATGCAGTTCTGTATGCGTCTATTGTCTTCTATTGTCGCTCAGGCTCCATTTACACGATGAGATTACAGCCAGTCATCATCAGGCTGGGCTGAATTCAGGGTAATGTTGTATCCTTTACACAGTCCTCTGCCCCGATTCTATTTATGCTTGGGCCAGTATTAAATTACCAGCCTGACACATCAACTTGCCCTTCCTTCAACACAGCCAATCCCAGGAGACTCACATCAGCCACTTACACCTGCAGCCGATTTGAAATAATGTCAGCACCTGGGAGCATTTGAATTAAAATGCGAGTGAAGTAGTCCTGTACAGTTACACTGAAAACCTTGCCAGAAATCAGTGCCATTTAACAATGAAAACATGTCCGCTTGCAGGGAGTTTCTCCGTTTCATTTCAGGTCTCATTTTGTCCTCATTTTCTGCTCTGAGCCGGTCAATAAAAGCCCAGCAAGCTGACATTGTGCAGCTTACAAGGCCCTGCTGATGCTGTTTGCCAACAGTGCGAAACATTTGCAATCCTGCTCTCAAAAACAAAGTTCAAGACACGAATCCTGTGCGACTCAAATCAAGAAATATACCCCCCCAAAGCCTGTCCACCATCTACAAGGCACAAGTCAGGAGTGTGATGGAATACTCTCCACTTGCCTGGATGAGTGCAGCTCCAACAACACTCAAGAAGCTCAACACCATCCAGGACAAAGCAGCCCCACTTGATTGCTCCTCCTTCCACAAACATTCACTCCCTCCAGTCAGGTGAACTCCATGAAACACTTTGGGGTTCTCTAAACCCTGGACCATAACATAAGGAAAGATGTAAATGCATTGGAAGCAGTTCAGAGAAGGTTTACTAGACTAATTCCAGGAATGGGTGGGTTGTCTTATGAGGAAAGGTTTGGATAGGCTAGACTTGTATCCGCTGGAGTTTAGAAGAGTAAGAGGTGACTTGACTGAAACATTTAAGATGCTGAGGGGTATTGACAGAGTGAATGTGGAGAGGATGTTTCCTCGTGTGGGAGAATCTAGAACGAGGGGGTCACTGTTTAAAAATAAGGGATTGTTCAATTAAGACGGCGATGAGGAGAATTTTTTTCTCTCACAGGGTCACGTGTCTCTGGAACTCTCTTCCTCAAAACGCGGTGGAAGCAGAGTCTTTGACTATTTTTAAGGCCGAGATAGATAGATTCTTGATTAACAAGGAGGCGAAAGGTTATCGGGGGTCGGCAGGAATGTGGAGTTGAGATTACAATCAGATCAACCATGATCTTACTGAATTGCGGGGCAGGCTCGAGGGGCCGAATGGCCTCCTTCTGCCCCTCATTCGTATGTTTGTAAAAGATGCCATTCATGCTGAACTCTCCGGTCACTACTTTTGGCAACTTGCGAGGGGGAGGGATAAAAAAAAAAACAGCCTGCGTTCGATCGAAGGAAGAGACAAAAGAAATTCCCTCATTTCCTGAGGTAATCAAGGAAACCCAAGGTGTGCACTGGAGGTGCCCATTCCTAAAATCCCACTTTGTTTTTGGAAAAAAGCAGCCTGTGCAGATTTAAACAAAAGGTTGACTCACATCTATTGGGCCAGTTTTATTTAATGTCTGGTTAAAACTATAGTTTCTTGCATCTGGGATAACTTATTCATTGGAGTGCGACTCGACTAGACACTGAGCCAGATACAGCAAATAATTCAGGTTCATTCCCTGCAGTCTGAGTCTTTGCTTGCAGCTAGGGCACCAATATAACACCACGATTAACTTCCACCTCGCGCTTAGTGGGGGTAAGGGGGGGTACACCTTCCTGGAATGTCGGATAAAGAACACCCCACACTTCTTTTGCCCCACCATCAGCCATCTAGGCCCCAAGTTCCGGAAGTCTGGACTTTCCTTGTTAAACCCCATTACCGCTCACTCTCCCCAGGAAGACACTCCTTCAAGGCTACCCTCTTTGACCAACCGCTTTGTCTCGTGCCCCATGTCTCCTTCTTTGGAATGGCCTCAATTTCTCTCTGATTATGCTCCTGTGACGAGCTTTACAGCATTAAAAGGTGCCCTATCAATGCAAAATACCGTGGATACTGGAACATGAAAGAAACACAAAAAGTGCTGGAATAAACACGGCAGAGGACTGGCAGCATCGCTGGAGAAAGGGGCAGAGTTTCGAGTCCATATGTCCCTTCTTCTGAGATGAAGAGGAACAGAAATGTGATGGGGTTTATGCTGTTTCAAGGGAGGGTCAGGGATAGGTTAGAGCTTGGGTAGAGCAAATTACAAAGACGTCCTGGAACAAAAGATAAAGAGAGGAATGGTAACAGCAAAGGAACAAAGCATTAGTCCAGAGTAGGTGCAACTAGCAGAATAAAGGTCAGCACTGTCTGAAAGTAAAATAGCAGAATGTGTTAATAGCAGAATAAAGGTCAGCACTGTCTGAAAGTAAAATAGCAGAATGTGTTAATAGCAGAATAAAGGCCAGCACTGTCTGAACGTAAAATAGCAGAATGTGTTAATAGCAGAATAAAGATCAGCACTGTCTGAAAGTAAAATAGCAGACTGTGTTAATAGCAGAATAAAGATCAGCCCTGTCTGAAAGTAAAATAGCAGAATGTGTTAATAGCAGAATAAAGGTCAGCACTGTCCGAAAGTAAAATAGCAGATTGTGTTAATAGCAGAATAAAGATCAGCACTGAATGAAAATAAAATAGCAGAATGTGTTAATAGCAGAATAAAGGTCAGCACTGTGTGAAAGTAAAATAACAGAATGTGTTACTAGCAGAATAAAGATCAGCACTGAATGAAAGTAAAATAGCAGAATGTGTTAATAGCAGAATAAAGGTCAGCGTTGTGTGAAAGTAAAATACCAGAATGTGTTAATAGCAGAATAAAGGTCAGCACTGTCTGAAACTAAAATACCAGAATGTGTTAATAGCAGAATAAAGATCAGCACTGTCTGAAAGTAAAATAGCAGAATGCGTTAACAGCAGAATAAAGGTCAGCACTGTCTGAAAGTAAAATAACAGAATGTGTTAATAGCAGAATTAGAATATAGAACATAGAACATTACAGCGCAGTACAGGCCCTTCGGCCATTGATGTTGCGCCGACCTGTGAAACCACTCTAAAGCCCATCTACACTATTCCCTTATGATCCATAAGATCATAAGACCATAAGACATCGGAGCGGAAGTAAGGCAATTCGGCCCATCGAGTCCACTCCACCATTCAATCATGGCTGATTTCAACTCCATTTACCTGCTCTCTCTCCATAGCCCTTAATTCCTCGAGAAATCAAGAATTTATCAACTTCTGTCTTAAAGGCACTCAACGTCCCGGCCTCCACCGCCCTCTGTGGCAATGAATTCCACAGACCCACCACTCTCTGGCTGAAGAAATTTCTCCTCATCTCTGTTCTAAAGTGACTCCCTTTTATTCTAAGGCTGTGCCCCCGGGTCCTAGTCTCCCCTGCTAATGGAAACAACTTCCCTACGTCTACACTATCTAAGCCATTCATTATCTTGTAAGTTTCTATTAGATCTCCCCTCAACCTCCTAAACTCCAATGAATATAATCCCAGGATCCTCAGACGTTCATCGTATGTTAGGCCTACCATTCCTGGGATCATCCGTGTGAATCTCCGCTGGACCCGCTCCAGTGCCAGTATGTCCTTCCTGAGGTGTGGGGCCCAAAATTGCTCACAGTATAC
Organism: Scyliorhinus torazame; assembly: GCF_047496885.1. Classification (NCBI taxonomy): domain Eukaryota; kingdom Metazoa; phylum Chordata; class Chondrichthyes; order Carcharhiniformes; family Scyliorhinidae; genus Scyliorhinus; species Scyliorhinus torazame. Next base: position 24,219,148 of record NC_092738.1, on the reverse strand, counting down.
ATATGTCTATCCAATGACCATTTGAATGCCCTTAGTGTTGGTGAGTCCAGTACTGTTGCAGGCAGGGCATTCAACGCCCTCACTACTCTCTGAGTAAAGAATCTACCTCTGACATCTGTTCATAGCAGAACTAAGTTCAGCACTGTGTGAAAGTAAAATAGCAGAATGTGTTAATAGCAGAATAAAGGTCAGCACTGTGTGAAAGTAAAATAGCAGAATGTGTTAATTGCAGAATATAGGTCAGCACTGTCTGAAAGTAAAATAACAGAATGTGTTAATAGCAGAATACAGATCATCACAATCTGAAAGTAAAATAGCAGAACGTGTTAATAGCAGAATAAAGATCAGCACTGAATGAAAGTAAAATAGCAGAATGTGTTAATAGCAGAATAAAGATCAGCACTGTCTGAAAGTAAAATAGCAGAATGTGTTAATAGCAGAATAAAGATCAGCACTGTGTGAAAGTAAAATAGCAGAATGTGTTAATAACAGAATAAAGGTCAGCACTATCTGAAAGTAAAATAGCAGAATGCGTTCCGAGCAGAATAACGGTCTGCACAGTCTGAAAGTAAAATAGCAGAATGTGTTCCTAGCAGAATAACGGTCTGCACTGTCTGAAAGTAAAATTACAGAATGTGTTAATAGGAGAATAAAGATCAGCACTGTGTGAAAGTAAAATAACAGAATGTGTTAATAGGAGAATAAAGATCAGCACTGTCTGAAAGTAAAATAGCAGAATGTGTTAATAGCAGAATAAAGCTCAGCACTGTCTGAAAGTAAAATTACAGAATGTGTTAATAGGAGAATAAAGATCAGCACTGTCTGAAAGTAAAATAGCAGAATGTGTTAATAGCAGAATAAAGATCAGCACCGTCCGAAAGTAAAATAGCAGAATGTGTTAATAGCAGAATAAAGATCAGCACTGTCTGAAAGTAAAACAGCAGAATGTGTTAAAAGGAAAATAATGATCAGCACTGAATGAAAGTAAAATAACAAAGTGTTAATAGCAGAATAAAGATCAGCACTGTGTGAAAGTAAAATAGCAGAATGTGTTAATAACAGAATAAAGGTCAGCACTATCTGAAAGTAAAATAGCAGAATGTGTTAATAGCAGAATAAAGGTCAGCACTATCTGAAAGTAAAATAGCAGAATGCGTTCCTAGCAGAATAAAAGTCTGCACAGTCTGAAAGTAAAATAGCAGAATGTGTTAAAAGCAGAATAAGGGTCTGCACTGACTGAAAGTAAAATAGCTGAATGTGTTAATAGCAGAATAAAGATCAGCACTGTCTGAAAGTAAAATAGCAGAATGTGTTAATAGCAGAATGATGGTCAGCACTGTCTGGAAGTAAAATAGCAGAATGTGTTAATAGCAGAATAAAGGTCAGCACTGTCTGAAAGTAAAATAACAGAATGTGTTAATAGCGGAATAAAGATCAGCACTGTCTGAAAGTAAAATAGCAGAATGTGTTAATAGCAGAATAAAGGTCAGCACTGTCTGAAAGTAAAATAACAGAATGTGTTAATAGCGGAATAAAGATCAGCACTGTCTGAAAGTAAAATAGCAGAATGTGTTAATAGCAGAATTAAAGGCACTCAACGTCCCGGCCTCCACCGCCCTCTGTGGAAATGAATTCCACAGACCCACCACTCTCTGGCTGAAGAAATTTCTCCTCATCTCTGTTCTAAAGTGACTCCCTTTTATTCTAAGGCTGTGCCCCCGGGTCCTAGTCTCCCCTGCTAATGGAAACAACTTCCCTACGTCTACACTATCTAAGCCATTCATTATCTTGTAAGTTTCTATTAGATCTCCCCTCAACCTCCTAAACTCCAATGAATATAATCCCAGGATCCTCAGACGTTCATCGTATGTTAGGCCTACCATTCCTGGGATCATCCGTGTGAATCTCCGCTGGACCCGCTCCAGTGCCAGTATGTCCTTCCTGAGGTGTGGGGCCCAAAATTGCTCACAGTATACATATGTCTATCCAATGACCATTTGAATGCCCTTAGTGTTGGTGAGTCCAGTACTGTTGCAGGCAGGGTATTCAACGCCCTCACTACTCTCTGAGTAAAGAATCTACCTCTGACATCTGTTCATAGCAGAACTAAGTTCAGCACTGTGTGAAAGTAAAATAGCAGAATGCGTTAATAGCAGAATAAAGGTCAGCACTGTGTGAAAGTAAAATAGCAGAATGTGTTAATTGCAGAATATAGGTCAGCACTGTCTGAAAGTAAAATAACAGAATGTGTTAATAGCAGAATACACATCAGCACTATCTGAAAGTAAAATAGCAGAACGTGTTAATAGCAGAATAAAGATCAGCACTGAATGAAAGTAAAATAGCAGAATGTGTTAATAGCAGAATAAAGATCAGCACTGTCTGAAAGTAAAATAGCAGAATGTGTTAATAGCAGAATAAAGATCAGCACTGTGTGAAAGTAAAATAGCAGAATGTGTTAATAACAGAATAAAGGTCAGCACTATCTGAAAGTAAAATAGCAGAATGCGTTCCGAGCAGAATAACGGTCTGCACAGTCTGAAAGTAAAATAGCAGAATGTGTTCCTAGCAGAATAACGGTCTGCACTGTCTGAAAGTAAAATTACAGAATGTGTTAATAGGAGAATAAAGATCAGCACTGTCTGAAAGTAAAATAGCAGAATGTGTTAATAGCAGAATAAAGCTCAGCACTGTCTGAAAGTAAAATTACAGAATGTGTTAATAGGAGAATAAAGATCAGCACTGTCTGAAAGTAAAATAGTAGAATGTGTTAATAGCAGAATAAAGATCAGCACCGTCTGAAAGTAAAATAGCAGAATGTGTTAATAGCAGAATAAAGATCAGCACTGTCTGAAAGTAAAATAGCAGAATGTGTTAAAAGCAAAATAATGATCAGCACTGAATGAAAGTAAAATAACAAAGTGTTAATAGCAGAATAAAGATCAGCACTGTGTGAAAGTAAAATAGCAGAATGTGTTAAAAACACAATAAAGGTCAGCACTATCTGAAAGTAAAATAGCAGAATGTGTTAATAGCAGAATAAAGGTCAGCACTATCTGAAAGTAAAATAGCAGAATGCGTTCCTAGCAGAATAACAGTCTGCACAGTCTGAAAGTAAAATAGCAGAATGTGTTAAAAGTAGAATAAGGGCCTGCACTGACTGAAAGTAAAATAGCAGAATGTGTTAATAGCAGAATAAAGGTCAGCACTGTCTGAAAGTAAAATATCAGAATGTGTTAATAGCGGAATAAAGATCAGCACTGTCTGAAAGTAAAATAGCAGAATGTGTTAATAGCAGAATGATGGTCAGCACTGTCTGAAAGTAAAATAGCAGAATGTGTTAATAGCAGAATGATGGTCAGCACTGTCTGGAAGTAAAATTGCAGAATGTGTTAATAGCAGAATAAAGGTTAGCACTGTCTGGAAGTAAAATAGCAGAATGTGTTAATAGCAGAATAAAGGTCAGCACTGTCTGGAAGTAAAATAACAGAATGTGTTAATAGCAGAATAAGGGTCAGCACTGTCTGAAAGTGAAATAACAGAATGTGTTAATAGCAGAATAAAGGTCAGCACTGTCTGAAAGTAAAATAGCAGAATGTGTTAATAGCAGAATAAAGATCAGCACTGTCTGGAAGTAAAATAGCAGAATGTGTTAAAAGCAGAATAAGGGTCAGCACTGTCTGAAAGTAAAATAGCAGAATGTGTTAATAGCAGAATAAAGGTCAGCACTGTCTGAAAGTAAAACAGCAGAATGTGTTAATAGCAGAATAAAGATCAGCACTGTCTGGAAGTAAAATAGCAGAATGTGTTAATAGCAGAATAAAGATCAGCACCGCCTGGAAGTAAAATAGCAGAATGTGTTAAAAGCAGAATAAGGGTCTGCACTGTCTGAAAGTAAAATAGCTGAATGTGTTAATAGCAGAATAAAGATCAGCACTGTCTGAAAGTAAAATAGCAGAATGTGTTAATAGCAGAATAAAGATCAGCACTGTCTGGAAGTAAAATAGCAGAATGTGTTAAAAGCAGAATAAGGGTCTGCACTGTCTGAAAGTAAAATAGCTGAATGTGTTAATAGCAGAATAAAGATCAGCACTGTCTGAAAGTAAAATAGCAGAATGTGTTAATAGCAGAATGATGGTCAGCACTGTCTGGAAGTAAAATAGCAGAATGTGTTCATAGCAGAATAAAGATCAGCACTGTCTGGAAGTAAAATAGCAGAATGTGTTAATAGCAGAATAAAGTTCAGCACTGTCTGAAAATAAAATAGCAGAATGTGTTCATAGCAGAATAAAGATCAGCACTGTCTGAAAGTAAAATAGCAGAATGCGTTAAAAGCAGAATAAAGATCAGCACTGTCTGAAAATAAAATAGCAGAATGTGTTCATAGCGGAATAAAGGTCAGCACTGTGTGAAAGTAAAATAGCAGAATGTATTTTTTTCCCCCAATATATTTATTAAAGTTTTTTAACAAAACAAAACAATTTTTTCCCCTTACAAACAATAACCCCCCCCCCCCCGGTAACAAAATAACACAAAATCGCCCTGAGCAAGATATATACATGGTAAGATGATATATTTACAGAGCTTTATACACTGGCTCTCGCCCGTTCGTGCCAGTTTCTCCCACCCTCCATGTCATTCCCGCTCATCCGTCCCCTCAAGCAATCTCTCGTTCCCCCTTACCCTCCCCCCCCCCCCACAGGGTTGCTGCTGCTGCTGACCGACCTTCCTCTAACGCTCCGCGAGGTAGTCTAGGAACGGTTGCCACCGCCTGTAGAACCCCTGCGCAGACCCCCTTAAGGCAAACTTAATCCTCTCCAGCTTTGTGAACCCGGCCATGTCGTTTATCCAGGCCTCCACGCTGGGGGGCTTCACCTCCTTCCACATTAGCAAGATCCTTTGCCGGGCTACTAGGGACGCAAAGGCCAGAATGCCGGCCTCTTTCGCCTCCTGCACTCCCGGTTCGTCCACTACTCCAAATATTGCTAGCCCCCAGCTTGGCTTGACCCGGACTTTCACCACCTGAGATATTGCTCCCGCCACTCCTCTCCAGAACCCCTCCAGTGCCGGACATGACCAAAACATATGGACATGGTTCGCCGGGCTCCCTGAACATCTTCTGCATCTGTCCTCTACCCCAAAGAACCTACTCAACCTCGCCCCCGTCAGGTGCGCTCTGTGAACCACCTTAAATTGTATCAGGCTGAGCCTGGCACACTAGGAGGAGGAATTAACCCTACCCAGGGCGTCAGCCCAAAAACCTTCCTCGATCTCCTCCCCCAGCTCCTCCTCCCATTTACCCTTCAACTCTTCTACCAGCGCTTCCCCCTCTTCTTTCAACTCCTGGTGTATTTCCGACACCTTGCCCTCCCCGACCCATACACCCGAGATCACCCTGTCCTGAATTTCCTGTGTCGGGAGCAGCGGGAATTCCCTGACCTGTCGCCTCACAAAAACCTTCACCTGCATATATCTAAAGGCATTTCCCAGGGGTAACTCAAACTTCTCCTCCAGTGCCCCTAGGCTCGCAAATGTCCCTTAGATGAACAGGTCCCTCATTCTTCTAATCCCCGCCCGGTGCCAGCCCCGGAACCCCCCGTCCATCTTTCCCGGGACAAACCGGTGGTTACCCCTGATCGGGGAGCACACCGAGGCTCCCACTGCACCCCGGTGCCGTCTCCGCTGGCCCCAGATCCTTAACGTTGCCGCCACCACCGGGCCCGTGGTGTACTTTGATGGCGAGAGCGGCAACGGCGCCGTCACCAGCGCCCCCAAGCTCGTTCCTTTGCAGGATGCCATCTTCATCCTCTTCCATGCCGCCCCCTCTCCCTCCATAACCCACTTACGGATCATCGCCACGTTTGCTGCCCAGTAGTAGCTCCCTAGGTTTGGCAGCGCCAGCCCTCCTCGGTCCCTACTGCGTTCCAGGAACCCTCTCCTTACTCTCGGTGTCCCGTTTCGCCCACACAAACCCCATAATACTCCTACCTACTCTCTTGAAAAAGGCCTTAGTGATCACGATGGGGAGGCACTGGAACACAAACAGAAACCTCGGAAGTACCACCATTTTTACCAATTGCACTCTACCCGCCAGCGAGAGCGGCAACATGTCCCATCTTTTGAAATCCTCCTCCATTTGCTCCACCAACCTCGTCAGATTCAGTTTATGTAGGGCCCCCCAGCTCCTGGCTATCTGGATCCCCAGATACCGAAAGCTCCCCTCCGCCCTCCTCAGCGGTAGATCCCCTATCCCTCTTTCTTGGTCCCCTGCCTGTAGTACAAAAAGCTCACTCTTCCCTACATTGAGCTTATAGCCCGAGAACTCCCCAAACTCCTTCAGAGTCTGCATGACCTCCACCATCCCCTCCATTGGGTCCGCCATGTATAGCAGCAGGTCATCCGCGTATACCGACACCCGATGCTCTTCCCCCCCCGCGGACCACCCCCCTCCATTTATTAGACTCCCTCAGTGATATGGCCAAGGGTTCGATCGCCAATGCAAACAACAGGGGGGACAGGGGGCACCCCTGCCTCGTCCCTCGGTGCAGCCGAAAGTACTCCGACCTCCGCCGGTTCGTCACCACACTTGCTACCGGGGCTCTGTAAAGGAGCTTAACCCAGCTGATGAACCCTCCCCCGAACCCAAACCTACGCAACACCTCCCAGAGGTACTCCCACTCTACTCGGTCAAAGGCCTTTTCCGCGTCCATGGCTGCCACTATCTCCGCCTCTCCCTCCTCCGATGGCACATTATCACGTTTAAGAGCCGTCGCACATTAGTATTTAATTGCCTGCCCTTTACGTATCCTGTCTGGTCCTCATGAATCACCCCCGGGACACAGTCCTCAAATTCGTGGCCAGCACTTTTGCCAATAGCTTAGCGTCCACATTGAGGAGCGAGATCGGCCTGTACGATCCACATTGCAGTGGGTCCTTGTCTCGCTTCAGAATCAAGGAAATTGTCGCCTCCGACATTGTCGGGGGCAGGGTCCCCTCTTCTCTTGCCTTGTTAAAGGTCCTCACTAGTAGCGGGGCCAACAGGTCCGCATACTTTCTATAGAACTCCACCGGGAACCCATCCGGCCCCGGGGCCTTCCCCACCTGCATACTCCCCAAACCCTTACTCAGCTCCTCCAACCCGATTGGTGCCCCCAAACCAGCCACCTCTTGCTCCTCCACCCTCGGGAACCGCAGTTGGTCCAGGAATCTTCCCATCCCCTCTTCTCCCCCTGGGGACTGGGATCTGTACAGCTCTTCATAGAAGGCCTTGAATACCTTGTTTATTTCCATTGCACTCTGAACCGTGGCTCCCCCTCCATCTTTAATTCCCCCTATTTCCCTCGCTGCCGTCCTCTTACGGAGCTGGTGTGCCAGCATCCGACTGGCCTTTTCCCCACACTCGTAAGTCAGCCCCTGCGCCTTCCTCCACTGTACCTCCGCCTTCCCTGTGGTCAACAGGTGAAACTCCGTCTGGAGCCGTCGCCTTTCCCCAAGTAATCTTTCCTCCGGGGCCTCTGCGTATCTCCTGTCCACTCGCAAAATCACCCCCACTAACCTCTCCCTTTCCATGCCCTCTGTCTTCTCCCTATGAGCCCTGATGGAGATTAGCTCTCCCCTGATCACCGCCTTCAACACCTCCCATACCACCCCCACTCGCACCTCCCCGTTGTCGTTGGCCTCCAAGTACCTTTCGATGCACCCCCTCACCTTCCCACACACCACCTCATCCGCCAGCAGTCCCACATCCAGCCGCCACAACGGGCATTGGTCCCTCTCCTCTCCCAGCCCCATTTCCACCCAGTGCGGGGCATGGTCCGAAACGGCTATGGCCGAATACTCCGTCCCCTCCACTCTCGGGATGAGCGCCCTGCCCGGCACAAAGAAATCTATCCGGGAGTAAGCCTTGTGCACGTGGGAGAAGAAAGAAAATTCCCTGGCCTGCGGCCTTGCAAACCGCCATGGGTCCACTCCCCCCGTCTGATCCATAAACCCCCTGAGCACCTTGGCCGCCGCCGGCCTCTTTCCCGTCCTTGATTTGGAGCGGTCCAGTGCTGGGTCCAGCACTGTATTGAAGTCCCCTCCCATTATCAGGCCTCCTTTCTCCAGATCCGGAATGCGCCCCAACATGCACTTCATGAATCCTGCATCATCCCAGTTCGGGGCGTATACATTTACCAACACCACCCACGTCCCTTGCAGCCTATCGCTCACCATCACGTATCTCCCTCCATTATCCACTACGATAGTCTTGGCCTCAAATGACACATGTTTTCCCACCAGAATTGCCACCCCTCTGTTTTTTGCGTCCAGTCCCGAGTGGAATACCTGTCCTACCCATCCCTTTCTTAACCTGACCTGGTCCGCCACCTTCAGGTGTGTTATTGGATCATGGCCACGTCCGCCTTCAGTCCCTTCAAGTGCGCGAACACTCGGGCCCTCTTCACCGGCCCATTCAGCCCCCTCACGTTCCACGTTATCAGCCGGATTGGAGGGGCTCTCACCCCCTCCCCCCCCCCCCACCTCTCCCTCACCTCCGTCCCGGCCACCTCTTCTGTGTCCCATTCCCTTTCGGCCAGTGCAGCAGCAACCCTGTTTCCCCCCCCTTCCCTCCCCTCCGCTAGATCCCTGTCTAGCTTTTTTTGCTCCCCCCATATCACTCCCGTAAGTCAGCTGATGCCTGCTGACCCCTGCTTCCCCCGCCATCCCTTTGACCCCCCCGTGTGGGAATCTCCCCATCAGTAGACGTTCCTACGCTCCCCCTCCCACCTTTCTTCCCGCGCGCGGGAGAAAAACCCCGCGTTTTCCAGACCCTGCCCTGCTCCCCCCCCTGGCGCAGCTCCTGTCGCGGCCTTGTCTCTCTTTCCCAGCCCATATAACATTCCCTGCGCGTGCTTGCCCCCCTATATACAACCACCATCATACTTCAACCCTCAAACACCCCCCACCCTCACACACCCTCAATTAGAGTCCAACTTTTCAGTTAGTATAAAGGTCCACGCCTCTTCGGGCGTTTCAAAGTAGTGGTGTTGGCCATTATGTGTGACCCACAGTCGCGCTGGCTGCAACATTCCAAATTTCACCCCTTTCCGGTGCAACACCGCTTTGGCCCGGTTGAAACCCGCTCTCCGCTTAGCGACCTCCGCGCTCCAGTCCGGGTATATTCTGATCTCCGCATTGTCCCACTTGCTGCTCCGTTCCTTCTTGGCCCATTTCAGGACCCTCTCTCTGTCCGTAAACCGGTGAAATCTCACCACCATCGCCCTTGGCGGCTCGTTTGCCTTGGGCTTCATCGCCAGCACCCGGTGTGCCCCGTCCAGCTCCAGCAACCCCGGGGGGGCCTCCGCGCCTACCAGCGCCCCGATCATTGTGCCCGCATATGCCGCGGCGTCGGCCCCCTCCACTCCTTCTGGGAGACCCAGGATCCTCAGATTGTTTCTCCTCGACCTGTTCTCCAGGTCTTCGAGTCTTCCCGCCCACGTCTTGAGTCGCGCCTCGTGCCGCTCCACTCTCACCGCCAGGCCCAAGAGCTCGTCCTCATTCTCACTCACTTTGTCCTGGATCTTCACCTCGTGGGATTTCTGGGTTGCCCCAAGTCCTTCAATTATTGCCAACATAGGCGCCACCATCTCCTTATGCAGCTCCTCGAAGCAGCGCTTGATGAATTCCTGCATCTCCTCTTTGTCCCCGGCCGCCGCCATTTTGTTTATTTTACCCTTCTTCTCCCGCTGCTCCAGTGCCGTTTTTTTGGCCGTTTCGCTGCGGGTCCGGTCCATACAGGTTAGTGGGGGACCTCTCTCCTCTATTCCCCACGGGTTGGCTGTGTAAAAAATCCCGTTGGGGCTCTTCTATCGAGCCCGAAAGTCCGTCTTCGCGCGAGCTGCCAATTCGTGCGGCTTAGCACCGCACAGCCGCAACTGGAAGTCAAAATAGCAGAATGTATTAACAGCAGAATAAAGATCAGCACTGTCTGAAAGTAAAACAGCAAAATGTGTTGATCGCAGAATAAAGATCAGCACTGTCTGAAAGTAAAATAGCAGAATGTGTTAATAGCAGAATAAAGATCAGCACTGTCTGAACGTAAAATAACAGAATGTTTTAATACCATAATAAAGATCAGCACTGTCTGAAAGTAAAATAGCAGAATGTGTTAATAGCAGAATAAAGGTCAGCATTGTGTGAAAGTAAAATAACAGAATGTGTTAATCGCAGAATAAACGTCAGCACTGTCTGACGTAAAATAACAGAATGTGTCAATAGCAGAATAAAGATCAGCACTGTGGAAAGTAAAACAGCAGAATGTGTTAACAGCAGAATAAAGATCAGCACTGTCTGAAAGTGAAATAGCAGAATGTGTTAATAGCAGAATAAAGATCAGCACAGTGTAAAAGTAAAATAACAGAATGTGTTAATACCAGAATAAAAGTCAGCACTGCCTGAAAGTGAAATAACAGAATGTGTTAAAAGCAGAATAAAGACCAGCACTGTCTGAAAGTAAAATAGCAGAATGTGTTTCTAGCAGAATAAAGGCCAGCACTGTGTGAAAGTAAAAGAGCAGAATGTGTTAATAGCAGAATAAAGATCAGCACTGTCTGAAAGTAAAATAGCAGAATGTGTTAATAACAGAATAAAGATCAGCACTGTCTGAAAGTAAAATAGCAGAACGTGGTAATAGCACAATAAATACCAGCGCTGTCTGAAAGTTAAATTGCAGAATGTGTTAATAGCAAAATAAAGGTCAGCACTGTCTGAACGTAAAATAGCAGAATGTGTTAATAGCAGAATAAAGGTCAGCACTGTCTGAAAGTAAAATAGCAGAATGTGTTAATAGCAGAATAAAGATCAGCACTGTCTGAAAGTAAAATAACCGAATGTGTTAATAGCAGAATAAAGATCAGCACTGTGGAAAGTAAAACAGCAGAATGTGTTAACAGCAGAATAAAGATCAGCACTGTCTGAAAGTAAAATAGCAGAATGTGTTAATAGCAGAATAAAGATCAGCACAGTGTAAAAGTAAAATAACAGAATGTGTTAATACCAGAATAAAAGTCAGCACTGCCTGAAAGTGAAATAGCAGAATGTGTTAATAGCAGAATAAAGATCAGCACTGTGTCAAAGTAAACTGGCAGAATGTGATAATAGCACCATCTGAAAGTAAATTAGCAGAATGTGTTGATCGCAGAAAAGAGATCAGCAGTGACTGAAAGTATAATAGCAGAATGTGTTAATAGCAGAATAAGGGTCAGCACTGTCTGAAAGTAAAATAACAGAATGTGTTAATAGCAGAATAAAGATCAGCACTGTCGGAAAGTAAAATAACAGAATGTGCTAATAGCAGAATAAAGATCAGCACTGTCTGAAAGTATAATAGCAGAATGTGTTAATAGCAGAATGAAGATCAGCACTGTCTGAAAGTAAAATAACAGAATGTGTTAATAGCAGAATAAAGGTCAGCACTGTCTGAAAGTAAATTAGCAGAATGTGTTAATAGCAGAATAAAGATCAGCACTGTCTGAAAGTAAAATAGCAGAATGTGTTAATAGCAGAATAAAGATCAGCAATGTCTGAAAGTAAAATAGCAGAATGTGTTAACAGCAGAATAAAGATCAGCACTGTCTGACGTAAAATAACAGAATGTTTTAATACCAGAATAAAGATCAGCACTGTGGAAAGTAAAACAGCAGAATGTGTTAATAGCAGAATAAGGTCAGAACTGTCTGACAATAAAATAACAGAATGTGTTGATACCAGAATAAAGATCAGCACTGTCTGACGTAAAATAACAGAATGTGTTAATAGCAGAATAAAGATCGGCACTGTCTGAAAGTAAAATAGCAGAATGTGTTAATAGCAGAATAAAGGGTAGCACTGTCTGAAAGTAAAATAGCAGAATGTGTTCAAAGCAGAATAAAGATCAGCCCTGTCTGAAATTAAAATAGCAGAATGTGTTAAGAGCAGAATAAAGATCAGCACTGTCTGAACGTAAAAACCAGAATGTGTTAATAGCAGATTACAGAACAGCACTGTCTGAAAGTAAAATAGCATAATGTGTTAATTGCACAATAAATATCAGCGCTGTCTGAAAGTAAAATAACGGAATGTGTTAATAGAAGAATAAAGGTCAGCACTGTCTGAAAGCAAAATAACAGAATGTGTTAATATCACAATAAAGATCAGCACTGTCTAATGGTAAAATAGCAGAATGTGCTATCGCAGAATTAAGATCAGCACTGTCTAATGGTAAAATAGCAGAATGTGCTATCGCAGAATAAAGATCAGCACTGTCTGAAAGTAAATTAGCAGAATGTGTTAATAGCAGAATAAAGATCAGCACTGTCTGAAAGTAAACTGGCAGAATGTGATAATAGCAGAATAGAGGTCAGCACTGTCTGAAAGTAAAATAACAGACTGTGTTAATGGCTGAATAAAGATCAGCACTATCTGAAAGTAAAATAGCAGAATGTGTTGATCGCAGAATAAAGATCAGCACTGTGTGAAAGTAAAATAGCAGAATGTGTTAATAGCAGAATAAAGATTAGCACTGTCAGAAAGTAAAATAACAGAATGTGCTAATAGCAGAATAAAGATCAGCACTGTCTGAAAGTAAAATAGCAGAATGTGTTCACAGCAGAATAAAGGTCAGCACCGTCTGAAAGTAAAATACCAGAATGTGTTAATAGCACAATAAAGATCAGCACTGTGTGAAAGTAAAATTTCAGAATGTGTTAATAGCAGAATAAAGATCAGCACTGTCTGAAAGTAAAATAACAGAATGTGTTAATAGCAGAATAAAGATCAGCACTGTCTGAAAGTATAATAGCAGAATGTGTTAATAGCAGAATAAAGATCAGCACTGTCTGAACGTAAAATAACAGAATGTGTTAATAGCAGAATCAAGGTCAGCACTGTCTGAAAGTAAAATAGCAGAATGTGATAATAGCAGAATAAAGATCAGCACTGTCTGAATGTAAATTAGCAGAATGTGTTAATAGCAGAATAAAGATCAGCACTGTCTGAAAGTAAAATAGCAGAATGTGTTCAGAGCAGAATAAAGATCAGCACTGTCTGAAAGTAAATTAGCAGACTGTGTTAACAGCAGAATAAAGATCAGCACTGTGGAAAGTAAATCAGCAGAATGTGTTAATAGCAGAATAAGGTCAGAACTGTCTGACAGTAAAATAACAGAATGTTTTAATACCAGAATAAAGATCAGCACTGTCTGAAAGTAAAATAGCAGAATGTGTTAATAGCAGAATAAAGGTCAGCATTGTGTGAAAGAAAAATAACAGAATGTGTTAATAGCAGAATAAACGTCAGCACTGTCTGACGTAAAATAACAGAATGTGTCAATAGCAGAATAAAGATCAGCACTGTGGAAAGTAAAATAACAGAATGTGTTAATACCAGAATAAAAGTCAGCAATGCCTGAAAGTGAAATAACAGAATGTGTTAAAAGCAGAATAAAGACCAGCACTGTCTGAAAGTAAAATAGCAGAATGTGTTTCTAGCAGAATAAAGATCAGCACTGTCTGAAAGTAAAATAGCAGAATGTGTTAATAACAGAATAAAGATCAGCACAGTCTGAAAGTAAAATAGCAGAACGTGTTAATAGCACAATAAATATCAGCGCTGTCTGAACGTTAAATAGCAGAATGTGTTAATAGCAAAATAAAGGTCAGCACTGTCTGAACGTAAAATAGCAGAATGTGTTAATAGCAGAATAAAGGTCAGCACTGTCTGAAAGTAAAATAGCAGAATGTGTTAATAGCAGAATAAAGATCAGCACTGTCTGAAAGTAAAATAACCGAATGTGTTAATAGCAGAATAAAGATCAGCACTGTGGAAAGTAAAACAGCAGAATGTGTGAACAGCAGAATAAAGATCAGCACTGTCTGAAAGTAAAATAGCAGAATGTGTTAATAGCAGAATAAAGATCAGCACAGTGTAAAAGTAAAATAACAGAATGTGTTAATACCAGAATAAAAGTCAGCACTGCCTGAAAGTGAAATAACAGAATGTGTTAATAGCAGAATAAAGATCAGCACTGTGTCAAAGTACACTGGCAGAATGTGATAATAGCACCATCTGAAAGTAAATTAGCAGAATGTGTTGATCGCAGAATAAAGATCAGCACTGTCTGAAAGTATAATAGCAGAATGTGTGAATAGCAGAATAAAGATCAGCACTGTCTGAAAGTAAAATAACAGAATGTGTTAATAGCAGAATAAAGGTCAGCACTGTCTGAAAGTAAATTAGCAGAATGTGTTAATAGCAGAATAAAGATCAGCACTGTCTGAAAGTAAAATAGCAGAACGTGTTAATAGCAGAATAAAGATCAGCAATGTCTGAAAGTAAAATAACAGAATGTGTTAATAGCAGAATAAAGATCAGCAATGTCTGAAAGTAAAATAGCAGAATGTGTTAACAGCAGAATAAAGATCAGCACTGTCTGACGTAAAATAACAGAATGTTTTAATACCAGAATAAAGATCAGCACTGTGGAAAGTAAAACAGCAGAATGTGTTAATAGCAGAATAAGGTCAGAACTGTCTGAAAGTAAAATAGCAGAATGTGTTAATAGCAGAATAACGGGTAGCACTGTCTGAAAGTAAAATAGCAGAATGTGTTCAAAGCAGAATAAAGATCAGCCCTGTCTGAAATTAAAATACCAGAATGTGTTAATAGCAGAATAAAGATCAGCACTGTCTGAACGTAAAAACCAGAATGTGTTAATAGCAGATTACAGAACAGCACTGTCTGAAAGTAAAATAGCATAATGTGTTAATTGCACAATAAATATCAGCGCTGTCTGAAAGTAAAATAACGGAATGTGTTAATATAAGAATAAAGGTCAGCACTGTCTGAAAGCAAAATAACAGAATGTGTTAATAGCACAATAAAGATCAGCACTGTCTAATGGTAAAATAGCAGAATGTGCTATCGCAGAATTAAGATCAGTACTGTCTGATAGTAAAATAACAGAATGTGGTAATAGCAGAATAAACATCAGCACTGTCTGAAAGTAAATTAGCAGAATGTGTTAATAGCAGAATAAAGATCAGCACTGTCTGAAAGTAAAATAGCAGATTGTGTTGATAGCAGAATAAAGGTCAGCACTGTCTGAACGTAAAATAGCAGGATGTGTTAACAGCAGAATAAAGATCATCACTGTGGAAAGTAAAACAGCAGAATGTGTTAACAGCAGAATAAAGATCAGCACTGTCTGAAAGTAAAATCGCATAATGTGTTAAAAGCAGAATAAAGATCAGCACTGTCTGAAAGTAAAATAACAGACTGTGTTAATGGCTGAATAAACATCAGCACTATCTGAAAGTAAAATAGCAGAATGTGTTGATCGCTGAATAAAGATCAGCACTGTGTGAAAGTAAATTGGCAGAATGTGATAATAGCAGAATAAAGATTAGCACTGTCGGAAAGTAAAATAACAGAATGTGCTAATAGCAGAATAAAGATCAGCACTGTCTGAAAGTAAAATAGCACAATGTGTTCACAGCAGAATAAAGGTCAGCACCGTCTGAAAGTAAAATACCAGAATGTGTTAATAGCACAATAAAGATCAGCACTGTGTGAAAGTAAAATAGCAGAATGTGTTAATAGCAGAATAAAGATCAGCACTGTCTGAAAGTAAAATAACAGAATGTGTTAATAGCAGAATAAGGATCAGCACTGTCTCAAAGTATAATAGCAGAATGTGTTAATAGCAGAATAAAGATCAGCACTGTCTGAACGTAAAATAACAGAATGTGTTAATAGCAGAATAAAGGTCAGCACTGTCTGAAAGCAAAATAGCAGAATGTGTTAATAGTAGAATAAAGGTCAGCACTGTCTGAAAGTAAAATAGCAGAATGTGATAATAGCAGAATAAAGATCAGCACTGTCTGAATGTAAATTAGCAGAATGTGTTAATAGCAGAATAAAGATCAGCACTGTCTGAAAGTAAAATAGCAGAATGTGTTCATAGCAGAATAAAGGTCAGCACCGTCTGAAAGTAAAATACCAGAATGTGTTAATAGCACAATAAAGATCAGCACTGTGTGAAAGTAAAATAGCAGAATGTGTTAATAGCAGAATAAAGATCAGCACTGTCTGAAAGTAAAATAACAGAATGTGTTAATAGCAGAATAAAGATCAGCACTGTCTGAAAGTATAATAGCAGAATGTGTTAATAGCAGAATAAAGATCAGCACTGTCTGAACGTAAAATAACAGAATGTGTTAATAGCAGAATAAAGGTCAGCACTGTCTGAAAGCAAAATAGCAGAATGTGTTAATAGCAGAATAAAGGTCAGCACTGTCTGAAAGTAAAATAGCAGAATGTGATAATAGCAGAATAAAGATCAGCACTGTCTGAATGTAAATTAGCAGAATGTGTTAATAGCAGAATAAAGATCAGCACTGTCTGAAAGTAAAATAGCAGAATGTGTTCAGAGTAGAATAAAGATCAGCAATGTCTGAAAGTAAAATAACAGAATGTGTGAATAGCAGAATAAAGATCAGCACTGTCTGAAAGTAAATTAGCAGACTGTGTTAACAGCAGAATAAAGATCAGCACTGTGGAAAGTAAAACAGCAGAATGTGTTAATAGCAGAATAAGGTCAGAACTGTCTGACAGTAAAATGACAGAATGTTTTAATACCAGAATAAAGATCAGCACTGTCTGAAAGTAAAATAGCAGAATGTGTTAATAGCAGAATAAAGGTCAGCATTGTGTGAAAGAAAAATAACAGAATGTGTTAATAGCAGAATAAACGTCAGCACTGTCTGACGTAAAATAGCAGAATGTGTCAATAGCAGAATAAAGATCAGCACTGTGGAAAGTAAAACAGCAGAATGTGTTAACAGCAGAATAAAGATCAACACTGTCTGAAAGTAAAATAGCAGAATGTGTTAATAGCAGAATAAAGATCAGCACAGTGTAAAAGTAAAATAACAGAATGTGTTAATACCAGAATAAAAGTCAGCACTGCCTGAAAGTGAAATAACAGAATGTGTTAATAGCAGAATAAAGTCCAGCACTGCCTGAAAGTAAAATAGCAGAATGTGTTTCAGGCAGAATAAAGGCCAGCACTGTGTGAAAGTAAAATAGCACAATGTGTTCATAGCAGAATAAAGATCAGCACTGTCTGAAAGTAAAACAGCAGAATGTGTTAATAACAGAATAAAGATCAGCATTGTCTAAAAGTAAAATAGCAGAACGTGTTAATAGCACAATAAATATCAGCGCTGTCTGAAAGTTAAATAGCAGAATGTGTTAGTAGCAAAATAAAGGTCAGCACTGTCTGAACGTAAAATAGCAGAATGTGTTAATAGCAGAATAAAGGTCAGCACTGTCTGAAAGTAAAATAACCGAATGTGTTAATAGCAGAATAAAGATCAGCACTGTGGAAAGTAAAACAGCAGAATGTGTTAACAGCAGAATAAAGATCAGCACTGTCTGAAAGTAAAATAGCAGAATGTGTTAATAGCAGAATAAAGATCAGCACAGTGTAAAAGTAAAATTACAGAATGTGTTAATACCAGAATAAAAGTCAGCACTGCCTGAAAATGAAATAACAGAATGTGTTAATAGCAGAATAAAGATCAGCACTGTGTCAAAGTAAACTGGCAGAATGTGATAATTGCAGAATAAAGGTCAGCACTGTGGAAAGTAAATCAGCAGAATGTGTTAATAGCAGAATAAGGTCAGAACTGTCTGACAGTAAAATAACAGAATGTTTTAATACCAGAATAAAGATCAGCACTGTCTGAAAGTAAAATAGCAGAATGTGTTAATAGCAGAATAAAGGTCAGCATTGTGTGAAAGAAAAATAACAGAATATGTTAATAGCAGAATAAACGTCAGCACTGTCTGACGTAAAATAACAGAATGTGTCAATAGCAGAATAAAGATCAGCACTGTGGAAAGTAAAATAACAGAATGTGTTAATACCAGAATAAAAGTCAGCACTGCCTGAAAGTGAAATAACAGAATGTGTTAAAAGCAGAATAAAGACCAGCACTGTCTGAAAGTAAAATAGCAGAATGTGTTTCTAGCAGAATAAAGATCAGCACTGTCTGAAAGTAAAATAGCAGAATGTGTTAATAACAGAATAAAGATCAGCACAGTCTGAAAGTAAAATAGCAGAACGTGTTAATAGCACAATAAATATCAGCGCTGTCTGAACGTTAAATAGCAGAATGTGTTAATAGCAAAATAAAGGTCAGCACTGTCTGAACGTAAAATAGCAGAATGTGTTAATAGCAGAATAAAGGTCAGCACTGTCTGAAAGTAAAATAGCAGAATGTGTTAATAGCAGAATAAAGATCAGCACTGTCTGAAAGTAAAATAACCAAATGTGTTAATAGCAGAATAAAGATCAGCACTGTGGAAAGTAAAACAGCAGAATGTGTGAACAGCAGAATAAAGATCAGCACTGTCTGAAAGTAAAATAGCAGAATGTGTTAATAGCAGAATAAAGATCAGCACAGTGTAAAAGTTAAATAACAGAATGTGTTAATACCAGAATAAAAGTCAGCACTGCCTGAAAGTGAAATAACAGAATGTGTTAATAGCAGAATAAAGATCAGCACTGTGTCAAAGTAAACTGGCAGAATGTGATAATAGCACCATCTGAAAGTAAATTAGCAGAATGTGTTGATCGCAGAATAAAGATCAGCAGTGACTGAAAGTATAATAGCAGAATGTGTTAATAGCAGAATAAGGGTCAGCACTGTCTGAAAGTATAATAGCAGAATGTGTTAATAGCAGAATAAAGATCAGCACTGTCGGAAAGTAAAATAACAGAATGTGCTAATAGCAGAATAAAGGTCAGCACTGTCTGAAAGTAAATTAGCAGAATGTGTTAATAGCAGAATAAAGATCAGCACTGTCTGAAAGTAAAATAGCAGAATGTGTTAATAGCAGAATAAAGATCAGCAATGTCTGAAAGTAAAATAACAGAATGTGTTAATAGCAGAATAAAGATCAGCAATGTCTGAAAGTAAAATAGCAGAATGTGTTAACAGCAGAATAAAGATCAGCACTGTCTGACGTAAAATAACAGAATGTTTTAATACCAGAATAAAGATCAGCACTGTGAAAAGTAAAACAGCAGAATGTGTTAATAGCAGAATAAGGTCAGAACTGTCTGAAAGTAAAATAGCAGAATGTGTTAATAGCAGAATAACGGGTAGCACTGTCTGAAAGTAAAATAGCAGAATGTGTTCAAAGCAGAATAAAGATCAGCCCTGTCTGAAATTAAAATACCAGAATGTGTTAATAGCAGAATAAAGATCAGCACTGTCTGAACGTAAAAACCAGAATGTGTTAATAGCAGATTACAGAACAGCACTGTCTGAAAGTAAAATAGCATAATGTGTTAATTGCACAATAAATATCAGCGCTGTCTGAAAGTAAAATAACGGAATGTGTTAATATAAGAATAAAGGTCAGCACTGTCTGAAAGCAAAATAACAGAATGTGTTAATAGCACAATAAAGATCAGCACTGTCTAATGGTAAAATAGCAGAATGTGCTATCGCAGAATTAAGATCAGTACTGTCTGATAGTAAAATAACAGAATGTGGTAATAGCAGAATAAAGATCAGCACTGTCTGAAAGTAAATTAGCAGAATGTGTTAATAGCAGAATAAAGATCAGCACTGTCTGAAAGTAAAATAGCAGATTGTGTTGATAGCAGAATAAAGATCAGCACTGTCTGAAAGTAAAATAGCAGAATGTGTTGATAGCAGAATAACGATCAGCCCTGTCTGAAAGTAAAATAACAGAATGTGTTAATACCAGAATAAAGATCAGCACTGTCTGAACGTAAAATAGCAGAATGTGTTAACAGCAGAATAAAGATCATCACTGTGGAAAGTAAAACAGCAGAATGTGTTAACAGCAGAATAAAGATCAGCACTGTCTGAAAGTAAAATAACAGAATGTGTTAATAGCAGAATAAGGATCAGCACTGTCTGAAAGTATAATAGCAGAATGTGTTAATAGCAGAATAAAGATCAGCACTGTCTGAACGTAAAATAACAGAATGTGTTAATAGCAGAATAAAGGTCAGCACTGTCTGAAAGCAAAATAGCAGAATGTGTTAATAGTAGAATAAAGGTCAGCACTGTCTGAAAGTAAAATAGCAGAATGTGATAATAGCAGAATAAAGATCAGCACTGTCTGAATGTAAATTAGCAGAATGTGTTAATAGCAGAATAAAGATCAGCACTGTCTGAAAGTAAAATAGCAGAATGTGTTCATAGCAGAATAAAGGTCAGCACCGTCTGAAAGTAAAATACCAGAATGTGTTAATAGCACAATAAAGATCAGCACTGTGTGAAAGTAAAATAGCAGAATGTGTTAATAGCAGAATAAAGATCAGCACTGTCTGAAAGTAAAATAACAGAATGTGTTAATAGCAGAATAAAGATCAGCACTGTCTGAAAGTATAATAGCAGAATGTGTTAATAGCAGAATAAAGATCAGCACTGTCTGAAAGTAAAATAGCAGAAT
Organism: Scyliorhinus torazame; assembly: GCF_047496885.1. NCBI lineage: Eukaryota > Metazoa > Chordata > Chondrichthyes > Carcharhiniformes > Scyliorhinidae > Scyliorhinus > Scyliorhinus torazame. The sequence goes on along the minus strand of NC_092738.1, from coordinate 24,198,634 downwards.
GTGTTCAGAGTAGAATAAAGATCAGCAATGTCTGAAAGTAAAATAACAGAATGTGTGAATCGCAGAATAAAGATCAGCACTGTCTGAAAGTAAATTAGCAGACTGTGTTAACAGCAGAATAAAGATCAGCACTGTGGAAAGTAAAACAGCAGAATGTGTTAATAGCAGAATAAGGTCAGAACTGTCTGACAGTAAAATAACAGAATGTTTTAATACCAGAATAAAGATCAGCACTGTCTGAAAGTAAAATAGCAGAATGTGTTAATAGCAGAATAAAGGTCAGCATTGTGTGAAAGAAAAATAACAGAATGTGTTAATAGCAGAATAAACGTCAGCACTGTCTGACGTAAAATAGCAGAATGTGTCAATAGCAGAATAAAGATCAGCACTGTGGAAAGTAAAACAGCAGAATGTGTTAACAGCAGAATAAAGATCAACACTGTCTGAAAGTAAAATAGCAGAATGTGTTAATAGCAGAATAAAGATCAGCACAGTGTAAAAGTAAAATAACAGAATGTGTTAATACCAGAATAAAAGTCAGCACTGCCTGAAAGTGAAATAACAGAATGTGTTAATAGCAGAATAAAGACCAGCACTGTCTGAAAGTAAAATAGCAGAATGTGTTTCAGGCAGAATAAAGGCCAGCACTGTGTGAAAGTAAAATAGCAGAATGTGTTCATAGCAGAATAAAGATCAGCACTGTCTGAAAGTAAAACAGCAGAATGTGTTAATAACAGAATAAAGATCAGCATTGTCTGAAAGTAAAATAGCAGAACGTGTTAATAGCACAATAAATATCAGCGCTGTCTGAAAGTTAAATAGCAGAATGTGTTAGTAGCAAAATAAAGGTCAGCACTGTCTGAACGTAAAATAGCAGAATGTGTTAATAGCAGAATAAAGGTCAGCACTGTCTGAAAGTAAAATAACCGAATGTGTTAATAGCAGAATAAAGATCAGCACTGTGGAAAGTAAAACAGCAGAATGTGTTAACAGCAGAATAAAGATCAGCACTGTCTGAAAGTAAAATAGCAGAATGTGTTAATAGCAGAATAAAGATCAGCACAGTGTAAAAGTAAAATTACAGAATGTGTTAATACCAGAATAAAAGTCAGCACTGCCTGAAAATGAAATAACAGAATGTGTTAATAGCAGAATAAAGATCAGCACTGTGTCAAAGTAAACTGGCAGAATGTGATAATTGCAGAATAAAGGTCAGCACTGTCTGAAAGTAAAATAACAGACTCTGTTAATGGCTGAATAAAGATCAGCACCATCTGAAAGTAAAATAGCAGAATGTGTTGATCGCAGAATAAAGATCAGCAGTGACTGAAAGTAAAATAGCAGAATGTGTTGATCGCAGAATAAAGATCAGCAGTGACTGAAAGTATAATAGCAGAATGTGTTAATAGCAGAATAAGGGTCAGCACTGTCTGAAAGTAAAATAACAGAATGTGTTAATAGCAGAATAAAGATCAGCACTGTCGGAAAGTAAAATAACAGAATGTGCTAATAGCAGAATAAAGATCAGCACTGTCTGAAAGTATAATAGCAGAATGTGTTAATAGCAGAATAAAGATCAGCACTGTCTGAAAGTAAAATAACAGAATGTGTTAATAGCAGAATAAAGGTCAGCACTGTGTGAAAGTAAATTAGCAGAATGTGTTAATAGCAGAATAAAGATCAGCACTGTCTGAAAGTAAAATAGCAGAATGTGTTAATAGCAGAATAAAGATCAGCAATGTCTGAAAGTAAAATAACAGAATGTGTTAATAGCAGAATAAAGATCAGCAATGTCTGAAAGTAAAATAGCAGAATGTGTTAACAGCAGAATAAAGATCAGCACTGTCTGACGTAAAATAACAGAATGTTTTAATACCAGAATAAAGATCAGCACTGTGGAAAGTAAAACAGCAGAATGTGTTAATAGGAGAATAAGGTCAGAACTGTCTGACAGTAAAATAACAGAATGTGTTAATACCAGAATAAAGATCAGCACTGTCTAACGTAAAATAACAGAATGTGTTAATAGCAGAATAAAGATCAGCACTGTCTGAAAGTAAAATAGCAGAATGTGTTAATAGCAGAATAAAGGGTAGCACTGTCTGAAAGTAAAATATCAGAATGTGTTCAAAGCAGAATAAAGATCAGCCCTGTCTGAAAGTAAAAACCAGAATGTGTTAATAGCAGATTATAGAACAGCACTGTCTGAAAGTAAAATAGCATAATGTGTTAATTGGAGAATAAATATCAGCGCTGTCTGAAAGTAAAATAACGGAATGTGTTAATAGAAGAATAAAGGTCAGCAATGTCCGAAAGCAAAATAACAGAATGTGTTAATAGCAGAATAAAGATCAGCACTGTCGAATGGTAAAATAGCAGAATGTGCTATCGCAGAATTAAGATCAGTACTGTCTGATAGTAAAATAACAGAATGTGTCAATAGCGGAATAAAGATCAGCACTGTGTGAAAGTAAAACAGCAGAATGTGTTAATAACAGAATAAACATCAGCACTGTCTTAAAGTAAAATAGCAGAATGTGTTGATAGCAGAATAAAGATCAGCCCTGTCTGAAAGTAAAATAACAGAATGTGTTAATAGCAGAATAAAGATCAGCACTGTCTGAAAGTAAATTAGCAGAATGTTTTAATAGCAGAATAAAGATCAGCACTGTGGAAAGTAAAACAGCAGAATGTGTTAACAGCAGAATAAAGATCAGCACTGTCTGAAAGTAAAATCGCATAATGTGTTAATAGCAGAATAAAGATCAGCACAGTGTAAAAGTAAAATAACAGAATGTGTTAATACCAGAATAAAAGTCAGCACTGCCTGAAAGTGAAATAACAGAATGTGTTAATAGCAGAATAAAGATCAGCACTGTGTGAAAGTAAACTGGCAGAATGTGATAATAGCAGAATAGAGGTCAGCACTGTCTGCAAGTAAAATAACAGACTGTGTTAATGGCTGAATAAAGATCAGCACTATCTGAAAGTAAAATAGTAGAATGTGTTAATAGCAGAATAAAGATCAGCACTGTCTGAAAGTAAAATAACAGAATGTGTTAATAGCAGAATAAAGATCAGCACTGTCTGAAAGTATAATAGCAGAATGTGTTAATAGCAGAATAAAGATCAGCACTGTCTGAACGTAAAATAACAGAATGTATTAATAGCAGAATAAAGGTCAGCACTGTCTGAAAGTAAAATAGCAGAATGTGTTAATAGCAGAATAAAGGTCAGCACTGTCTGAAAGTAAAACAGCAGAATGTGATAATAGCAGAATAAAGATCAGCACTGTCTGAATGTAAATTAGCAGAATGTGTTAATAGCAGAATAAAGATCAGCACTGTCTGAAAGTAAAATAGTAGAATGTGTTCATAGCAGAATAAAGTTCAGCAATGTCTGAAAGTAAAAGAACAGAATGTGTTAATAGCAGAATAAAGATCAGCACTGTCTGAAAGTAAATTAGCAGACTGTGTTAACAGCAGAATAAAGATCAGCACTGTGGAAAGTAAAACAGCAGAATGTGTTAATAGCAGAATAAGGTCAGAACTGTCTGACAGTAAAATAACAGAATGTGTTAATACCAGAAAAAAGATCAGCACTGTCTGAAAGTAAAATAGCAGAATGTGTTAATAGCAGAATAAAGATCAGTGCTGTCTGGAAGTAAATTAGCGGAATGTGTTAATAGCAGAATAAAGATCAGCACTGTCTGACAGTAAAATAGCAGAATGTGTTCATAGCAGAATAAAGATCAGCACTGTCTGAACGTAAAATAGCAGAATGTGTTAACAGCAGAATAAAGATCAGCACTGTGGTAAGTAAAACAGCGGAATGTGTTAATAGCAGAATAAAGATCAGCACTGTCTGAACGTAAAATAACAGAATGTGTCAATAGCAGAATAAAGATCAGCACTGTGGAAAGTAAAACAGCAGAATGTGTTAACAGCAGAATAAAGATCAGCACTGTCTGAAAGTAAAATACCAGAATGTGTTAATAGCAGAATAAAGATCAGCACAGTGTAAAAGTAAAATAACAGAATGTGTTAATAGCAGAATAAAGATCAGCACTGTGTGAAAGTAAAATAACAGAATGTGTTAATCGCACAATAAAGATCAGCACTGTCTGAAAGTAAATTAGCAGAATGTGTTAATAGCAGAATAAAGATCAGCACTGTCTGAGAGTAAAATAGCAGAATGTGTTAATCCCAGAATAAAGGTCAGCACTGTCTGAAAGTAAAATAGCAGAATGTGTTAATCGCACAATAAAGATCAGCACTGTCTGAAAGTAAATTAGCAGAATGTGTTAATAGCAGAATAAAGATCAGCACTGTCTGACAGTAAAATAGCAGAATGTGTTAATACCAGAATAAAGATCAGCACTGTCTGAACGTAAAATAGCAGAATGTGTTAACAGCAGAATAAAGACCAGCGCTGTGGAAAGTAAAATAGCGGAATGTGTTAACAGCAGAATAAAGATCAGCACTGTCTGAAAGTAAAATAGCAGAATGTGTTAATAGCACAATAAAGATCAGCACTGTCTGAAAGTAAATTAGCAGAATGTGTTAATAGCAGAATAAAGGTCAGCACTGTCTGACAGTAAAATAGCAGAATGTGTTAATACCAGAATAAAGATCAGCACTGTCTGAACGTAAAATAGCAGAATGTGTTAACAGCAGACTAAAGATCAGCACTGTGGAAAGTAAAACAGCGGAATGTGTTAACAGCAGAATAAAGATCAGCACTGTCTGAACGTAAAATAACAAAATGTGTCAATACCAGAATAAAGATCAGCACTGTGGAAAGTAAAACAGCAGAATGTGTTAACAGCAGAATAAAGATCAGCACTGTCTAAACGTAAAATAACAGAATGTGTCAATAGCAGAATAAAGATCAGCACTGTCTGAAAGTAAAATAGCAGAATGTGTTAATAGCAGAATAAAGGCCAGCACAGTGTGAAAGTATAATAACAGAATGTGTTAATACCAGAATAAACGTCAGCACTGTGTGAAAGTAAACTGGCAGAATGTGATAATAGCAGAATAAAGGTCTGCACTGACTGAAAGGAAAACAGCAGAATGTGTTGATAGCAGAATAAAGATCAGCAGTGTCTGAAAGTAAAAAAGCAGAATGTGTTCAGAGCAGAATAAAGGTGAGCACTGTCTGAAAGTAAAATAGCAGAATGTGTTAATAGCAGAATAAAGATCAGCACTGTCTGAAAGTAATATAGCAGAATTTGTTAATAGCAGAATAAAGGTCAGCCCTGTCTGAAAGTAAAATAGCAGAATGTGTTAATAGAAGAATAAAGATCAGCAGTGTCTGAAAGTAAAAAAGCAGAATGTGTTCAGAGCAGAATAAAGGTCAGCACTGTCTGAAAGTAAAATAACAGAATGTGTTAATAGCAGAATAAAGATCAGCACTGTCTGAAAGTAAAATAGCAGAATTTGTTAATAGCAGAATAAAGGTCAGCCCTGTCTGAAAGTAAAATAGCAGAATGTGTTAATAGAAGAATAAAGATCAGCACTGTATGAAAGTAAAATAACAGAGTGTGTTCCTAGCAGAATAAAGATCAGCACTGTCTGACAGTAAAATAACAGAATGTTTTAATACCAGAATAAAGATCAGCACTGTCTGAACGTAAAATAGCAGAATGTGTTAACAGCAGAATAAAGATCAGCACTGTGGAAAGTAAAACAGTGGAATGTGTTAATAGCAGTATAAAGATCAGCACTGTCTGATGTAAAATAACAGAATGTGTCAATAGCAGAATAAAGATCAGCACTGTGGAAAGTAAAACAGCAGAATGTGTTAACAGCAGAATAAAGATCAGCACTGTCTGAAAGTCAAATAGCAGAATGTGTTAATAGCAGAATAAAGATCAGCACTGTGTACAAGTAAAATAACAGAATGTGTTAATACCAGAATAAAAGTCAGCACTGTGTGAAAGTAAACTGGCAGAATGTGATAATAGCAGAATAAAGGTCAGCACTGTCTGAAAGTAAAATAACAGACTGTGTTAATGGCTAAATAAAGATCAGCACTATCTGAAAGTAAAATAGCAGAATGTGTTGATCGCAGAATAAAGATCAGCACTGTGTGAAAGTAAAATAGCAGAATGTGTTAATAGCAGAATAAAGATCAGCACTGTCGGAAAGTAAAATGACAGAATGTGCTAATAGCAGAATAATGATCAGCACTGTCTGAAAGGATAACAGCAGAATGTGTTAATGGCAGAATAAAGGCCAGCACAGTGTGAAAGTAAATTAGCAGAATGTTTAATAGCAGAATAAAGATCAGCACTGTCTGACTGTAAAATAACAGAATGTGTTAATAGCAGAATAAAGATCAGCGCTGTCTGAAAGTAAAATAACAGAATGTGTTAATAGCAGAATAAAGATCAGCACTGTCTGAAAGTAAAATAGCAGAATGTGTTAATAGCACAATAAAGATCAGCACTGTCTGAAAGTAAAATAGCAGAATGTGTGAATAGCAGAATAAAGATCAGCACTGTCTGAAAGTAAAATAACAGAATGTGTTAATAGCAGAATAAAGATCAGCACTGTCTGAAAGTATAATAGCAGAATGTGTTAATAGCAGAATAAAGGCCAGCACAGTGTGAAAGTAAATTAGCAGAATGTGTTAATAGCAGAATAAAGATCAGCACTGTCTGAAAGTAAAATAACAGAATGTGTTAATAGCAGAATAAAGATCAGCACTGTCTGAAAGTAAAATAACAGAATGTGTTAATAGCAGAATAAAGATCAGCACTGTCTGAAAGTAAATTAGCAGAATGTGTTCATAGCAGAATAAAGGTCAGCACTGTGGAAAGTAAAACAGCAGAATGTGTTAATAGCAGAATACAGATCAGCACTGTCTGACGTAAAATAACAGAATGTTTTAATACCAGAATAAAGATCAGCACTGTCTGAAAGTGAAATAGCAGAATGTGTTAATAGCAGAATAAAGATCAGCACTGTGTGACGTAAAACAACAGAATGTTTTAATACCAGAATAATGGTCAGCACCGTGTGAAAGTAAAATAGCAGAATGTGTTAATAGCAGAATAAAGATCAGCGCTGTCTGAAAGTAAATTAGCAGAATGTGTTAATAGCAGAATAAAGATCAGCATTGTCGGACAGTAAAATAGCAGAATGTGGTCATAGCAGAATAAAGATCAGCACTGTCTGAACGTAAAATAGCAGAATGTGTTAACAGCAGAATAAAGATCAGCACTGTGGAAAGTAAAACAGCGGAATGTGTTAATAGCAGAATAAAGATCAGCACTGTCTGAACGTAAAATAACAGAATGTGTCAATAGCAGAATAAAGATCAGCACAGTGGAAAGTAAAACAGCAGAATGTGTTCATAGCAGAATAAAGGTCAGCACCGTCTGAAAGTAAAATACCAGAATGTGTTAATAGCACAATAAAGATCAGCACTGTGTGAAAGTAAAATAGCAGAATGTGTTAATAGTAGAATAAAGATCAGCACTGTCTGAAAGTAAAATAACAGAATGTGTTAATAGCAGAATAAAGATCAGCACTGTCTGAAAGTATAATAGCAGAATGTGTTAATAGCAGAATAAAGATCAGCACTGTCTGAACGTAAAATAACAGAATGTGTTAATAGCAGAATAAAGGTCAGCACTGTCTGAAAGCAAAATAGCAGAATGTGTTAATAGCAGAATAAAGATCAGCACTGTCTGAAAGTAAAATAGCAGAATGTGATAATAGCAGAATAAAGATCAGCACTGTCTGAATGTAAATTAGCAGAATGTGTTAATAGCAGAATAAAGATCAGCACTGTCTGAAAGTAAAATAGCAGAATGTGTTCAGAGTAGAATAAAGATCAGCAATGTCTGAAAGTAAAATAGCAGAATGTGTTAATACCAGAATAAAGGTCAGCACTGTCTGAAAGTAAAATAGCAGAATGTGTTAATCGCACAATAAAGATCAGCACTGTCTGAAAGTAAATTAGCAGAATGTGTTAATAGCAGAATAAAGATCAGCACTGTCTGACAGTAAAATAGCAGAATGTGTTAAGACCAGAATAAAGATCAGCACTGTCTGAACGTAAAATAGCAGAATGTGTTAACAGCAGAATAAAGATCAGCACTGTCTGAAAGTAAAATAGCAGAATGTGTTGATCGCTGAATAAAGATCAGCACTGTGTGAAAGTAAACTGGCAGAATGTGATAATAGCAGAATAAAGATTAGCACTGTCGGAAAGTAAAATAACAGAATGTGCTAATAGCAGAATAAAGATCAGCACTGTCTGAAAGTAAAATAGCACAATGTGTTCACAGCAGAATAAAGGTCAGCACCGTCTGAAAGTAAAATACCAGAATGTGTTAATAGCACAATAAAGATCAGCACTGTGTGAAAGTAAAATAGCAGAATGTGTTAATAGCAGAATAAAGATCAGCACTGTCTGAAAGTAAAATAACAGAATGTGTTAATAGCAGAATAAGGATCAGCACTGTCTGAAAGTATAATAGCAGAATGTGTTAATAGCAGAATAAAGATCAGCACTGTCTGAACGTAAAATAACAGAATGTGTTAATAGCAGAATAAAGGTCAGCACTGTCTGAAAGCAAAATAGCAGAATGTGTTAATAGTAGAATAAAGGTCAGCACTGTCTGAAAGTAAAATAGCAGAATGTGATAATAGCAGAATAAAGATCAGCACTGTCTGAATGTAAATTAGCAGAATGTGTTAATAGCAGAATAAAGATCAGCACTGTCTGAAAGTAAAATAGCAGAATGTGTTCATAGCAGAATAAAGGTCAGCACCGTCTGAAAGTAAAATACCAGAATGTGTTAATAGCACAATAAAGATCAGCACTGTGTGAAAGTAAAATAGCAGAATGTGTTAATAGTAGAATAAAGATCAGCACTGTCTGAAAGTAAAATAACAGAATGTGTTAATAGCAGAATAAAGATCAGCACTGTCTGAAAGTATAATAGCAGAATGTGTTAATAGCAGAATAAAGATCAGCACTGTCTGAACGTAAAATAACAGAATGTGTTAATAGCAGAATAAAGGTCAGCACTGTCTGAAAGCAAAATAGCAGAATGTGTTAATAGCAGAATAAAGATCAGCACTGTCTGAAAGTAAAATAGCAGAATGTGATAATAGCAGAATAAAGATCAGCACTGTCTGAATGTAAATTAGCAGAATGTGTTAATAGCAGAATAAAGATCAGCACTGTCTGAAAGTAAAATAGCAGAATGTGTTCAGAGTAGAATAAAGATCAGCAATGTCTGAAAGTAAAATAACAGAATGTGTGAATAGCAGAATAAAGATCAGCACTGTCTGAAAGTAAATTAGCAGACTGTGTTAACAGCAGAATAAAGATCAGCACTGTGGAAAGTAAAATTACAGAATGTGTTAATACCAGAATAAAAGTCAGCACTGCCTGAAAATGAAATAACAGAATGTGTTAAGAGCAGAATAAAGATCAGCACTGTGTCAAAGTAAACTGGCAGAATGTGATAATTGCAGAATAAAGGTCAGCACTGTCTGAAAGTAAAATAACAGACTCTGTTAATGGCTGAATAAAGATCAGCACCATCTGAAAGTAAAATAGCAGAATGTGTTGATCGCAGAATAAAGATCAGCAGTGACTGAAAGTAAAATAGCAGAATGTGTTGATCGCAGAATAAAGATCAGCAGTGACTGAAAGTATAATAGCAGAATGTGTTAATAGCAGAATAAGGGTCAGCACTGTCTGAAAGTAAAATAACAGAATGTGTTAATAGCAGAATAAAGATCAGCACTGTCGGAAAGTAAAATAACAGAATGTGCTAATAGCAGAATAAAGATCAGCACTGTCTGAAAGTATAATAGCAGAATGTGTTAATAGCAGAATAAAGATCAGCACTGTCTGAAAGTAAAATAACAAATGTGTTAATAGCAGAATAAAGGTCAGCACTGTGTGAAAGTAAATTAGCAGAATGTGTTAATAGCAGAATAAAGATCAGCACTGTCTGAAAGTAAAATAGCAGAATGTGTTAATAGCAGAATAAAGATCAGCAATGTCTGAAAGTAAAATAACAGAATGTGTTAATAGCAGAATAAAGATCAGCAATGTCTGAAAGTAAAATAGCAGAATGTGTTAACAGCAGAATAAAGATCAGCACTGTCTGACGTAAAATAACAGAATGTTTTAATACCAGAATAAAGATCAGCACTGTGGAAAGTAAAACAGCAGAATGTGTTAATAGCAGAATAAGGTCAGAACTGTCTGACAGTAAAATAACAGAATGTGTTAATACCAGAATAAAGATCAGCACTGTCTAACGTAAAATAACAGAATGTGTTAATAGCAGAATAAAGATCAGCACTGTCTGAAAGTAAAATAGCAGAATGTGTTAATAGCAGAATAAAGGGTAGCACTGTCTGAAAGTAAAATATCAGAATGTGTTCAAAGCAGAATAAAGATCAGCCCTGTCTGAAAGTAAAAACCAGAATGTGTTAATAGCAGATTATAGAACAGCACTGTCTGAAAGTAAAATAGCATAATGTGTTAATTGGAGAATAAATATCAGCGCTGTCTGAAAGTAAAATAACGGAATGTGTTAATAGAAGAATAAAGGTCAGCACTGTCCGAAAGCAAAATAACAGAATGTGTTAATAGCAGAATAAAGATCAGCACTGTCGAATGGTAAAATAGCAGAATGTGCTATCGCAGAATTAAGATCAGTACTGTCTGATAGTAAAATAACAGAATGTGTCAATAGCGGAATAAAGATCAGCACTGTGTGAAAGTAAAACAGCAGAATGTGTTAATAACAGAATAAACATCAGCACTGTCTTAAAGTAAAATAGCAGAATGTGTTGATAGCAGAATAAAGATCAGCCCTGTCTGAAAGTAAAATAACAGAATGTGTTAATAGCAGAATAAAGATCAGCACTGTCTGAAAGTAAATTAGCAGAATGTTTTAATAGCAGAATAAAGATCAGCACTGTGGAAAGTAAAACAGCAGAATGTGTTAACAGCAGAATAAAGATCAGCACTGTCTGAAAGTAAAATCGCATAATGTGTTAATAGCAGAATAAAGATCAGCACAGTGTAAAAGTAAAATAACAGAATGTGTTAATACCAGAATAAAAGTCTGCACTGCCTGAAAGTGAAATAACAGAATGTGTTAATAGCAGAATAAAGATCAGCACTGTGTGAAAGTAAACTGGCAGAATGTGATAATAGCAGAATAGAGGTCAGCACTGTCTGCAAGTAAAATAACAGACTGTGTTAATGGCTGAATAAAGATCAGCACTATCTGAAAGTAAAATAGTAGAATGTGTTAATAGCAGAATAAAGATCAGCACTGTCTGAAAGTAAAATAACAGAATGTGTTAATAGCAGAATAAAGATCAGCACTGTCTGAAAGTATAATAGCAGAATGTGTTAATAGCAGAATAACGATCAGCACTGTCTGAACGTAAAATAACAGAATGTATTAATAGCAGAATAAAGGTCAGCACTGTCTGAAAGTAAAATAGCAGAATGTGCTAATAGCAGAATAAAGGTCAGCACTGTCTGAAAGTAAAACAGCAGAATGTGATAATAGCAGAATAAAGATCAGCACTGTCTGAATGTAAATTAGCAGAATGTGTTAATAGCAGAATAAAGATCAGCACTGTCTGAAAGTAAAATAGTAGAATGTGTTCATAGCAGAATAAAGTTCAGCAATGTCTGAAAGTAATAGAACAGAATGTGTTAATAGCAGAATAAAGATCAGCACTGTCTGAAAGTAAATTAGCAGACTGTGTTAACAGCAGAATAAAGATCAGCACTGTGGAAAGTAAAACAGCAGAATGTGTTAATAGCAGAATAAGGTCAGAACTGTCTGACAGTAAAATAACAGAATGTGTTAATACCAGAAAAAAGATCAGCACTGTCTGAAAGTAAAATAGCAGAATGTGTTAATAGCAGAATAAAGGTCAGTGCTGTCTGGAAGTAAATTAGCGGAATGTGTTAATAGCAGAATAAAGATCAGCACTGTCTGACAGTAAAATAGCAGAATGTGTTCATAGCAGAATAAAGATCAGCACTGTCTGAACGTAAAATAGCAGAATGTGTTAACAGCAGAATAAAGATCAGCACTGTGGTAAGTAAAACAGCGGAATGTGTTAATAGCAGAATAAAGATCAGCACTGTCTGAACGTAAAATAACAGAATGTGTCAATAGCAGAATAAAGATCAGCACTGTGGAAAGTAAAACAGCAGAATGTGTTAACAGCAGAATAAAGATCAGCACTGTCTGAAAGTAAAATACCAGAATGTGTTAATAGCAGAATAAAGATCAGCACAGTGTAAAAGTAAAATAACAGAATGTGTTAATAGCAGAATAAAGATCAGCACTGTGTGAAAGTAAAATAACAGAATGTGTTAATCGCACAATAAAGGTCAGCACTGTCTGAAAGTAAATTAGCAGAATGTGTTAATAGCAGAATAAAGATCAGCACTGTCTGAGAGTAAAATAGCAGAATGTGTTAATACCAGAATAAAGGTCAGCACTGTCTGAAAGTAAAATAGCAGAATGTGTTAATCGCACAATAAAGATCAGCACTGTCTGAAAGTAAATTAGCAGAATGTGTTAATAGCAGAATAAAGATCAGCACTGTCTGACAGTAAAATAGCAGAATGTGTTAATACCAGAATAAAGATCAGCACTGTCTGAACGTAATATAGCAGAATGTGTTAACAGCAGAATAAAGATCAGCGCTGTGGAAAGTAAAATAGCGGAATGTGTTAACAGCAGAATAAAGATCAGCACTGTCTGAAAGTAAAATAGCAGAATGTGTTAATAGCACAATAAAGATCAGCACTGTCTGAAAGTAAATTAGCAGAATGTGTTAATAGCAGAATAAAGGTCAGCACTGTCTGACAGTAAAATAGCAGAATGTGTTAATACCAGAATAAAGATCAGCACTGTCTGAACGTAAAATAGCAGAATGTGTTAACAGCAGACTAAAGGTCAGCACTGTGGAAAGTAAAACAGCGGAATGTGTTAATAGCAGAATAAAGATCAGCACTGTCTGAACGTAAAATAACAAAATGTGTCAATAGCAGAATAAAGATCAGCACTGTGGAAAGTAAAACAGCAGAATGTGTTAACAGCAGAATAAAGATCAGCACTGTCTAAACGTAAAATAACAGAATGTGTCAATAGCAGAATAAAGATCAGCACTGTCTGAAAGTAAAATAGCAGAATGTGTTAATAGCAGAATAAAGGCCAGCACAGTGTGAAAGTAAAATAACAGAAGTGTTAATACCAGAATAAACGTCAGCACTGTGTGAAAGTAAACTGGCAGAATGTGATAATAGCAGAATAAAGGTCTGCACTGTCTGAAAGGAAAACAGCAGAATGTGTTGATAGCAGAATAAAGATCAGCAGTGTCTGAAATTAAAAAAGCAGAATGTATTCAGAGCAGAATAAAGGTCAGCACTGTCTGAAAGTAAAATAGCAGAATGTGTTAATAGCAGAATAAAGATCAGCACTGTCTGAAAGTAAAATAGCAGAATTTGTTAATAGCAGAATAAAGGTCAGCCCTGTCTGAAAGTAAAATAGCAGAATGTGTTAATAGAAGAATAAAGATCAGCAGTGTCTGAAAGTAAAAAAGCAGAATGTGTTCAGAGCAGAATAAAGGTCAGCACTGTCTGAAAGTAAAATAACAGAATGTGTTAATAGCAGAATAAAGATCAGCACTGTCTGAAAGTAAAATAGCAGAATTTGTTAATAGCAGAATAAAGGTCAGCCCTGTCTGAAAGTAAAATAGCAGAATGTGTTAATAGAAGAATAAAGATCAGCACTGTATGAAAGTAAAATAACAGAGTGTGTTCCTAGCAGAATAAAGATCAGCACTGTCTGACAGTAAAATAACAGAATGTTTTAATACCAGAATAAAGATCAGCACTGTCTGAACGTAAAATAGCAGAATGTGTTAACAGCAGAATAAAGATCAGCACTGTGGAAAGTAAAACAGTGGAATGTGTTAATAGCAGAATAAAGATCAGCACTGTCTGATGTAAAATAACAGAATGTGTCAATAGCAGAATAAAGATCAGCACTGTGGAAAGTAAAACAGCAGAATGTGTTAACAGCAGAATAAAGATCAGCACTGTCTGAAAGTCAAATAGCAGAATGTGTTAATAGCAGAATAAAGATCAGCACTGTGTACAAGTAAAATAACAGAATGTGTTAATACCAGAATAAAAGTCAGCACTGTGTGAAAGTAAACTGGCAGAATGTGATAATAGCAGAATAAAGGTCAGCACTGTCTGAAAGTAAAATAACAGACTGTGTTAATGGCTAAATAAAGATCAGCACTATCTGAAAGTAAAATAGCAGAATGTGTTGATCGCAGAATAAAGATCAGCACTGTGTGAAAGTAAAATAGCAGAATGTGTTAATAGCAGAATAAAGATCAGCACTGTCGGAAAGTAAAATGACAGAATGTGCTAATAGCAGAATAATGATCAGCACTGTCTGAAAGGATAATAGCAGAATGTGTTAATGGCAGAATAAAGGCCAGCACAGTGTGAAAGTAAATTAGCAGAATGTTTAATAGCAGAATAAAGATCAGCACTGTCTGACTGTAAAATAACAGAATGTGTTAATAGCAGAATAAAGATCAGCACTGTCTGAAAGTAAAATAACAGAATGTGTTAATAGCAGAATAAAGATCAGCACTGTCTGAAAGTAAAATAGCAGAATGTGTTAATAGCACAATAAAGATCAGCACTGTCTGAAAGTAAAATAGCAGAATGTGTGAATAGCAGAATAAAGATCAGCACTGTCTGAAAGTAAAATAACAGAATGTGTTAATAGCAGAATAAAGTTCAGCACTGTCTGAAAGTATAATAGCAGAATGTGTTAATAGCAGAATAAAGGCCAGCACAGTGTGAAAGTAAATTAGCAGAATATGTTAATAGCAGAATAAAGATCAGCACTGTCTGAAAGTAAAATAACAGAATGTGTTAATAGCAGAATAAAGATCAGCACTGTCTGAAAGTAAAATAACAGAATGTGTTAATAGCAGAATAAAGATCAGCACTGTCTGAAAGTAAATTAGCAGAATGTGTTAATAGCAGAATAAAGATCAGCTCTGTCTGACAGTAAAATAACAGAATGTGTTAATACCAGAATAAAGATCAGCACTGTCTGAAAGTAAATTAGCAGAATGTGTTCATAGCAGAATAAAGGTCAGCACTGTGGAAAGTAAAACAGCAGAATGTGTTAATAGCAGAATACAGATCAGCACTGTCTGACGTAAAATAACAGAATGTTTTAATACCAGAATAAAGATCAGCACTGTCTGAAAGTGAAATAGCAGAATGTGTTAATAGCAGAATAAAGATCAGCACTGTCTGACGTAAAACAACAGAATGTTTTAATACCAGAATAATGGTCAGCACCGTGTGAAAGTAAAATAGCAGAATGTGTTAATAGCAGAATAAAGATCAGCGCTGTCTGAAAGTAAATTAGCAGAATGTGTTAATAGCAGAATAAAGATCAGCATTGTCTGACAGTAAAATAGCAGAATGTGTTCATAGCAGAATAAAGATCAGCACTGTCTGAACGTAAAATAGCAGAATGTGTTAACAGCAGAATAAAGATCAGCACTGTGGAAAGTAAAACAGCGGAATGTGTTAATAGCAGAATAAAGATCAGCACTGTCTGAACGTAAAATAACAGAATGTGTCAATAGCAGAATAAAGATCAGCACAGTGGAAAGTAAAACAGCAGAATGTGTTAACAGCAGAATAAAGATCAGCACTGTCTGAAAGTAAAATAGCAGAATGTGTTAATAGCACAATAAAGATCAGCACTGTCTGAAAGTAAATTAGCAGAATGTCTTAATAGCAGAATAAAGATCAGCACCGTCTGAAAGTAAAATAACAGAATGTGTTAATAGCAGAATAATGATCAGCACTGTCTGAATGTAAAATAGCAGAATGTGCTAATAGCAGAATAATGATCAGCACTGTCTGAGAGTAAAATAGCAGAATGTGTTAATACCAGAATAAAGATCAGCACTCTCTGAACGTAAAATAGCAGAATGTGTTAACAGCAGAATAAAGATCAGCACTGTCTGGAAGTAAAATAGCAGAATGTGTTAATAGCAGAATAAATATCAGCGCTGTCTGAAAGTAAAATAACAGAATGTGTTAATAGCAGAATAAAGACCAGCACTGTCTGAACGTATAATAACAAAATGTGTCAATAGCAGAATAAGGATCAGCACTGTCTGAAAGTAAAATAGCAGAATGTGTTAATAGCAGAACAAAGGCCAGCACAGTGTGAAAGTAAAATAACAGAATGTGTTAATACCAGAATAAACGTCAGCACTGTGTGAAAGTAAACTGGCAGAATGTGATAATAGCAGAATAAAGATCAGCACTGTCTGAAAGGAAAACAGCAGAATGTGTTGATAGCAGAATAAAGATCAGCACTGTCTGAAAATAAAAAAGCAGAATGTGTTCATAGCAGAATAAAGGTCAGCACTGTCTGAAAGTAAAATAGCAGAATGTGTTAATAGCAGAATAAATATCAGCGCTGTCTGAAAGTAAAATAACAGAATGTGTTAATAGCCGAATAAAGACCAGCACTGTCTGAAAGTAAAATAGCAGAATTTGTTAATAGCAGAATAAAGGTCAGCACTGTGAGAAAGTAAAATAGCAGAATGTGTTTCTAGCAGAATAAAGGCCAGCACTGTGTGAAAGTAAAATAGCAGAATGTGTTAATAGCAGAATAAAGATCAACACTGTCTGAAAGTAAAATAGCAGAACGTGTTAATAGCACAATAAATATCAGCGCTGTCTGAAAGTTAAATAGCAGAATGTGTTAATAGCAAAATAAAGGTCGGCACTGTCTGAAAGTAAAATAGCAGAATGTGTTAATAGCAGATTACAGAACAGCCCTGTCTGAAAGTAAAATAGCAGAATGTGTTAATTGCACAATAAATATCAGCGCTGTCTGAAAGTAAAATAACGGAATGTGTGAATAGAAGAATAAAGGTCAGCACTGTCTGAAATCAAAATAACAAAATGTGTTAATAGCAGAATAAAGATCAGCACTGTCTAATGGTAAAATAGCAGAATTTGCTATCGCAGAATTAAGATCAGTACTGTCTGATAGTAAAATAACAGAATGTGTCAATCGTGGAATAAAGATCAGCACTGTGTGAAAGTAAAACAGCAGAATGTGTTAATAACAGAATAAACATCAGCACTGTCTGAAAGTAAAATAACAGAATGTGTTAATAGCAGAATAAAGGTCAGCACTGTCTGAAAGTAAATTAGCAGAATGTGTTAATAGCACAATAAAGATCAGCACTGTCTGAAAGTAAAATTGCAGAATGTGTTAATAGCAGAATAAGATCAGCACTGTCTGAAAGTAAAATAGCAGAATGTGTTAATAGCAGAATAAAGATCAGCACTGTCTGACAGTAAAATAACAGAATGTGTTAATGCCAGAATAAAGATCAGCACTGTCTGACGTAAAATAACAGAATGTTTTAATGCCAGAATAAAGGTCAGCACTGTCTGAAAGTAAATTACCAGAATGTGTTAATAGCAGAATAAAGATCAGCACTGTCTGACAGTAAAAAAACAGAATGTGTTAATACCAGAATAAAGATCAGCACTGTCTGAAAGTAAATTAGCAGAATGTGTTAATGGCAGAATAAAGATCAGCACTGTCTGAAAGTAAAATATCAGACTGTGTTAACAGCAGAATAAAGATCAGCACTGTGGAAAGTGAAACAGTGGGATGTGTTAATAGCAGAATAAAGATCAGCACTGTCTGAACGTAAAATAATAGAATGTGTCAATAGCAGAATAAAGATCAGCACTGTGGAAAGTAAAACAGCAGAATGTGTTAACAGCAGAATAAAGATCAGCACTGTCTGAAAGTAAAATAGCAGAATGTGTTAATAGCACAATAGAGATCAGCACTGTCTGAAAGTAAATTAGCAGAATGTGTTAATAGCAGAATAAAGATCAGCACTGTCTGACAGTAAAATAGCAGAATGTGTTAATACCAGAATAAAGATCAGCACTGTCTGAACATAAAATAGCAGAATGTGTTAACAGCAGAATAAAGATCAGCACTGTGGAAAGTAAAACAGCGGAATGTGTAAATAGCAGAATAAAGATCAGCACTGTCTGAAAGTAAAATAGCAGAATGTGTTTTTAGCACAGTAAAGATCAGCACTGTCTGAAAGTAAATTAGCAGAATGTGTTAATAGCAGAATAAAGATCAGCACTGTCTGACAGTAAAATAGCAGAATGTGTAAATACCAGAATAAAGATCAGCACTCTCTGAACGTAAAATATCAGAATTTGTTAACAGCAGAATAAAGATCAGCACTGTGGAAAGTAAAACAGCGGAATGTGTTAATAGCAGAATAAAGATCAGCGCTCTCTGAACGTAAAATAACAAAATGTGTCAATAGCAGAATAGAGATCAGCACTGTCTGACAGTAAAATAACAGAATGTGTTAATAGCAGAATAAAGATCAGCACTGTCTGAAAGTAAAATAGCAGAATGTGTTAATAGCAGAACAAAGGCCAGCACAGTGTGAAAGTAATATAGCAGAATATGTTAATAGCAGAACAAAGGCCAGCACAGTGTGAAAGTAAAATAACAGAATGTCTTAATACCAGAATAAACGTCAGCACTGTGTGAAAGTAAACTGGCAGAATGTGATAATAGCAGAATAAAGGTCTGCACTGTCTGAAAGGAAAACAGCAGAATGTGTTGATAGCAGAATAAAGATCAGCACTGTCTGAATGTAAAAAAGCAGAATGTGTTCATTGCAGAATAAAGGTCAGCACTGTCTGAAAGTAAAATAGCAGAATGTGTTAATAGCAGAATAAATATCAGCACTGTCTGAAAGTAAAATAGCAGAATTTGTTAATTGCAGAATAAAGGTCAGCACTGTGAGAAAGTAAAATAGCAGAATGTGTTTGTAGCAGAATAAAGATCAACACTGTCTGAAAGTAAAATAGCAGAACGTGTTAATAGCACAATAAATATCAGCGCTGTGAGAAAGTAAAATAGCAGAATGTGTTTCTAGCAGAATAAAGATCAACACTGTCTGAAAGTAAAATAGCAGAATTTGTTAATAGCAGAATAAAGGTCAGCACTGTGTGAAAGTAAAATAGCAGAATGTGTTTCTAGCAGAATAAAGGCCAGCACTGTGTGAAAGTAAAATAGCAGAATGTGTTAATAGCAGAATAAAGATCAACACTGGCTGAAAGTAAAATAGCAGAATGTGTCAATAGCAGAAGAAAGGTTAGCACTGCTGTTGCTCTTTTTAGGCTTAGTTTATTAGCTCTGATTATGTCACCTTTGCTCACGAGTCGCCAGGTATCTTTCTGATACCGTCACGTGGTTCAAGCTCGAGTTATGATTAATAAGTCAGCTCACCGCTGAGTAAGATTGAAATCAACGGTCATGTATTATATACAACAGGTAATGCTTATACAATAATGCTACTCTCTATATGGAAACCTACCACTACTGTCCAATACTTAACTTTAGGAAGGGCCCACCAGGTCAGGGAAACGAATGGCTTATCGAATCGGATCTGGCCCGCGGGATTCAAAAGGCTGATACGGGTCGACGGCTAGGCGCCTTTATCAGGTAGCGATCGCTGGAGTCAAACTTACTGTTTCTGGTGGATGTTCTTGCGAAGGTCTCGAGCAGGAGAAGAAGGGAGAGAGAGCGATCTGAACTTGGCCCCTCACTTTATAGGGTCCTGGGGCTTCCCGCCTCTCGGGGTGGCCCTTGACCCTGAGTCCCAAGTGATTGGACTTGTTCCCAATCACTGGGTTCGATATATCCAATAACGGGACGATTCCTCGATCGGGGGGTGGTCGTTCACCTGTCTTTGTTTCGGCCACTGCAGGCACCGACAGGTCTGGCCCGGCATTCAATTGCTAATATGTTGCAATTGTTCCCGGGGATAGCCGATTAAACTGCAGATGTCTGGGTTGATGTGCTGCTAATGGTCTTGAGTATCGATCTGGGCCGACTTCCCCAGAGCCGAATATGCTATTCTGTCTGCAGCTGTCCGTTTGTGTCCTGTTGGCTGCTTTTCCCATCAGCCTTTTCGGTTAGCCATTTGAAATCGGGTTTTGGCCAAATTAATAGGGAATCAGCCATTTTAGGTGGCTACACTGGCTGTAATTAAAATTACAGAATGTGTTAATAGCAGAATAAGGGTCAGCACTGTCTGAAAGTAAAATAGCAGAATGTGTTCGTAACAGAATAAAGATCAGCACTGTGTGAAAGTAAAATAGCAGAATGTGTTAATTGCAGAATAAAGGTCAGCACTGTCTGAAAGTAAAATAACAGAATGTGTTAATTGCAGAATTAAGATCAGCACTGTCTGAAAGTAAATTAGCAGAATGTGTTAATAGCAGAATAAAGATCAGCACTGTCTGAAAGTAAAATAACAGAGTGTGTTATTAGCAGAATAAAGGTCAGCACCGTGTGAAAGTAAATTAGCAGAATGTGTTAATAGCAGAATAAAGATCAGCACTGTCTGACAGTAAAATAGCAGAATGTGATAATAGCAGAATAAAGATCAGCACTGTCTGAACGTAAAATAGCAGAATGTGTTAACAGCAGAATAAAGATCAGCACTGTCTGAAAGTAAATTAGCAGAATGTGTGAGTAGCAGAATAAAGATCAGCACTGTCTGACAGTAAAATAGCAAAATGTGTTAATACCAGAATAAAGATCAGCACTGTCTGAAAGTAAAATAGCAGAATGTGTTAATAGCAGAATAAAGATCAGCCCTGTCTGAACATAAAATAGCAGAATGTGTTAACAGCAGAATAAAGATCAGCACTGTGGAAAGTAAAACAGTGGAATGTGTTAATAGCAGAATAAAGGCCAGCACTGTGTGAAAGTAAAATAGCAGAATGTGTTAATAGCAGAATAAAGATCAACACTGTCTGAAAGTAAAATAACAGAATGTGTTAATAGCAGAATAAAGATCAGCACTGTCTGAAAGTAAAATAACAGAATGTGTTAATAGCAGAATAAAGATCAGCACTGTCTGAAAGTAAAATAACAGAATGTGTTAACAGCAGAATAAAAATCATCACTGTCTGAAAGTAAACTAACAGAATGTTTTCATAGCAGAATAAAGGTCAGCACAGTATCAGGTGTTGTTTAGCACAGGGCTAAATCGCTGGCTTTTAAAGCAGACCAAGGCAGGCCAGCAGCACGGTTCAATTCCCGTAACAGTCTCCCCGAGCAGGCTCCGGAATGTGGCGACTAGGAGCTTTTCACAGTAACTTCATTGAAGCCTACTTGTGACAATAAGCGATTTTCATTTCATTTCATTCATCAAAGTAAAATAACAGAATGTGTTAATAGCAGAATAAAGGTCAGCACTGTCTCAAAGTAAAATAACAGATTGTGTTAATAGCAGAATAAAGATCAGCACTGTCTGAAAGTAAAATAGCAGAATGTGTTAATAGCAGAATAAAGGTCAGCACTGTCTGAAAGTAAAATAGCAGAATGTGTTAATCGTGGAATAAAGGTCAGCACTGTCTCAAAGTAAAATAGCAGAATGTGTTAATAGCAGAATAAAGATCAGCACTGTCTAAAAGTAAAATAGCAGAATGTGTTAATACCAGAATAAAGATCAGCACTCTCTGATAGTAAAATAGCAGAATGTGTTAATAGCAGAATAAAGGTCAGCACTGTCTGATAGTAAAATAGCAGAATGTGTCAATAGCAGAAGAAAGGTCAGCACTGTCTGAAAGTAAAATAGCAGAATGTGTCAATAGCAGAAGAAAGGTCAGCACTGCTGTTGCTCTTTTTAGCCTTAGTTTATTAGCTCTGATTATGTCACCTTTGCTCACGAGTCG
Source organism: Scyliorhinus torazame (assembly GCF_047496885.1). Lineage (NCBI taxonomy): Eukaryota > Metazoa > Chordata > Chondrichthyes > Carcharhiniformes > Scyliorhinidae > Scyliorhinus > Scyliorhinus torazame. The sequence continues at coordinate 24,176,737 of NC_092738.1, read as the reverse complement.
CCAGGTATCTTTCTGATACCGTCACGTGGTTCAAGCTTGAGTTATGATTAATAAGTCAGCTCACCGCTGAGTAAGATTGAAATCAACAGTCATTTATTATATACAACAGGTAATGCTTATACAATAATCCTACTATCTATATAGAAACCTACCACTACTGGCCAATACTTAACTTTAGGAAGGGCCCACCAGGTCAGGGAAACGAATGGCTTATCGAATCGGATCTGGCCCACGGGATTCAAAAGCTGATACGGGTCGATGGCTAGGCGCCTTTATCAGGTAGCGATCGCTGGAGTCAAACTTACTGTTTCTGGTGGATGTTCTTGCGAAGGTCTCGAGCAGGAGAAGAAGGGAGAGAGAGATCGATCTGAACTTGGCCCCTCACTTTATAGGGTCCTGGGGCTTCCCGCCTCTCGGGGTGGCCCTTGACCCTGAGTCCCAAGTGATTGGACTTGTTCCCAATCACTGGGTTCGATATATCCAATAACGGGGCGATTCCTCGATCGGGGGGTGGTCGTTCACCTGTCTTTGTTTCGGCCACTGCAGGCACCGACAGGTCTGGCCCGGCATTCAATTGCTAATATGTTGCAATTGTTCCCGGGGATAGCCGATTAAACTGCAGATGTCTGGGTTGATGTGCTGCTAATGGTCTTGAGTATCGATCTGGGCCGACTTCCCCAGAGCCGAATAAACTATTCTGTCTGCAGCTGTCCGTTTGTGTCCTGTTGGCTGCTTTTCCCATCAGCCTTTTCGGTGAGCCATTTGAAATCGGATTTTGGCCAAATTAATAGGGAATCAGCCATTTTAGGTGGCTACACTGGCTGTAATTAAAATTACAGAATGTGTTAATAGCAGAATAAGGGTCAGCACTGTCTGAAAGTAAAATAGCAGAATGTGTTCGTAACAGAATAAAGATCAGCACTGTGTGAAAGTAAAATAGCAGAATGTGTTAATTGCAGAATAAAGGTCAGCACTGTCTGAAAGTAAAATAACAGAATGTGTTAATTGCAGAATTAAGATCAGCACTGTCTGAAAGTAAATTAGCAGAATGTGTTAATAGCAGAATAAAGATCAGCACTGTCTGAAAGTAAAATAACAGAGTGTGTTAATAGAAGAATAAAGGTCAGCACCGTGTGAAAGTAAATTAGCAGAATCTGTTAATAGCAGAATAAAGATCAGCACTGTCTGACAGTAAAATAGCAGAATGTGTTAATAGCAGAATAAAGATCAACACTGTCTGAACGTAAAATAGCAGAATGTGTTAACAGCAGAATAAAGATCAGCACTGTCTGAACGTAAAATAACAGAATGTGTCAATAGCAGAATAAAGATCAGCACTGTGGAAAGTAAAACAGCAGAATGTGTTAATAGCAGAATAAAGGTCAGCACTGTCTGAAAGTAAAATAGCAGAATGTGTTAATCGTGGAATAAAGGTCAGCACTGTCTCAAAGTAAAATAGCAGAATGTGTTAATAGCAGAATAAAGATCAGCACTGTCTGAAAGTAAAATGGCAGAATGTGTCAATAGCAGAAGAAAGGTCAGCACTGCTGTTGCTCTTTTTAGCCTTAGTTTATTAGCTCTGATTATGTCACCTTTGCTCACGAGTCGCCAGGTATCTTTCTGATACCGTCACGTGGTTCAAGCTCGAGTTATGATTAATAAGTCAGCTCACCGCTGAGTAAGATTGAAATCAACGGTCATTTATTATATACAACAGGTAATGCTTATACAATAATGCTACTCTCTATATAGAAACCTACCACTACTGGCCAATACTTAACTTTAGGAAGGGCCCACCAGGTCAGGGAAACGAATGGCTTATCGAATCGGATCTGGCCCGCGGTATTCAAAAGGCTGATACGGGTCGATGGCTAGGCGCCTTTATCAGGTAGCGATCGCTGGAGTCAAACTTACTGTTTCTGGTGGATGTTCTTGCGAAGGTCTCGAGCAGGAGAAGAAGGGAGAGAGAGATCGATCTGAACTTGGCCCCTCACTTTATAGGGTCCTGGGGCTTCCCGCCTCTCGGGGTGGCCCTTGACCCTGAGTCCCAAGTGATTGGACTTGTTCCCAATCACTGGGTTCGATATATCCAATAACGGGACGATTCCTCGATCGGGGGGTGGTCGTTCACCTGTCTTTGTTTCGGCCACTGCAGGCACCGACAGGTCTGGCCCGGCATTCAATTGCTAATATGTTGCAATTGTTCCCGGGGATAGCCGATTAAACTGCAGATGTCTGGGTTGATGTGCTGCTAATGGTCTTGAGTATCGATCTGGGCCGACTTCCCCAGAGCCGAATATGCTATTCTGTCTGCAGCTGTCCGTTTGTGTCCTGTTGGCTGCTTTTCCCATCAGCCTTTTCGGTTAGCCATTTGAAATCGGGTTTTGGCCAAATTAATAGGGAATCAGCCATTTTAGGTGGCTACACTGGCTGTAATTAAAATTACAGAATGTGTTAATAGCAGAATAAGGGTCAGCACTGTCTGAAAGTAAAATAGCAGAATGTGTTCGTAACAGAATAAAGATCAGCACTGTGTGAAAGTAAAATAGCAGAATGTGTTAATTGCAGAATAAAGGTCAGCACTGTCTGAAAGTAAAATAACAGAATGTGTTAATTGCAGAATTAAGATCAGCACTGTCTGAAAGTAAATTAGCAGAATGTGTTAATAGCAGAATAAAGATCAGCACTGTCTGAAAGTAAAATAACAGAGTGTGTTATTAGCAGAATAAAGGTCAGCACCGTGTGAAAGTAAATTAGCAGAATGTGTTAATAGCAGAATAAAGATCAGCACTGTCTGAACGTAAAATAGCAGAATGTGTTAACAGCAGAATAAAGATCAGCACTGTCTGAAAGTAAATTAGCAGAATGTGTGAGTAGCAGAATAAAGATCAGCACTGTCTGACAGTAAAATAGCAAAATGTGTTAATACCAGAATAAAGATCAGCACTGTCTGAAAGTAAAATAGCAGAATGTGTTAATAGCAGAATAAAGATCAGCCCTGTCTGAACATAAAATAGCAGAATGTGTTAACAGCAGAATAAAGATCAGCACTGTGGAAAGTAAAACAGTGGAATGTGTTAATAGCAGAATAAAGGCCAGCACTGTGTGAAAGTAAAATAGCAGAATGTGTTAATAGCAGAATAAAGATCAACACTGTCTGAAAGTAAAATAACAGAATGTGTTAATAGCAGAATAAAGATCAGCACTGTCTGAAAGTAAAATAACAGAATGTGTTAATAGCAGAATAAAGATCAGCACTGTCTGAAAGTAAAATAACAGAATGTGTTAACAGCAGAATAAAAATCATCACTGTCTGAAAGTAAACTAACAGAATGTTTTCATAGCAGAATAAAGGTCAGCACAGTATCAGGTGTTGTTTAGCACAGGGCTAAATCGCTGGCTTTTAAAGCAGACCAAGGCAGGCCAGCAGCACGGTTCAATTCCCGTAACAGTCTCCCCGAGCAGGCTCCGGAATGTGGCGACTAGGAGCTTTTCACAGTAACTTCATTGAAGCCTACTTGTGACAATAAGCGATTTTCATTTCATTTCATTCATCAAAGTAAAATAACAGAATGTGTTAATAGCAGAATAAAGGTCAGCACTGTCTCAAAGTAAAATAACAGATTGTGTTAATAGCAGAATAAAGATCAGCACTGTCTGAAAGTAAAATAGCAGAATGTGTTAATAGCAGAATAAAGGTCAGCACTGTCTGAAAGTAAAATAGCAGAATGTGTTAATCGTGGAATAAAGGTCAGCACTGTCTCAAAGTAAAATAGCAGAATGTGTTAATAGCAGAATAAAGATCAGCACTGTCTAAAAGTAAAATAGCAGAATGTGTTAATACCAGAATAAAGATCAGCACTCTCTGATAGTAAAATAGCAGAATGTGTTAATAGCAGAATAAAGGTCAGCACTGTCTGATAGTAAAATAGCAGAATGTGTCAATAGCAGAAGAAAGGTCAGCACTGTCTGAAAGTAAAATAGCAGAATGTGTCAATAGCAGAAGAAAGGTCAGCACTGCTGTTGCTCTTTTTAGCCTTAGTTTATTAGCTCTGATTATGTCACCTTTGCTCACGAGTCGCCAGGTATCTTTCTGATACCGTCACGTGGTTCAAGCTTGAGTTATGATTAATAAGTCAGCTCACCGCTGAGTAAGATTGAAATCAACAGTCATTTATTATATACAACAGGTAATGCTTATACAATAATCCTACTATCTATATAGAAACCTACCACTACTGGCCAATACTTAACTTTAGGAAGGGCCCACCAGGTCAGGGAAACGAATGGCTTATCGAATCGGATCTGGCCCACGGGATTCAAAAGCTGATACGGGTCGATGGCTAGGCGCCTTTATCAGGTAGCGATCGCTGGAGTCAAACTTACTGTTTCTGGTGGATGTTCTTGCGAAGGTCTCGAGCAGGAGAAGAAGGGAGAGAGAGATCGATCTGAACTTGGCCCCTCACTTTATAGGGTCCTGGGGCTTCCCGCCTCTCGGGGTGGCCCTTGACCCTGAGTCCCAAGTGATTGGACTTGTTCCCAATCACTGGGTTCGATATATCCAATAACGGGGCGATTCCTCGATCGGGGGGTGGTCGTTCACCTGTCTTTGTTTCGGCCACTGCAGGCACCGACAGGTCTGGCCCGGCATTCAATTGCTAATATGTTGCAATTGTTCCCGGGGATAGCCGATTAAACTGCAGATGTCTGGGTTGATGTGCTGCTAATGGTCTTGAGTATCGATCTGGGCCGACTTCCCCAGAGCCGAATAAACTATTCTGTCTGCAGCTGTCCGTTTGTGTCCTGTTGGCTGCTTTTCCCATCAGCCTTTTCGGTGAGCCATTTGAAATCGGATTTTGGCCAAATTAATAGGGAATCAGCCATTTTAGGTGGCTACACTGGCTGTAATTAAAATTACAGAATGTGTTAATAGCAGAATAAGGGCCAGCACTGTCTGAAAGTAAAATAGCAGAATGTGTTCGTAACAGAATAAAGATCAGCACTGTGTGAAAGTAAAATAGCAGAATGTGTTAATACCAGAATTAAGATCAGCACTGTCTGATAGTAAAATAGCAGAATGTGTTAATAGCAGAATAAAGGTCAGCACTGTCTGATAGTAAAATAGCAGAATGTGTCAATAGCAGAAGAAAGGTCAGCACTGTCTGATAGTAAAATAGCAGAATGTGTCAATAGCAGAAGAAAGGTCAGCACTGTCTGAAAGTAAAATAACAGAGTGTGTTAATAGAAGAATAAAGGTCAGCACCGTGTGAAAGTAAATTAGCAGAATCTGTTAATAGCAGAATAAAGATCAGCACTGTCTGAACGTAAAATAGCAGAATGTGTTAACAGCAGAATAAAGATCAGCACTGTCTGAACGTAAAATAACAGAATGTGTCAATAGCAGAATAAAGATCAGCACTGTGGAAAGTAAAACAGCAGAATGTGTTAATAGCAGAATAAAGGTCAGCACTGTCTGAAAGTAAAATAGCAGAATGTGTTAATCGTGGAATAAAGGTCAGCACTGTCTCAAAGTAAAATAGCAGAATGTGTTAATAGCAGAATAAAGATCAGCACTGTCTAAAAGTAAAATAGCAGAATGTGTTAATACCAGAATTAAGATCAGCACTGTCTGATAGTAAAATAGCAGAATGTGTTAATAGCAGAATAAAGGTCAGCACTGTCTGATAGTAAAATAGCAGAATGTGTCAATAGCAGAAGAAAGGTCAGCACTGTCTGAAAGTAAAATGGCAGAATGTGTCAATAGCAGAAGAAAGGTCAGCACTGCTGTTGCTCTTTTTAGCCTTAGTTTATTAGCTCTGATTATGTCACCTTTGCTCACGAGTCGCCAGGTATCTTTCTGATACCGTCACGTGGTTCAAGCTCGAGTTATGATTAATAAGTCAGCTCACCGCTGAGTAAGATTGAAATCAACGGTCATTTATTATATACAACAGGTAATGCTTATACAATAATGCTACTCTCTATATAGAAACCTACCACTACTGGCCAATACTTAACTTTAGGAAGGGCCCACCAGGTCAGGGAAACGAATGGCTTATCGAATCGGATCTGGCCCGCGGTATTCAAAAGGCTGATACGGGTCGATGGCTAGGCGCCTTTATCAGGTAGCGATCGCTGGAGTCAAACTTACTGTTTCTGGTGGATGTTCTTGCGAAGGTCTCGAGCAGGAGAAGAAGGGAGAGAGAGCGATCTGATCTTGGCCCCTCACTTTATAGGGTCCTGGGGCTTCCCGCCTCTCGGGGCGGCCCTTGACCCTGAGTCCCAAGTGATTGGACTTGTTCCCAATCACTGGGTTCGATATATCCAATAACGGGGCGATTCCTCGATCGGGGGGTGGTCGTTCACCTGTCTTTGTTTCGGCCACTGCAGGCACCGACAGGTCTGGCCCGGCATTCAATTGCTAATATGTTGCAATTGTTCCCGGGGATAGCCGATTAAACTGCAGATGTCTGGGTTGATGTGCTGCTAATGGTCTTGAGTATCGATCTGGGCCGACTTCCCCAGAGCCGAATAAACTATTCTGTCTGCAGCTGTCCGTTTGTGTCCTGTTGGCTGCTTTTCCCATCAGTCTTTTCGGTGAGCCATTTGAAATCGGATTTTGGCCAAATTAATAGGGAATCAGCCATTTTAGGTGGCTACACTGGCTGTAATTAAAATTACAGAATGTGTTAATAGCAGAATAAGGGTCAGCACTGTCTGAAAGTAAAATAGCAGAATGTGTTCATAACAGAATAAAGATCAGCACTGTGTGAAAGTAAAATAGCAGAATGTGTTAATTGCAGAATAAAGGTCAGCACTGTCTGAAAGTAAAATAACAGAATGTGTTAATTGCAGAATTAAGATCAGCACTGTCTGAAAGTAAATTAGCAGAATGTGTTAATAGCAGAATAAAGATCAGCACTGTCTGAAAGTAAAATAACAGAGTGTGTTAATAGAAGAATAAAGGTCAGCACCGTGTGAAAGTAAATTAGCAGAATGTGTTAATAGCAGAATAAAGATCAGCACTGTCTGAGAGTAAAATAGCAGAATGTGTTAATAGCAGAATAAAGATCAACACTGTCTGAACGTAAAATAGCAGAATGTGTTAACAGCAGAATAAAGATCAGCACTGTCTGAACGTAAAATAACAGAATGTGTCAGTAGCAGAATAAAGATCAGCACTGTGGAAAGTAAAACAGCAGAATGTGTTAAATGCAGAATAAAGGCCAGCTCTGTCTGAAAGTAAAATAACAGAATGTGTTAATGGCAGAATAAAGGTCAGCAATGTCTGAAAGTAAAATAACAGAATGTGTTAATTGCAGAATAAAGATCAGCCCTGTGTGAAAGTAAAATAGCAGAATGTGTTAATTGCAGAATAAAGGCCAGCTCTGTCTGAAAGTAAAATAACAGAATGTGTTAATTGCAGAATAAAGGCCAGCTCTGTCTGAAAGTAAAATAACAGAATGTGTTAATGGCAGAATAAAGGTCAGCAATGTCTGAAAGTAAAATAGCAGAATGTGTTAATAGCAGAATAAAGATCAGCACTGTCTGACAGTAAAATAGCAGAATGTGTTAATAGCAGAATAAAGATCAGCACTGTCTGAAAGTAAAATAGCAGAATGTGTTAATAGCAGAATAAAGATCAGCACTGTCTGACATTAAAATAACAGAATGTGTTAATAGCAGAATAAAGATCAGCAGTGTGTGAAAGTAAACTAACAGAATGTGTTAATAGCTGAATAAAGATCAGCACTGTCTGAAAGTAAAATAGCAGAATGTGTTAATAGCAGAATAAAGATCACCACTGACTGAATTAAAAATAGCAGAATGTGTTAATAGCAGAATAAAGGTCTGCACTGTCCAAACGTCGAATAGCAGAATTTGTTAATAGCACAATAAGTATCAGCGCTGTCTGAAAGTAAAATAACGGAATGTGTTAATAGCAGAAAAAAGGTCAGCACTGACTGAAAGTAAAATAGCAGAATAAAGATCAGCACCGTGTGAAAGTAAAATAGCAGAATGTGTTAATAGCAGAATAAAGGTCAGCATTGTCTGAAAGTAAAATAGCAGAATGTGTTAATAGCAGAATAAAGATCAGCACTGTCTGAAAGTAAAATAGCAGTATGTATTAACAGCAGAATAAAGATCAGCACTGTCTGGAAGTAAAATAGCAGAATGTATTAATAGCAGAATAAAGATCAGCACAGTCTGGAAGTAAAATAGCAGAATGTGTTAATAGCAGAATAAAGATCAGCACCGTCTGAAAGTAAAATAGCAGAAAGTGTTAATAGCAGAATAAACGTCAGCACTGTCTGAAAGTAAAATAGCAGAATGTGTTAATAGCAGAATAAAGATCAGCACGGCCTGAAAGTAAAATAGCAGAATGTGTAAATAGCAGAATAAAGATCAGCACTGTCTGAAAGTAAAATAACAGAATGTGTTAATAGCAGAATAAAGATCAGCAATGTCCAAAAGTAAAATAACAGAATGTGTTAATAGCAGAATAAAGGCAAGCTCTGTCTGAAAGTAAAATAACAGAATGTGTTAATAGCAGAATAAAGATCAGCATTGTCCAAAAGTAAAATAACAGAATGTGTTAATAGCAGAATAAAGATCAGCACTGTCTGAAAGTAAAATAGCAGAATGTGTTAATAGCAGAATAAAGGTCAGTACTGTCTGAAAGTAAAATAGCAGAATGTGTTAATAGCAGAATAAAGATCAGCACTGTCTGAAAGTAAAATAACAGGATGTGTTAATAGCAGAATAAAGGTCAGCACTGTCTGAAAGTAAAATAGCAGAATGTGTTCATAGCAGAATAAAGATCAGCACTGTGTGAAAGTAAAATAGCAGAATGTGTTAAAAGCAGAATAAAGGTCAGCACAGTGTGAAAGTAAAATAGCAGAATGTGTTAATAGCAGAATGAAGATCAGCACTGTGTGAAAGTAAAATAACAGAATGTGTTAATAGCAGAATAAAGATCAGCACTGTGTGAAAGTAAAATAACAGAGTGTGTTAATAGCAGAATAAAGATCAGCACTGTCTGAAAGTAAAATAGCAGGATGTGTTAATATCAGAATAAAGATCAGCACTGTCTGACGTAAAATAGCAGAATGTGTTAATAGCAGAATAAAGATCAGCACTGTGTGAAAGTAAAATAACAGAGTGTGTTAATAGCAGAATAAAGATCAGCACAGTGTAAAAGTAAAATAACAGAATGTGTTAATAGCAGAATAAAGATCAGCACTGTGTGAAAGTAAAATAACAGAGTGTGTTAATAGCAGAATAAAGATCAGCACTGTGTGAAAGTAAAATAACAGAGTGTGTTAATAGCAGAATAAAGATCAGCACTGTCTGGAAGTAAAATAGCAGAATGTATTAATAGCAGAATAAAGATCAGCACAGTCTGGAAGTAAAATAGCAGAATGTGTTTATAGCAGAATAAAGATCAGCACCGTCTGAAAGTAAAATAGCAGAAAGTGTTAATGGCAGAATAAACGTCAGCACTGTCTGAAAGTAAAATAGCAGAATGTGTTAATAGCAGAATAAAGATCAGCACGGCCTGAAAGTAAAATAGCAGAATGTGTAAATAGCAGAATAAAGATCAGCACTGTCTGAAAGTAAAATAACAGAATGTGTTAATAGCAGAATAAAGATCAGCATTGTCCAAAAGTAAAATAACAGAATGTGTTAATAGCAGAATAAAGGCAAGCTCTGTCTGAAAGTAAAATAACAGAATGTGTTAATAGCAGAATAAAGATCAGCATTGTCCAAAAGTAAAATAACAGAATGTGTTAATAGCAGAATAAAGATCAGCTCTGTCTGAAAGTAAAATAGCAGAATGTGTTAATAGCAGAATAAAGGTCAGCACTGTCTGAAAGTAAAATAGCAGAATGTGTTAATAGCAGAATAAAGATCAGCACTGTCTGAAAGTAAAATTACAGAATGTGTTAATAGCAGAATAAGGGTCAGCACTGTCTGAAAGTAAAATAGCAGAATGTGTTCGTAACAGAAGAAAGATCAGCACTGTGTGAAAGTAAAATAGCAGAATGTGTTAATTGCAGAATAAAGGTCAGCACTGTCTGAAAGTAAAATAACAGAATGTGTTAATTGCAGAATTAAGATCAGCACTCTCTGAAAGTAAATTAGCAGAATGTGTTAATAGCAGAATAAAGATCAGCACTGTCTGAAAGTAAAATAACAGAGTGTGTTAATAGAAGAATAAAGGTCAGCACCGTGTGAAAGTAAATTAGCAGAATGTGTTAATAGCAGAATAAAGATCAGCACTGTCTGAGAGTAAAATAGCAGAATGTGTTAATAGCAGAATAAAGATCAACACTGTCTGAACGTAAAATAGCAGAATGTGTTAACAGCAGAATAAAGATCAGCACTGTCTGAACGTAAAATAACAGAATGTGTCAGTAGCAGAATAAAGATCAGCACTGTGGAAAGTAAAACAGCAGAATGTGTTAACAGCAGAATAAAGGCCAGCCCTGTGTGAAAGTAAAATAGCAGAATGTGTTAAATGCAGAATAAAGGCCAGCTCTGTCTGAAAGTAAAATAACAGAATGTGTTAATTGCAGAATAAAGGCCAGCTCTGTCTGAAAGTAAAATAACAGAATGTGTTAATGGCAGAATAAAGGTCAGCAATGTCTGAAAGTAAAATAACAGAATGTGTTAATTGCAGAATAAAGATCAGCCCTGTGTGAAAGTAAAATAGCAGAATGTGTTCATTGCAGAATAAAGGCCAGCTCTGTCTGAAAGTAAAATAACAGAATGTGTTAATTGCAGAATAAAGGCCAGCTCTGTCTGAAAGTAAAATAACAGAATGTGTTAATGGCAGAATAAAGGTCAGCAATGTCTGAAAGTAAAATAGCAGAATGTGTTAATAGCAGAATAAAGATCAGCACTGTCTGACAGTAAAATAGCAGAATGTGTTAATAGCAGAATAAAGATCAGCACTGTCTGAAAGTAAAATAGCAGAATGTGTTAATAGCAGAATAAAGATCAGCACTGTCTGACAGTAAAATAACTGAATGTGTTAATAGCAGAATAAAGATCAGCAGTGTGTGAAAGTAAACTGACAGAATGTGTTAATAGCTGAATAAAGATCAGCACTGTCTGAAAGTAAAATAGCAGAATGTGTTAATAGCAGAATAAAGATCACCACTGACTGAATTAAAAATAGCAGAATGTGTTAATAGCAGAATAAAGGTCTGCACTGTCCAAACGTCGAATAGCAGAATTTGTTAATAGCACAATAAGTATCAGCGCTGTCTGAAAGTAAAATAACGGAATGTGTCAATAGCAGAAAAAAGGTCAGCACTGACTGAAAGTAAAATAGCAGAATAAAGATCAGCACCGTGTGAAAGTAAAATAGCAGAATGTGTTAATAGCAGAATAAAGGTCAGCATTGTCTGAAAGTAAAATAGCAGAATGTGTTAATAGCAGAATAAAGATCAGCACTGTCTGAAAGTAAAATAGCAGAATGTATTAACAGCAGAATAAAGATCAGCACTGTCTGGAAGTAAAATAGCAGAATGTATTAATAGCAGAATAAAGATCAGCACAGTCTGGAAGTAAAATAGCAGAATGTGTTAATAGCAGAATAAAGATCAGCACCGTCTGAAAGTAAAATAGCAGAAAGTGTTAATAGCAGAATAAACGTCAGCACTGTCTGAAAGTAAAATAGCAGAATGTGTTAATAGCAGAATAAAGATCAGCACGGCCTGAAAGTAAAATAGCAGAATGTGTAAATAGCAGAATAAAGATCAGCACTGTCTGAAAGTAAAATAACAGAATGTGTTAATAGCAGAATAAAGATCAGCATTGTCCAAAAGTAAAATAACAGAATGTGTTAATAGCAGAATAAAGGCAAGCTCTGTCTGAAAGTAAAATAACAGAATGTGTTAATAGCAGAATAAAGATCAGCATTGTCCAAAAGTAAAATAACAAAATGTGTTAATAGCAGAATAAAGATCAGCACTGTCTGAAAGTAAAATAGCAGAATGTGTTAATAGCAGAATAAAGGTCAGTACTGTCTGAAAGTAAAATAGCAGAATGTGTTAATAGCAGAATAAAGATCAGCACTGTCTGAAAGTAAAATAACAGGATGTGTTAATAGCAGAATAAAGGTCAGCACTGTCTGAAAGTAAAATAGCAGAATGTGTTCATAGCAGAATAAAGATCAGCACTGTGTGAAAGTAAAATAGCAGAATGTGTTAAAAGCAGAATAAAGGTCAGCACAGTGTGAAAGTAAAATAGCAGAATGTGTTAATAGCAGAATGAAGATCAGCACTGTGTGAAAGTAAAATAACAGAATGTGTTAATAGCAGAATAAAGATCAGCACTGTGTGAAAGTAAAATAACAGAGTGTGTTAATAGCAGAATAAAGATCAGCACTGTCTGAAAGTAAAATAGCAGGATGTGTTAATATCAGAATAAAGATCAGCACTGTCTGACGTAAAATAGCAGAATGTGTTAATAGCAGAATAAAGATCAGCACTGTGTGAAAGTAAAATAACAGAGTGTGTTAATAGCAGAATAAAGATCAGCACAGTGTAAAAGTAAAATAACAGAATGTGTTAATAGCAGAATAAAGATCAGCACTGTGTGAAAGTAAAATAACAGAGTGTGTTAATATCAGAATAAAGATCAGCACTGTGTGAAAGTAAAATAACAGAGTGTGTTAATAGCAGAAGAAAGATCAGCACTGTCTGGTAGTAAAATAGCAGAATGTATTAATAGCAGAATAAAGATCAGCACAGTCTGGAAGTAAAATAGCAGAATGTGTTTATAGCAGAATAAAGATCAGCACCGTCTGAAAGTAAAATAGCAGAAAGTGTTAATGGCAGAATAAACGTCAGCACTGTCTGAAAGTAAAATAGCAGAATGTGTTAATAGCAGAATAAAGATCAGCACGGCCTGAAAGTAAAATAGCAGAATGTGTAAATAGCAGAATAAAGATCAGCACTGTCTGAAAGTAAAATAACAGAATGTGTTAATAGCAGAATAAAGATCAGCATTGTCCAAAAGTAAAATAACAGAATGTGTTAATAGCAGAATAAAGGCAAGCTCTGTCTGAAAGTAAAATAACAGAATATGTTAATAGCAGAATAAAGATCAGCATTGTCCAAAAGTAAAATAACAGAATGTGTTAATAGCAGAATAAAGATCAGCACTGTCTGAAAGTAAAATAGCAGAATGTGTTAATAGCAGAATAAAGGTCAGCACTGTCTGAAAGTAAAATAGCAGAATGTGTTAATAGCAGAATAAAGATCAGCACTGTCTGAAAGTAAAATAACAGGATGTGTTAATAGCAGAATAAAGGTCAGCACTGTCTGAAAGTAAAATAGCAGAATGTGTTCATAGCAGAATAAAGATCAGCACTGTGTGAAAGTAAAATAGCAGAATGTGTTAAAAGCAGAATAAAGGTCAGCACAGTGTGAAAGTAAAATAGCAGAATGTGTTAATAGCAGAATAAAGATCAGCACTGTGTGAAAGTAAAATAACAGAATGTGTTAATAGCAGAATAAAGATCAGCACTGTGTGAAAGTAAAATAACAGAGTGTGTTAATAGCAGAATAAAGATCAGCACTGTCTGAAAGTAAAATAGCAGGATGTGTTAATATCAGAATAAAGATCAGCACTGTCTGACGTAAAATAGCAGAATGTGTTAATAGCAGAATAAAGATCAGCACTGTGTGAAAGTAAAATAACAGAGTGTGTTAATAGCAGAATAAAGATCAGCACAGTGTAAAAGTAAAATAACAGAATGTGTTAATAGCAGAATAAAGATCAGCACTGTGTGAAAGTAAAATAACAGAGTGTGTTAATAGCAGAATAAAGATCAGCACTGTGTGAAAGTAAAATAACAGAGTGTGTTAATAGCAGAATAAAGATCAGCACTGTGTGAAAGTAAAATAGCAGAATGTGTTAATAGCAGAATAAAGATCAGCACTGTCTGAAAGGAAAATAGGAGAATGTGTTAATAGCAGAATAATGATCAGCCCTGTCTGAAAGTAAAATAGCAGAATGTGTTAATAGCAGAATAAAGATCAGCACTGTCTGAAAGGAAAATAGGAGAATGTGTTAATAGCAGAATAAAGATCAGCCCAATGCAATTTGCTGTCGAAGGCCGAATCAGACTTGATTTCCGGCGAATGGGATGCTGACATTCACTGTCGCGCCGCAGCAATGAGGTACAGCACACAGGTGATATGCTGGAGGATTGCGCCTATGTAAGTGTACCCTGGCAAAGTCAACGCATTCAGTTTAGGGCAAAATGAAAGACGGAAGATTGATTTTTTAAATGTCACTCCATCTCACCCCACACGCGGAATTCTGGCGCGCTTGTGGGTTTACCTAACGGTGAATGCTGGCTTTTGGAAGGATTGTTTTTGAAACGATTAGATTCTCATTCAAACCGAAACGCACCAGGAATGAACTCGCTTGCATTCTATTGTAGTTAGTGGCATTGAACAAAATGCCACTCAATTCTATCAGTAATACAATCCCATTGTGTTTCAGCCTCTGCACTGTCACACCATTGCAATTCCATCATCTAGCTGCAGTGTGACTATTCACTCGCTCCTCAGTGTCAGCAGCAGTAGTGGGACAGAAGTGACTGTGTGACAGTGCCATGGTAATATAAAATTCAAATTGCAAAGCCATTATGTCATTCTCCTGGAATGAGAAGGAAAGTTTTAGTACAATCTATGCCATTGTTTTGCAAAACTAGAAATGATCCTTAAGGGTGAAGTGCCAAAGTTACCCACCTTCTAAGTAATGTGTTCCTTTTACATATTTCCACCCAACTTTTCCTACAGTGCTGTCAATTTTCATAATGAATTTTTATCAATAAGTCTGAAATATTTAACTCTCTGTGCCCTGAAACAGTTACATTGCTGGTGATGCTTGTCTTTCACAGCTAAAAGGTCACACACATGCTGAATATTAACTGCAACAGAGGGATTGACTCAGATGGACAATATTCGCTGAAACGTCCCGAACTATTCCCTTTTCAGCTCAAGGGGTTCACCCAGGGAACAGCTGAGGCATACAAATCAGCAATGGGTTAGATTCAATGCCCGGTAATGAGTTAGTCAACTTCAGCAGAGGGACGGCTAGAATTGGCCACAACGTCCCTCATTTGGGGACGGGGAGGGGGCAGTAAAAACTACCGGAGAGCAGAAGGGAATTAGGCTTGATTCTCCGGCTCCCTGGCCACATGCCATTCCCTGGTAGCGGGATTTTATCTTCCCGCTGCTTGTCAATGGGAATTCCCATTGTAACCACACGATGCCGCCGGGAAACACCAGGTGGGGCTGCACTGCAGGCGAGAAAAGTGAATCCCGACGAACGGAGAATTCCGGCCAATTTCTGGAAAAGTTGGTTCGTAAAACCGGACGGAACACGACCTCACTGTTGGATGTACAAAACAAGGAGAATTGTACGAGCAGCTTTTGTAATGTGACAACTGGGGATCGGTTTAGGTCAGTTGGCTGGGCAGCTGGTTTGTGATGCAGAGCGAGGCCAACAGCGTGAGTTCATTTCCTGTACCGGCTGAGGTCATTCATGAAGGCCCCGCCTTCTCAACCTTGCCCCTCGCCTGAGGTGTGGTGATCCTCGGGTTAAATCACCACCGGTCAGCTCTCCCCCTCAAAAGGAAAACAGCCTCTGGGACTTTGGCAACGTGACAAGAGCATTTTTTTCCTCTTTAAACTTCTCCTTCACCCCATTTCAAAACTATAGTGGGGATATGGCATTGGGGTGTCAGCCTCGTGCAGGAGAGTAGCAATGTGCTTTCTGTTTTTGGTTGTGCTCCACCTTGTATTAGAATCATAGAATCCCTACTGTGCAGAAGGAGGCCATTCGGCCCATCAAGTCTGCACCAACTCTCTCAAAGAGCACCCTACCTAGGCCCAATCCCCCACTCAATAATCCTACCTCAACTTTTACACTTAGGGGCAATTTAGTGTGGCCAATCCACCTACCCTGCACACCTTTGGACTGTGGGAGGAAACGGGAGCACCCGGAAGAAACTCACGCACACATAGGGAGAACATGCAGACTCCGCACAGACAGTAACCCGAAGCCCGGAATTGAACCTGGGACCCTGGTGATGTGAGGCAGCAGTGCCACTGCACCACCATGCTGCCCACTGCACTGCCGTGCTGCCCACTGTGCCACCATGCTGCCCACTGTGCCACCATGCTGCCCACTGCACCATGCTGCCAACTGCAACATGCTGCCCACTGTGCCACCATGCTGCCCACTGTGCCACTATGCTGCCCACTGCACCATGCTGCCAACTGCAACATGCTGCCCACTGTGCCACCATGCTGACCACTGTGCCACCATGCTGCCCACTGTGCCACCATGCTGCCCACTGTGCCACCATGCTGCCCACTGTGCCACCATGCTGCCCACTGTGCCAACATGCTGCCCACTGCACCATGCTGCCCACTGCACCATGCTGCCCACTGTGCCACCATGCTGCCCACTGTGCCACCATGCTGCCCACTGTGCCACCATGCTGCCCACTGTGCCACCATGCTGCCCACTGTGCCACCATGCTGCCCACTGTGCCACCATGCTGCCCACTGTGCCACCATGCTGCCCACTGTGCCACCATGCTGCCCACTGTGCCACCATGCTGCCCACTGTGCCACCATGCTGCCCACTGTGCCACCGTGCTGCCCACTGTGCCACCATGCTGCCCACTGTGCCACTATGCTGCCCACTGTGCCACTATGCTGCCCACTGTGCCACCATGCTGCCCACTGTGCCACCATGCTGCCCACTGTGCCACCATGCTGCCCACTGTGCCACCGTGCTGCCCAATGTGCCACCGTGCTGCCCACTGTGCCACCATGCTGCCCACTGTGCCACCATGCTGCCCACTGTGCTACCATGCTGCCCACTGCACCATGCTGCCCACAGCACCATGCTGCCCACTGCACCATGCTGCCCACTGCACCATGCTGCCCACTGTGCCACCATGCTGCCCACTGTGCCACCGTGCTGCCCACTGTGCCACCATGCTGCCCACTGTGCCACCGTGCTGCCCACTGTGCCACCATGCTGCCCACTGCACCATGCTGCCCACTGCACCATGCTGCCCACTGTGCCACCATGCTGCCCACTGTGCCACCATGCTGCCCACTGTACCACCATGCTGCCCACTGCACCATGCTGCCCACTGCACCATGCTGCCCACTGTGCCACCGTTCTGCCCACTGCACCATGCTGCCCACTGCACCATGCTGCCCACTGTGCCACCATGCTGCCCACTGCACCATGCTGCCCACTGCACCATGCTGCCCACTGTGCCACCATGCTGCCCACTGTGCCACCATGCTGCCCACTGTGCCACCATGCTGCCCACTGCACCATGCTGCCCACTGCACCATGCTGCCCACTGTGCCACCATGCTGCCCACTGTGCTACCATGCTGCCCACTGCACCATGCTGCCCACTGTGCTACCATGCTGCCCACTGCACCATGCTGCCCACTGTGCCACCGTGCTGCCCACTGTGCCACCGTGCTGCCCACTGCACCATGCTGCCCACTGTGCCACCGTGCTGCCCACTGCACCATGCTGCCCACTGTGCCACCATGCTGCCCACTGTGCTACCATGCTGCCCACTGCACCATGCTGCCCACTGCACCATGCTGCCCACTGTGCTACCATGCTGCCCACTGCACCATGCTGCCCACTGTGCCACCGTGCTGCCCACTGCACCATGCTGCCCACTGCACCATGCTGCCCACTGCACCATGCTGCCCACTGCACCATGCTGCCCACTGCACCATGCTGCCCACTGTGCCACCATGCTGCCCACTGTGCCACCGTGCTGCCCACTGTGCCACCGTGCTGCCCACTGCACCATGCTGCCCACTGTGCCACCGTGCTGCCCACTGCACCATGCTGCCCACTGCACCATGCTGCCCACTGTGCCACCGTGCTGCCCACTGCACCATGCTGCCCACTGTGCCACCATGCTGCCCACTGTGCCACCATGCTGCCCACTGTGCCATCGTGCTGCCCACTGCACCATGCTGCCCACTGTGCCACCATGCTGCCCACTGTGCCACCATGCTGCCCACTGTGCCACCATGCTGCCCACTGCACCATGCTGCCCACTGCACCATGCTGCCCACTGCACCATGCTGCCCACTGCACCATGCTGCCCACTGTGCCACCATGCTGCCCACTGTGCCACCATGCTGCCCACTGTGCCACCATGCTGCCCACTGTGCCACCATGCTGCCCACTGCACCATGCTGCCCACTGCACCATGCTGCCCACTGCACCATGCTGCCCACTGTGCCACCATGCTGCCCACTGCACCATGCTTCCCTCTGTGCCACCATGCTGCCCACTGTGCCACCATGCTGCCCACCGCACCATGCTGCCCACTGTGCCACCATGCTGCCCACCGCACCATGCTGCCCACTGTGCCACCATGCTGCCCACTGCACCATGCTGCCCACTGTGCCACCATGCTGCCCACTGTGCCACCGTGCTGCCCACTGCACCACCATGCTGCCCACTGCAACATGCTGCCCACTGCACCATGCTGCCCACTGTGCCACCATGCTGCCCACTGCACCATGCTGCCCACTGCACCATGCTGCCCACTGTGCCACCGTGCTGCCCACTGTACCACCATGCTGCCCACTGTGCCACCATGCTGCCCACTGCACCATGCTGCCCACTGCACCATGCTGCCCACTGTGCCACCATGCTGACCCACTGCCCCATGCTGCCCACTGTGCCACCATGCTGCCCACTGTGCCACCATGCTGCCCACTGCACCATGCTGCCCACTGCACCATGCTGCCCACTGTGCCACCATGCTGCCCACTGCACCATGCTGCCCACTGCACCATGCTGCCCACTGTGCCACCATGCTGCCCACTGCACCATGCTGCCCACTGTGCCATGCTGCCCACTTTGCCACCATGCTGCCCACTGTGCCACCATGCTGCCCACTGCACCATGCTGCCCACTGCACCATGCTGCCCACTGTGCCACCATGCTGCCCACTGTGCCACCGTGCTGCCCACTGTACCACCGTGCTGCCCACTGTGCCACCGTGCTGCCCACTTTGCCACCGTGCTGCCCACTGCACCATGCTGCCCACTGTACCACCGTGCTGCCCACTGTGCCACCATGCTGCCCACTGTGCCACCATGCTGCCCACTGTGCCACCGTGCTGCCCACTGTGCCACCGTGCTGCCCACTGTGCCACCATGCTGCCCACTGTGCCACCGTGCTGCCCACTGTGCCACCATGCTGCCCACTGTGCCACCATGCTGCCCACTGTGCCACCGTGCTGCCCACTGTGCCACCATGCTGCCCACTGCACCATGCTGCCCACTGTGCCACCATGCTGCCCACTTTGCCACCATGCTGCCCACTGTGCCACCATGCTGCCCACTGTGCCAACATGCTGCCTACTGCACCATGCTGCCCACTGTACCACCATGCTGCCCACTGTGCCACCATGCTGCCCACTGCACCATGCTGCCCACTGCACCATGCTGCCCACTGCACCATGCTGCCCACTGTGCCACCATGCTGCCCACTGTGCCACCATGCTGCCCACTGCACCATGCTGCCCACTGTGCCACCGTGCTGCCCACTGTGCCACCATGTTGTACGTCACTTGCCAATGGGATTTCCCATTGTAACCACCCCATGCTGGTGGGAAGCCCGTGGGTAGGGATATGCTACCCGTGGGTAGGGGGGGCTAACCGTGGGTGGGGAGGGGGCTACCCGTGGGTGGGGGGGGGTACCCGTGGGTAGGGGGGGGGTACCCGTGGGTAGGGGGGGTTACCTGCGGGAAATGAGCGTCGCAACGAGCAGAGAATTCAGGCCTATGTTTTTTAAAAGAAAATCCCTCAACCTCTCGGTGGAATCTGATGATTTTGAAGCGATAAAGTACATTTAGATGTCAAAGTATTAAACCCGATGCCATGTTTCCCTCCAGCTGCCATGATTTTTCACAACACTCACCATTTGTCCCCATTGCTCTCTTTCCTTCCCCCAACAGGCCATTCGCGAGCAAAACAAAAATCTCCCGCTCTCCTCAATATTTTGCCGTTCCCACTTTCACTCCTGCCCAACCCATTTTCTGTTTGGATCAAGGTGATGAGAGTTAGCCTGGAGCGCTCTCTGAGAATGGCAAACAGTTCTATGCTTCGTGTCAAGAAGTTTTGTAAAGTTGGAGTGACCCTGTGAAATTCCTCAACATGTCCCATCAGCCGACAATAGCATCCAAAATGACTATTTTCCACATTAGTCCATGAACATTTGCCAGGTTAGGACAAACTTCCTTGGGCAAAGAGTCATCCAGACTTGAAACGTTTGCTCTCTTCTCTCTCCACAGAGGCGGCACAGTAGCACAGTGGTTAGCACTGTTGCTTCACAGCTCCAGGGTCCCAGGTTCGATTCCCTGCTGGGTCAATGTCTGTGCGGAGTCTGCACGTTCTCCCCGTGTCTGCGTGGGTTTCCTCCGGGTGCTCCGGTTTCCTCCCACAAGTCCCGAAAGACGTGCTGTTAGGTGGACTGGCCGTGATAAATTGCCCTTGGTGTCCAAAAAGGTTAAGTGGGGTTACTGGGATAGGGTGGAGGTGTGGGCTTGGGTAGGGTGCTCTTTCCAAGGGCCGGTGCAGACTCGATGGGCCGAATGGCCTCCTTCAGCACTGTAAATTCTATGCTGTCAGACTTGCTGAGATTGTCCAGTATTTTCTGTGTTTGTTCCACATTCCAGCATCCGTAGTAATTCGCTTTTATTTCCATGGTCTCCTATTTTAACACAGCCACTTCTGGTGTTCTAGTGGCTTTATCAACAGAGTCTGAGGAATCTCATCGAAATACATCATGTCACATGCTAATAAGGCAAGCAGTAGATTCTTGCCTTATCAATTTCACTGATGAATTTTGCAGGGTATCCCACACCTCAGAGACTCCACACCCTGTGTCAAAGGTACAACCCCATTGATCAAATAAACTGAGCTGACAACATGCCTGATGTGCCCCTTTAAGATATAAAATCACTTGAGCCTCTCTACTTTGCAATGCGGGAAAGTTAACAATGCATTCGCCAACACGATGGAACAAAAGAGGTCCTTCTCTGCAGTGGGTCAGTCTAAAGTATGGCCTGATTCTGGCCTCAGTCAATGTGCTGTGGGTAGATTGCGAGAGTACGTTCTGTCTGCATGTCGAGGCTGCTATCATTGTGACCCCAGTGGGTAGTGTCTGAGCAGATTGAACGTGGTCTGTCTGTCAATTCACACAAGGCTTAAATTCAGCTCACAGCACATTGAGTGTCAATGGGACTTGTTTAGTATTATACTTTGCAAACACTTTTTTTTCCACCAAACCCCCACCCCCAGCTCTGGAATGCTGATGTTGCTGCGGTACAGTTCCGCAGATTGCCCTCTCTACTCAAGTGGCCATTCTTCTGCTGTCAGTCTGGACAGATGACCACCAAACTATTTTACCGTAGAAGGCATCACTGAGCCATGTCATATTATAATCCAATACACACACACACACCACAGGCACACACGCCACACTACACACACCACAACACACACCACACTTCACGCACCACAACACACACACACACACCACGCGCACACCACACCCACACCACAATACACCACACACCACACCCACACCACACACACACCACACTACACACACCACAACACACACACACCACAACACACCACTCTACACACACACACAACGCGCACACCACACCCACACCACAATACACCACACACACACACCACAACACACACACACAACACACACCACAACACACCACACCCACCACAACACACACACACAACACACACCACAACACACCACACCCACCACACACACACACACACCAGCGGCCTTCCTTTTCGGGAGTGGGAGAGAGAGAGGGAGCCGGAGTGCAGCTTGGGATTCAGGAAAAGCAGCGTTCAGATTTTCGGCAGGAGCAGTGGCCAGGGGTCTGTCGGGAAGGTAAGTAGCTGGGAGAAATTTAACTCTTCGTGGGTTGGTAAGTATTGTGATTGGTAAGTAAAATCTTTATTCCTTTCACTTATTCATTATTTGATATTATATTTGTAATCAGCTAAGGTAAAGTGTAAAAATGGCAGGAGATGCCAGACCCGTGTTATGCTCCTCGTGCTCAATGTGGGAGTTCAGGGACACGGCCGATGCCCCTGACTCCTTCATGTGCGGGAAGTGTGTCCAGCTGCAGCTCCTGTTAGACCGCATGACGGCTCTGGAGCTGCGGATGGACTCACTTTGGAGCATCCGCGATGCTGAGGAGGTCGTGGATAGCACGTTCAGTGAGTTGGTCACACCGCAGATTAAGGTTGGTGAGGGAGACAGGGAATGGGTGACCAAAAGGCAGAGAAGGAGCAGGAAGGCAGTGCAGGTGTCCCCTGCGGTCATCTCCCTCCAAAACAGGTATACCGTTTTGGATACTGTTGGGGGAGATGACTCACCAGGGGAAGGCAGTAGTAGCCAGGCTCATGGCACCGTGGCTGGCTCTGCTGCACAGAAGGGCGGGAAAAAGACTGGCAGGGCTATAGTCATAGGGGATTCAATCGTAAAGGGAGTAGACAGGCGTTTCTGTGGTCGAAAACGAGACTCCCGAATAGTATGTTGCCTCCTGGGTGCACGGGTCAGGGATGTCTCAGATCGGCTGCAGGACATACTGAAGGGGGAGGGTGAACAGCCAGTTGTCGTGGTGCATATAGGCACCAACGATATAGGTAAAAAAACGGGATGAGGTCCTACAATCAGAATTTAGGGAGTTAGGAGATAAATTAAAAAGAAGGACCTCAAAGGTAGTAATCTCAGGATTGCTACCAGTGCCACGAGACAGTCAGAGTAGAAATTCAAGAATAGTCAGAATGAATACGTGGCTTGAGAGATGGTGCAGGAGGGAGGTGTTCAGATTTTTGGGACATTGGAACCGGTTCTGGGGGCGATGGGACCATTACAAATCAGATGGTCTACACCTGGGCAGGACTGGAACCAATGTCCTAGGGGGTGCTTTTGCTAACACTGTTGGGGAGGTTTTAAACTAATGTGGCAGGGGGGATGGGAACCAGATTAGGAAGTTAGAGGTCAGTAAAGAGGCAGCAACTAAAGCTAGTACGGTACTAGATAATAAACTCAATGAGACTATCAAAGAATTAATAGAATTTACAGTGCAGGAGGCCGCCATTCGGCCCATCGAGTCTGCACCGGCTCTTGGAAAGAGCACCACACCCAAGGTCCACACCTCCACCCTATCTCCATAACCCAGTAACTCCACCCAACACTAAGGGCAATTTTAGACACTAAGGGCAATTGATCATGGCCAATCCACCTAACCTGCACATCTTTGGATTGTGGGAGGAAACCGGAGCACCCGGAGAAAACCCACGCACACACGGGGAGGATGTGCAGACTCCGCACAGACAGTGACCCAAGCCGGAATCGAACCTGGGACCCTGGAGCTGTGAAGCAATTGTGCTAAGGGAAAGAGTAGACAGGGAAGAGATGATGAACGCAAAGGGACAGGTGGTCTGAGGTGCATTTGTTTCAATGCGAGAAGTGTAGCAGGTAAGGCAGATGAACTTGGGTCTTGGATTACTACCTGGGAATATAATGTTATTGGTATTACGGAGACTTGGTTGAGGGAAGGGCAAGACTGGCAACTAAATATCCCAGGGTATAGATGCTTCAGGAGGGATAGAGAGGGAGGTAAAAGGGGTGGAGGAGTTGCATTACTGGTCAGAGATGATATCACAGCTATGATTAAGGAGGGCACGATGGAGGATTCGAGCACTCAGGCAATATGGGTAGAGCTAAGAAATAGGAAGGGTGCAGTAACATTGTTGGGACTTTACTACAGGCCTCCCAAAAGCGAGCGTGAAGTAGAGGTACAAATATGTAGACAGATTATAGAAAAATGTAGGAGCAATAGGGTGGTCGTGATGGGAGATTTTAACTTCCCCAACATTGAATGGGGCTCATGTAGTGTTGGAGGCGTAGATGGAGCAGAATTTGTAAGGAGCATCCAGGAGAGTTTTTTAGAGCAGTATGTAAATAGTCCAACTCGGGAAGGGGCAATACTGGACCTGGTATTGGGGAATGATCCCGGCCAGGTGGTTAAAGTTTCAGTCGGTGATTACCTTGGGAATAGCGATCACAATTCTGTAAGTTTTAGAATACTCATGGACAAAGATGAGAGTAGTCCTAAAGAAAGAGTGCTAAATTGGGGAAAGGCCAAGGATAACAAAATTCGGCAGGAGCTGGGGAATGTGGATTGGGAGCAGCTCTAAGGGTAAATCCACATTTGAAATGTGGGAGTCTTTTAAGGAAAGGTGATTAGAGTACAGGACAGACATTTCCCTGTGAAAATGAGGGATAGAAATGGCAAGGTTAGGGAACCATGGATGACAGGTGGAATTGTGAGATTAGCTAAGATGAAAAAGGAAGCATACATATGATCTAGGTGACTTAAATCTGATGAAGCTTTGGAGGAATATCGGGAAAGTAGGACAAATCTCAAACGCGCAATAAAGAGGGCTAAAAGGGGTCATGAAATATCTTTGGCTAACAGGGTTAAGGAAAATCCCAAAGCCTTTTATTCGTATATAAGGAGCAAGAGGGTAACTAGAGACAGGATTGGCCCACTCAAAGACAAAAGAGGGTATTTATGCGTGGAGTCAGAGGAAATGGGTGAGATTCTTAATGAGTACTTTGCATCGGTATTCACCAAGGAGAGGGACATGACGGATGTTGAGGCTAAGGATGGATGTTTAAATACTCTAGGTCAAGTCGGCATAAGGAAGGGAGAAGTTTTGGGTATTCTAAAAGGCATTAAGGTGGACAGGTCCCCAGGTCCGGATGGGATCTATCACAGATTACTGAGGGAAGCGAGGGACGAAATAGCTGGGGCCTTAACAGATATCTTTGCAGCATCCTTGAGCACGGGTGAGGTCCCGAAGGACTGGAGAATTGCTAATGTTGTCCCTTTGTTTAAGAAGGGTAGCAGGGATAATCCAGGGAATTATAGACCTGTGAGCTTGACGTCAGTGGTAGGTAAACTGTTGGAAAAGATACTGAGGGATAGGATCTATTCACATTTGGAAGGAAATAGACTTATCAGTGATAGGCAGCATGGTTTTGTGCAGGGAAGGTCATGTCTTACAAACCTAATAGAATTCTTTGAGGAAGTGACAAAGTTAATTGATGAGGGAAGGGCTGTAGATGTCATATACATGGACTTCAGTAACACGTTTGATAAAGTTTCCCATGGCAGGTTGATGGAAAAAGTGAAGTTGTATGGGGTTCAGGATGTACTAGCCAAATGGATAAAGAACTGGCATGGCAACAGGAGACAGAGAGTAGTGGTGGAAGGGAGTGTCTCAAAACAGAGAAAGGTGACTAGTGGTGTTCCACAGGGATCCGTGCTCGGACCACTGTTGTTTGTGATATACATAAATGATCTGGACGAAGGTATAGGTGGTCTGATTAGCAAGTTTGCAGATGATACTAAGATTGGTGGAGTTGCAGATAGCGGGGGGGGACTGTCAGGGAATACAGCAAAATATAGATAGATAGTTGGGCAGAGAAATGGCAGATGGAGTTCAATCCAGGCAAATGCGAGGTGATGCATTTTGGAATATCTAATTCAAGAGCGGACTATACGGTCAATGGAAGAGTCCTGGGGAAAATTGATGTCCAGAGAGATCTGGGAGTTCAGGTCCATTGTACCCTGAAGGTGGTAACGCAGGTCAATAGAGTGGTCAAGAAGGCATACAGCATGCTTGTCTTCATCGGACGGGGTCTTGAGTACAAGAGTCGGCAGGTCATGTTACAGTTGTATAGGACTTTGGTTAGGCCACATTTGGAATACTGCGTGCAGTTCTGGTCGCCACATTACCAGAAGGATGTGGATGCTTTAGAGAGGGTGCAGAGGAGGCTCACCAGGATGTTGCCTGGTATGGAGGGTGCTAGGTATGAAGAAAGGTTGAGTAGATTAGGATTGTTTTCGTTGGAAAGACGGAGGTTGAGGGGGGACCTGATTGAGGTCTACAAAATTATGAGAGGTATGGACAGGGTGGATAGCAACAAGCTTTTTCCAAGAGTGAGGGTGTCAATTACAAGGGGTCACGGTTTCACGGTGAGAGGGGAAAAGTTTAAGGGAGATGTGCGTGGAAAGTTTTTTACGCAGAGGGTGGTGGGTGCCTGGAACGCTTTGCCAGCGGAGGTGGTAGAGGCGGGCACGATAGCATCATTTAAGATGCATCTAGACAGATATATGAACGGGCGGGGAACAGAGGGAAGTAGATCCTGGAAAATAGGTGGCAGGTTTAGATAAAGGATCTGGATCGGCGCAGGCTGGGAGGGCCGAAGGGCCTGTTCCTGTGCTGTACTTTTCTTTGTTCTTTGTTCACCACACCACACACCACACCCACCACACCACAAAACACAACACACACACACACACACCACAACACACACACACACCACACACACACAACACACACACACACCACACACACACCACACACACCACAACACACACACACACCACAACACAAACCACACATACCACAACACACACACACACCACACACACACACCACACACACACACCACACACACACCACAACACACACACCACAACACACACACACACCACACACACACACCACAACACACAAACCACACACACAACACACACCACAACACACACACACACCACACACACACCACAACGCACACACCACACACACACACCACACACACACCACAACACACACACCACACACACCACAACACACACACACACCACACACACACACCACAACACACAAACCACACACACACAACACACACACACCACAACACACACACACACCACAACACACACCACACACACACCACAACACACAACACAACACACACAAACACCACAACACACACCACACACACACCACAACACACAACACAACACACAACACAACACACACACACACCACAACACACACCACACACACACCACAACACACACCACACACACACAACACACACACACAACACACACACACACCACAACACACACCACAACACACACACACACCACACACACACAACACACACACACCACACACACACCACACACACCACAACACACACACACACCACAACACAAACCACACATACCACAACACACACACACACCACAACGCACACACCACACACACACACCACACACACACCACAACACACACACCACACACACCACAACACACACACACACCACACACACACACCACAACACATAAACCACACACACACAACACACACCACAACAAACACACACACCACAACACAAACCACACATACCACAACACACACACACACCACACACACACCACAACGCACACACCACACACACACACCACACACACACCACAACACACACACCACACACACCACAACACACACACGCACCACACACACACACCACAACACACAAACCACACACACACAACACACACACACCACAACACACACCACAACACACACACACACCACAACACACACCACACACACACCACAACACACACCACAACACACACACACACCACACACACACCACAACACACAACACAACACACAACACAACACACACACACACACCACAACACACACCACACACACACCACAACACACAACACACACACACACACCACGACACACAACCACACCACACACACCACAACAAACACACACACCACAACACAAACCACACATACCACAACACACACACACACCACACACACACCACAACACACACACCACAACACACACACACACCACACACACACACCACACACACACCACAACACACACACCACAACACACACACACACCACACACACACACCACAACACACAAACCACACACACACAACACACACACACCACGACACACAACCACACCACACACACCACAACAAACACACACACCACAACACAAACCACACATACCACAACACACACACACACCACAACACACACACCACACACACCACAACACACACACACACCACACACACACACCACACACACACCACAACACACACACCACACACACCACAACACACACACACACCACACACACACACCACAACACACAAACCACACACAACACACACACACCACGACACACAACCACACCACACACACCACAACAAACACACACACCACAACACAAACCACACATACCACAACACACACACACACCACACACACACCACAACACACACACCACACACACCACAACACACACACACACCACACACACACACCACACACACACCACAACACACACACCACACACACCACAACACACACACACACCACACACACACACACAACACACAACACACACACACCACAACACACACCACAACACACACACACACGCACACCACAACACACACCACACACACCACAACACACACCACAACACACGCACCACACAGCACAACACACAACACACACACATCACAACACACACACACACAACAACACACACACACACCACAACACACACACACACATACCACCACACACACCACACACACCACAACACACACACCATAAGACACACACACCACAAACACCACACACACCACACCACACAACACAACACACAACACAACACACACACACACCACAACACACACCACACACACACCACAACACACAACACAACACACACACACACCACAACACACACCACACACACACACCACAACACACAACACACACACACACACCACACACCACAACACACACCACACACACCACAACACACACACCATAACACACACACCACAAACACCACACACACCACACCACACAACACATACACACACAGGGCGGCACGTGGCACAGTGGTTAGCACTGCTGCCTACGGCGCTGTAGACCCGGGTTTGATCCCAGCCCTGGGTCACTGTCCGTGTGGAGTTTGCACATTCTCCCCATGTTTGCGTGGGTTTCGTCCCCACAACCCAAAGATGTGCAGGGGAGGTGGATTGTCCACGCTAAATTGCCCCTTAATTGGAAAAAAAAAATTGGGTACTCTAAATCTATTTGAAAAAACACCTACACATCACAACACAACATCCACACACCATCACACAATACACACACACACCACACACGGGATCAGGTGTCGGAAACACAACTGACCGCCCCAGCTCAGAGACACTAAGGCCAATTGTAGCCATTCGCCAGCCCTCACCTACCCGCGCCTCCCATCTGAGTTCAGCATAGACAAGGGCTTAAAGCTGGGTAATGTGGCTCAGTGTAGCCAATCCACCTACCCTGCACACCTTTGGGTTGTGGGGGTGAGACCCACGCAGACACGGGGAGATTGTGCAAACTCCACACGGACAGTGACCCAGAGCCGGGATCGAACCTGGGACCTCGGCGCCGTGAGGCAGCAGTGCTAACCACCGTGCTGCCCAGCTTTTATTCAGTTCTTATTCAAGGAGATTCAAGCGAGTAATTAACAATAACAATAACAGGGTAGCATGGTGGTTAGCACAATTGCTTCACAGCTCCAGGGTCCCAGGTTCGATTCCACCTTGGGTCACTGTCTGTGCGGAGTCTGCACATCCTCCCCGTGTGTGCGTGGGTTTCCTCCGGGGGCTCCGGTTTCCTCCCACAGTCCAAAGATGTGCAGGTTAGGTGGATTGGCCATGATAAATTGCCCTTAGTGTCCAAAATTGCCCTTAGTGTTGGGTGGGGTTACTGGGTTATGGGGATAGGGTGGAGGTGTTGACCTTGGGTGGGGTGCTCTTTCCAAGAGCCGGTGCAGACTCGATGGGCCGAATGGCCTCCTTCGGCACTGTAAATTCTATGATAATTATCAGGTAATGCAGGTCGGTACTGAGCCATTTAGAAAAACTCTTCAATCATTAAAGCCTCAGATTCAGATTAAATGCCTCTTACATCAAGAAAACATCACTCAAGGTCGCTGATAATATGTCTCTGAAGATTATCCATTGTACACCCATCAATAACTGAAATTATTTTAATGATAGCCTGTCCAAAGGGATTGCCAACTGGCCTGTTCCCAGATCGCCGGCAATGGTGCTCGGTGGGCAGGGCACAGCAGCAATGCACGGGATGGTATATCCTGGGATTTATTTTCCCACATCCCTGTTGGGAAGTGCCTGGACTCAGACTAACAGCAGAGCGAGTGTGTGACGAACCCAGTGACACGGGATGATTACAGGTGAGGAAGGATATTTAATGTTCCTTCACACATCCATCCAGAATGACAACCCAATCTCCCCAGATGCACCAATTGTTCCTTCCAGATTCTTTGCCTTCACTAATCCATCCAAGAGGCTGCAGTGTCACTCGTAACCATAACTACAGTGCTACAGGTTTTCATTGATTTGGCATTCGTTTTCATGAGAGGCTCCCCCCCCCCCACCCCCACCCCAGTGACGAGCTTCACATTTCAATTAGGGAAGAAATGGTTGCGAAATGTAATTTCCTGTGCCCAACATGTAGGAGTTTCTTTTCTCATCCGCAGAAAGGGGAGAATATACGCAGCACCTGTCTGAGCAGGTGACAATATACGCAGCACCTGTCTGAGCAGGTGACAATATACGCAGCACCTGTCTGAGCAGGTGACAATATACGCAGCACCTGTCCCAGCAGGTGACAATATACGCAGCACCTGTCTGAGCAGGTGACAATATACGCAGCACCTGTCACAGCAGGTGAGAACATATGCAGCACCTGTCTGAGCAGCTGACAATATACGCAGCACCTGTCACAGCAGGTGCGACTATACGCAGCACCTGTCTGAGCAGGTGACGATATACGCAGCACCACCTGTCCACAGAAGGTGAGAATATACACGGCACCTGCCTCAGCAGGTGAAAATATACATGGCACCTGTCCCTCTGAGGAGAATACACACAGTACCTGCCCCAGCAGGTGAGAATATACGCAGCACCTGTCCCAGCAGGTGAGAATATATGCAGCACGTGTCCCAGCAGGTGAGAATATAGGCAGCACCTGTCCCAGCACATGATAATATACACAGCACCTGTCCCAGCAGGTCCGAATATATGCAGCACCTGCCCCAGCAGGTGAGAATAAATGCGGCAACTGCCCCAGCAGGTGAGAATATATGCAGCACCTGTCCCAGCAGGTGAGAATATACACAGCACCTGCCTCAGCATTTCAGAATATACGCAGCACCTGCCCCAGTATTGGTGAATATACACACCCTCTGTCCCAAATGGATGAGAATATATGCAGCCCCTCCCGCAGCAGGTGAGAATATACACTATACCTGCCCCAACCGGTGAGTATATACGCACCACCTACACGAGCAGTTGCGAATATTTGCAGCACCTGTCCCAGCAGGTGAGAATATACGCAGTAATTGTCAAAGCAGGTGAGAATACACGCAGCGATCGTGCCAGCAGGTGAGAATATATGCAACACCTGTCCCAGCAGGTGAGAGTCAATGCTGCACCTGTCCCAGCAGGTGCAAATATATGCAGCACCTGCCCCAGCACCTGAGAATATAGGCAGCGGCTGCCCCAGCAGGTGATAGTTACAGAAGCACCTGTCCCAGCAGGTGATAATATACACAGTACCTCTCCCAGCAGGTAGAAATACACATAGAACCTGTCCCAGCAGGTGAGAATACACACAGCACCTGCCCCAGCAGGTGAGAATAAATGCAGCAACTGTCCCAGGTGAGAATATATGCAGCACCTGTCCCAGCAGGTGAGAATATATGCAGCACCTGCCCCAGTATTGGTGAATATACACACCCTCTGTCCCAAATGGATGAGAATATATGCAGCCCCTCCCGCAGCAGGTGAGAATATACACAATACCTGCCCCAACCGGTGAGTATATACGCACCACCTACCCAAGCAGTTGCGAATATTTGCAGCACCTGTCCCAGCAGGTGCGAATACACACAGCACCTGACCCAGCAGGTGAGAATATATGCATGCACCTGCGCCAGCAGGTGAGAATATATGCAGCACCTGTTCCAGCAGTTGAGAATATACGCTGCACCTGTCCCAGCAGGTGAGAATATTTGCAGCACATGTCCCAGCAGGTGAGAATATACGCAGTAAATGTCCAAGCAGGTGAGAATATACACAGTGATCATGCCAGCAGGTGAGAATATACGCAACACCTGTCCCAGCAGGTGAGAGTCAACGCTGCACCTGTCCCAGCAGGTGCAAATATATGCAGCACCTGCCCCAACAGCTGAGAATATAGGCAGCGCCTGCCCCAGCAGGTGATAGTTACAGAAGCACCTGTCCCAGCAGGTGATAATATACACAGTACCTCTCCCAGCAGGTGAAAATACACACAGAACCTGTCCCAGCAGGTGAAAATACAAACAGAACCTGTCCCAGCAGGTGAGAATATTCACAGCACCTGTCCCAGCAGGTGATAGTTACAGAAGCACCTGTCCCAGCAGGTGATAATATACACAGTACCTCTCCCAGAGGGTGAAAATACACACAGAACCTGTCCCAGCAGGTGAGAATACACACAGCACCTGTCCCAGCAGGTGAGAATATTCACAGCACATGTCCCAGCAGGTGAGAATATATGTAGCACCTGCCCCTCCCGCAGCAGGTGAGAATATACACAATACCTGCCCCAGTATATACGCAGCACCTACCTGAGCCGTTGCAAATATTTGCAGAACCTGTCCCAGCAGGTGAAAATACACACAGAACCTGTCCCAGCAGGTGAGAATATACACAGTACGTACGCCAGCAGATGAGAATAAACACAGTACCTAACCCAGCAGGTGATAATGAACACAGTACCAGTTCCAGCAGTTGAGAATATACGCTGCACCTGTCCCAGCAGGTGAGAATATACACAGTACCTACCCCAGCAGGTGAGAATGAACACAGTACCTGTTCCAGCAGGTGACAATATACGCTGCACCTGTCCCAGAAGGTGAGAATATATGCAGCACCTGTCCCAGCAGGTGAGAATATACACAGCACCTGCCTGAGCAGCTGACAATATACGCAGCACCTGTCACAGCAGGTGAGACTATACGCAGCACCTGTCTGAGCAGGTGACGATATACGCAGCACCACCTGTCCACAGAAGGTGAGAATATACACAGCACCTGCCTCAGCAGGTGAAAATATACACAGCACCTGTCCCTCTGAGGAGAATACACACAGTACCTGCCCCAGCAGGTGAGAATATACGCAGCACCTGTCCCAGCAGGTGAGAATATAGGCAGCACCTGTCCCAGCACATGATAATATACACAGCACCTGTCCCAGCAGGTCCGAATATATGCAGCACCTGACCCAGCAGGTGAGAATAAATGCAGCAACTGCCCCAGCAGGTGAGAATATATGCAGCACCTGTCCCAGCAGGTGAGAATATACATAGCACCTGCTCAGCATTTCAGAATATATGCAGCACCTGCCCCAGTATTGGTGAATATACACACCCTCTGTCCCAAATGGATGAGATTATATGCAGCCCCTCCCGCAGCAGCTGCCCCAACCGGTGAGTATATACGCACCACCTACACGAGCAGTTGCGAATATTTGCAGCACCTGTCCCAGCAGGTGAGAATATACGCAGTAATTGTCAAAGCAGGTGAGAATACACGCAGCGATCGTGCCAGCAGGTGAGAATATATGCAACACCTGTCCCAGCAGGTGAGAGTCAATGCTGCACCTGTCCCAGCAGGTGCAAATATATGCAGCACCTGCCCCAGCACCTGAGAATATAGGCAGCGGCTGCCCCAGCAGGTGATAGTTACAGAAGCACCTGTCCCAGCAGGTGATAATATACACAGTACCTCTCCCAGCAGGTAGAAATACACATAGAACCTGTCCCAGCAGGTGAGAATACACACAGCACCTGCCCCAGCAGGTGAGAATAAATGCAGCAACTGTCCCAGGTGAGAATATATGCAGCACCTGTCCCAGCAGGTGAGAATATATGCAGCACCTGCCCCAGTATTGGTGAATATACACACCCTCTGTCCCAAATGAATGAGAATATATGCAGCCCCTCCCGCAGCAGGTGAGAATATACACAATACCTGCCCCAACCGGTGAGTATATACGCACCACCTACCCAAGCAGTTGCGAATATTTGCAGCACCTGTCCCAGCAGGTGCGAATACACACAGCACCTGACCCAGCAGGTGAGAATATATGCATGCACCTGCGCCAGCAGGTGAGAATATATGCAGCACCTGTTCCAGCAGTTGAGAATATACGCTGCACCTGTCTCAGCAGGTGAGAATATTTGCAGCACATGTCCCAGCAGGTGAGAATATACGCAGTAAATGTCCAAGCAGGTGAGAATATACGCAGCGATCGTGCCAGCAGGTGAGAATATACGCAACACCTGTCCCAGCAGGTGAGAGTCAACGCTGCACCTGTCCCAGCAGGTGCAAATATATGCAGCACCTGCCCCAACAGCTGAGAATATAGGCAGCGCCTGCCCCAGCAGGTGATAGTTACAGAAGCACCTGTCCCAGCAGGTGATAATATACACAGTACCTCTCCCAGCAGGTGAAAATACACACAGAACCTGTCCCAGCAGGGGAAAATACACACAGAACCTGTCCCAGCAGGTGAGAATATTCACAGCACCTGTCCCAGCAGGTGATAGTTACAGAAGCACCTGTCCCAGCAGGTGATAATATACACAGTACCTCTCCCAGCAGGTGAAAATACACACAGAACCTGTCCCAGCAGGTGAGAATACACACAGCACCTGTCCCAGCAGGTGAGAATATTCACAGCACCTGTCCCAGCAGGTGAGAATATATGTAGCACCTGCCCCTCCCGCAGCAGGTGAGAATATACACAATACCTGCCCCAGTATATACGCAGCACCTACCTGAGCTGTTGCAAATATTTGCAGAACCTGTCCCAGCAGGTGAAAATACACACAGAACCTGTCCCAGCAGGTGAGAATATCTGCAGCACCTGTCCCAGCAGGTGAGAATATACACAGTACATACACCAGCAGATGAGAATAAACACAGTACCTAACCCAGCAGGTGATAATGAACACAGTACCTGTTCCAGCAGTTGAGTATATACGCTGCACCTGTCCCAGCAGGTGAGAATATACACAGTACCTACCCCAGCAGGTGAGAATGAACACAGTACCTGTTCCAGCAGGTGACAATATACGCTGCACCTGTCCCAGAAGGTGAGAATATATGCAGCACCTGTCCCAGCAGGTGAGAATAAATGCAGCAACTGTCCCAGGTGAGAATATATGCAGCACCTGTCCCAGCAGGTGAGAGGTACCGCAGCATCTGTCCCAGCAGGTGATAATATACACAGTACCTGTCCCAGCAGGTGAGAATATAGGCAGCACCTGTCCCAGCAGGTGAGAATATACGCAGCACGTGTCCCAGCAGGAGAGAATATAGGCAGCACCTGTCCCAGCAGGTGAGAATATATGCAACACCTGTCCCAGCAGATGAGAATATACGCAGCACCTGTGTCAGGTGAAAACATACGCAGCACCTGTCCCAACAAATGCGAATACTCACTGAACCTGTCCCGGCAGGTGAGAATATATGCAGCACCTGTCCCAGCAGGTGCAAATACACACAGTATCTGTCCCAGCAGGTGAGAATATATGCAGCACCTGTCCCAGCAGGTGCAAATACACACAGTATCTGTCCCAGCAGGTGAGAATATATGCAGCAATTGTGCCAGCAGTTGACAATATAAGCAGCATCTGTCCCAGAAGGTGAGAAAAAAATGCAGCACCTGTCGCAGCACGTTATAATATACACAGCACCTGCCCCAGCAAGTGAGAGTAAACGCAGCACCTGACCCAGCAGATGAGAATATATGCAGCCCCTGTCGCAGCAGGTGAGAACATATGCAGCACCTGTCCCAGCAGGCACGAATATACAAAGCACCTGTTCCAGGAGGTGAGAATGCACGGTGAAATTGTGCCAGCAGGTGAGAATATACGCAGCACCTGTCCCAGCAGATGCAAATACACACAGTATATGTCCAAGCAGGTGAGAATATACGCAGCAATTGTGCAAGCATGTGAGACTAAACGCAGCAGCTGCCCCAGCAGGTGTGAATATATGCAGCGCCTGCCCCAGCAGGTGAGAGTTACAGCAGCACCTGTCCCAGCAGGTGATAATATACACAGTACCTGTCCCAGCAGGTGAGAATATAGGCAGCACCTGTCCCAGCAGGTGAGAATATACGCAGCACGTGTCCCAGCAGGTGAGAATATAGGCAGCACCTGTCCCAGCACATGATAATATACACAGTACCTGTCCCAGCAGGTGAGAATATATGCAACACCTGTCCCAGCAGGTGAGAATATACGCAGCACCTGTGTCACCAGGTGAAAACATACGCAGCACCTGTCCCAACAGATGCGAATACTCACTGAACCTGTCCCAGCAGGTGAGAATATATGGAGGACCTGTCCCAGCAGGTGCGAAAACACACATTACCTGTCCCAGCAGGTGAGAATATATGCAGCACCTGTGCCAGCAGGTGAGAATATACGCAGCGCCTGCCCCAGTAGCTGACAATATACACAGCACCTGTCCCAGCAGGTGAGAATATACGCAGCACCTGTGACAGCAGGTGACAATATACGCAGCACCTGACCCAGCAGGTGTGAATACACACAGAACCTGTCCCAGCAGGTGAGAATATTGGCAGCCTCTGTCCCAACGGGTGAGAACATATGCAGCACCTGTCCCAGCAGGCACAAATATACAAAGCACCTGTCCCAGCAGATGAGAATTAATGCAGCACCTGTCCCAGCAGGTGAGAATATATTCAGCACATGCCCCAGAAACTGAAAATATATGCAGCCCCTGTCATGTAAGCAGCACCTGCCCAACAGGTGAGAATATATGCAGCACCAGTCCCAGAAACTGAGAATACACGCAGCACCTGTCCCAGGTGAGAATATATGCAGCACCAGTCCCAGAAACTGAGAATACACGCAGCACCTGTCCCAGGTGAGAATATACGCAGCACGTGTCTCAGCAGGTGAGCATATAGGCAGCACCTGTCCAAGCAAGTGAGAATATACGCAGCACCTGCCCCAGCAGATGAGAATATATACAGCACCTGTCCCAGCAGGTGCAAATACACACACACCTGCCCCAGCAGGTGAGATTATATGCAGCACATACACCAGCAGGTGGGAATGTAAGCAGCACCTGTCCCAACAGGTGAGAGTCAACGCTGCACCTGTCCCAGCAGGTGCAAATATATGCAGCACCTGCCCCAACAGCTGAGAATATAGGCAGCGCCTGCCCCAGCAGGTGATAGTTACAGAAGCACCTGTCCCAGCAGGTGATAATATACACAGTACCTCTCCCAGCAGGTGAAAATACACACAGAACCTGTCCCAGCAGGGGAAAATACACACAGAACCTGTCCCAGCAGGTGAGAATATTCACAGCACCTGTCCCAGCAGGTGATAGTTACAGAAGCACCTGTCCCAGCAGGTGATAATATACACAGTACCTCTCCCAGCAGGTGAAAATACACACAGAACCTGTCCCAGCAGGTGAGAATACACACAGCACCTGTCCCAGCAGGTGAGAATATTCACAGCACCTGTCCCAGCAGGTGAGAATATATGTAGCACCTGCCCCTCCCGCAGCAGGTGAGAATATACACAATACCTGCCCCAGTATATACGCAGCACCTACTTGAGCTGTTGCAAATATTTGCAGAACCTGTCCCAGCAGGTGAAAATACACACAGAACCTGTCCCAGCAGGTGAGAATATCTGCAGCACCTGTCCCAGCAGGTGAGAATATACACAGTACATACACCAGCAGATGAGAATAAACACAGTACCTAACCCAGCAGGTGATAATGAACACAGTACCTGTTCCAGCAGTTGAGAATATACGCTGCACCTGTCCCAGCAGGTGAGAATATACACAGTACCTACCCCAGCAGGTGAGAATGAACACAGTACCTGTTCCAGCAGGTGACAATATACGCTGCACCTGTCCCAGAAGGTGAGAATATATGCAGCACCTGTCCCAGCAGGTGAGAATAAATGCAGCAACTGTCCCAGGTGAGAATATATGCAGCACCTGTCCCAGCAGGTGAGAGGTACCGCAGCATCTGTCCCAGCAGGTGATAATATACACAGTACCTGTCCCAGCAGGTGAGAATATAGGCAGCACCTGTCCCAGCAGGTAAGAATATACGCAGCACGTGTCCCAGCAGGAGAGAATATAGGCAGCACCTGTCCCAGCAGGTGAGAATATATGCAACACCTGTCCCAGCAGATGAGAATATACGCAGCACCTGTGTCAGGTGAAAACATACGCAGCACCTGTCCCAACAAATGCGAATACTCACTGAACCTGTCCCGGCAGGTGAGAATATATGCAGCACCTGTCCCAGCAGGTGCAAATACACACAGTATCTGTCCCAGCAGTTGACAATATAAGCAGCATCTGTCCCAGAAGGTGAGAAAAAAATGCAGCACCTGTCGCAGCACGTTATAATATACACAGCACCTGCCCCAGCAAGTGAGAGTAAACGCAGCACCTGCCCCAGCAAGTGAGAGTAAACGCAGCACCTGACCCAGCAGATGAGAATATATGCAGCCCCTGTCGCAGCAGGTGAGAACATATGCAGCACCTGTCCCAGCAGGCACGAATATACAAAGCACCTGTTCCAGGAGGTGAGAATGCACGGTGAAATTGTGCCAGCAGGTGAGAATATACGCAGCACCTGTCCCAGCAGATGCAAATACACACAGTATATGTCCAAGCAGGTGAGAATATACGCAGCAATTGTGCAAGCATGTGAGACTAAACGCAGCAGCTGCCCCAGCAGGTGTGAATATATGCAGCGCCTGCCCCAGCAGGTGAGAGTTACAGCAGCACCTGTCCCAGCAGGTGATAATATACACAGTACCTGTCCCAGCAGGTGAGAATATAGGCAGCACCTGTCCCAGCAGGTGAGAATATACGCAGCACGTGTCCCAGCAGGTGAGAATATAGGCAGCACCTGTCCCAGCACATGATAATATACACAGTACCTGTCCCAGCAGGTGAGAATATATGCAACACCTGTCCCAGCAGGTGAGAATATACGCAGCACCTGTGTCACCAGGTGAAAACATACGCAGCACCTGTCCCAACAGATGCGAATACTCACTGAACCTGTCCCAGCAGGTGAGAATATATGGAGGACCTGTCCCAGCAGGTGCGAAAACACACATTACCTGTCCCAGCAGGTGAGAATATATGCAGCACCTGTGCCAGCAGGTGAGAATATACGCAGCGCCTGCCCCAGTAGCTGACAATATACACAGCACCTGTCCCAGCAGGTGAGAATATACGCAGCACCTGTGCCAGCAGGTGACAATATACGCAGCACCTGACCCAGCAGGTGTGAATACACACAGAACCTGTCCCAGCAGGTGAGAATATTGGCAGCCTCTGTCCCAACGGGTGAGAACATATGCAGCACCTGTCCCAGCAGGCACAAATATACAAAGCACCTGTCCCAGCAGATGAGAATTAATGCAGCACCTGTCCCAGCAGGTGAGAATATATTCAGCACATGCCCCAGAAACTGAAAAT
The DNA here is from genome assembly GCF_047496885.1 of Scyliorhinus torazame. NCBI lineage: Eukaryota > Metazoa > Chordata > Chondrichthyes > Carcharhiniformes > Scyliorhinidae > Scyliorhinus > Scyliorhinus torazame. Next base: position 24,137,021 of record NC_092738.1, on the reverse strand, counting down.
ATATGCAGCCCCTGTCATGTAAGCAGCACCTGCCCAACAGGTGAGAATATATGCAGCACCAGTCCCAGAAACTGAGAATACACGCAGCACCTGTCCCAGGTGAGAATATATGCAGCACCAGTCCCAGAAACTGAGAATACACGCAGCACCTGTCCCAGGTGAGAATATACGCAGCACGTGTCTCAGCAGGTGAGCATATAGGCAGCACCTGTCCAAGCAAGTGAGAATATACGCAGCACCTGTCCCAGCAGATGAGAATATATACAGCACCTGTCCCAGCAGGTGCAAATACACACACACCTGCCCCAGCAGGTGAGATTATATGCAGCACATACACCAGCAGGTGGGAATGTAAGCAGCACCTGTCCCAACAGGTGAGTATATACGCAGCACCTACCTGAACTGGTGACAATATTTGCAGCACCTGTCCCAGCAGGTGTAAATACACACCGCACCTGACCCAGCAGGTGAGAATATACGTATGCACCTGCGCAGACAGGTGAGAATATATGCAGTACCTGTCCCAGCAGGTGAGAATATACACAGTACCTACCCCAGCAGGTGAGGATAAACACAGTACCTGTTCCAGCAGTTGAGAATATACGCTGCACCTGTCCCAGCAGGTGAGAATATTTGCATCACCTGTCCCAGCAGGTGAGAATGTACGCAACACCTGTCCCAGCAGATGCAAATACACACAGTAAATGTCCAAGCAGGTGAGAATATACGCAGCGATTGTGCCAGCAGGTGAGAATATACACAACAGCTGTCCCAGCAGGTGAGAGTAAACGCAGCAGCTGCCCCAGCAGGTGCAAATATATGCAGCGCCTGCCCCAGCAGGTGAGAGTTACAGCAGCACCTGTCCCAGCAGGTGATAATATACACAGTACCTGTCCCAGCAGGTGAGAATATAGGCAGCACCTGTCCCAGGTGAGAATGTATGCAGCACGTGTCCCAGCAGGAGAGAATATACGCAGCACCTGTCCCAGCACATGATAATATACACAGCACCTGTCCCAGCAGGTGAGAATATATGCAACACCTGTGTCAGCAGGTGAAGACATACGCAGCACCTGTCCCAACAGATGCGAATACTCACTGAACCTGTCCCAGCCCCCGGGAAATGCCTTCAGATATATGCAGGTGAGGGCTTTTGTGAGGGGACAGGTGAGGGAATTCCCGTTGCTCCCGGCACAAGAAGTTCAAGACAGGGTGATCTCGGGTGTATGGGTCGGGGAGGGCAAGGTGTCGGAAATACACCAGGAGTTGAAAGAAGAGGGGGAAGCGCTGGTAGAAGAGCTGAAGGGTAAATGGGAGGAGGAGCTGGGGGAGGAGATCGAGGAAGATCTGTGGGCTGATGCCCTAGGTAGGGTTAATTCCTCCTCCTCGTGTGCCAGGCTCAGCCTGATACAATTTAAGGTGGTTCACAGAGCTCACCTGACGGGGGCGAGGTTGAGTAGGTTCTTTGGGGTGGAGGACAGATGTGGAAGGTGCTCAGGGAGTCCGGCGAACCATGTCCATATGTTTTGGTAATGCCCGGCACTGGAGGGGTTCTGGAGAGGAGTGGCGGGAGCAATATCTCAGGTGGTGAAAGTCCGGGTCAAGCCAAGCTGGGGGCTAGCAATATTTGGAGTAGTGGACGAGCCGGGAGTGCAGGAGGCGAAAGAGGCCGGCATTCTGGCCTTTGCGTCCCTAGTAGCCCGGCGAAGGATCTTGCTAATGTGGAAGGAGGCGAAGCCCCCCGGCCTGGAGGCCTGGATAAATGATATGGCTGGTTTTATAAAGTTGGAGAGGATTAAGTTCGCCTTGAGAGGGTCTGCGCAGGGGTTTTACAGGCGGTGGCAACTGTTCCTAGACTATCTCACGGAGCGCTAGAGGAAGGTCGGTCAGCAGCAGCAGCAACACTGGGGGGGGGGGGGGGGGGGGGGGTGGAGGGGATGTCCTGGGAGGGGGTGGGGGGACTGCCTGGGAGGGTGGATGAGCAAGAGATAACATGAAGGGTTGGGGAAACTGGCACGTACGGGTGAGGGCCAGTGTACAAAGCTGTGTAAATATATCATTTTGCCATGTATATATCTTGCTCTGCGCGATTTCTCATTTTTTTTTGTTACGGGGGGGGGGGGGGGGTTTCTTGTCTGTAAGGGAGAAAAATTGTGTTAAAAAACTTTCATGAATATATATTTTTTTAAAAGAACCTGTCCCAGCAGGTGAGGATATATGCAGCACCTGTCCCAGCAGGTGCGAATACACACAGTACCTGTCCCAGCAGGTGCGAATACACACAGTACCTGTCCCAGCAGGTGCGAATACACACAGTACCTGTCCCAGCAGGTGCGAATACACACAGTACCTGTCCCAGCAGGTGAGAATATATGCAGCACCTGTCCCAGCAGGTGCGAATACACACAGTACCTGTCCCAGCAGGTGCGAATACACACAGAACCTGTCCCAGCAGGTGAGGATATATGCAGCACCTGTCCCAGCAGGTGCGAATACACACAGTACCTGTCCCAGCAGGTGCGAATACACACAGTACCTGTCCCAGCAGGTGCGAATACACACACTACCTGTCCCAGCAGGTGCGAATACACACAGTACCTGTCCCAGCAGGTGCGAATACACACAGTACCTGTCCCAGCAGGTGCGAATACACACAGTACCTGTCCCAGCAGGTGAGAATATATGCAGCACCTGTCCCAGCAGGTGCGAATACACACAGTACCTGTCCCAGCAGGTGCGAATACACACAGAACCTGTCCCAGCAGGTGAGGATATATGCAGCACCTGTCCCAGCAGGTGCGAATACACACAGTACCTGTCCCAGCAGGTGCGAATACACACAGTACCTGTCCCAGCAGGTGCGAATACACACAGTACCTGTCCCAGCAGGTGCGAATACACACAGTACCTGTCCCAGCAGGTGCGAATACACACAGTACCTGTCGCAGCAGGTGAGGATATATGCAGCACCTGTCCCAGCAGGTGCGAATACACACAGTACCTGTCCCAGCAGGTGCGAATACACACAGTACCTGTCCCAGCAGGTGCAAATACACACAGTACCTGTCCCAGCAGGTGCGAATACACACAGTACCTGTCCCAGCAGGTGAGAATATATGCAGCATCTGTCCCAGCAGGTGCGAATACACACAGTACCTGTCCCAGCAGGTGAGAATATATGCAGCAATTGTGCCAGCAGATGAGAATACAAGCGGCACCTGTCCCAGCAGATGCGAATACACACAGTACCTGTCCCAACAGGTGAGAATATATGCAGCACCTGCCACAGCAGGTGAGAATATACACAGCACCTGCCCCAGCAGATGAGAATATATGCAGCACCTGTCCCAGCAGCTGAAAATATACGTAGCACCTATGACAGGTGAGATTATATGCAATACATACGCCAACATGTGGGAATGTAAGCAGCACCTGCCCAACAGGTGAGAATATACGCAGCACCTGCCCAACAGGTGAGAATATACACAGTACCTACCCCAGCAGATGAGAATAAAGACAGTACCTGTTCCAGCAGGTGACAATATACGCTGCACCTGTCCCAGAAGGTGAGAATATATGCAGCACCTGTCCAGCAGGTGAGAATATAGGCAGCACCTGCCCCAGAAACTGAAAATATATGCAGCCGCCGCCCCAGCAGGTGGGAATGTAAGCAGCACCTGTCCCAACAGGTGAGTATATACGCAGCAACTACCTAAACTGATGACAATATTTGAAGCACCTGTCCCAGCAGGTGCGAATACACACAGCACCTGACCCAGCAGGTGAGAATATACGTATGCACCTGCGATGCAGGTGAGAATATATACAGCACCTGTCCCAGCAGGTGAGAATATACACAACACCTGTCCCAGCAGATGCAAATACACACAGTAAATGTCTAAGCAAGTGAGAATATACGCAGCAATTCTGCCAGCAGGTGAGAATATACGCAACACCTGTCCCAGCAGGTGAGAGTAAATGCAGCACCTGCCCCAGCAGGTGAGAGTAAATGCAGCACCTGCCCCAGCAGGTGAGAGTTACAGCAGCACCTGTCCCAGCAGGTGATAATATACACAGTACCTGTCCCAGCAGGTGAGAATATAGGCAGCACCTGTCCCAGCAGGTGAGAATATACGCAGCACGCGTCCCAGCAGGTGAGAATATAGGCAGCACCTGTCCCAGCAGGTGAGAATATATGCAGCATGTGTCCCAGCAGGTGAGATTATATGCAATACCTGTCTCAGCAGGTGAGAATATACGCAGCACCTGTGTCAGCAGGTGAAAACATACGCAGCACCTGCCCCAACAGATGCGAATACTCACTGAACCTGTCCCAGCAGGTGAGAATATATGCAGCACCTGTCCCAGCAGGTGCAAATACACACAGTACCTGTCCCAGCAGGTGAGAATATATGCAGCAATTGTGCCAGCAGTTGAGAATATAAGCAGCACCTGTCCCAGCAGGCGAGAATAAACGCAGCACCTGTCCCAGCAGGTGTGACTATATGCAGCACCTGCCCCAGCAGGTGAGAATATATGCAGCACATGCCCCAGCAGGTGAAAATATATGCAGCACCTGCCACAGCAGATGAGAATATACACAGCACCTGCCACAGCAGATGAGAATATACGCAGCACATGCCCCAGCAGGTGACAATATACGCAGCACCTGCCCCAGCAAGTGAGAATATATGCAGCACATGCCCTAGCAGGTGAAAATATATGCAGCACCTGCCACAGCAGATGAGAATATACGCAGCACATGCCCCAGCAGATGAGAATATACGCAGCACCTGCCCCAGCAGGTGAGAATATACACAGCACCTGTGCCAGCAGGTGACAATATATGCAGCACCTGACCCAGCAGGTGTGAATACACACAGAACCTGTCCCAGCAGGTGAGAATATTGGCAGCTTCTGTCCCAACAGGTGAGAACATATGCAGCACCTGTCCCAGCAGGCACGAATATACAAAGCACCTGTCCCAGGAGGTGAGAATGCACGGTGAAATTGTGCCAGCAGGTGAGAATATACGCAGCACCTGTCCCAGCAGGTGAGAATATACGCAGCACCTGTCCCAGCAGGTGAGAATATACACAGTACCTACCCCAGCAGGTGAGAATAAAGACAGTACCTACCCGAGCAGGTGAGAATATACGCAGCACCTGTCCCAGCAGGTGAGAATATACGCAGCACCTGTCCCAGCAGGTAAGAATATATGCAGCACCTGTCCCAGCAGGTGAGAATATATGCAGCACCTGTCCCAACAAGTGAGAATAAATGCAGCACCTGCCCCAGCAGTTGGGAGTAAACGCAGCACCTGCCCCAGCAGGTGAGAGTATATGCAGCACCTGTCCCAGCAGGTGAGAGTTAAGGCAGCACCTGTGCCAGCAGCTGAAAATATATGCAGCACCCATCCCAGCAGGTGAGAATATACACAGTACCTGCCCCAGCAGGTGAGAATAAACACAGTACCTGTTCCAGCCGGTGAGAATCTACATAGCACCTGTCCCAGCAGGTGTGAATACACACAGCACCTGACCCAGCAGGGGAGAATATACACAGCACCTGCCGCAGCAGGTGAGAATATGCGCCGCACTTGTCCCAGCAGGTGAGAGTATATGCAGCACCAGTGCCAGCAGGTGAGGATATACACAGCACCTGCCCCAGCAGGTGAGAATAAATGCAGCATCTGCCCCAGCAGGTAAGAATATACACATCACCCCTCCAGCAGGTGAAATGAAATGAAAATTGCTTATTGTCACAAGTAGGCTTCAAATGAAGTTACTGTGAAAAGCCCCTAGTCGCCACATTCCAGCACCTGTTCGGGGAGGCTGGTACAGGAATCGAACCGTGCTGCTGGCTTGCCTTGGTCTGCTTTCAAAGCCAGCGATTTAGCCCAGTGTGCTAAACCAGCCCCAGGAGAGAATTTACACAGCCTCTGTCCCAAAAGGATGAAAATATTTGCAGTCCCTGTCCCAGCAGGTGAGAAAAAATCCCCCTCCTCGGACAGTGCAGCTCTCCCCCTCCTCGGACAGTGCAGCACTCCCCCCCTCCTCGGACAGTGCAGCACTCCCCCTCCTCGGACAGTGCAGCTCTCCCCCTCCTCGGACAGTGCAGCACTCCCCCTCCTCGGACAGTGCAGCACTCCCCCCTCCTCGGACAGTGCAGCACTCCCCCTCCTCGGACAGTGCAGCACTCCCCCTCCTCGGACAGTGCAGCACTCCCCCTCCTCGGACAGTGCAGCACTCCCCCTCCTCGGACAGTGCAGCTCTCCCCCTCCTCGGACAGTGCAGCACTCCCCCTCCTCGGACAGTGCAGCACTCCCCCTCCTCGGACAGTGCAGCACTCCCCCTCCTCGGACAGTGCAGCACTCCCCCTCCTCGGACAGTGCAGCACTCCCCCTCCTCGGACAGTGCAGCTCTCCCCCTCCTCGGACAGTGCAGCACTCCCCCTCCTCGGACAGTGCAGCACTCCCCCTCCTCGGACAGTGCAGCACTCCCCCTCCTCGGACAGTGCAGCACTCCCCCTCCTCGGACAGTGCAGCACTCCCCCTCCTCGGACAGTGCAGCACTCCCCCTCCTCGGACAGTGCAGCACTCCCCCCCTCCTCGGACAGTGCAGCTCTCCCCCTCCTCGGACAGTGCAGGACTCCCTCTCCTCAGACAGTGCAGCACTCCCCCTCCTCGGACAGTGCAGCACTCCCCCTCCTCGGACAGTGCAGCGCTCCCCCTCCTCGGACAGTGCAGCACTCCCCCTCCTCGGACAGTGCAGCACTCCCTCTCCTCGGACAGTGCAGCACTCCCCCTCCTCGGACAGTGCAGCACTCCCCCTCCTCGGACAGTGCAGCTCTCCCCCTCCTCGGACAGTGCAGCACTCCCCCTCCTCGGACAGTGCAGCACTCCCCCTCCTCGGACAGTGCAGCACTCCCCCTCCTCGGACAGTGCAGCTCTCCCCCTCCTCGGACAGTGCAGCACTCCCCCTCCTCGGACAGTGCAGCACTCCCCCTCCTCGGACAGTGCAGCACTCCCTCTCCTCGGACAGTGCAGCACTCCCCCTCCTCGGACAGTGCAGCACTCCCCCTCCTCGGACAGTGCAGCACTCCCCCTCCTCGGACAGTGCAGCACTCCCCCTCCTCGGACAGTGCAGCACTCCCCCTCCTCGGACAGTGCAGCACTCCCCCCCTCCTCGGACAGTGCAGCACTCCCTCTCCTCGGACAGTGCAGCACTCCCCCTCCTTGGACAGTGCAGCACTCCCCCTCCTCGGACAGTGCAGCACTCCCCCTCCTCGGACAGTGCAGCACTCCCCCCCTCCTCGGACAGTGCAGCACTCCCTCTCCTCGGACAGTGCAGCACTCCCCCTCCTCGGACAGTGCAGCTCTCCCCCTCCTCGGACAGTGCAGCACTCCCCCCCTCCTCGGACAGTGCAGCACTCCCCCTCCTCGGACAGTGCAGCTCTCCCCCTCCTCGGACAGTGCAGCACTCCCTCTCCTCGGACAGTGCAGCACTCCCCCTCCTCAGACAGTGCAGCACTCCCCCTCCTCGGACAGTGCAGCACTCCCCCTCCTCGGACAGTGCAGCACTCCCCCTCCTCGGACAGTGCAGCACTCCCCCTCCTCGGACAGTGCAGCACTCCCCCCCTCCTCGGACAGTGCAGCACTCCCCCCTCCTCGGACAGTGCAGCACTCCCCCCCTCCTTGGACAGTGCAGCACTCCCCCTCCTCGGACAGTGCAGCACTCCCCCTCCTCGGACAGTGCAGCACTCCCCCTCCTCGGACAGTGCAGCACTCCCCCTCCTCGGACAGTGCAGCACTCCCCCTCCTCGGACAGTGCAGCTCTCCCCCTCCTCGGACAGTGCAGCACTCCCCCTCCTCGGACAGTGCAGCACTCCCCCTCCTCGGACAGTGCAGCACTCCCCCTCCTCGGACAGTGCAGCTCTCCCCCTCCTCGGACAGTGCAGCACTCCCCCTCCTCGGACAGTGCAGCACTCCCCCTCCTCGGACAGTGCAGCACTCCCTCTCCTCGGACAGTGCAGCACTCCCCCTCCTCGGACAGTGCAGCACTCCCCCTCCTCGGACAGTGCAGCACTCCCCCTCCTCGGACAGTGCAGCACTCCCCCTCCTCGGACAGTGCAGCACTCCCCCTCCTCGGACAGTGCAGCACTCCCCCCCTCCTCGGACAGTGCAGCACTCCCTCTCCTCGGACAGTGCAGCACTCCCCCTCCTTGGACAGTGCAGCACTCCCTCTCCTCGGACAGTGCAGCACTCCCCCTCCTCGGACAGTGCAGCACTCCCCCTCCTCGGACAGTGCAGCACTCCCCCTCCTCGGACAGTGCAGCACTCCCCCCCTCCTCGGACAGTGCAGCACTCCCTCTCCTCGGACAGTGCAGCACTCCCCCTCCTCGGACAGTGCAGCTCTCCCCCTCCTCGGACAGTGCAGCACTCCCCCCCTCCTCGGACAGTGCAGCACTCCCCCTCCTCGGACAGTGCAGCTCTCCCCCTCCTCGGACAGTGCAGCACTCCCCCTCCTCGGACAGTGCAGCACTCCCCCCCTCCTCGGACAGTGCAGCACTCCCCCCTCCTCGGACAGTGCAGCACTCCCCCCCTCCTTGGACAGTGCAGCACTCCCCCTCCTCGGACAGTGCAGCACTCCCCCTCCTCGGACAGTGCAGCACTCCCCCTCCTCGGACAGTGCAGCACTCCCTCTCCTCGGACAGTGCAGCACTCCCCCTCCTCGGACAGTGCAGCACTCCCTCTCCTCGGACAGTGCAGCTCTCCCCCTCCTCGGACAGTGCAGCACTCCCCCCCCTCCTCGGACAGTGCAGCACTCCCCCTCCTCGGACAGTGCAGCTCTCCCCCTCCTCGGACAGTGCAGCACTCCCCCCCTCCTCGGACAGTGCAGCACTCCCCCTCCTCGGACAGTGCAGCACTCCCTCTCCTCGGACAGTGCAGCACTCCCCCTCCTCGGACAGTGCAGGACTCCCTCTCCTCAGACAGTGCAGCACTCCCCCTCCTCGGACAGTGCAGCACTCCCCCTCCTCGGACAGTGCAGCACTCCCTCTCCTCGGACAGTGCAGCACTCCCCCTCCTCGGACAGTGCAGCACTCCCCCCCTCCTCGGACAGTGCAGCACTCCCCCTCCTCGGACAGTGCAGCACTCCCTCTCCTCGGACAGTGCAGCACTCCCCCTCCTCGGACAGTGCAGCACTCCCCCCCTCCTCGGACAGTGCAGCACTCCCCCTCCTCGGACAGTGCAGCTCTCCCCCTCCTCGGACAGTGCAGCACTCCCCCTCCTCGGACAGTGCAGCACTCCCCCTCCTCGGACAGTGCAGGACTCCCTCTCCTCAGACAGTGCAGCACTCCCCCTCCTCGGACAGTGCAGCTCTCCCCCTCCTCGGACAGTGCAGCTCTCCCCCTCCTCGGACAGTGCAGCTCTCCCCCTCCTCGGACAGTGCAGCTCTCCCCCTCCTCGGACAGTGCAGCTCTCCCTCTCCTCGGACAGTGCAGCACTCCCCCTCCTCGGACAGTGCAGCACTCCCCCTCCTCGGACAGTGCAGGACTCCCTCTCCTCAGACAGTGCAGCTCTCCCCCTCCTCGGACAGTGCAGCTCTCCCCCTCCTTGGACAGTGCAGCACTCCCCCCCTCCTCGGACAGTGCAGCACTCCCCCTCCTCGGACAGTGCAGCTCTCCCCCTCCTCGGACAGTGCAGCACTCCCCCTCCTCGGACAGTGCAGCTCTCCCCCTCCTCGGACAGTGCAGCACTCCCCCTCCTCGGACAGTGCAGCACTCCCCCTCCTCGGACAGTGCAGCGCTCCCCCTCCTCGGACAGTGCAGCACTCCCCCTCCTCGGACAGTGCAGCACTCCCCCTCCTCGGACAGTGCAGCACTCCCCCTCCTCGGACAGTGCAGCACTCCCCCTCCTCGGACAGTGCAGCACTCCCCCCCTCCTCGGACAGTGCAGCACTCCCCCCTCCTCGGACAGTGCAGCACTCCCCCTCCTCGGACAGTGCAGCACTCCCTCTCCTCGGACAGTGCAGCACTCCCCCTCCTCGGACAGTGCAGCACTCCCCCTCCTTGGACAGTGCAGCACTCCCCCTCCTCGGACAGTGCAGCACTCCCCCTCCTTGGACAGTGCAGCACTCCCCCTCCTCGGACAGTGCAGCGCTCCCTCAGTATTGCATTGGAATGTGAGCCTTGATTTCTGTCTCAAGTCCTGGAGTGGGATGTGAGCTCACAACCTTCTGATTCAGAGGAGAGAGTCCTACCCAGTACTGAGCCACAGCTCGTACCAAATGGGGGTTTAAAAAAATTCTTGAAAATCAGATTCACAGAAGGTCACAGGTTCAATCCCTGGTTTGCGCTGTATTTACTCTTTTCATTTGGAATGCAGTAGGGGTGGCACATTTGACTGAACACTGGGCTAAAGGAGGATAATGTGGCCAGAGCTTGGCCCCCTCAATGCTATTTATTGACTCACTGTAACATGTGCACGCACGGACATTTGGTGAGAGCAGGGTTGGAATCAGCAGTAATGCCCTCAATGAAAAAAGGAACAAATCTTCATTGACATGGTTGAATAGCCGGTGGACACCCACATATTTTGGCTCTCGTATGAATAATGGCCACTTGGGGAAGCTACTGGAAGGCACCCAGTGCTCGTAGGCCTTAATCTCCAGTAAGGAAGCCACTTCCTGAGGGATGTGGGAAAATGTGTGGAGGTAAAAAACCTCCGCTTAGAACTGAGGCAGCATGAAATACCGAGCGGGATTCCCCCAGCCGCGTGTTTCTCGGTGGCGCGCCCTTCACTGGCGGCGAGTTTCTCTCTTCCCGGCGATTGTCAATGGAGTTTCCCATTGAAACCACCCCACGTCGCCCGGCAGCCCACGGATAGGGGTGCGTGCCGGCAGGAACAGAGGATGCTCACAGCCAGAGAATCCCAACTATTGTCATATCTTTGGGCCAATTAACCACAGCATAGGTTTTCGATAACTTTTACGTGCGTATGAATAAGGATAAATATCCCTGTTGAACTGAAGCAATTAGCACCAAAAAGGTTCTCGTTTATCTCCAAGAGTCCTCACATCTTTCCTTCAGTTTTCAGGAATGTTTATAGAGCTGGTGTAACCCCCGGTAAAGAGGTTTTCTGGCCGGGATATCAGTCAGTGAATTCCCGACTAAATTACAGCTCCTTGCGTGCAACTTCCTGCAATGCAATACGGTTTCCTCCACTTCCGAGCGAGGGGGTAAAAATAGCCAAGACTGTGACACATTCTGGGTTGGGATATTCAATTCTCAAAAATCAAAATAAAATTGTTTTACTTGGTAGTAAATGTACAATTAAGGGAGCACACCTCTCCCACATTCTGGAATCTGGTCACGGTGCCAAAATCCATTCCAAAGACACTGGCCTTTCTCACGATGGGAGTGAGTTGTGGAAATGCTTCCTCGGCCATTAGGGCTTGTTGCGTGAATTTTATTAAAGTTCTTTCATTATAATCAGCAAAATCAGTCAACAATTTTAGACAGTAGTCAGATCTGATAGGAGTCGGGCAATTAACAGAAATTCATTTCGACAACTTCATCAAAGCATTGCCTCTCTGTAAGTGGTGCTATAATGTGCATGCAGAGATTATTCGACATGGGTCTGCTTAAGTGTTGCCCCTCTATATTGCAGAAAGGGAACCACTCATCAGCTAATATTCCACAATGTCCTCACCTGACGTCACCCTCTGTTTGAACTTGGGGCAGTGTGATGACTTTAGTGGATCTTGTACAAGTGTTTCTCTTTAGGCTATGGGTAGAAGCAAAACAAGCTCGCGGCTATCTGTTGGCCCCCATTATTCAATGGTGTGTCGCACTTGAATTATCGATAATAAATTTGTACAAAGCCCCTGGATACTTAGGCTATTTAATTAACACACAAATAGGGCAGCACGGTGGCACAGTGGTTAGCACGGGGACTGCGGTGCTGAGGACCTGGGTTCGAATCCCGGCTCTGGGTCACTGTCCGTGTGGAGTTTGCACATTCTCCCGATGTCTGCGTGGGTTTCACCCCCACAACCCAAAGGTACAGGGTAGGTGGATTGGCCGCACTAAATTGCCCCTTAATTGGAAAAATATATATAATTGGGTACTCTAAATTTTAAAAATAAATAACACACAGATAACATCGGATTTATATGTCAAACTATTGCTTCACCTTCAAAATAGCTCCCACATGTCACAAACTATTGCTTTTTTGAGCTACAGAGAATGCATACTGGGGCGAGAGTGATGAGAAAGAATCACAATAAATGCTCCTGAGTAGCGCAGTGGGATGGGTTTACTAACACACACAGCAAAGGAGAAGTGGGGATTCATCTCCGCCACTACAATTGCCCACAAGGCACTTTCCCAATCTAAGCCGAACAGATAAAATAGCAGGGATGCCAATGTGGTTCTCAAGGGGTTAAACCAATGTCAGTACAGTAAATGTAATGAGAACAGAAAACATCCAGAGAATATGACCTCAGGTCAAAAGTCAGAAGTCAGCAGTTCTGCAGATTGTTCCTGGCAGGAAGAGTCCGAACTCCCAGCGGGAACTACAAATGGAGCAGTCATTCAAGTATTTCGATGATGTCGAAACACAACATTAATTGTTGAAGCCAGATAGCTGCGGCGAGAGCTATTCACAATAGGAATCCTACTGGGACCCTTAAGCAAGACGCGTTTTTTTGACTTTCTCTCTGGTCGAAGCTATTCGGTGGTCTCGCATCCCCATTCACAGTGGATTGTTCTTGCTTGCACTTGTGCCAAGCTGCAATGGTTGTACACAGTGCCAGATGAAGCTTGTAGACCCACCTGGAGTGCACACTTTCCAGCAGCCACACACATCTCTGTTGCTGCGAACAACTATCAGCTGGAGCAACCCATTCAGCAGGGAAAAGCTTTACTTTGTTAAAAATCACCGTAAACACTTAAAATATCTAATGTCAACTTTTAATCTCATGCATGCCTAAAAATGTTCTGTCCCCTCCACCACAGCACCACCCCTTCATCCCTCCTAAACTCCTAAAGTTGTTCAAGTTTTAGATATTCCCTCCCCAACAAAGTTCCCCCTCTTTCTTTCCTTAAAGTTAAAGGTTTTCCAGGTCAACCGGAGAGTAATAATCAGGAGCATTGATATAAATTGGGAATGTTCTCACAAGGGAAGAGCAGGTGGAGAGGTGATATGATTTCTGTGTTTTTTTTACAATTTCCAAAGAGACGAGACAAAGTGAACCCTGACAGTTTGTTTCACCTTCTCCAGAACATGGGGCGCGATTCTCCACTCCCACGCCGGTTGGGAGAATCGCCTGGGCCGCCAATATTCCCGGGGACGCCGGTCCGACGCCCTCCCGCGATTCTCCCAAGCGGCGGGAACGGCCCGGTCGAGTTTCGCGGGCCGCAGGCCGGAGAATCGCCGGAGACACCCAAAATGGCGATTCTCCGGCACCCCCGCTATTCTGAGGCCCGGATGGGCCGAGCGGCCAGGCCAAAACGGCGGGTTCCCCCGGCGCCGTCCACACCTGGTCGCTGCCGTCGTGGGCGGTGCGTGAACGCTGGGGGGGGGGCGGCCTGTGGGGGGGGCGAGGGGGGATCCTGCACCGGGCTTCACCTTGAATGTGGGGTGGCCCGCGATCGGTGCCCACCGATCGTCGGGCCGTCCTCTCTGAAGGAGGACCTCCTTCCTTCCGCGGCCCCGCAAGATCCGTCCCCCATCTTCTTGCGGGGCGGACTTAGAGAGGACGGCAACCACGCATACGAGCGACAAGGCCTGGCACGCGTAGACGACGCGGCCCCGATACTGGCCCATTGTCAGGGCCTGAATCGGTCGGGACCGGGGCCGTTCCGCGCCGTGAACCTCGACGGCGTTCACGACGGCGCGGCCACTTCGGCGTGGGGGTGGAGAATCCCGCCCATGGCGTTTGCTTAAAGAGGTGTCAATTCAAAACTAATCCACCCAGTATTTCAGTGAGTGAGTCATCAATCTATCGAGCAGATTCCTTAAGAAGTTTGTGGATGATGCAAAAATAGGTGGGGTGGCAACTGGTGAGGATCTTAGAATTTACAGTGCAGACGGAGGCCATTCGGCCCATCGAGCCCACACCAACTCTCTGAAAGAGCACACTACTTAAGCAAACACCTCCACCCGAGGCCTGTAAACCCGTCTAACCTTCGGCCACTAAAGGACAATTTATCATGGCCAATCCACCGAACCTGCACGTCTTTGGACTGTGGGAGGAAACCGGAGCACCCGGAGGAAACCCACGCACACACGGGGAGAACGTGCAGACTCCGCACAGACAGTGACCCAAGCCGGAATTGAACCCAGGTCCCTGGCGCTGTCAGGCAGCAGTGCTAACCACTGTGTCACCGCGCTGCCCCTAGTGTACACAGGGATATTGTGGGCAGCACGGTGACACAAGTGCCAGGGTCCCAGGTTTGATTCCGGCTTGGGTCACTGTCTGTGCGGAGTCTGCACGTCCTCCCCGTGTCTGCGTGGGTTTCCTCCGGGTGCTCCGGTTTCCTCCCACAGTCCAAAGATGTGCAGGTTAGGTGGATTGGCCGTGAGAAATTGCCCTTAGTGTCCAAAAAGGTTAGGAGGGGTTATTGGGTTACGGGGATAGGGTGGAAGTGAGGGCTTAAGTGGGTCGGTGCAGACTCGATGGGCCGAATGGCCTCCTTCTGCACTGTATATTCTATGTTCTATATTGGTAGGATAGGTGATTGGGCAAAAACAGAGCAGGTGGAATATACTGTAGGAAAATGTGAAGTTATGCACTTTGGTAGGAAGAATAAAGAAGCTGAATATGTTTTAAATAGCGAAAGACTGCAGAAAGCTGCAGCACAGGGGGATGTGGGGTCCTCATGCATAAACCACAAAAAGCTGAGGGTGGCACGGTGGCGCAGTGGTTAGCACTGCTGCCTCACAGCGCCGAGGACCCAGGTTCAATCGTGGCCCCGGGTCACTGTCCGTGTGGAGTTTGCACATTCTCCCCGTGTTTGCGTGGGTGTCACCCCCAGAACCCAAAGATGTGCAGGGTAGGTGGATTGGCCACGCTAAATTGCCCCTTAATTGGAAAAAAATAATTGGGTACTCTAAATTTAAAAAGTCAATAAATAACACACAGATAACATCGGGTTTATATGTCAGACTACTGCTTCACCTTCAAAATAGCTCCCACATGTCAAACTATTGCTTTTTAAAATCACAAAAAGCTGGCATGTAAGTTCAGCAGATTATTGGGAAGGCAAATGGAATATTGTTTTCTATTTGAAAGGGAATGGAGTATAAAAATAGTAAATTCTTGCTAAAACTATACAACGCACGAGTAAGACCACACTTGGAATACTGTGAACAATTTTGGTCCCCTTATCCTGGGGGCCGTCCAGAGGAGGTTCACTAGGGTGGTCCCGGGTATGGGGGGATTTTTTTATGAGGAGAGGTTGAGTAGGTTGGGCCTGTCCTCATTGGGGTTTAGAAGAATGAGAGGTGACCTTATTGAGACATATAAGGCGGGATTCTCCAATAATGGGGCTATGTCCCCACGCCGGCCTGAAAACTGGCGCCAACCACTCCGGCATCAACGGCCCCCCAAAAGTGAGGAATTCTCCACTTGCTAGGGGGCTAGGTAGGCGCCGGAGTGGTTCCCGCAGCTCCAGCCGGCACCGAACGGCCCGCGCGTGTTCGCGCATGTGCGGAACGGCCGGTGTATTTCCGCGCGTGCGCAGGGGTTCCCTTCCCCGCGCCGGTCCCCGGGCAATATGGCGGAGCCCTACAGGGGCCCGGCGCGGAGTAAAGTAGGCCCCCACGGACCCAGCCCGCCCGGCGATCGGTAGGCCCCGATCGCGGGCCAGGCCACCGTGGGCCCGCCCCCCCCCCCGGGGTTGGATCACCCCCCCCCCCCCTCTCCAGGACGGCGCCCGCGTACTCACCTTCCAGGTCGCGCCATGCGAGGTGAGTAACCCACGCCGGCGGGACTGGGCAAAACCTGTCGGCCACTCGGCCCGTCGGGGCCCGGAGAAACGCCGGGGGGGGGGGGGGGGGGGGGGGGGTGGTTGGGGGGCGCTGTCAACGGCCCCCGATCGGCGTGGCGGAAATTCCGCCGGCGCCCGAATAACGGCGCCGGAGAATGGGGAAGCCGGCGTCGGGGCGGGATTCGCGCCTCCCCCCTGGGGTTTCTCCCGGTGCAGGGTCGGAGAATCCCAGCCATAGGATTCTCAGGGGGCTTGACAGGGTCGATGCTGAGAGGTTGTTTCCTCTTGTGGGAGAGTCTAGGACCAGAGGGCATCATCTCAGAGTGAGGGGTCACCCATTTCAGACAGAGATGAGGAGGAATTTCTCAGAGGGGAGTGAATCTGTGGAATTCTTTATCGCAGAGAGCTGTAGAGGCTGGGTCGCTAAGTATGTCCATGGTTCCTCACGACGCCGAGGACCCGGGTTCGGTCCCGGCTCTGGGTCACTGTCCGTGTGGAGTTTGCACATTCTCCCCGTGTTTGCCTGGGCTTCGCCCCAAAGATGTGCAGGGTAGGGGGATTGGCCACGCTAAATTGCCCCTTAATTGGAAAAAAAATCATTTTTAAAAAGTATGTTCAAGGCTGAGAGAGACAGATTTTAATCAGGAAGGGAATCGAGGGTTATGGGGACAAGGCGGGAAAGTGGAGTGCAGGATTGATCAGCATATCAGGTCAGTCATGATCTCATTGAATGGCCGAGCAGAGACGATGGGCCGAATGGCTTACTCTGCTCCTGTGTCTTCTGGTCATTCAAATACAAATTCGAGATATTTTCAGAAAATAATATTTTGAGATATGGGGCGGGATTCTCCGACCCCCCCCCCCCCCCCCCCCCCCCCCCCGGGCCGGGTCGGAGAATCGCGGGGGGGGGGGCGTAAATCCTGCCCCCACTGGCTGCCGAATTCTCCGGCCCCAAAAATTCCCGTCGACGTGAATCGCGCCGCCCGCCTCGGAGAATGGCGGGGACTAGGAACAGGAGTAGGCCATCTGGCCCCTCGAGCCTGCTCCGCCATTTAATGAGATCATGGCTGATCTTTGTGGACTCAGCTCCACTCTCCGGCCCGAACACCATATCCCCAAATCCCTTTATTCTTTAGAAAGGCATTTATCTTTTTCTTAAAAACGTTTAATGAAGGAGCCTCAACTGCTTCACTGGGCAAGGAATTCCAGAGATTCACAACCCTTTGGGTGAAGAAGTTCCCCCTAAACTCAGTCCTAAATCTACTTCACCTTATTTTGAGGCTATGCCCCCTAGTTCTGCTTTCCCCGACCAGTGGAAACAACCTGCCCGCATCTATCCTATCTATTCCCTTCATAATTTTATATGTCTCAATAAGATCCCCCCCGCATCCTTCTCAACTCCAATGAGTACAGTCCCAGTCTACTCAACCTCTCCTCGTAATCTAAACCCCTCAACTCTGGGATCAACCTAGTGAATCTCCTCTGCACTCCCTCCAATGCCAATAGGTCCTTTCTCAGGTAAGGAGACCAAAACTGAACACAATACTCCAGATGTGGAGATGAACAAACAGTTCATACAAGTGCCCTAGCCCCAATAACTAATCTGTGCCCTGCACCCGTGCCAACTTACTCTGTCTCATTTTTTGGCCTTACGGGCCCTTTGACTACATCTAGGTGGTTTCCCAGACGGTACAGCAGAACTGGAAGTGGACTCCCGTGATTCCTGCCCTGTCACTCGGGACCCCTTTGGCGGTCGTTTCCTGGGGCGGCCCGGCCTAGATGGGCCAGGCTGCGGCTCGTGCGACTGGGATGGTGAGCTGCCAGTCTGTCCTGCCCATTGCCCACCAGATGCACCTGGGACCGGTGGGGGGGGGGGGGGGGCGGGCGCTGAGGAGAGTCCGAGGTGTCGCGGTGTTCCGGGACCTCCTCCTCCCTCGGGGTGCCCGATGGCCCCCGGGCCTCTACTTGGGTCGGGGATGCGAACGGACCGAGTATCCGACGCCCTCCCGACATCTGGTGCTGCCAGTCCTGGAGGCCCGTGCTGGTATCGACAGGGGTCTGCAGGTTTGCAGCCATGGATCTCAGGGAGTTGGCCATCCCTGTCTGTGTCTGTGCGACGCCGGCCAGGACCTGGGCAATGGCGCCGCTGCCCTCAGCGATGGTCTGCAGAGACTGGGCCATGGCCTGCTGGGACTGGGCCACGGCGTTGAGCGCCTCTGTGATCTGGTGCTGGCTGTGGCTCATGGCCTCCTGTGAGAGGGCAGCCATGTCCTGGGCCACAGACGCCACCTGCACGGAAGGCCCCAGGCCTTGCAGACTGCTCCCCATGTCTGACACCGTCGCACCCATTGCCTCCACCGCGGACGCCACCCGTGCGGTGTCGGCCTGGGTGGCACGCATGACCGGCACCACTCCCAGCTCCTGGACGCGGGTGGACTCCTCCACCTGCGACCGCAGCCGCCGCAAGCCACCGGTCACCCTATTCGCTCGTCTCCGTGTCGGTGGTTGCATCGGATCTATGTGTGGGTGTGGTAACTCCAGGAACCCGGGATCCATCTGGGCGGCAGATGTTCGCTTGGGCTGGGCTGCCCTCCGACCGCCCGGCCCCTCTGCTGCTCCTACCTCCACCTGCTGTACCGGGACGGCTGTGTTGTACGCACCAGTGAGTGTACCAGACGCCTCATCGGTAAAGTGCCCAACCGAGGTGAGTGTCTTGGCGATGGTGGAGGGTGTAGGCGATAGCAGTGGCGTTGTGTCGTTCTCCTCATCCGACCCGAAGTCCAGGGTCCCCTGGAGTGGTGATTCCTGTCCATTCGTCCCCTGTGTGTGGGCGTCGTGTGCGTCAGTGTCCCGTGTGTTAGGGTCCTGTGCGTCAGTGTCCTGGGCGTCAGTGTCCTGGGCGTCAGTGTCCTGGGCGTCAGTGTCCTGGGCGTCAGTGTCCTGGGCGTCAGTGTCCTGGGCGTCAGTGTCCTGGGCGTCAGTGTCCTGGGCGTCGGTGTCCTGTGAGTCAGTGTCCTGTGAGTCAGTGTCCTGGGTGTCAGTGTCCTGGGTGTCAGTGTCCTGGGCGTCAGTGTCCTGTGCGTCAGTGTCCTGGGTGTCAGTGTCCTGGGTGTCAGTGTCCTGGGCGTCAGTGTCCTGTGTGTCAGTGTCCTGTGTGTCAGTGTCCTGGGCGTCAGTGTCCTGGGCGTCAGTGTCCTGGGCGTCAGTGTCCTGGGCGTCAGTGTCTTGTGCGTCAGTGTCCCGTGTGTTAGGGTCCTGTGTGTCAGTGTCCTGGGCGTCAGTGTCCTGGGCGTCAGTGTCTTGTGCGTCAGTGTCCCGTGTGTTAGGGTCCTGTGCGTCAGTGTCCTTGGCGTCAGTGTCCTGGGCGTCAGTGTCCTGTGCGTCAGTGTCCTGGGCGTCAGTGTCCTGTGCATCAGTGTCCCGTGTGTTCGGGTCCTGTGCGTCAGTGTCCTGGGCGTCAGTGTCCTGGGTGTCAGTGTCCTGGGCGTCAGTGTCCTGGGTGTCAGTGTCCTGTGCATCAGTGATCTGGGTGTCAGTGTCCTGTGAGTCAGTGTCTTGTGCGTCAGTGTCTTGTGCGTCAGTGTCCCGTGTGTTCGGGTCCTGTGCGTCAGTGTCCTGGGCGTCAGTGTCCTGTGCCTCAGTGTCCTGGGCGTCAGTCTCCTGGGTGTCAGTGTCCTGGGTGTCAGTGTCCCGTGTTAGGGTCCTGTGCGTCAGTGTCTTGTGCGTCAGTGTCCTGTGCATCAGTGTCCTGGGTGTAAGTGTCCTGGGCGTCAGTCTCCTGGGTGTCAGTGTCCTGGGTGTCAGTGTCCCGTGTTAGGGTCCTGTGCGTCAGTGTCTTGTGCGTCAGTGTCCCGTGCGTCAGTGTCCCGTGTTAGGGTCCTGTGCGTCAGTGTCTTGTGCGTCAGTGTCCCGTGTGTAAGGGTCCTGTGCATCAGTGCCTTGTGCGTCAGTGTCCTGTGCATCAGTGTCCCGTGTGTTAGGGTCCTTTGCGTCAGTGTCCTGTGCATCAGTGTCTTGTGCGTCAGTGTCCTGTGCGTCAGTGTCCTGGGCGTCAGTGTCCTGGGTGTCAGTGTCCTGGGCGTCAGTGTCCTGGGTGTCAGTGTCCTGGGTGTCAGTGTCCTGTGCATCAGTGATCTGGGTGTCAGTGTCCTGTGAGTCAGTGTCTTGTGCGTCAGTGTCTTGTGCGTCAGTGTCCCGTGTGTTCGGGTCCTGTGCGTCAGTGTCCTGGGCGTCAGTGTCCTGTGCCTCAGTGTCCTGGGCGTCAGTCTCCTGGGTGTCAGTGTCCTGGGTGTCAGTGTCCCGTGTTAGGGTCCTGTGCGTCAGTGTCTTGTGCGTCAGTGTCCTGTGCATCAGTGTCCTGGGTGTAAGTGTCCTGGGCGTCAGTCTCCTGGGTGTCAGTGTCCTGGGTGTCAGTGTCCCGTGTTAGGGTCCTGTGCGTCAGTGTCTTGTGCGTCAGTGTCCCGTGCGTCAGTGTCCCGTGTTAGGGTCCTGTGCGTCAGTGTCTTGTGCGTCAGTGTCCCGTGTGTAAGGGTCCTGTGCATCAGTGCCTTGTGCGTCAGTGTCCTGTGCATCAGTGTCCCGTGTGTTAGGGTCCTTTGCGTCAGTGTCCTGTGCATCAGTGTCTTGTGCGTCAGTGTCTTGTGCGTCAGTGTCTTGTGCGTCAGTGTCCTGGGCGTCAGTGTCCTGGGCGTCAGTGTCCTGTGCATCAGTGTCCTGTGCGTCAGTGTCCTGGGCGTCAGTGTCCTGTGTGTCAGTGTCCTGGGCGTCAGTGTCCTGGGCGTCAGTGTCCTGGGTGTAAGTGTCCTGGACGTCAGTGTCCTGGGCGTCAGTGTCCTTGGCGTCAGTGTCCTGGCCGTCAGTGTCCTGGCCGTCAGTGTCCTGGGCGTCAGTGTCGTGTGTGTCAGTGTCCTGAGCGTCAGTGTCCTGGGCGTCAGTGTCCTGTGTGTCAGTGTCCTGTGCGTCAGTGTCTTGTGCGTCAGTGTCCTGTGTGTCAGTGTCGTGTGTGTCAGTGTCCAGGGCGTCAGTGTCCTGTGCGTCAGTGTCCTGGGCGTCAGTGTCGTGTGTGTCAGTTTCCTGTGCGTCAGTGTCTTGTGCGTCAGTGTCCTGGGCGTCAGTGTCCTGGGCGTCAGTGTCCTGGGCGTCAGTGTCCTGGGCGTCAGTGTCCTGGGCGTCAGAGTCCTGGGCGTCAGTGTCCTGTGCGTAAGTGTCCTGGGCGTCAGTGTCCTGTGTGTCAGTGTCCTGTGTGTCAGTGTCCTGTGTGTCAGTGTCCTGGGCGTCAGTGTCCTGGGCGTCAGTGTCCTGGGTGTAAGTGTCCTGGACGTCAGTGTCCTGGGTGTCAGTGTCCTGGGCGTCAGTGACCTGGGCGTCAGTGTCCTGGGCGTCAGTGTCCTGGGCGTCAGTGTCCTGGGCGTCAGTGTCCTGGGCGTCAGTGTGCTGGGCGTCAGTGTCCTGTGCCTCAGTGTCCTGGGCGTCAGTGTCCTGGGTGTCAGTGTCCTGTGCGTCAGTGATCTGGGTGTCAGTGTCCTGTGCCTCAGTGTCCTGGGCTTCAGTGTCCTGGGCGTCAGTGTACTGGGCGTCAGTGTCCTGTGCCTCAGTGTCCTGGGCGTCAGTGTCCTGGGCGTCAGTGTACTGGGCGTCAGTGTCCTGTGCCTCAGTGTCCTGGGCGTCAGTGTCCTGTGTGTCAGTGTCCTGGACGTCAGTGTCCTGGACGTCAGTGTCCTGGGCGTCAGTGTCTTGTGCGTCAGTGTCCCCTGTGTTAGGGTCCTGTGCGTCAGTGTCCTGTGCATCAGTGTCCTGGGTGTAAGTGTCCTGGGCATCAGTGTCCCGTGTGTCAGTGTCCTGGGCGTCAGTGTCCTGGGCGTCAGTGTCCTGGGTGTAAGTATCCTGGACGTCAGTGTCCTGTGCGTCAGTGTCCTGTGTGTCAGTGTCCTGGGCGTCAGTGTCCTGGGTGTAAGTGTCCTGTGCGTCAGTGTCCTGGGCGTCAGTGTCCTGGGCGTCAGTGTCCTGGGCGTCAGTGTCCTGGGCGTCAGTGTCCTGTGTGTCAGTGTCCTGTGCGTCAGTGTCCTGGGAGTCAGTGTCTTGTGCGTCAGTGTCCTGTGCATCAGTGTCCTGGGTGTAAGTGTCCTGGGCATCAGTGTCCCGTGTGTCAGTGTCCTGGGCGTCAGTGTCTTGTGCGTCAGTGTCTTGTGCGTCAGTGTCTTGTGCGTCAGTGTCTTGTGCGTCAGTGTCCTGGGCGTCAGTGTCCTGAGCGTCAGTGTCCTGGGCGTCAGTGTCCTGGGCGTCAGTGTCCTGGGCGTCAGTGTCCTGGGTGTCAGTGTCCTGTGCGTCAGTGTCTTGTGCATCAGTGTCTTGTGCGTCAGTGTCTTGGGCGTCAGTGTCCTGTGTGTCAGTGTCGTGTGTGTCAGTGTCCTGGGCGTCAGTGTCCTGTGCGTCAGTGTCCTGGGCGTCAGTGTCCTGTGTGTCAGTTTCCTGTGCGTCAGTGTCTTGTGCGTCAGTGTCCTGGGCGTCAGTGTCCTGGGCGTCAGTGTCCTGTGCGTCAGTGTCCTGGGTGTCAGTGTCCTGTGCGTCAGTGTCCTGTGCGTCAGTGTCCTGTGCGTCAGTGTCCTGGGCGTCAGTGTCCTGGGCGTCAGTGTCCTGGGCGTCAGTGTCCTGTGCGTAAGTGTCCTGGGCGTCAGTGTCCTGTGCATCAGTGTCCTGGGCGTCAGTGTCCTGTGCGTCAGTGTCCTGGGCGTCAGTGTCCTGGGCATCAGTGTCTTGGGCGTCAGTGTCCTGGGTGTAAGTGTCCTGGACGTCAGTGTCCTGGGTGTCAGTGTCCTGGGCGTCAGTGTCCTGGGCGTCAGTGTCCTGGGCGTCAGTGTCCTTGGCGTCAGTGTCCTGGGCGTCAGTGTCCTGGGCGTCAGTGTACTGGGCGTCAGTGTCCTGTGCGTCAGTGTCCTGGGCGTCAGTGTCCTGGGTGTAAGTGTCCTGTGCGTCAGTGTCCTGTGCCTCAGTGTCTTGTGCGTCAGTGTCTTGTGCGTCAGTGTCTTGTGCGTCAGTGTCTTGGGCGTCAGTGTCATGGGTGTCAGTGTCATGGGCGTCAGCGTCCTGGGCGTCAGCGTCCTGGGCGTCAGTGTCCTGGGCGTCAGTGTCCTGGGCGTCAGTGTCCAGGGTGTCAGTGTCCTGGGCGTCAGTGTCCTGGGCGTCAGTGTCCTGGGCGTTGGTGTGTCCTTGGCGTCGGTGTGCCCTGGGTGGGTGTGCCCTGGGTGGGCGGGTCCTGGGTGGGCGGGTCCTGGGTGGGCGGGTCCTTGGTGGGCAGGTCCTTGGTGGGCGGGTCCTGGGTGGGCGGGTCCTGGGTGGGTGGGTCCTGGGTGGGTGTGCCCTGGGTAGGTGTGCCCTTGGTGGGTGTGCCCTGTATGTGGCTCTCCTGTGTGTTAGGGCCCTGTGCCTCAGTGTCCTGGGTCGGCTGCGACGGGGGCCTGTTGCTGTGGCTGCCCCCCTCCTCGTTGCTGGGTGTGGCCCGCCGGCGTCAACGCACTCGCACGAGATGGATCGCCCTGGGGGCTTCGTATACCGAATGGGCCGGGTGTGTCCCTGGCTCGTGGCCGCCCTGGATCGTCCTGGGGGCGGTCGGCATCCGCGGGGACGGGTGGGCCATCGTTTGGTCCTGCAATACACAATACAGAATGCATGGTTAGACATGGGGAGAGGGGGACATGGAGAGAGGGGGACATGGGGGAGGGGGACATGGGGGGAGGGGGACATGGGGGGAGGGGGACATGGGGGGAGGGGGACATGGAGAGGGGGACATGGAGAGGGGGACATGGGGGAGAGTGGACATGGGGGAGAGGGGGACATGGGGAGAGGGGGGACATGGGGAAGGGGGATATGGGGGAAGGGGGATATGGGGAAGGGGGATATGGGGGAAGGGGGATATGGGGGAAGGGAATATGGGGGAAGGGGATATGGGGGAAGGGGATATGGGGAAGGGGGATATGGGGGAAGGGGGATATGGGGGAAGGGGGACATGGGGGAGGGGGACATGAGGGGAGGGGGACATGGGAGGAGGGGGACATGGGGGAGGGGGACATGGGGGAGGGGGACATGGGGGGAGGGGGACATGGGGGGAGGGGGACATGGGGGGAGGAGGACATGGGGAGGGGGACATGGGGGGAGGGGGACATGGGGGGAGGGGGACATGGGGGGAGGGGGACATGGGGAGGGGGACATGGGGGGAGGGGGACATGGGGGGAGGTGGACATGGAGGAGGGGGACATGGGGAGGGGGACATGGGGGAGGGGGATATGGGGGAGGGGGACATGGGGGAGGGGGACATGGGGGAGGGGGCATGGGGGAGGGGGACATGGGGAGGGGGACATGGGGAGGGGGACATGGGGGAGGGGGACATGGGGGAGGGGGACATGGGGAGGGGGACATGGGGGAGGGGGACATGGGGAGGGGGACATGGGGGGGACATGGGGGGGGGACATGGGGGGGACGGGGACATGGGGGGAGGGGGACATGGGGAGGGGGACATGGGGAGGGGGACATGGGGAGAGGGGGACATGGGGGAGAGGGGGACATGGGGGAGAGGGGGACATGGGGGGGAGAGGGACATGGGGGGGAGAGGGACATGGGGGGGGAGAGGGGGACATGGGGGGGATAGGGGGACATGGGGGGGAGAGGGGGACATGGGGGAGAGGGGGACATGGGGGAGAGGGGGACATGGGGGAGAGGGGGACATGGGGGAGAGGGGGACATGGGGGGGAGGGGACATGGGGGAGGGGGACATGGGGAGGGGGCCATGGGGAAGGGGACATGGGGGAAGGGGGGCATGGGGGAAGGGGGACATGGGGGAAGGGGGATTATGGGGGAAGGGGGATATGGGGGAAGGGGGATATGGGGGAAGGGGGACATGGGGATATGGGGGAAGGGGGATATGGGGGAAGGGGATATGGGGTAAGGGGGATATGGGGGAGGATAAGGGGGAAGGGGAGAAGGGGGGCAGGCAGTGCGAGTTCCAGGGCCCTCTCCCCATGGATGGTGAGTGGTCACAGTTCGGGTGGACCCCCTCCGGTCCTCTCACGCTCCCGGTTGTTGTGAGCGCGCTTCTCCTGTGGGGGGGCGGGACGGTGGCAGGGATAAATGGCAACAGTGTTAGGCAGACATAGTAAGATTCGGGAAGGTGGCAAAAGAGGTGGAGGAGTAGCATTGTTAATCAAGGATAGTATAATGGCTGCAGAAAGGCAGTTTGAGGAGGATCTGTCTACTGAGGTAGTGTGGGCTGAAGTTAGAAATAGGAAAGGAGGGGAAGGAGTTTGGTAGGAGTTTTCTATAGGCCCCCAAACAGTAACAGAGTTGTGGAGGAAAAGATTGCAATGCAGATTTTGGATAGGTGCGGTAGTCACAGGGTAGTTGTTATGGGTGACTTTCACTTTCCAAATATTGATTGGAACCACTATAATGCAAATAGTTTGGATGGGGTAGTTTTTATCCAGTGTGTGCAGGAGGGTTTCATCGCACAATATGTGGATAGACCGACAAGAGGCGGGGCCACATTGGATTTGGTACTGGGGAATGAACCGGGCCAAGTGTTAGATTTGGTTGTGGGAGAGCGCTTTGGAGATAGTGACCACAATTCGGTGACTTTCACAATAGCAATGGAGAGGGATAGGAACATTTGGCAGGGCAAGGTTTATAACTGGGGGAAGGGTAATTACGATGTGATTAGGCAAGAATTGGGGAGCATAAGATGGAAACAGGAACTGTCAGGGATAGGCACAATTGAGATGTGGAGCTTGTTCAAGGTGCAAATACTGCATGTCCTTGATATGTATGTCCCTGTCAGGCAGGGAGGAAATGGTCGCGTGAGGGAACCATGGCTTACAAAAGAGGTTGAATGTCTTGTCAAGAGGAAGAAGAGGGCTTATGTAAGGATGAGAAAACAAGGTTCAGTTAGGGCACTTGAGGGATACAAGATAGCCAGGAAGGAGCTCAAGAAAGGGTTTAGGAGAGCTAGGAGGGGGCATGAGAAGTCCTTGGCGGGTAGGATCAAGGAAAACCCCAAGGCTTTTTACACTTATGTGAGGAATAAAAGAATGACCAAGGTGAAGTTAGGGCCAGTCAAGGGCAGTAGTGGGAACGTGTGCATGGAGTTTGAAGATATAGGAGAGGCCCTAAATGAATACTTTTCTTCAGTGTTCACAAAGGAGAGGCGCCATGTTGTTGAGGAGGATAGTGCGATACAGGCTGGTAGACTGGAGGAGGTAGATATTCGGAAGGAAAATGTGTTCGAAATTTTGAGAAGCCTGAGGATAGATAAGTCCCCTGGGCCGGATGGGATATATCCTAGGATTCTTTGGGAGGCGAGGGATGAGATTGCAGAGCCTTTGACTTTGATCTTTATGTCCTCTCTGTCTACAGGAACAGTACCAGAAGACTGGAGAGAGGCGAATGTTGTCCCCTTGTTCAAGAAAGGGAATAGGTATACCCTGGGAATTATAGGCCGGTTAGTCTCACTTCGGTCATAGGTAAATTATTGGAAAGGCTCCTGAGGGATAGGATTTATGATCATTTGGAAAGATACAGCTTAATCCAGGATAGTCAGCACGGATTTATGAGGGGTAAGTCTTGCCTCACAAGTTTGATTGTATTCTTTGAGGAGGTAACTAAGTACATAGATGAAGTTAGAGCAGTTGATGACGTATACATGGATTTTAGTAAGGCGTTTGATAAGGTGCCCCATGGTCGGCTCATGCAGAAAGTAAGGAGGCATGGTACAGAGGGAAATTTGGCCAATTGGATCAGTAACTGGCTATCACATTAAAAACAGAGGGTGGTGGTAGATGGCAATTTTTCATCCTGGAGCCCAGTCACCAGTGGTGTACCACAGGGATCAGTGCTGGGTCCTCTGCTAATTGTGATTTTTATCAATGACATGGATGATGGAGTTGAAGGTTGGGTTAGTAAATTTGCTGATGACACCAAAATTGGTGGAGTTGTGGAAAGTGAGGAGGGCTGTTGTAGGCTGCAAAGAGACATTGATAGGATGCAGAGCTGGGCTGAAAAGTGGCAGATGGAGTTTAACCCTGATAAGTGTGAGGTGATTCATTTTGGTAGGACAAATTTGAATGCGGATTACAGGGTTAACGGCAGGGTTCTGAAGAATGTGGAGGAGCAGAGAGATCTCGGAGTTCATGTCCATAGATCTCTGAAAGTTGCCACCCAAGTGGATAGAGCCGTGAAGAAGGCTTATAGTGTGCTAGCATTTATTAACGAGGGGATTGAGTTTAAGAGCCGTGAGGTTATGCTGCAACTGTACATGACCCTGGTTAGACCACATTTGGAGTATTGTGTGCAGTTCTGGTCACCTCATTATGGGAAGGATGTGGAAGCATTGGAAAGGGTGCAAAGGAGATTTACCAGGATGCTGCCTGGATTGGAGGGTAGGTCTTATGAGGAAAGGCTGAGGGAGCTAGGGCTTTTCTCATTGGAGCGAAGGAGGATGAGAGGTGACTTAATTGAGGTTTATAAGATGATTACTAGTAGCTGTTACTAGGGGGCATAACTATAAGGTTCGGGGTGGGAGATATAGGAGGGATGTCCGAGGTAGGTTCTTTACTCAGAGAGTGGTTGGGGCATGGAATGCACTGCCTGCTGTGATAGTGGAGTCGGACACTTTAGGAACTTTCAAGCGGTTATTGGAAAGGAACATGGAGTGCACTAGAATGACTGGGAGTAGGCTGATTTGATCTGAGTTTCAGACTAGTTCGGAACAACATCTTGGGCCGAAGGGCCTGTACTGTGCTGTACAGTTCTGTGTTCTATACATGCGGACCAGCGGGTGTGTGTATGTTGGCAGAGGTTCACAACCCATCCTGCCAATGCAGGCTGCATGGGCGGGTGCAGCCATGTCAGTTGCACTTAGGACTGTGCCGCCCCTCGGGGGTGGGGGGGGGGGGGTACTCACCCTGGCTGCCCTGACAAGGTCATTGACCTTCTTGTGGCACTGGACGCCTGTCCTTGCTGTCACGGCCACGGCACTGACGGCCTTTGCCACCTCCCCCACAGGCGCCGGCTGAGGTGTGGTGCGACCCTGTGGCCGTGTCCGGGGTACAGGGCCTCCCTCCTCGGCTCCACTGCGTCCAGGAGCGCCTCGATGTCCCGGTCCTGGAACCTCGGCGCTGCGCGGCGGGCGGCCATTTTGACGGGTCTCCGGGGGGTCTCTTGTGCTGCGACGCGGGGGGGGGGGGGGGGCGGTCCTTTCTGCTGCGACGCCGCGCGGCATCACGTACGGCGCACGCATCCGTGACAGGCGACGCCGTCGCGAATGGCGTCACGCCGCTGCTAGCCCATTCCCAGCCAGAGAATTTGCGACTTTCCGGGGGGTCCGACGCTGGAGTCATTCGCGCAGTTTGTGCCGCCAGGTTCGGGCCATCGCGCCGATTCACGGAGAATCCCGCCCATGGTGTCTGACTCATGAGGGTCATGACGTGTCGCGTATCGTATGTTCAGGCAATAGCAGGTGACGTTAGATCTACAGTTTCAAAGCTCTTCACCACTGGAGTTTTCCCTGTCCTCTACACTCTGATACCCTTATTGTTGGATCACACAATTACCAGCAAGGATGCTGGAAAGGGAATTAGTTGGACCCTGGTCTTTAAGCTAGCAATTCCTCTGTCCGAGGAGAAAATGTACAGAGCCAGAACATTTATATTTGAAAAATATAAGTGCACAAGGTCACCGCACAAGTCAAGGAATGGCACAGCATTGGAATTCCCCAAAAGAGCACCTCCTATTTTAGTAGACTGGGGGCTAAACAAAAGGAGGCTTATAGGAAGGATGTGGAAGCATTGGAAAGGGTGCAAAGGAGATTTACCAGGATGCTGCCGGCTGAGGGCTCCAGGGGGCTAAACCAAACTAATGTGACATGAAACTTCACTCGACAGTCAAACCCCCCCCCCCCCCCCCCCCAATCACACTGGCGGACAGTTCAGAATGGAAAATTTGAACAGGCCAAAAAAAACCCACACCGAATGAGCCAACGATACGCAACGCCAACCCAACTTATAAAAAGAATGAAAACAAAATGGCTGACTGCGAGTTTGGTTCCCTTAGTTCCCAAGGACAAAGTCAACAGCAAATGTGGCTGCGGGGGGGTGGAGTTAGGAGTGGGCGAGGGATCAGAAACAAACTAATTGAACAACTGATAATTCTTGTGTAAGGTAAAGTGCAAGAGGATTTCCAATGCTGTTTGAACTGTACTCTAGCAGGGGGCAATACGTCACACAGTCTACCTGCCCCCACACGCTCCCTGAGCTTTAAGCTCACACGGTGCATTTAATTCTGCAAATTAACAAACAATAGTTTGTCCAGTCTACGAGGGGCTAAAATACAGCAGAAAGGCAAGTACATTCCTGCAAAGCAGGAAATACAATCTCTGTATCTGAAATATACAACATTACTTTGATAAACATGTTAAAAGATCATTCAGGGAAAGAAACGGGCCTTGTTTACCTCAGTGCTTCTGCTCCAGTTACTGCCAGGCGTTGATGGGAGTACAAGGCCCTCAGGGTGTGGTTGTCTGTCCATCTCCTGCAGGTAATGGTTGACACTTGGCCGCTTTCCCGCACTGAAATTATTTGTATTTTCTATTTCAGATGATATCTGATAAATCAGCATGTTTCGTGACAGCGTATTGTCCTGGTAATCCAAACATTTCTGATTCCAACATGTGTGGCGGGGAGAGTTGGGGGAAGGGTGGGGGCCCGGGACAGAAAGAGAAAGCCTCTGAATCATGGTTATGAACTGCTGTGACAGGAAACGGCAGGATGTAAATACGACTTGGCTCCCAAGGCCGTTTCCAACTGGCTGACAGACTCGCGTGAGACACAGGCACTCGCACCTCATTGTGTGGGTGAGGCGGCATCAACTCGTCACTTCCAACGGCGGCTGGGCACAAGGCCGAGCAAAGACAGCTCCTTCCGCAGCCCCGTGTCTGAGCGCAGGTCACTCACTGCCTTTCAACACTTTCCATGTCGCAATGCTTTCTGCCTTACAACTCAACCAATTCTCCCGCCCCCCCCCCCCCCTTCATAAAACCTTTCCCCAGGGACACAGACCCTGGTCACTCTCCAGTCTCTTGTCCCATTGGCCAAGTAGTTAGGGTAGTCCAGTTAGCCTCAGACTTTGTGGCACCCTCAGTGGGTAACACCCTCACAAGGTTCCAGGATCAAAGCCCACTCCAGGACTTGAGCACAAAAGCCAGGCTCGGACACCCCAGTGGAGTGCTGCACTGCCAGGGGTGCCATCTTTTGACGGAGATGTTAAACCCCCATCTGCCTCCTCAGGTGGCTGTCAAAGACCCCGTGCCACTAATCCGAAGAAGGGCAGGTTCGAACAGGGCACCAGTTTACCTCCATTAACATCATTGAAATGGATTAGCTGGTCATTGTCACTTTATTGTTTGTGGGATCTTTCTATGCACAAATATGGCTGCCACGTTTCCGATATTACAACTTCAAAAGGTGACTCCTTTGGCTGTCAAGCATTTTGAGATGCCCACTGTTGCTGAGCAGTGCCACATAAATGAGAGAGCCTAAAATGGCACCGCAGGTAAGCCTGAACCTTCCTCCTTCTGACTCAACAGCCACACGTATACCATTTGCAGCAGAGATCCCTGCATATTGAGTGAGTGGCTAATCATTAGCCCTCCCCGGCTAGCCATGGGTGTTTGGGGGCAAAGTGGAGGGGGTGCACCAATCCCAGTTGTGGGGCTTCAACGGATATTCCAATTCCAATTCTCTTCCCGGAACTGTGGGGGGGGGGGGGGGGGGGGGGGGGGACTTACCAGGGGTAAGCCATGGGGTACGGGCCTCTGGCACGGAGTCTGTCCCTGTTGCTCAGAAGGGAAGGGGGGAGAGGAGCAGAGCATTAGTAATTGGGGACTCGATAGTCAGGGGCACAGATAGGAGATTTTGTGGGAGCGTGAGAGACTCACGTTTGGTATGTTGCCTCCCAGGTGCAAGGGTACGTAATGTCTCGGATCGTGTTTTCCGGGTCCTTAGGGGGGAGGCGGAGCAGCCCCAAGTCGTGGTCCACATTGGCACTAACGACATAGGTAGGAAAGGGGACAAGGATGTCAGGCAGGCTTTCAGGGAGCTAGGACGGAAGCTCAGAACTAGAACAAACAGAGTTGTTATCTCTGGGTTGTTGCCCGTGCCACGTGATAGTGAGATGAGGAATAGGGAGAGAGAGCATTTAAACACGTGGCTACAGGGATGGTGCAGGCGGGAGGGATTCAGATTTCTGGATAACTGGCGCTCTTTCTGGGGAAGGTGGGACCTCTACAGACAGGATGGTCTACATCTGAACCTGAGGGGCACAAATATCCTGGGGGGGAGATTTGTTAGTGCTCTTTGGGGGGGTTTAAACTAATGCAGCAGGGGCATGGGAACCTGGATTGTAGTTTTAGGGTAAGGGAGAATGAAAGTATAGAGGTCAGGAGCACAGATTTGACGTCGCAGGAGGGGGCCAGTGTTCAGGTAGGTGGTTTGAAGTGTGTCTACTTCAATGCCAGGAGTATACGAAACAAGGTAGGGGAACTGGCAGCATGGGTTGGTACCTGGGACTTCGATGTTGTGGCCATTTCGGAGACATGGATAGAGCAGGGACAGGAATGGATGTTGCAGGTTCCGGGGTTTAGGTGTTTTAGTAAGCTCAGAGAAGGAGGCAAAAGAGGGGGAGGTGTGGCGCTGCTAGTCAAGAGCAGTATTACGGTGGCGGAGAGGATGCTAGATGGGGACTCTTCTTCCGAGGTAGTATGGGCTGAAGTTAGAAACAGGAAAGGAGAGGTCACCCTGTTGGGAGTTTTTTATAGGCCTCCTAATAGTTCTAGGGATGTAGAGGAAAGGATGGCGAAGATGATTCTGGATAAGAGCGAAAGTAACAGGGTAGTTATTATGGGAGACTTTAACTTTCCAAATATTGACTGGAAAAGATATAGTTCGAGTACAATAGATGGGTCGTTTTTTGTACAGTGTGCAGGAGGGTTTCCTGAAACAATATGTTGACAGGCCAACAAGAGGCAAGGCCACGTTGGATTTGGTTTTGGGTAATGAACCAGGCCAGGTGTTGGATTTGGAGGTAGGAGAGCACTTTGGGGACAGTGACCACAATTCGGTGACGTTTACGTTAATGATGGAAAGGGATAAGTATACACCACAGGGCAAGAGTTATAGCTGGGGGAAGGGCAATTATGATGCCATTAGACGTGACTTGGGGGGGATAAGGTGGAGAAGTAGGCTGCAAGTGTTGGGCACACTGGATAAGTGGGGCTTGTTCAAGGATCAGCTATTGCGTGTTCTTGATATGTATGTACCGGTCAGGCAGGGAGGAAGGCGTCGAGCGAGGGAACCGTGGTTTACCAAGGAAGTGGAATCTCTTGTTAAGAGGAAGAAGGAGGCCTATGTGAAGATGAAGTGTGAAGTTTCAGTTGGGGCGATGGATAGTTACAAGGTAGCGAGGAAGGATCTAAAGAGAGAGCTAAGACGAGCAAGGAGGGGACATGAGAAGTATTTGGCAGGAAGGATCAAGGAAAACCCAAAAGCTTTCTATAGGTATGTCAGGAATAAGCGAATGACTAGGGAAAGAGTAGGACCAGTCAAGGACAGGGATGGGAAATTGTGTGTGGAGTCTGAAGAGATAGGCGAGATACTAAATGAATATTTTTCGTCAGTATTCACTCAGGAAAAAGATAATGTTGTGGAGGAGAATGCTGAGCCCCAGGCTAATAGAATAGATGGCATTGAGGTACGTAGGGAAGAGGTGTTGGCAATTCTGGACAGGCTTAAAATAGATAAGTCCCCGGGACCTGATGGGATTTATCCTAGGATTCTCTGGGAGGCCAGGGAAGAGATTGCTGGACCTTTGGTTTTGATTTTTATGTCATCATTGGCTACAGGAATAGTGCCAGAGGACTGGAGGACAGCAAATGTGGTCCCTTTGTTCAAAAAGGGGAGCAGAGACAACCCCGGCAACAATAGACCGGTGAGCCTCACGTCTGT
The DNA here is from genome assembly GCF_047496885.1 of Scyliorhinus torazame. Taxonomy (NCBI): domain Eukaryota; kingdom Metazoa; phylum Chordata; class Chondrichthyes; order Carcharhiniformes; family Scyliorhinidae; genus Scyliorhinus; species Scyliorhinus torazame. The sequence continues at coordinate 24,103,986 of NC_092738.1, read as the reverse complement.
AGTGGGTAAAGTCTTGGAGGGGACTATAAGAGACAAGATTTATAATCATCTAGATAGGAATAAGATGATCAGGGATAGTCAGCATGGCTTTGTGAAGGGTAGGTCATGCCTCACAAACCTTATTGAGTTCTTTGAGAAGGTGACTGAACAAGTAGATGAGGGTAGAGCAGTTGATGTGGTGTATATGGATTTCAGCAAAGCGTTTGATAAGGTTCCCCACGGTAGGCTATTGCAGAAAATACGGAGGCTGGGGATTGAGGGTGATTTAGAGATGTGGATCAGAAATTGGCTAGCTGAAAGAAGACAGAGGGTGGTGGTTGATGGGAAATGTTCAGAATGGAGTACAGTCACAAGTGGAGTACCACAAGGATCTGTTCTGGGGCCGTTGCTGTTTGTCATTTTCATCAATGACCTAGAGGAAGGCGCAGAAGGGTGGGTGAGTAAATTTGCAGACGATACTAAAGTCGGTGGTGTTGTCGATAGTGTGGAAGGATGTAGCAGGTTACAGAGGGATATAGATAAGCTGCAGAGCTGGGCTGAGAGGTGACAAATGGAGTTTAATGTAGAGAAGTGTGAGGTGATTCACTTTGGAAGGAATAACAGGAATGCGGAATATTTGGCTAATGGAAAAGTTCTTGAAAGTGTGGATGAGCAGAGGGATCTAGGTGTCCATGTACATAGATCCCTGAAAGTTGCCACCCAGGTTGATAGGGTTGTGAAGAAGGCCTATGGAGCGTTGGCCTTTATTGGTAGAGGGATTGAGTTCCGGAGTCGGGAGGTCATGTTGCAGCTGTACAGAACTCTGGTACGGCCACATTTGGAGTATTGCGTACAGTTCTGGTCACCGCATTATAGGAAGGACGTGGAGGCTTTGGAGCGGGTGCAGAGGAGATTTACCAGGATGTTGCCTGGTATGGAGGGAAAATCTTATGAGGAAAGGCTGATGGACTTGAGGTTGTTTTCGTTGGAGAGAAGAAGGTTAAGAGGAGACTTAATAGAGGCATACAAAATGATCAGGGGGTTGGATAGGGTGGACAGTGAGAGCCTTCTCCCGCGGATGGAAATGACTGGCACGAGGGGACATAACTTTAAACTGAGGGGTAATAGATATAGGACAGAGGTCAGAGGTAGGTTCTTTACGCAAAGAGTGGTGAGGCCGTGGAATGCCCTACCTGCTACAGTAGTGAACTCGCCAACAATGAGGGCATTTAAAAGTTTATTGGATAAACATATGGATGATAATGGCATAGTGTAGGTTAGATGGCTTTTGTTTCGGTGCAACATCGTGGGCCGAAGGGCCTGTACTGTGCTGTATTGTTCTATGTTCTATGTTCTATGTAACTAGCGATTACGCGGAGACAGACTTGCGTCCGTTCCCAAAACTAGTCATTCCCAGAGCAGGTCGCTAGTCTGTCACCAGAGGCTTATAGCTTGAGGGGCGCCACTCCACATCACCAGGAGTCTCTCCCGCTCTTATCCATTGGGGTGTTTGGAAGGATTTACAGGTTGATACTCAATATGTTTTGGACACGTTTTTTATCATAGAATTTACAGTGCAGAAGGAGGCCACTCGGCCCATCGAGTCTGCACCGGCTCTTGGAAAGAGCACCCTACCCAAGCCCACACGTCCACCCTATCCCCATAACCCAGTAGCCCCACCCAGCACTAAGGGCAATTTTGGACACTAAGGGCAATTTATCATGGCCAATCCACCTAACCTGCACATCTTTGGACTGTGGGAGGAAACCGGAGCACCCGGAGGAAACCCACGCAGACACGGGGAGAACGTGCAGACTCCGCACAGACAGTGACCCAAGCCGGGAATCGAACCCGGGACCCTGGAGCTGTGAAGCAATTGTGCTATCCACAATGCTACCATGCTGCCCAAACACACCTTTTGAACACACCTTCCTTGCACTGCTGCCTCACGGCGCCGAGGTCCCAGGTTCGATCCCGGCCCTGGGTCACTGTCCGTGTGGAGTTTGCACATTCTCCCCGTGTCTGCGTGGGTTTCGCCCCCACAACCCAAAGATGTGCAGAGTAGGTAGATTGGCCACGCTAAATTGCCCCTTAATTGAAAAGAAAGAATTGGGTACTCTAAATGTATGTATTTTTTCAATGAACACACCTTCATTGGCCATTAAGTCTGGGGGGGGGGACTCACATCTGGAGCTTCTGGCCCAGAGGCAGGGGTGCTCCCTACTGTTGTCACAAGACCTTCCTTCCAACTGATATCCGAGCTGATCCTGGCAATAAATCACACAACTTCCTTTCCTGGCCTTCATGGCTTGGTGTTGCAGAAGGCCTTTACTAACTAGACCACTGGGGAGCTGCATATAACCATTGTTACAACCCCCTGGGCTAGTGTGCGGTCAATCCCAGCAGCCCTTGACCCGGAGTCGAAACACAATTGAAATTAACAAATAATTCTTAGAAAAACACCCAAAGCCTTGGGCCGTTGGCTGCCCAATAATTACAGTCACCAGGTTTGTAAATGTAAACACAGTTACTGTTTATTTATAACAAGAACTAGAATGAAATATGCAGTAAATACAATTGATTAACTATTATCTAATTCCTAATCCCCACTTTAACTTGTCCCCCACCCTCTATATACACACACACATGACAAACAGCGGTGAAAAATAATGAGGAAGAGGGTAGAGGCTTTGTTTCAGATGGCTGTCTTTCAGCAGACCTTCCTTCAAACCAGGCTTTCAGGTCGAGGTTTCTGCCTTCCAGTCTATAATGGTTTTCACTGTAGATTCATTTAGCAATTTCAGAAATACAGCAACTTTTCTGGAGAATAAACGAGAGAGAGAGAGCACGTACTTTCCACTGAGTGTCCAAGATTCAAACTTTGCTTTCCTTCGGTCTCTGGGAATCATCCCACTCAGTCAAGATCCAATCACCACCTGTTACCGGGCAGAATACGGCCTTTTGGCCAATTCATTGGCCACCAGCCAACCAATCGAACCGAGTCCCACCCCATCACTCGGGTGGCACAAAGTCGGAGTTCTGTTGTCCGAAGCTAGCAGTGTTTAGCATGTTGTGACTTTTGATTCCCCATTCTTTCAGGTGCTTGACTTAAAGAAACATGTCCATTAATCATCCATGGATCAAAAATGATAACGGCAAAAAATAAAGAAAGGGGGAATAAGGGAATCAGCAGGAAGGGTCCTTCCCCCATCTGTTAAAAATATAGTAGCAATTTCTTCCTTGAATTTCTGTTTTCCTCACAGCATTGGGCAACTCGAGTTTTGTCCTCCTTCATGCCACTCCCAAGCTGTTTGAAAAAGCTCTGGCATGCATCATCTACAAGCGTAGCACCACCCGAGCACCACATCTCAGATGGCCACTGAAAAGGACCATGGGAATTATGGCCAACCCAGGACTCAGACAGACTCGGAGCTTGTGTGTGTATTTGCAGCCCAGATAGCTAGACGCGATCGAAACACCCACTTGTGTCTTCTAATGGCCCATTTCCTCAGAACAAAAGAACTGTACTCAGGTAACCGATGCAGATGCAGACTAACCGATGCCACTCCCTTTGCTAAGAAAGCCCAAACAGCCAAGATCAATGACCACTCAGGACACGTCCAGCCATCAAGGCACCCGCCCCTTTATTGGCCAAAATCGAAGGCAGTGATTGAAGCCTGTCGAATTATTGGGTCCAAGTTAAGGACCGCCCCAAAGAGTGCGAAATCCCAGAGGGATAAGGAGAGACACAGCCATGTGCTCGTTCTCTCTTGGATCCAGCCTGTGCCAACCCAAGTGCAGCATAACAACCAGACAGACAAGTTCAAAACCAACGATCGCTACCAGACGGATGAGCCCAGCTGAAACAGAGCCACTTCTTCCACCCAGCCACGCAAGATCCAGACAAAGGCCTTGGCCATCTGCATAGAGCCGGGTGCCCTGAAGTTAAGTATAGGTTATTGTAGTTGTTAGGTGTAGTTTAACTTGTAGTGTTTTGTGTTGCATGTCGAAGTAATCCTTGTGTGTAAATAAACCATCTTTGAACTTGAACTGACGAACTGGTTGTGTGGTCCTTTGATCGATATCCGGTAAAGCCTTGTGGTGGTATCATTTGATACCTGGTGAATCTAAAGAGCATCAGTATTAAAAAGAGCAATGTGGGATGGGTAGAACGGTGGTGAACAAGTGTTCCTAGCAGACGGCCGTTGGATTCCACGTCTATTGGGGGCTGGGGCGAGGGGCTGGTGGAATTAGACAGGGTTTCTGCTATTGATCAGAGTCTGGCCACTCCTTCTAGAATTGGCAGGTGTGCAGGCTGTAGCTCAAGCTCGCAGACCACTTTGATGGGGTACTGGAGGCTCGCAAAAGCCCAATCGGATGGCACCTTCAAAGAAAGCGAGATTAGAGCAGAACACGGACGGAAAAAGGGTGTTCCACGACGGTCGAATCCAATTACCGCAGCCCAGAATCAGAGTATCAGTTCAATATATTGCAGCTGTGAGGCGTTCCACTCCACCATGACAGCAACCTGCTGTCCCATTCATTTCACAACATTCTGCCGACCTGATACAGCTCATAATGGGAAAGAATGCTAAATATGCAAGTGTTATACTGGGGCAGCTTTGACTTTATTAAAATAAAAAGAGGATTGGCACGTTGACCTTATAATTCAGTTCAAATCCAGCCCTTACAGACAGATTTACAGTCTCTCGTGCCTGTCAAGGTCCCATGAGCTCGAGACCCTCTCAGTCCATCCAACTCTTAAGTGAGCGTGCGTCCAGAGAACTCACTGGTGCTGAATTTGCAACCGCACACTGAGGCCACAAGTGTGGACGAGAGAAAGGTTTCTTTCCAAACAGCTGCAGTAGGGGTCACTACAGAGATAGAGACACATTTGCTGGAGCCACAGCAGAGAGAGAGAGAGAGGGGGACCTTTGACCAAGGTGCAAATTCTAAATTAAAGGGAGGAGGATTCCAATTTTCGCCAGCTCCAGATGTATTTTTAAAGTTTGCTTTCCAGTTGAAAAGCTGTAGGGAACTTTAATAAGGACATGGGGGGGGGCGGGATTCTCTTACCCTGGGGCCGGGCCGGAGAATCGCTGGGACCGGCGCAAATAGCGGCACGCCGCTCTGACGCCAGTCCGCTGATTCACGGGTTGGACCGAGCGGCCACGCCTAAAAAAACACGAGTCCCGCCGGCGCCGTCCACACCTGCTCGTACCCGGCGGGACCTCGGCGTGGATGCGCCGGTCCCACGTGCGCATGCCCGCTCTGGCGCCGGTGACACTGTGCATGTACAGACCCTGCGGCGCCCATGTGACATCGGGGATCAGCAGCTGGAGCGGCGTGGGTCGCCCCAGTGCCGTGCTGGTCCCCTTTAGGGGTCAGAATCGCTGATCCTGAGGGCATGTCGACGCCGTCGGGAAACGCAACGGCGTTTACGACAGCGCCAACACTTAGCCTCAGGATCAGAGAATCCCGCCCGGGGAGTCCAGACCGAGTAAAATAACAAAGCTTTATTTCCAGAATGATATATACACTACCCGATAGATCCTTACCAGGTTCCTTTCTGGTTGGTGCCTCACTGGCCAATCTCATATACACTGGGTAATCGAGATACCGCCACTCCTCGTGGGGGAGCTTGTACTCCACAAAGAGCACAGAGAAGACAAGCATTCCCACCCCGTAGGTCCTTTGCAGGATATTACAGGAAGATACATTTCTCAAAGTGTCCGCACCTTTAGGGGCCAAACCCTCACCTTGAGGGGCTAGGCCGGCTCCGGAGTGGTTTCCGCTCCGCCGGCTGGCGGGAAAGGCCTTTGGCGCCACGCCAGCCGGCGTCGAGAGGTCATCGCCGGGCGACTCATGCGCGGGAGCGTCAGCGGCTGCTGACGTCATCCCCGCGCATGCGCAGGGGAGGGGGTCTCTTCCGCCTCCGCCATAGTGAAGACCATGGTGAAGAAAAAGAGTGACCCCCACGGCACAGGCCCGCCCGCGGATCGGTGGGCCCGGATCACGGGCCAGGCCACCGTGGTGGCACCCCCCCGGTGCCAGATCGCCCCGCGCACCCCCCCCCCCCCCCCCCCAGGACCCCGGAGCCCGCCCGCGCCGCCTTGTCCCGCCGGTAAGGTAGGTGGTTTAATCCACACCGGCAGGGGAGGGTTGACAGCGGCGGGACTTCGGCCCATCGCAGGCCGGAGAATCGCCGGGGGTGGACCTGCCGACCAGCGCAGCGCGATTCCCGCCCCCGCCGAATCTCCGGTGGTGGAGAATTCGGGACACGGCGGGGGCGGGATTCACGCCAGCCCCCGGGGATTCTCCGACCCGGTGGGGGGGGGGGGGGTCGGAGAATCGTGCCCCAGAATACCAAATTTCAAACGGTCACAACAATTTATACTTCAAGAGAAAAGGATCTGATTGGGCGGCAGGTCGACGCTCATTCGCCACGACATTGCCATGGATACAGCAGCGGGAAACTATAGGCTCCCCCAAGCTCCCGGGCAATTACAAAAAAGAGCAAGGCTTGAACATATTCCATTTGTGTACAGAAAATGGGTTCCTACGCATGAATGTGTCTCTCTTCTGGCAAGCGTAAATGAACCATGTTATGAGCATGACTGCTTATCTTAAATTGGTTGTTAGTGTAGCTGTTAGCACATTCAGGATTGTTCAGCAAGTGCAGCCCAATTATGGAATTGCATCTAACAGTCGATGTTTGTTTTTGCGTTTTGCAAGTATGGTCTGGTTGAATCTGATCTGGACCCTGCCTGTTATAAGCAACTGAAGGAACATGCTGTTTAATTTGATCAGCCAATCGTTGGGATGCATGGCTACATACTTAACATTGCACCGACGCTGAAATTCATGCACACCTTTGCTCAATAGTGTGGTACACAGACTGTCTTTATGACCAACGGCAGCATTTTGTTACTAGGAAATACCACTCATGTAGCCATTGCATTGTCGAAGCATGAAACAGATTGCTCAACTTTGCTCAAATTCACTGAGATAATTTGCCTTTCCAGGGTCAGTTTAGGCAGACCAGGTACTTTTCAGTTTCAGTAGTGGAAGCCTTTGGCCCGTTTGCATGACGCACAATGAGCAGTGTTCTGATCAAGAGTGTGGGATGGAGCGTATTAAGGTGTCAAAGAAAATCATTCCACGTGGCTGCAGATTCAGGGATTGAGAACGTATCATGTACATATCGGAAATATGTCCGAGGTGGGAGGTTAGGGCTCATTCCGTCAAAACTGCATTTTTCGTGGAAACTATCAAAAATGTCAGTGAGCACTGGACCTAGAGGGGACCCCACATCATCAATTTGGGCACACATAATGTCATTAAAACTGAGCTCAATTGCATGAGTTGCTAAGATCATAAGTTCAATTAATACAGAATCAGAAAATGATGCTCTGTCTATATTGCCATCATATAGCGACATGGTTCAAGTGTCGATGGCATCATTCAGTGGCACATTTGTAAATGAGCTCACCATGTGTATAAATTTCCGTGCCAGTGCAATGCGAGGTATGTAGGCCTGTGCCCCAACGATTGGTTAATTGAATCCTTTGGTTGTTTGCAATAAGCAGACCCTACTCAATAAGCAGACCTGTGCTTGCAAAACCCGAAACAAAACGTCTACTGTTAGATATGATTCCACAATTGGGCAGCACTTGCTGAACAACCCTGAATGCGTTAATAGCTACACCAACAACCAATTTAAGATCATCAGTCGAGCTCGTAACATGGATCATTTATGCTTTCCAGAAGATTCATACACACGGACCCATTCTCTGCAAACAAAAGGTATATGTTCAAGTCTTGCGCTTTTTTTTAATTACCTGGGCCTTAGTTCCCTGTTGCTTTCTCCATGGCAACACCTCAGCCAGAGTCGACTGACAATCAACCAGCACCCGTAGTATAAATTGTGATAGTTTGAAGTTTGCCATTCTTGTGTTTGCCCTGATGAGTGTAAGAGGAAAAGCTTTGACAATGTGTCTCACTTTTCAGCAAGATTCAAGTTGTTTACTACCAAATGACTATTTGTGTATTTCTTAGTTGCAATCTATTCAGGTGACCAAGGTCCGTAGTCATCTGATATGTTGAAATTCTTTTTAAGCTGGTAAATTAAATTCAGTGAATTTATTTCTCAGTGCCTTCTCTACTCTGGAGGTCATTACTCACCAGGACACATTCAAGGGCCACTGCTAAACAGTCCTGAAACACACGACCACTTCTCGCACCAACTTAAGTTAATCATACACAAAGCAGATGGGGGGGTCAGAGGTCCCTGGGACATCAAACATTGTGAGCACAAAATAAGCAGCATAGCCTCTTCAGTACCAGACCACATCATCTTTGGCTGGGTTTGGGAGAGGATGTTATATATTTTCAATCATCAGCCGCCTCTTCCGCTCATCTGAATCACTTCTCCTTACCTTGTGCCAGAGTCTACTTTACTCTGATAATTGCCTGCGTCGTGATATGAACAGCTAATCGCTTCCCCTGGAACATTTACCAGGTTACCCTGTGAATCAGTTATTACTGACAGCTCCTTTCCTCTTCCAACACTGTCAAAGCTCAGCTTGCACTGTAGCAAGGATGAGCCAAGATCTTGTGGCGTTAACCATTTTGCTGCCAAATCTGCTTACGTAGTACAGCCCGTCGTTAGCTGGGGAGTGATTGAGTGTTTGCCTAAGGACCTGGTGCCTCTCATACACGCACAAGCTGACGGTACACCCAAAGATGCAACATGAGCAAAGGATATTAACACATTTACATTCTACTTTTCAGGCCTTTTGGGCTTCTCTGGAGCTCTCTGCTTCATTTAATGCACACAGCTGTAATCTGTAGACTTTGCTCCTTAACATTCACTTCTGGAGAGGTCAGGTCGAGCTGTTGTATTTCACATCTATTGGCCTGACACAAGTAAGGGTTAAGATGCTCAACTGTGGGTTACGATGGTCACTTCTCTCGATTCTGCACTCGGAATCTGTTGGCATTGCAGACAATGTAAAGGTGATGCGAAGTGGGATACTGACAAAGGTGCGGCATTTCCACAGCTAATGTGACCTGCCTTTTAGGGAGGGGTGGGTGGGGGGGGGGGGGGGGGGGGGGTGCGGCGCATACAGGTGAATGGGGCAAAGCCCCGACCCTTCACCAATATTGCCAGAGTAGAGAGAGTCAGGAGCCAGTTTATGTTGGCACCCAGTATGATCCCAGAGTTGGCAGGGTTCATACTCATGCAGTCTTTTAAAAAGGTCATTTATGTTGGCAGGGCAGAGGTGCCTGTGTGGTAACTTCAAGTCACCACAGAATCCATTGTTGCCTGGAGGCAAATGGGAAGATCAAAGGCCTCCATCCTTTGAGAGGCCAAGGAGCCATTATACTGCTGGCTCTGGATTTGGACCAGTACAATGGGAAAAAAAACACTACTTTACTTCTTTCCATAAGTCTTATCAACGGAGGAATCTCAGGCCAACTTACACAAAACCTGGCAGCTACTTCCATACGTATCCTAGGGACGAAAGAAAAACAACACAACCAAACTGTTGACCACCAATGTCCTGCTCAATTCACAGCCTATGTACAGGATATACAAATTCAATCAGTCCAGCCACAGCGCAATTTCTGAAGCAAATCTATACCCACAGAGAGCTTTTCCCTTCTGCACCATTCCCCTCCTGTCCCGAAGAAATGGTTCCTTCCTGGTGTACATGTCCACAGGTTGCTGTTAGCTTGACAAACACATGCTACCTTTTCCAACACACCAACTCTTCACGGTATTCAGGACCATGAATGTCGCCAAGCTGTTTGACCACGGGAACCATCACAGTGTGTCTTAATCTTTTCGTTGTCCACTGGCCACATACAGAAGGCACTGGATGTTGGCCGGAGCAGGAGGGAGACCAAGCTTAAAGGAATAAAGGAACTTGGATGAAAAACACACAGGGAGAAGAAGAGCAGTAAAAGCAGATGAAGCTGAGGCGGATGTTCTACAGAGCTCAGAAATTTAGCACAGGGCTAAATCGCTGGCTTTGAAAGCAGGCCAGCAGCACGGTTCAATTCCCGTACCAGCCTCCCCGAACAGGCGCCGGAATGTGGCGACTAGGGGCTTTTCACAGGAACTTCATTTGAAGCCTACTTGTGACAATAAGCGATTTTCATTTCGTATAGAGCTGGTTTAGCTCACTGGGCTAGACAGCTGGTTTGTAATGCAGAACAAGGCCAGCAGCGTGGGTTCAATTCCCATACCAGCTTACCCGAATAGGCGCCAGAATGTGGCGACTAGGGGCTTTTCACAGTAACTTCATACCTGTGACAATAAAAGGTTACTATTATTGTACTGGTATTTGGAAGTTATAGATTTAATAGCACAGATAGCTTGTGCCCACAATCTGGGCAGTTGTGGACAGTAAACATAATGGATTGTATTTTTTTCCTCTTAGGAGGGACACAGTAGGGAAGGGAGAAGGAACAGCAATATGGCTTCAAGAGCGACTACTTGTTGTAGCGAGGGCTGATATACACGAGACAATATGAGTTGAGATCAAAGGTAAAAAGGAACATTAGTCGGGATTGTACAACAAACCCACAGATTGTGGGAGGGAGATCTGGAGACAGATCAGGGAGATGAGTGCAAACAACTCTCTCTGAAAAGTAATCACCTGCTCATTGATTGGGGCAAGGAGTGAACAAACGGAAATGGGAATGGACTTCCTATGTGCAGGACTCCTTAAGCAGCACATCATAGAGGCGAGGCATGGGCATTGCTGGATCTGATATGACTAATGACATAGGGCAAAAAGATGAATGAGTGAGCACCTCAGGATAAGGTTTAAGGCCCAAATGGAAATTGTTAGTACTGCAAGGACACCAGGGATAGGCCAGATTTTAAACAGATGAAGAGGTGAGGTGCAATTGCTCCTCAATTATTGAGATGACAGCACGGTGGCACAGTGGCTAGCACTGCTGGATCACAGCGCCAGGGACCCAGGTTCAATTCCGACCTTGGGTGACTGTGTGGAGTCTGCACGTTCTCCCAGTGTCTGCGTGGGTTTCCTCCGGGTGCTCCGGTTTCCTCCCAGTCCAAAGATGTGAATGTTAGGTGGATTGGCCAGTATAAATTGCCCCTTGGTGTCCAGGTTGGGTGGGGTTACAGGGCGGAGGAATGGGCCGAGGCAGGGTGCTCTTACAGAGGGTTGGTGCAGACTCAATGGGCCGATTGGCCTCCTTCTGCCGTACAAATTCTACCATTCTATAATCTCATTATGAGCTCTGGCAGTGGGATATATCCTCTTTACTGGAACACTTGTCAATAATTTCCTGTGATAAGGCACATACCCAGACAATGAAATGAAATGAAAATCGCTTGTCACAAATAGGCTTCAAATGAAGTTAATGTGAAAAGCCCCTAGTCGCCACATTCCGGCACCTGTTCGGGGAGGCTGGTACGGGAATTGAACCGTGCTGCTGGCCTGCCTTCAAAGCCAGCGATTTAGCCCTGTGCTAAACCAGCCCCTGGAAGCTGGATGGCAGAACGCTGTTGATCTGTTGAGTGTGCAGCATTCAAAGCTCCACTGCACCCGTTATCACATTCAGCCCTTGGGTGAGACAGTGGGACCATCAGCCATGGTTGAAATGGTCATCTTTTGGTCTCCAAACAATCATTCTTGACACATTGCACTGAATACAGGTATGTTTGATTGTCAGAGAACAAGGAAATCATGGCAACTTCTAGCTGGTGTATTCACATGCAGAATCACCTGACTGGCATCACTCGTAGGCTGTTCACAGTCAAGGATGGAAACCCTCCCATTCATGGGGAAAGCAGCCTATAGACATTTGGGATGATGGTGACTTCATTATTTGAAAAAGGATCCCTTTCCCTGTAGACACCTTTGTCCAGTCCCAATGTATTTATGTTTTAAAGAGGCCAATTTAACCAGAGTTTCTTAACTAAAGAGTGAGCTTACTAGCTACAAAACAGCAGCAATTTAATAAAACGCATGCACAGATATTCACACAGATTATAAAGGAGTTCAAAAACTAGTACAGCACGGTGGTGCAGTGGTTAGCACTACTGCCCCATGACGCCGAGGACCCGGGTTTGATCCCGGCCCTGGGTCACTGTCCGCCTGGAGTTTGCACATTCTCCCCGTGTTTGCGTGCAGCTCACCCCCACAACACAAAAAGATGCACAGGTTAGGCAGATTGGCTATGCAAAATTGCCCAATTGGAAAAAAAATAATTGGGTACTCTAAATTTATATATAAATAAATAAATAAATGAGCCCAAAAAAGTTTCCAAAATATACACAAATCAGTCTTTGAATTGTCCGTGAGGAGTAGATGGTGAAACATTGTGGCTTTGTGATTCCAGTAGCGCTAACTTAAGCAGTTGGTTTCGAGATTCCAGGGTTCTGCCGCTTAACTGAGAAATTGTTATTCTTCCTGTTCAGATGTGGTTTGCTGACTTGGCTTGCGTTAGCAGAGAGAGCGCAAGATTGTATTTTTACCTGCCAAAATGGTGGGGGGGGGGGGGTCTCTGCTGTCTTTTTGTTTCCATATCTCACATTCTGACACATCCAGCAATGGTCCACAGCGACCACGTTTTTCAGCTGTGTTTTTTTTTATCCCAGTCTCTCAAGGTGAAAATCCACAAACTGGTCTAGTAAATAACCTACAGGATCGAATTCCCGCGGAGATGATAATCAGCTCCCATTATCTCCATAGGAGGTAGCAGTTCATGTTTGCATGGCTTTAAGGCACAACATTCCATTGTCCCTCTCTTGGCATCACCCACATCAGAGCCGTTTAGACAGTGACTGGATTTACAGTCTCAGAATTTACATGCTCAGCCATATCATTACATTAAATGCTCAGCCATTTTTGGCTCGTACATCCATTTTAAAAAACACATCTTATTTAAAAGTTCAATATGTCCGTATGTAATTTGGGGTTTTTATGCCGTCATTATGACACAGGAAAGCAACGTAATATTATTTATGAGATTGTGAAATGAATCACAAGATAAAAAATAAGTCAAGTTTCAAATGGGACCCTTCCTGAAATTAGAATTCTCAGTGTTCAATCTGTCCAATCCTGATCAAATGTAATGATATTGTAACTGTTGTCTGTTTCAATGAAGGTCAGAGTGAGCCAGGGTCTTTTCAGGGTAGGAAAGGGGTAACAGAGGTTCCCCTCCAATAATTTAAAATCCACAAAAAAAGAGACAAAGAAGCCTTTGGATATAAAGCAGTCAGCTGATTCAAACCTGAAGAATAACCCAAGTCAGACAGAGGTTTCACATGATTTGTAAATGTGACAGTGGTGTTACCAATCTGTTTTACTATTTCCAGAAGGTAATCTTGATGGTGCTTCTTACCTTGCCATTATTTTCTGATCAAAATAGATGGTATCAGGTAATGTTTGATCAGAGGTTGCTGACGCCCTTCTTAGTGCGGTAGCTCATCGTCTATTACCAAAGGCCCAAGGGCTTAACTTAACGTCAATTGTGAAATGGCTTGTACCTACAGCATCCAATCTCATTCCAGTGTCGCACATCAGCGATGGCTAAGCACCAAACACTTCCCCTTTCATACAGGAAATAATAAAACTATTAAATTCACTGCCTCCCCCTCAAGTTGTAACTTACTTCCAACAGCGCCAAGTGTGTCCATTTAGGTGAGATATCTATTAGGGAATGCTCAAAGCAAAGCTTGCATTCAAAATTGACGATGGAATTTGGGGGGGGGGAAAGAAAGAGAAAGAGACAGGCAAGGTGGTAGTGCGGGGTTGGGTGCGGAGAGACACGTCAAATTCTTGACATTAAGAGGCTATAAGATGACAGTATCCAGACATGTCACATTTACGACAGAGATGAGGAGGAATTTCTTCTCTCAGAGGGGAGTGAATCTGTGGAATTCTTTACCGCAGAGAGCTGTAGAGGCTGGGACGTTAAGTATGTTCAAGGCCGAGGTGGACAGATTTTTAATCGGTAAGGGAATCGAGGGTTATGGGGATAAGGTGGGAAAGTGGAATTGAGGGTCAGATCAGATCATTCATGATCTCATTGAATGACAGAGCAGACACGATGGGCCGAATGGCCTACTTCTGCTCCTCCATCTTAAAAGGCCTTACTTAAGAAGCAGGTCATCTGTTAATTCCTAGGGATCAAGACCACAGGATGAGAAAAAGATCCATTCCGCTCATGTGGGCTTGCTGTTTCTGCAGATCACGTGCAATCTAGTCGATTGCATAGAGTTTGAGCGCAGCCATGATTACATAGAACATAGAACAGTACAGCACTACAGGAGAGGAGCGGGTATGTGCATTATGGTTTGGTTGAAGTGTTGGTTTTCCGTTGATGTTTGCATATTTCTGTAACTGTTACCAATGTCAAAAAATACCTCAATAAAAAATATTTTTTTAAAAGAACAGTACAGCACAGAACAGGCCCTTCGGCCCTCGATGTTGTGCCTTGGGAGTCGCCTCCCTGCCTATCCTTTCCTGGTTAAAGGGACTAAAAGGACTAAACAGCAACTAGGATTAAAAATTTTAAAAAGAGGGGAAACGATTCTGGGAGCTCTTAACTGACAAGTTGCCAAGGACAAGTCACGGTGAAAAATTCACATGTCAGATTTTTCGAATTGAATTTTAGAAATTTGCATTTAGCGATTTGCCCTCAAAGTGCTCAAAAACAATTCCAGTGATGAATTATTAGTGACTGTTGTGATGCAAGGAACACAATACAGTCTAATTAACATCAAGCCTTGGAAAACCCCACTCCCACTTATAATACACCAGATTCATGCACCCAGTGTTCCGAGCAAGGTATACATTACTGTTGTAAATTTAAAACATTGTTAAAAGCTAACCTACATTTGCAGCTCCGTTATCTTTAATCTGGGCCTATTGTTTCAGCAGAGGGCACATTTCAAAGCTCGTGACAGGCTGTTCGTCAGATGGCAGTGAACACAGTTGGTGACATCCCAGTTTGAGTTGGAAAGCAGCCATGGCCTTCAACACTTTGGAAATGAGCTACAAGTGGGCCCGATGCAAATCCAGCTGTTGCACCCTCATAATTGCTGTGGAGACTCGCTATGACACACACCACGTTCTAATGTACACCTCTGACTCGGGGCAGAGAGCAATGCTATCACAAGGCACCTTTCATCAACTGGAATTGAACTAGCAGTCAACTAGTTGTCTGATCCAGAATACAATCCATAGAATCTTTACAGATCTTTGAAAGCGGACAAGGTAGTCAAGAAAGCATACTAGCCTTCATTGGACAGGGCATCAAGTATAAAAACTGGCAAGTCATGCAGCAGTTGTATAGAATCTTGGCAAGGCCGCACTTGGAATATTGCGCACAATTCTGGTCGCCACACTACCAGAAGGATGTGGAGGCTTTGGAGAGAGTGCAGAAGAGATTTACCAGAATGTTGCCTGGTCTGGAGGTTGTTAGCTATGCGGGGAGGCCGAATTGACTCGGACTGTTTTCATTAGAACGACGGAGGTCGAGAGGTGACCTGATAGAGGCCGACAAGATTGAGGGGCATGGCTAGAGTGGATGGCAAGCGCTCTTTCCCAGGGTGGAGGGGTCAGTCACCAGGGGGCATAGGTTTAAGGTCCGTGGGGCAAAGTTTAGAGGAGATGTGCGAGGCGGTTTTTTTTTACACAGAGGGTGGTGAGTGCCTGGAACGTGTTGCCAGGGGAGGTTGTGGAAGCAGATACATTAATGCCGTTCAAAAGGCATCTTGACAAACACATGGATAGGGTGGGTACAGAGGAATACGGCACAAGGAAGTGCTGAGGGTTTTGGCAAAGGTTGGTATCATGACCGGTACAGGCCTGGAGGGCCGAAGGGCCTGTTCCTGTGCTGTATTGTTCTTTGAGACCAATTGGCTCATCGAGTGTGCACTGATCCTCTCCTCTGAAAGAGCACTCTACCTAGCCCCACTCCCCAGCCCCATCCTGTAACCACACCTATAACCCTGGACACGGAGGGGCAATTTTAGCATGGCCAATCCATCGAACCTGCACATTTTTGGAAATGGTTAAACTGCGACTAGGAAAGAAAAGCAATTTAATTATAATAGTGGGGTTCACGACTCCAGGATGTCCCAACGTGCTTAAGTCAGTTGTCTACTTTTGAAGTTGACGTATGCAACTTCTGGTAATCATCAAGTAATATCCCTCTAAGGGTTCGAGTTTGGTCTGTGATCGTTTTTCAGCTTCTAATAATAATAATCTTTATTATTGCCACAAGTAGGCTTACATTAACACTGCAATGACGTTACCGTGAAAAGCCCCTAGACACCACATTCCGGCGCCTGTTCGGGTTCACAGAGGGAGAATTCAGAATGTCCAATTCACCGAACAGCGTCTTTTGGGACTTGTGGGAGGAAACCGGAGCACAAACTACAGTAGAGTGAAGTGGACAATCTCACACATAGCTGTAATTTAATTACTCGAGTCCTCACGACACGCCAAACTCATTGTAAGGAGAGTTAGGATTTTTTTAAAATTTTTTTTTTTTTTTTTTTTTTAAATGTGCTCAATAACATTGGAATCAATAACCCAAGTTATAGATTGCCAAATGACTGGCACTAAGAGGCAAGCAACGATTTATTGGCTTTGGAGGAATCCCAGAGAAGGTTCACTAGGTATGGAGAGCTTTTCTTAGGAGGAGGGGTTGCGTAGGTTGAGACCATAAGATATAGGAGCAGAATTAAGCCATTCGCCCCATTGGGTCTGCTCCACCATTCAATTATGGCGGATATGTTTCTCATCCCCATGCTTCTGCCTTCTCCCCATAACCCCTGATCACCCTTATTTTTTTTTTTTTTAAAGTGAAGCCAATTCATCTTTTCCAATTAAGGGGCAATTTAGCGTGGCCAATCCACCTACCCTGCACATCTTTGGGTTGTGGGGGTGAAACCCATGCAGACACGGGGAGAATGTGCAAACTCCACACGGACAGTGACCCGGGGCTGGGATCGAACCTGGGACCTCGGCGCTGTGAGGCAGCAGTGCTAACCACTGCGCCACTATGCTGCCCCCTGATTAATCAAGAACCTATCTATCTCTGTCTTAAAGACACTCAAAGGGCAGCACGGTGGCGCAGTGGGTTAGCCCTGCTGCCTCACGGCGCAGAGGTCCCAGGTTCGATCCCGGCTCTGGGTCACTGTCCATGTGGAGTTTGCACATTCTCCCAGTGTTTGCGTGGGTCTCACCCCCACAACCCAAAGATGTGAAGGGTAGGTGGATTGGCTATGCTAAATTGCCCCACAATTGGAAGAAATGAATTGGGTACTCTAAATTTATTTTAAAAAAGACACTCAATAAATTTGGCCTCCCCAGTCTTCTACGGCAATGAGTTCCACAGATTCACCACCCTCTGGCTGAAGAAATTCCTCCTCAGCGAGGAGATTGCTGCGCCGTTGGCGATGATCTTTGCGTCCTCACTCTCCACTGGAGTAGTTCCGGATGATTGGAGGGAGGCGAATGTTGTTCCCCTGTTCAAGAAGGAATAGGGAAATCCCTGGGAATTACAGACCCATCAGTTTTCCGTCTGTGGTGAGCAAAATATTGGAAAGGATTCTGAGTGATCAGATTTATGATTCTTGAGAAAAAACAGAGTTAGATTAAAGATAGTCAGCCTGGCTTTGTGAGGGGCAGGTTATGCCTCACAAGCCTCATTGAATTCTTTGAGGATGTGACGAGACACATTGATGAAGGTCGGACAGTGGATGTGGTGTATATGGATTTCAGGAAGGCATTTGATCAGGTTTCCCATGGTAGGCTCATTCAGAAAGTTAGGGGCATGGGATACAGGGATATTTGGCTGTCCAGATACAGAATTGGCTGGCCGAAAGAAGACAGCGAGTGGCAGTGGATGGAAAGTATTCCGCCTGGAAGTCGGTGACCAGTCGTGTCCCACAGGGATCTGTTCTGGGACCTCTGCTCTTTGTGGTTTTTATAAATGACTTGGATGAGGAAGTGGAAGGGTGGGTAATTAAGTTTGTCGATAACACGAAGGTTGGGGGAGTTGTTGATAGTGTTGAGGGCTGTTGCAGGTTACAACAGGCCATTGCCAGGATGCAGAGCTGGGCTGAGAAGTGGCAAATGGAGTTCAACCTTGATAAATGTGAAGTGATTCATTTTGGAAGGTCGAATTTGAATGCTGAATACAGGGTTAAAGGCAGGATTCTTGGAAGTGTGGAGGTACAGAGGGATCTTGGGGTCCACGTACATAGATCCCTCAAAGTTGCCACCGAGGTTGATAGGGTTGTTAAGAAGACGTATGGTGTGTTGGGTTGTTAAGAAGACGTATGGTGTGTTGGCTTTCATTAACAGGGGGATTGAGTTTAAGAGCGGCGAGGTTTTGCTGCAGCTTTATGATGAGAGGCATGGATAGAGTGGATCATAGAATTTCATAGAATGTACAGTGCAGAAGGAGGCCATTCGGCCCATCGAGTCTGCACCGGCTCTTGGAAAGAGCACCCTACCCAAGGTCCACACCTCCACCCCATCCCCATAACCCAGTAACCCCACCCAACACTAAGGGCAATTTTGGACACTATGGGCAATTTAGCATGGCCAATCCACCTAACTCGCACATCTTTGGACTGTGGGAGGAAACCGGAGCACCCGGAGGAAACCCACGCAGACACGGGGAGAACGTGCAGACTCCGCACAGACAGCGACCCAAGCCGGAATCGAACCTGGGACCCTGGAGCTGTGAAGCATTTGTGCTATCCACAATGCTACCGTGCTAGCCAGAGACTTTTCCCCAGGGCAGAACTGGCTGTCACAAGGGGACATAATTTTAAGGTGATGCGGTCGTCGTCGTCAAGGACCAGAGGGCATAATCTCAAGAGTAAGGGGTCACCCATTTAGGTCAGAGATGAGGAATTTCTTCTCTCAGAAGTTAGTGAATCTGTGCAATTCTTTACTGCAGACAGCTGCAGAGGCCTAAGGTAGCTACACTGGGTGTCTGAAAGGGATTCCATCCCTCAGCTCAATGAGTACAAAATTGATAAGGATAAGAAAGGGTGGCACTGCAGCTCAGTGGTTAGCACTGTTGCCTTACAGCACCAGTGGTTGGGTTTGATTCGAGCCTTGGGTCTGTCTGGAGTTTGCACTTTCTCCCAGTGTCTGTGTGGGTTTCCTCTGGGTGCTCCGGTTTCTTCCCACAGATTAGGTGGATTGGCCATGATAAATTGCCCCTTGGTATCCAAAGATGTGCAGGTGAGGTGGAGTTGCTGGGATAGGACAGGGGAGTGGCCCTCTTTTCAGAGGGTCAGTGCTGACTTGATGGGCCAAATGGCCTCCTCCTGCACTGGAGGGATTCTATGGCTCCATGCTGCATTGCTAGTTGGGCAGAGGCGAGAGGGGAACTCTTAAGATGCCATTAGAGGAATGGCTTTCAAGTTGTTCCAAACTGTCATGAGACCCCAAAAGAACAGCAAAATGCAGTTTTCATCTTGCTCAAGGCTGCCACAAATACATCTCTTGACAAAAAGTCAAATGCGGACGGAGCCCAACAGCAAAAATAGAACTCCAGAGTCAGGAAGAGACATTGTTATTCCTTTTGCCATTTTGTAACGGAGCGAGACCATTTTGAGTTAGTCAGTGCGTTGCCTGCTCATTTGTGTGTGTTGATGATAGATGTATGAACTGGCATGAAAATCACCAGGAACTGTACAAGTTTCACTTCTCTATCCGCCTTCTGCGGAAACACAACCCCTCCTTTGATTTCACAATATACAATTTCCTCCGATTGCGCCCAAAACATCCATCTGCATCAACACATGCAAAGACCAATCGGAAGATGCTCATTAGGCAAAATAAATGTTTGTTGTGACGCAATCTGAATAACTGAGGCACACTTGACAGAAAGATGTACTTTACATTTCCCGCCTTTCCTAAACTACTGAGAAAGACAAAGCAACCCCATCTCCTTCAGCTAAAATTAGCCAAAAGGACACTCAACCCTAAAGATTGGTACTGTTCCCAAAAAGCGCCAGTTTATTTCCTTTGCAGCTGCTAGTATCTCAATCATGAGTGTAACACTCAGTGATTACAATACTACAAAGTGTGCTTTGTAGTTTTTTTTGTGTGATTTTCTGTATTTATACGTTTCCCCAATTTGTTTTTGTCCCGTCTCGTTTGACGTGCTGATTTATGCTGGGATTACAGACAACAGGCAGGCTTCTCTCCTGCCCAACTAGCCAGGCTCCGTGTCTGACTTTAGACAGTGTGAATTGATGGATTCACATCTACCAAGCATCCCGTCTTCACCCAATGTCGCCGCACCTGCAGTTTTTAAGCAGAGGTCATTGTATCGTGATCAGACACAGGCAATTTGGCACTTCCAGCTCCTCACATACTGAAGCAGTCTGTGCTGGCATTCAGCAAGATTGGGGTAACTTGGGCAGATAAATGGCAAGTTACATTCACCCATCACAAGTTCCAGGCAATGATCATCTCCAACTAGAAAGATCCCATGACTCTCAACAGGATTTCACTTTATTCCCTGTCACTATCCTGGGGGTTACTAGACACTGAACTGGAACAAGCTTAAGTACTATGGCTACAACAGCAATTCAGAGTGTAACTCCCCTCCAGACTCCCCAAAGCCCGTCCAATATCTACAAGGCACAAGTCAGGTGTGTAATGGAATACTTTCCACTTGCCTGGATGAGTGCAGCTCCAACAACACTTACGAAGCACGACACCATCCAGGACAAAGCAGCACCTTGATTGGCATCCCATCCACATTCATTCATTAACTCCATCACCAACACACAGTGGCAACCATGTGTACCATCTACAAGATGCACTGCAGCAACTCACCAAGGCTCCTTGGACAGAACCTTCCAAACCCGTAATCTGAACACCCCGAAGGGCAAGAGTATAGGAGCACGCCCAGCTGCAAGGCCCTCGCATGCACCCATGCAGACTTGGAACTAGATCACCGAACATTTGTCATCACTGGCTCACGATCCTGGAATTCCCTCTCTAAGAGCACTGTGGATGTCACTACCACCCCCACACCCCCCACCCCACACACACGGCACCAAGTATTGTGCAGACATGTACATACGTCTTCAAGGAGGCTATTTTTTTCTTTTAAAGAAAGGCTCCAGTCATATATTTCTCTTGCATATCATTTTTGGAAGGGACCTTTGGGTCATTTTTGCATATTCCCCTCCTATAACAGAGAAGGCGGAACAGAACGATGGACAAAAGGGGCTTGTAAAGTTAGATATTTATTCACCAGCTCCTAAATGTAGGTAACAAAAACAAAAAAAAGGCATCAAGATACATGTGCCTGCATTAGTTATTCTTTTGACCTACAATGGTCTTCCTTCTTGAGTGCCAGTTGGTAGGTAGTTCCATTGATCCCTGCTGCCCTGACTGGACCCAAACAGAAATTTTCATAAAAGCAGGAAGCTTCATTTCTTCCACGCTGAAGGTTCTTTCTTACAGAAGAAACCATTCCTTCTTTTCCCCACCAGCTAGCTGAACTGCATGCCACAATGCATTTGCAATCGAAGTAAATTCCAAACCCACAGATGGTGCACAAGATCCAAGCCAGCTTCTCGTCACTGTACACAGTCAACTGCAATAGTGAAGCAACCTTGTTCTGCAGTGTCCCTTTCAGCTTCAGGTTCAGCTTCAGTCCAGACTGATAAAATGGATGTTGCCTCCCTCCGCTGACTCTCAAGGGTCTTAACTTGAAACAAGTTTGAGTCTCGGGTCAGTTGTTAATGTGTGGGCACTGCACAAAATCTGGCAGGCTTGCAGGATGATGGTGTGGGAAGTGGGATGCCAGTGCGATGGTAGGAGGAAACCTTTTTTTTTTTGAGATTGAAACAAAGAACGATTGTTGGGGTAGAGTAGAAGGAGCTTTTTATTCTGCAGCTAGCCTAGCGTATCCAACCTAAAGTATACTTAAATGACAACACTAGGCAATTTCAAAGTGCTCTTTCCCACACCAGGATAGTCCTCACTTTGATGTTCACATCTAAGATTATGAACACATTACCACAGCCTCCGAATGGCAGACAATTTCACTTTAAAAAAAATTTTTTAAATTCATTCATGGGATGTGGGCATTGCCAACTGAGCCAGCATTCATTGCCCATCCCCAATTGCCCTGCTACGCCATTTCAGAAGTCAACCACATTGCTGTGGGTCTGGAGTCACATGTTAGTCCAGACCAGGTAAGGACATTAGTGAACCAGATGGGTTTTTACAACAATTGACAATGGTCATCAGATTTTTAATTCCAGATTTTTATGGAATTCAAATTTCACCATCTGCAGTGACGGGATTCGAACCCAGGTCCCCAGAGCATCACCCTGGGTTTCTGGATAGTAATCCAGAGGTCTAGTAACCTTATTTGGGTCTACCCTGACCACCTTGGAAGTGGTCATTTTGCTTCATTTCAAAGTTTACTGCACATTGACCATCAAACATCTGACTTCACAAGTGTGATGTGGAGATGCCGGCGTTGGACTGGGGTGAGCACAGTAAGAAGCCTTACAACACCAGGTTAAAGTCCAACAGGTTTGTTTCAAACACTAGCTTTCGGAGCGCTGCTCCTTCCTCAGGTGAATTGCCCAAGGAAGGAGCTGCGCCCCGAAAGCTAGTGTTTGAAACAAACTTGTTGGACTTTAACCTGGTGTTGTAAGACTTGTGGAAGGGAAGATTGTCAAGGAGCCTCAGGAAACCCAAATGGTTACGTACTGTGTGCTTTTAGTACATCTCCCCTGAATGAGGACTTGGCGCAATCAGCATTCAGGAAGCACCAAGCCATTAAAAAGAAAAATAAACTGCAAAATCCAAACAAGAGTGGTGTCATTGTCTCAGCATTATCTACAAACAGCACAGGCAACATTTGAAATCAAATTTCCTTTTTTTTTCCCTCAAAAAATAGAAATCCTTGTCGTGACAAACACAATTGTACTTAAAACAGAATGGCAAAATAAAATAGGAAGGCTTTCCTCCTACAATCCTCCCAGTGTAAAGTGCCACTTGATGAAAACCATTCAGGAACTGAAAGAAGGCTTTATAGATCCTGCCAGCAACTGGAAATCAAAGATATCCAATGACAAAGTTAATTTGGTGCTTAAAAAGTGTGGGATAATTAAAATAATCAGTTTCAAATCGATTTCTACCTACTTTACAATAAACAAAAAAAAAAAATAGCGGCTGGTGTCTGGCAGAATGGTGTTAATATCTAAAACAGAGGCACATACCACAAAGGCCTCAGTCCATACAATGATTACATGCATCCCCACTGCTCCCCCCTGTAAAAAGTCCAGAACTTTCTCCCAATTAATTTAGAGGCTTTGCTACTTCCGAAAACTTACCAGAAACCCCCCCCTCACCTTTAACGACCCCCACTACTTATAAAAAGCATCCACGTTGCCTTCCCATCCAGAGTTGGTTTGTGAACCAGCACCCACAGAGTTCCTGGTGACAGAATGGTACAGAAATAGAGGAGTAAAGAAAGATTGGATTGTCAAAGAGAACCAATTGGCCCTGTTTCCCTGCAAAGCAACCCCCCATTCTAATTCCACTAAAAATCAGGGGATTACTACCCAGTGGGGCAGCATGGTAGCATAGTGGTTAGCACAGTTGCTTCACAGCTCCAGGCTCGATTCCCCGCTGGGTCACTGTGTGCGGAGTCTGCACGTTCTCCCAGTGTGTGCGTGGGTTTCCTCCGGGTGCTCCGGTTTCCTCCCACAGGCCAAAGACGTGCAGGTTAGGTGGATTGGCCATAATAAATTGCCCTTAGTGACCAAAAAGTGAGATGGGGTTATTGGGTTATGGGGATAGGGTGGAAGTGAGGGCTTAAGTGGGTTGGTGTAGACTCAATGGGCCGAATGGCCTCCTTCTGCACTGTATGTTCTATACTGATTACCTCTCCATTTCAAGACAGGTATGTTCACCTCAAGTCATAACACCAAACATACTAATGTTGAGCAAAATAGGGTTGATAAAAGCTAAAATACAAACTGGAAGTACAGCAGCTCAGTTGGATTTCCTATTTTGATCACAATGAAGTGCTCGGGTTCATTAATGCAGAAAATGCTTTTGGAAGATTAAACATGTGCAACTGTATTAGTATGAAGTGGCCCAAACTATCCAAGCTTGACACAAACAAGGAACACTCAAAGCCACAGAAAATAAGTGTTCAGCTACTGATTAAGACACTGCAACACAGGACGTCCCATCCACACTCATACAGGACTGCATTTACTCCATATTGTCACCAAAAATGCCCGAGCATGTCCAAGGTTGCTCATGGCTCGGCAAAGTTCATCCAACATTGCAGTGGTTCCAAAAGCAGCACGTCAACACACTGTCCCAACTGGAAGGAACGTTCTTCTGGTGCTCACTAGTATTGCTTCAGGCAACTTGAGTGTATTGAACGGAGGTTGGGGGTAGTGGGAGAAATGGAAAAAGGTGCCTTTTTCTCCCCAAACTGTATTCCCATCCATAGTGTAGAGATTTGACTATGATGCACAAGATTGGTTCTTTCACTGCCAATCAATATTCTGGCAGAAATTGATACAACTCAGCAGCAATTAGCTTCTTTGAAGCAGGTGTCAGAAGGAACAGACGAGCCACTAAATAGTAACTTATTTGCTGATTTGTTCAAATGTGTGTTTGATTGGAAGTTTGGTTTTAAATTGAACTGCCATGAGGTTTTTTTGGAAGGCATTTATCTTTTTAATCTTTAATATTGTCACAAGTAGGCTTACATTAACACAGCAATGAAGTTACTGTGAGAATCCCCTCGTCGCCACATTCCGGCACCTGTTTGGGTCACAGAGGGAGAATTCAGAATGTCCAATTCACCTAACAGCACGTCTTTCGGGACTTGTGGGCAGTAACCGGAGCCCCCGGAGGAAACCACACAGACACGGGGAGAAGGTGCAGACTCCGCACAGACAGTGACCCAAGCCGGGAATCGAACCTGGGACCCTGGCACTGTGAAGCAACAGTGCTAACCACTGTGCTACCGTGCCGCCAATGACACAGCTGAGGTACAACTGCATCCAGCAGGGTAGCCTTGGTGGGCTGCCAGATGACTGGAGGCCTTCTGAGCATTTAAAGGCAGCAGTCAGAAGTGTGTGCAGTTACGGGGAGAACGTGCAGACTCCGCACAGACAGTGACCCAAGCCGGGGATCGAACCTGGGACTCTGGCGCAGTGAAGCAACAATGCTAACCACCGTGTCATCAAGAAGGTGGCTGCACTGAAATTGCATACTTCTACTATTCACACCATTTGAGAAGTGGTTTGACAGCTGAAACATGGCACATTATTCTGTTCCTTTCTGATGAAAAGGAAGTTAAAATCAGTGGCTGAAATAAATGGAAGGTGGTCGACTATTTGTGCCACAAATTCACCTCATTCACTGGGAACATACAAGGGCTGTCAGAAACAGACCCACAAATAACTACAGCAAATCAATCCCTAACTGGTGACAAACGCCACAAAGCCTCAGATGGGGGAAAAGGAGCCCTAGAAAACTGTATTCGTCAGAATAAGTGAAAACAAAAACAGGTTTCTGTAAAAAAAAAGTATTTTACTTGTATTTAACAGATTGTAAACAACGATACAGACATAGGTTTCTATTACAATTTCAAATCACAACACTTATTAACCAAACAATGGGCTTTAAAAACAAAACAATTCTCACAGGAGTGATGATTATATATCAAAGCTATTTCACTCCAATATAGAGCAACTTTCAGAGACCGGGCTGCTGGGACTCTGGAATGTCAGGCCTCCAAAGAATTTCACAATCTTTAACTAAAACAGCATTAAGGGCTACCCCATGACTGAGAATTTCCACCATTCAGCTGAAAGTCCTCAGGCCAGTTTAAAAAATCTGACCCTTGCATTTGGAATGTCAATCTTTGAAAAGAGGGGCAAAAGCTGATGCTCGCTGAAGTAAATGCCTTCTCTCACCCAAAATTCACCCCTCTGCCTTTTAAGACATGGGCTCACACTGGGGTACAGTTGAATGGGCACCAGTCTCTGTACCTCCAAAGTGGTCCTTTGTGTGCAAGCCTAAGCAGCAAGGGCTAGGCTATTTGACTATTAAAAGGCAGCATACCAACTGATCTGTATGGCTTATCAATAATAAACAAGAGTGCCCATTACCCACAAAGCCATCTGAGGAGTGAAATGAACTACATTTGCTAAATTATGCAACCAAGTCAGAAACAACACAGGAAGGCGGCCCTCAGTCATAGTCAGTATAGACTGATTGGGGAAAAAAATAAATAAACCACCCTCCCCAAATTGCATTCCCATCCACTGTGCAGAAATTTGACTGATGCACAAAACCATTGAACAGGCAGAGAGTGCCAAAGAGGACAGGCATTACACACATTACAACCACAGAACCCAATCCCATTCGACATCTCAAAAAACACATTTAACTTCTGCCAACACATTTTTAAAAAACAAACTGCAGCTAAATGGAAATGGAAGTTTAAAATGGCAACATGAAAAAAATTCAAAGAAAAAGTTGCCAATAGAACATCATAAAAATGTTTATCTGTTAGAACTGAAGTATTGACAGTGCTGCAAAGACAGCAAATCTGATTAGCAAAGTAATTAGCAGGGATCTACGAATGAAAGAACATCTATCTCACCAGCTTTGTAAATGGCACCATTGAACGAAAACTACAGCAGTGCGTTGGGGGGGGGGGGGGGGGGGGGGGGGGGGGGGGAGAGAAGAGAGAGAGAGAGAGAAATTGAGGAAACGTAATTCTTGTCCCAGGTGTGTTACCCGCTTATATAAAAATCCCTATTAAGTTGCAGGAGTTGAATTGAGAGCCATTATAAACAAGAACAAATCCAAATTTTTTAATTAATCAGGATTTTAAAAAATAACTTTGGGCCCTTATTATGGCAGTTCAGAACCGTGGGCAGATCACAAGACATCATAAACCAGGTCTGAATGTAACAATCTGTTCAGGTCCCATGACAATGCTAAATAAAACCATTCTTGGCTACAAAGGGCAATTATTAATGAGACTTGCGTGTAAAGAGGGCAAACACAAACATTTCAGTCACAGTAGGACAAGTTTCAGAAACTGTACTTCAGTTCCTTGACCAAAAACCATGGGCTGCATTCTCCCCCGCCGGGATGCACCGTTTTGCCTGCAGCCCGGGGGTGTCCCGATGGAGCGGGGCTGCCCCACAATGGGAAAAGTCATTGACCAGCCGGTGTAACGGAGAATCCCACCAGCGTGCTGAAACAGAAATTTGACGGGGCGGAGAATCCCGCCCCATGATACAAAAATCTCTCCAGTCACGAGCCTTTGAATTAGGAAACCAACTAAATTTTGAAAAAGGAATATTTTCACCACTCCATAGTAAACAAAGCTAAATTGGACATAAGGATTTTGTCAAAAGGATATCCTTTTGTTAAATGTTGAACTTGTATCACACAGCATTCTCTATCTGCTTCAATCATACATATTGTGACATCTTGTACCAACAGGCGTAGGAGGTTCGAGACACACAGGACAGTCATGTATTTTGCAGTTCAGACTCTGCTTTATGAATGACAGGAGGAGGAAGGTAACAAATGTACCGAGGTAGGAATGCAAACTGCCCATTCAATTTGGGCAAAACATTTAGATTGCTGTGGACAATCGCCTTCAGCAAGCTAGTTGGGATCCAGCAGATTCCTGCCATCAATGCAGTGCCAGAGTTTTTGTTTCATTTGAGAAACCAAAATCCAATTCAAGTAACAAGTCCACATAGTTGGTCTGGACGATATGCTGCACAAACCCATGGTGGAGATCATGCACTGTAATGACCTCGAGAAAACTCGGCACAAATTGCAATGATAACCATTGGGTCATCCCAAGCTGTAATTATGGTTATCCTCCATAAAGCGAGCATTGCCGAGACAGGACTTCACCAAGATCAACTTTAAGAATGAGTGTTAGGCTTTCCCCTCCTCCTTTCCGAGAACGTCACATCTGTTCTGCACAAATAACCACCAAAAATCTTTTTAAAACAGGTTTCTGTCCAACTGCACCAGGAACCATCCACTTGGCTCCCATCACTAGTCATTCACACTATTGATCTACAGAAGTTACCACTCCTAAATATTTTATTAGGTTGACAAATCAAAATGGATGCCTACATTAAAATGAAACCTCAAATGGCTTTCCAAACAACATCCTCCAGTTATTTACCACTCTTGCTAACTAGTCGAAGATCTTAACTGAATAAATTAATTTAATAATGCAGCACTGTTTTAAAGAACAAAACTAGATTGTTTTCTGTTAATTCAAAGCTCAAGGGATAATGTTTGGGGGGACAAAAGCCCAACGATCAGAGCGCAGGGCTGCAATCGAAGAGCTCGCTTGTTCAACATTTTGCAGTGACAGGAGAATTCAACTTCCAAATTTTGATGCCATCCATGGGGATTGAGGTGGTAGAAGAGCCAGAATGTCCAGAGGGAGGGCAGGAGAGCCTGTCCTTGCGTGCACCTTTCTATAGCTGGTTATTCAGAGCAAAGCAGGGGCCTTGGTGGAGAGGAATGCATCCCCCCCAAAAGAAAAAGAAAAATCATTGGCTCTAAAAATTGGCTAATGATAATATGTAATTTATTATACAAAGGACTCTAAACCCACAAAAACAAATCAATGGCCAGAAATCATTAACCATCATCTTGATTTTGACATTGGAACGGTAATGGTTTCTTGACAGCTCACCTACTTAGACATAATGTGTCGCTAATCCCATGTGCTGGCAGATAATTCACTTAGTGCTGTTCAAATACAGTGGAAATTAAATGCAACTCCATTCAATCAAATGAAATCTTCGCTTTGGGCTGGGCAGGAAGCAGAGATTCAGTTCAAGCTCGTCACACTTTTGCTCCACGAACAGAACTAAAACACTGAAGGACATAAACACTATCACCAAGCAGTGGGACAGGGGCTTTTGTTTAATGAGCATCCTTAGTGCCAACGTTGCTCACTCCAGTTTATAAAGCACCAGCTTTGTAACAAAAAAAAAAAAAAAAGCAGATTTGCCAGTAACCAGTGCAAATTACAACTCCAGTAAATAGTCTTGAAACATGCAGTACGATGAAAACCATCACATCTCTCCTACCTGAATCGTGATTAAATCTTCACTTTTACTACTTAAAAATGTTCTCCAACTCCCTTAAAATTTGAGTGAATCTCGCTCGACCACCCATTTCCCTCTGCATGGTTAACAGCCTGGGTTTCTCAGTCAGCAGGTACTCTCACTGCTACCATTAAATGGTTGAAAGGGGCATGAACTTGAGGAATATCCTAGAGGAACTTTACCTTAAATAGCATCCTGCAGGTTCAAAACTCAACAGAAAATGTATATATACACATACTACACACACACACACACACACACACACACACATGTATGCAAATGGCTTATGCCTCTCAGCTTTATTCTGAACTTCCACTCCCGAATTCCACCACCAGACATGTAAATCCCTCAGAGTCGATCCATCTTGACACCACTACAGAAATATTCAAGTTTAAAAACAAAAACATGGAAGGAACACCAATTGGTCACAGTAAACCTAAAAACAACACTGGGCAAGAAAATAGTTTAAATAAAACATGCTAAAACCACATTTAGAAAAACCCATATTGCACAGAGTTTGAAGTGTAAACATTTAACTGCCTCTTTGGATTAATTCCATCCCATAATATGGTACATTCGCACAATGAGGTCCATCTGGTAATTCCAGCTCTGACTGATTTAAACAAGGCTCGCGTTTCTCTACGGTGGGAGAGATATTTTTGATTGTGCAACCCCAAGAGTGAGTCGGGATTTGCTGAAAACAACTGCCTTATCCCAGTTTAACGTTCATGTTCTACAGGCCTAGGGTTACAAGGGGCCTTGGAACTTTGAAACCCAAATCGATAGCAGCATTCACAGTATAGTCTGAATAGAATTCAGTCGTGCGTGTGTGTGTGTGGCTGGTCCATTTCAACTTGATCAGCTGTAACTATCCAGCAATGTTACACGAGTCTCTTGCTGTTTACTGGACCCATCTTGGCAGAGGTTCTGGGTCTGGTGACTGGAAGAGGCAATCTGTCCAGGCCTGGAAAAAAAAAGTTGAACAAAGTTTGTTCAAAAAAAAAAAAAAAAAAAAAATCAATTAATTTGTTGATTTTTTTTTATTTTTTATATAAAACAAGGGGAGGTTAAAATCCTCAATATAAAAAAGCTAAACGTTCATTTTGCTCTGTAATGACTAAGATTGCAATTTTTTAAAAATGTTGTGAAGATGGGCATATATGGAATATTAATCTGTCATTTCATCAGCTAGGTGTAGAAAAATGATTTTTAAAGAAACGGACAGTGAATAAATAACTGCTACCCATGAAGTCACAGACCATTCCGTGGAGATGAAAGTCTACAGAGGTCTCAAATGCTTAGTTTGGGAGACAGAGGGTGTGATTCTCCCAAAGAATTTCTGTTCATTTGTGGCGGGTTTTTCAGGGAGTTCCCCACCGCTATTCAATGACATTTAACTCACTTTTTTGGGCCCTGTGGAGTTTTCACACCAGTTTAGCCCACACTTACCAACTGGTGCGGTGCAAATTGCCCCTTAATTGGAAAAAATGAATTGGGTATTCTAAATTTATGGATAAAAAAAGATCCCCCCTCATCCTTCTAAACTCCAACGAGTACAGACCCAGAGTCCTCAAACGTTCCTCAAACGACAAGTTCTTCATTCCAGGGATCATTCTTGTGAACCTCCTCTGGACCCTTTCCAAGGCCAGCACATCCTTCCTTAGATACGGGGCCCAAAACTGCTCACAATACTCCAAATGGGGTCTGACCAGAGCCTTATACAGCCTCAGAAGTACATCCCTGGTCTTGTAATCTAGCCCTCTCAACATGAATGCTAACATTGCATTTGCCTTCTTAACTGCCGACTGAACCTGCACGTTAACCTTAAGAGAATCGTGAACAAGGACCCCCAAGTCCCTTTGTGCTTCTGCTTTCCTAAGCATCTCCCCATTTAGAAAATAGTCTATGCCTCCATTTCTCCTTCCAAAGTGCATAACCTCACACTTTTCCACATTGTATTTCATCTGCCACTTCATTGCCCACTCTCCTAGCTTGTCCAAATCCTTCTGCAGCCCCCTCGCTTCCTCAATACTACCTGTCCCTCTACAGATCTTTGTATCATCTGCAAACTTAGCAACAGTGCCTTCAGTACCTTCTTCCAGATCATTAATGTATATTGTAAATGTTGTAGTCCCAGCAGACCCCTGAGGCACACCACTAGTCACCGGCTGCCATCCTGAAAAAGACCCCTTTATCCCCACTCTCTGCCTTCTGCCAGTCAGCCAATCCTCCATCCATGCCAGGATCTTACCCTGAACACCATGAGCTCTTAACTTATTTTACAGTCTCTGGTGCGACACCTTGTCAAATGCCTTCTGGAAATCTAAATAAATCACGTCCACTGGTTCTCCTTTGTCTAACTTCCTTCTTACCTCCTCAAAGAACAGATTTGTCAGACATGACCTCCCTTTCACAAAGCAGTGCTGCCTTACCGTGCACTTCCAAGTGTTTTGCGATCTCATCTTTAATAACAGACTAAAATCTTACCAATGACCGAAGTCAGGCTAACCGGACTATCATTTCCCACTTCTGCCTCCCTCCCTTCTTAAACCGTGGTGTTACATTAGCCACCTTCCAGTCCTCTGGGACCCTTCCTGCCTCCAGTAATTCCTGAAAGATCACCAATGCCTCCACAATTTCCTCAGCTATCTCTTTTAGGACCCTGGGGTGTAGTCCATCCAGTCCAGGTGATTTATCCACCTTCAGACCTTTCAGTTTCCCCAAACCTTCTCCAGGTCACTGCACGCACCTCTTCCCCGATTCTCCTGGAGCTCTGGCATCCCACTGGTGTCTTCTACCGTGAAGGCCGATGCAAAGTAACTATTCAGTTCATCTGCCGTTTCTTTGTTTCCTATTATTACTTCTCCAGCCACATTTTCCAGTGGTCCAATGTCTATTTTTGCCTCGCTCTTACCTTTTATATATTAAAAAAAAAAAAATCTCTTCCCATCTTCCTTTATATTACGAGCTAACTTGCACTCACACTTAATCTTCGCCCCCCCTTATTGCTTTTTTAGTTGTCCTCTGCTCACTTTTAAAGGCTTCCCAATCCTCTGGTTTCCCACTAATTCTCGCCACTTTGTATGCTTTTTCTTTGGCCTTTATGCTGTCCTTGATATCCCTCGTCAGCCATGGATGCCTGGTCCTCCCTTTAGCATGTTTCCTTGGGATTAATTTCTGTTGTGCCTCCCAAATAACCCCCAAAAACTCCTGCCATTGCTGTTCCACTGTCTTCCCTGCTCGGCTCCTTCTCCAATCAACTCTGGCCAGCTCCTCCCTCATGTCTTTGTAGTTACCCTTATTTTTTTTTTTTAAATAAATATTTTATTGAAAATGTTTGGTCAACCAACACAGTACATTGTGCATCCTTTACACAACATTATAACAACACAGATAACAATGACCTATTTTATATAAACAAAAAAAACAAAATAAATAAATATTAAATAACAAAAATGAAAACTAGCCCTAATTGGCAACTGCCTTGTCGCAAGCTACACCCCGTAGTTACCCTTATTTAATTGTAATACTGTTACATCTGATTGCAGCTTCTCCCTCTCAAACTGCAGGGTAAATTCTATCATATTGTGGTCACTGCTCCCGAAGGTTCCTTCACCTTAAGTTCCCTAATCAAGTCTGCCTCATTACACATCACCAAATCCAGAATTGCCTGTTCCCTAGTAGGCTCTGTCACAAGCTGCTCCAAAAAACCATCTCTTAGACATTCCACAAATTCCATTTCTTGGGATCCACTACCAACCTGATTTTCCCAGTCCACCTGCATATTGAAGCCCCCATGATTATTGTAATATTGCCTTTTTTACATGCCTTTTCTATCTCCTGATTTGTCTGCCCCACATCCCGACTACTGCTAGGGGGGCTGTACATAACTCCCATCAGGGTCTTTTTACCTTTGTGATTCCTCAACTCTACCCACAGAGATTCTATGCCTTCTGGTCCTATATCGCTCCTTGCTATCGATTTAACTTCATTCCTTACTAACAATGCAACCCCACCCCCTTTGCCCATCCGCCTGTCCTTTCGATAGGACATCTATCCTTGGATATTTAGATCCCAGCTCTGATCCCCTTGCAGCCACGTCTTTGTGATGCCCACAACATCGTACCGGCCAATTTCAATGTGCGCAACAAAGTAATTTACCATGTCCTGTATACTGCGCACATTCAGATACAACACCCTCAATCCTGCCTTGGCCACCTCCCTTTTCACACTCTCCTCTGTCACTGTACCCTGTACTGTGGCCCTTTTTGATTTTCGGCTTTGGTTTCTCTGCCTCACACTTTCCCCCCTTACTGCTTTTTGTTTCTGGCCCCGTTTAACTTCCCTCCGACTTCACGCATCGGTTCCCATCCCCCTGCCATATTAGTGTAAACCCTTCCCAACAGCACTAGCAAACCCCCCCCCCCCCCCCAGGACATCAGTTCCAGTCCTGCCCAGGTGCAGATCGTCCGGTTTGTACTGGTCCCATCTCCCCCATAACCGGTTCCAATGCCCCAGGAATTTGAATCCCTCCCTCTTGCACCATCTCTCGAGCCAGACATTCATCCCATCTATCCTGACATTCCTACTCTGACTAGCTCATGGCACTGGTAGCAATCCTGAGATTACTACCTTTAAGGTCCTACTTTTTAAGTTTAACTCCTAACTCCCTGAATTCAGCTTGTAGGACCTCATCCAGTTTTTTACCTATATCGTTGGTGCCTATGTGCACCACGACAGCTGGCTGTCCCCCCCCCCCCCGCCGCGAGAATGTCCTGCAGCCGCTCCTAGACATCCTTGACCCTTGCACCAGGGAGGCAACATACCATCCTGGAGTCTCAATTGTGTCCGCAGAACCGGCTGTCCATTCCCCTTACGACCGAGTCCCCTATCACTATAGCCCTGCCATTCTTCTTCCTGCCCTGCTGCACAGCAGAGCCCGCCACGGTGCCATGAACCTGGCTGCTGCTGCTTTCCCCTGGTGAGCCAGCTCCCTCAACAGTATCCAAAGCAGTACGCCCGTTTTGCAGGGAGATGATCGCAGGGGACACCTACACTGCCTTCTGGTCACCCATTTTCTGTCGCCCTCAGTAATTTTCACTTGCGGTGTGACCAACTCACTGAACGTGCTATCCACGACATCCTCAGCATCGCGGACGCTCTAAAGTGAGTCCATCCGCAGCTCCAGAGCCATCAAGCGGTCTAACAGGAGCTGCAGCTGGACACACTTCTTGCACGTGAAGGAGTCAGGGTCAGTGGACATGTCCCTGAGCTCCCACATCGCACAAGAGGAGCATGACACGGGTCTGGGATCTCCTACCATGTCTTAAACCTTAGGTTAACTTCTACAATTCCAAAAAACGAAAGAAAAAAAATTATATAAATAAACAGACAAATGAAAAGAAGAACTACTTACCAGGGATAAAAAGCACCTCCTCCCCACCCAACTTTGAATTCCCACCTAGCTTCAAACCCCCCCCCCCCCCCCCTTCACAGCCATGGCCCACCTCACCCTCTGGCCATTGGCAGTGCCACCCTGGCACTTGGCACCCTTGCAGGTCTCCTGGCACATGGGCACCTTGGCAGTACAAGGGAGGGAGTGCCAAGGTGCCAGCATTCACAGCCATCCTGACGACCCAGAGATCCCGAGCTTAGAACAGTGTGAAGGACTAGTGATGGGAGCCAAGTGAGTCAATGGGTCAGGGTTTCAGATTCGGGTGAATCCCATGAGTTACAAAGCCTGTCGGGAAGCTGCACAGTGCTTGAGGGAGAGTGCAACGCAGCTGGTGGATCGCAACCTAAGTGCTGATGGGACTAAATTGCGTGCAGTTTATGTTCCCGTTGGGGGCGCTATGGATCAATTCAGGACAGGCTAACAGGCCAGCACACCGCCAGCGCGAATTCAGTGCAATTCCCAGCCCAGCGGACATTCTAACCGCTGAGGCCAGAGTTAGTACCAAAGAGCCTGGCAGCTGGAGCGGTTTTAAGCTCTCTACTTACCACACACTCACATATTAAACAGGGAAGACAAGCTATGCTAGTCCTTTATATTCTTTGGAACATATATCACATGACTTCTCCATGTTGGTTGGATACTGGAATTGGGATCCCAAGTAGAGAACGCAGGGAGCGGGGGTCCCCCTCCATAATATTTGATCCAAGTTTGCACCCTGTTTTACGAAGAGGAAATAAAAAAGTGCCCACATCCATGCAGCAGGGACTCTGCTAAAAAGCCCTTGCATTTTCTACATCAGTGATTCCAGGGGAAAAGGAAATCTGCCAGCCAGAAAAGGGAGTCTGCACGTTCTCCCCGTATGTGCGTGGGTTTCTTCCGGGTGCTCCGGTTTCCTCCCACAGTCCAAAGATGTGCAGGTTAGGTGGATTGGCCATGCTAAATTGCCCTTAGTGTCCAAATTGCCCTTGGTGTTGGGTGGGGTTTACTGGGTTATGGGGATAGGGTGGAGGTGTTGACCTTGGGTAGGGTGCTCTTTCCAAGAGCCGATGCAGATTCGATGGGCCAAATGGCCTCCTTCTGCACTGTAAATACTATGATAAGCCATAACTTTGAACCAACAGCCTCAGCTGAAGAAGCAATGCCTCCTGACACAATGCATCTTGAGGGGATGATGTGCACACATAGTGGGAAGTAGAGTAGGACACATTTGTATATTATGTCTGGGTGGGTTTCAGCAGTAACATTTACATGTTTAACTCAAGAATACCTGCCAAACTTACTTCCCTCAAGACTTTGTGAAGTCAAGTACGTATTAACAGGCAATATCAGAGACTTTTTTCAAAAATTCAAACCTTGGCTATAACCAGAGTGGGGAAGAACAAAAAAGGAACGGCAGCCCTTCACTCCTCACTTAGTCTAAAAAAGTTTTTTTTAAAAAAATAAATAAATAAATAATTGTGCACGTCCACGTGCATTGCAGGACAAGGAAATCCAGATTCCAACTCATGAACTCCCCAGCTTACAGGCAAGGGCTGCACAATATTAACATTTAGAACAAGGGCTATGTCTCACCGTTGAATATCTGATAACTGCCATTGCACAATTCCTCAAAATGAGGCAGGTGATAAAGTTATTTCCCAAACCCAAACAAAGTCTCAAGATTTGCAATCCATGAACGAGCAGGAAAAGCAAAATCAGATTGACAATTAGCCCACATAACCCACCTCTTTGCTCAGCGATAAGTCAGCATTACAAGACCTTTACAGTCTATTTTAAAGTACTCTTTTCTAATTTAATTATAAATAACTTAGCACTTTCTTTCCAGTCAGAATTCATTGTGACTGAGGAGGCCCCCACTGAGAGCCCAGGCCTAGTCAGGTCCGTTTGAATTTTTTTTAAATATAATCTTCCTATCCAGAAATGGAAGTTAATTATTTTAGAACACAGGATTGGAGTCAATAATGCTCAAGTTCTTTCCATATTTTGGATTTATTCCAGCTGGTCAGAGAGTTTAGTTATTGCGAAAGGTTTCCCTTGGTCAAATAAATTACTCAAAGTGAAAAATCAAAAGGCACATTTGTCAATTGGGGAACAGAAGAGTCTGCAAAGCAACGGAATAACATTTAAAAAATACTTTTACAGACAAAAGCATTTAAATTTTAGTCTGAAAACCCATTTCCATATGTCCATGCCAGATATGGGCTGACTGCACCCCTGGAATTCAGTTTTTTGTGTTTATCTCATAGATAGAAGTGTCGGGGTGGGCCATGTGGAAAAACACCAACTCCGGCTCAGTAGTTATACCAGCTACCACTTGCTAGGTGCTTTTGGCATGTCAAAAAAAGTCGGGATAGAAAAGCAGCCTCCACCTACTAGAGCAACAAGGTGGAAAAGGAGGACAAGGGGTAGGAAACACTGATCATATCATATTTAAAATAAATAACTTGAATTTATTTATGCACCTCACTGCAAGCTCCTATTCCTCCCCAACCTAGGGTCCATTAATTAGCACAGCACAGAAAAGCACCAAAAGGTTTTATTACATATTCTAAGGAAGCAGCTAGTCAGTCGGAGTCAGGCTGTTGTATTGAGGATGGAGAATAACTTCATACTCCAGCTTCAAAAATACCTTACTGAAGAAAAACTAACAAAATGGCGATTGGCATCTCTGAAAATCTGTCTGTTAATTTGGGAATACTGCAAACAATAGCAGGTAACTGAACAGTTTCAACAATCTGTGCGAATTATCTTGATAAAACTTATAAATACCATACAATTAAGCACACTTGCTTTTGAAGTATAAAATCCCCTCACAATGTAGAAATGGCCTTTTTATTAAAAGCTGCTAACGTGCCAATATCCACTCCCTTCAATAAGTGGGTACTGATTCCTAATCGCATGGTGCGGGCGAGGCTCTTCATCCCTCCTTATCTCGACCCTTCGGAATGAGTTGCGTCCCTGACTTTGTGCTTGGGCAGCTATTGCATTCAAATTGTTGACAATGAGAGATTAGAAATGGTTCCCAGGAGAGAAAACTTTACACAGCAACATTTCCCAGAGGAATCAGACTGGGATTGTATTTCAGGACAAACGTCACTAGTTACTGACCACAGATCTAACATGGCCAGAGCATAATTTAACCCTTGATGAGGCAAACAGTAAAAAGTCAATTTGGAACCCATTCCAGGCAAAACAAGGAATGCCAGGTTACTACAACAAGGCTCAACATTTTGTACTCCAATCCAAAAACAGTGGGCAGGATTCTCCCGTTCCCCCAGCCGCACGTTCCTCAGCGGTGCAATGCTATCTTCCCGCCACTTGTCAATGGGATTTCCCATTGAAATAACTCCACGTCACTGGGAAACGTAAATCACACGGCCGGAGAATTCGGGCCAGTAATTGGCTCTGTTGACCGATGTGAACAAGCATACTGCAATCAAAATCTTCAGTTGTCCCTCCCCATTGGGCAAATTTAAGCAATAATGTTAACAAGTGGCTCCAGAATTAACAACAGCCGAAAGGGGATGCTAATGCTATAGTAACCGTATACACGATTTGCAGTGGCAAGGAAGCCAAGTCTTAGAATGAATGTTCAATTTGGATCGAAGTGGTACCAAAAACAGTGCATTTGGGACAGTTGAGAATAAATAAAACCCAATTTTGTGTTAATTTACAGTCATTTCTTCCCCCTCAAACAGAGTATAAAGGTATAATTTGATATAGCATTTAGGGCGAAGGCGGGATTAGGCTATTGAGTTGGATGATTAGCCATGATCATAATGAATGGCAGAGCAGGTTCGAAGGGCCGAATGGTCTCCTCCTACTCCTATTTTCTATGTATCTATGTAAAGACGTAGGAACAGAAGTAGGCCATTTGGTCTGGTCTTAATTAGTTTTGGTAACTTGGCAGTAGATCGACAGGTTTGGAGAAGGCCCAGGAGAGCAGCACGGTACTAATTCTTGCTGGGGTAGAGTTTCATGGTGCCTGCAGCCATCTAGTAACTCACCCCCAAGTGGCCATTCTTAATTTGTCAGCAGGCTATTGCAAACGGATGAAGCAGGGAGATCAGGAAAAAGAGAGTGAGGAAAAGAAATATTAGACATGCCGAGTAATAGCTTGACCAAAAAGGTGCGTTTTTGAGGAGAATCATAAAAGGCGAGAAAGGAGGAGATGCAGAGGGGTTTGGGGAGAGAATTCCAGAGCTTGGAGCCTAGCAAGAAGGCAACATAGACAAGAGGCTAGATTCAGAGGAATGGAATTGGAGTCGTGGTGCTAGAGGAGGTTACATCAAGCGGGATGGCAATGAAAATGAAAATCGCTCATTGTCACAAGCAGGCTTCAAATGAAGTTACTGTGAAAAGCCCCTAGTCGCCACATTCCGGCGCCTGCTCGGGGAGGCTGGTACGGGATTTGCAATTTGCAAACAGCTTGGCTCAACCCTGGTCAGGACGGGGGATGGGTTGAGGGAGGTTGAATTTGTGGCAGGAGCCAAGACAAAATATTTTTTTTTTTTTAAATTTAAAAAGGGGAGAGAAAAACACTACAATTCAGACCAATCCAAGGTAAACAGGCCTGAAGCAGCATCTGGGCCTTTCAAGAATCTGAAACCCACTAGAAGTGGTTCAAGCTGTTGATGGCATTGCCAGCCACCAAGGCCACGTGTACTGGCTGACAAAGCTGTTCTGTGCTCGCTGTTCTGCATATATCCCTTCAGCCAGTGAAGAACTTAGGAGGCCAGGAAAAGTCCACCATTAAGAATTGAATAGGGTGACGCAGTAGTGAGCACTGCTGCCTCACGGCGTCGAGGGCCAATCCCGGCCCTGGGTCACTGCCTGTGTGGAGTTTGCACATTCTCCCAGTGTCTGCGTGGGTTTCGCCCCCACAACCCAAAGATGTGCTGGTTAGGTGGATTGGCCACGCTAAATTACCCTTAATTGGAAAAGCATTTTTTAAAAAAATTGAACAATTAGTTGCTCCCTAATGTTGTGGAAACTGAAGAATGGCCTGAAGCCCTGAGGCAAACACATCTTGGAGCAACTCTGCAAGAGAACTTGGTCAGAGAATTGTGCTTAAAGCATCCAAGCTAACCTCATTCCAGAAGATGCACCATTGCTCAGCAAAATTATATTTGTTGTGTAATGGACTGGTTCACATGGCTATAGAATGTTAGCCGGTACGCTATGGTGAAGCCTAGCATCTCATACCTACATATAAATACCTACCTGATACAAGGAGGCAGTTTTATTGAGACCAGCTATCTTGGTAGTAGCATTCAATTAGGATTTTGTACCCAACTATTGAAAGGAGTTCAAATTACTAGTTATCCACACACTTAAAACATTAAAAACCTCCAGCTATGTGGATCACCAAGTCCCATTACACTCCTAATATAATTAGAGTTCTAAAAAGAGTTCAAGCTATTTTTGAATGTACCTTGGTCTCGTCAAGATGTAGCCAATCAGAATGCCTGACAGGAGGGGAGAATACCTAGTGCCCAGTGTGCTGTTCAACACCTAAATCACAAAAACGTGGAGAAAACAACCTTCTTTTCAGCTGCAAGATTTACTAGTGTCATAATGCTGTTGGCACCTGTACATCAAGTCATCCTCAACCCCAAGGAACTGCCCAAGCACCTGTACAGGTATTACTTACCAAATGCATGGAGAAGCTCTGCTTGCATAGACCTGGTGAATTTTTTAACCAGGCACATTGCAGTAAGGCCAGCAAAAAGCATGTTGTAGAGAAAGATGATGTAAAAATTTCCCAGCCAGTTAAAACTGCCAAAGTTCCCCAACAGGTCAAAGTTTGTTATTCCTAAAAAGGGGAAAAAGAAATAATTGTTTTAATGGGAAGTAATATTCAGAAAATGAAAAGTAGCCTTAAGGAATTTACATTGGTAAACATAATGTTACTGTGCCGAGAAGGGTAAAAATTATAGTTAGATTCATGCTGGACACAATCTGTGTGTGTGGGGGGTGGGGGTTTTGATTCCAACTGTGATTCTATTGTGCTTAGAGGGGTCTGCGACATGAAGAGTAAATAAACCAGCAGTGGTTGCTCAGCAACTGGGGCCTTGCATGGTAGAGAAGCTCTTACATTGGAGATACGTAGTGAGAGAAGGCAGCTCCCACAGCTCTGCTGGAAGCAATTGGTTTTAGAAGACTAAAGAGGGAGCATCACTTAGGCTGTAGAGTAATAGTTAAGAAAAAAGTTGGATTTCCAGCATCTAGTTAAGGAAACCCAGAAGCGTCCAAGAAGTCTGGAGTTAACAGAACAGAGGAAACTGGGAACCAGAACAGGTTTCTGTTTAGTAAAGTCACAGAGTTGAAAAGGCATCGGATTGAGAGGCGCCAGAAAGTTATCTGCCGTAGTGCTACGGTTTGAGAGAAATTACCACAATTTGGGAGACATTTGAAATAATTGTGGGAATCAGTGGGTGGACCTCAGTTTGTGCAAAAGTCTTTAAGACAAAGGAAACCTGAACAGAGGTGTAAAATCTGGTTTGAAAGTGTGACTTCTGAAAGTGAAATTTGAAATCACTGGTGTGGAAGCCAGAGTTCAGTGAGACAAGGCGGCTCACGGGTTAAGAATCAAGAAATTGCACGGGGGCAGCACGGTAGCCTTGTGGATAGCACAATTGCTTCACAGCTCCAGGGTCCCAGGTTCGATTCCGGCTTGGATCACTGTCTGTGCGGAGTCTGCACGTCCTCCCCGTGTGTGCGTGGGTTTCCTCCGGGTGCTCCGGTTTCCTCCCACAGTCCAAAGATGTGCAGGTTAGGTGGATTGGCCATGATAAATTGCCCTGAGTGTCCAAAATTGCCCTTAGTGTTGGGTGGGGTTACTGAGTTATGGGGATAGGGTGGCGGTGTTGACCTTGGGTAGGGTGCTCTTTCCAAGAGCCGGTGCAGACTTGATGGGCCGAATGGCCTCCTTCTGCACTGTAAATTCTATGAAATCTATGAAATCCACAGACATTCACTGGTTCAGAGAAGAGTGCGTCTTACCACAGTCATCTTGTGTGCTTAAAGGGGACTTTGTGTTAATGAGACAATTGTCGTTTAAGATGTACTTCGTAATCAGTGTTGGTCTTAAAATCTGTGTTGAATTGTTAAGCTAAGAGGGCGTAATAATAATCCAATTGTTTTATGTTTAATTTTTTTGTTAAAGCTAATTAACGGTTCTGTAACTTTTTCTATAAAATGCAGAAGAACAAAAAGTACATGTTATGGTCTTTTGAGCCAGGTTCAATTCTGCGATCATAACATGGAAAGGGTTATTGGGTGCTGA
Organism: Scyliorhinus torazame; assembly: GCF_047496885.1. NCBI lineage: Eukaryota > Metazoa > Chordata > Chondrichthyes > Carcharhiniformes > Scyliorhinidae > Scyliorhinus > Scyliorhinus torazame. Next base: position 24,062,067 of record NC_092738.1, on the reverse strand, counting down.
TTAGTAATAATTTGTTGGGATATTTTGAAACATGGAAAGCAAGTTACTGGAAGCCGAATAGTAAAACTTGGTCTGGGACTTATTGTTAAATGGTGGCATCTCTGTGAATCCTTTTAAATGAGAAGTGGGATACTGGACAATGAGATATTGTACAGGTTAGAATCCAACAGTGACATTGGAAATTGCTAAGATTTTCTTGAAGTTGTAACTTGACTGGTACAGAAAGTAAAGAAGAGTAATTGGGTAATTGATTGGTAGATAAATTGCAGTGGGGATTACCTGCCGAGGCAAGGAAAGTTGAAATTATCAAATTGCGAATTGTGATGAGGATGCTGGGATCCTACAGCAAGATCTGGACAGGTTGGGAGAGTGGGAAAACCAATGGCAGATGCAGTATAATTTGGATAAGTGTGAGGTTATTCATTTTGGAAGCAAAAACAGGAAGGCAGATTCCTATCTGAATGGTTGTAAATTGGGAGAGGGGAGTGTGCAGTGGGACCTGGGTGTCCTTTGTGCACCATTTGCTGGAGGTAAGCTGCAGGTGCAGCAGGCGGTAAAGAAGGCTAATAGTATGTTGGCCTTCATTGCGAGAGGTTTTGAGTATAGAAGCAGGGATGTGTTGCTGCAATTGTACAGGGCCTTGGTGAGGTCACACCTGGAGTATTGTGTGCAGTCTTGGTCTCCTTCTCTGAGGAAGGATGTTCTTGCTCTCGAGGGAGTGCAGCGAAGGTTTACCAGACTGATTCCAGGGATGGCGGGACTGTTATACGAGGAGAGATTGACTAGGTTGGGATTGTTCTCGCTGGAATTCAGAAGAATGAGGGAGGAATCTCATAGAGACTTATAAAATTTTAATGGGACTAGACCGGGTAGATACAGGGCAGATGTTACCAATGATGGGTGTGTCCAGAACCAGGGGTCACAGTCTGAGGATTCGGGGTAAACCATTTCGGACAGATATAAGGAGACATTTCTTCACACAAAGAGTGGTGAGCCTGTGGAATTCATTGTCACAGGAAGTAGTGGATACTAAAACTTTGAATATATTCAAGAGGCGGCTGGATATAGCACTTGGGGAGAATGGGATCAAAGGCTATGGGGAGAAAGCAGGAATAGGCTATTGAGTTGGATGATCAGCCATGATGGTGATGAATGGCGGAGCGGGCTTGAAGGGCCAAAAGGCCTCCTCCTGCTCCTATCTTCTACGTATCTCTATAAAAGCATTGGCAGACCAATTTTTTTTAAAAAAAATTTTAAAGAGAGAAATAGAATTAGCCAAAATTCAATTACAAATAAATGCAGGGCAAGGAGAAAGATAAAGAAATATCAACAAAAGAAGAAATAAATAACAATGAAGAAATTTGAAAAGCAGGAAAAGGGGGGAAAAAAAGAAAGAGTGCACTTTTGAAAGGAAATTGAAATGAGGATGCTGGATGTGGAAGTGAAAAGATTAGCAATGGCAGAAAGAGAATTTAAGCTTAAAATGCTGGCAGCAGTGACACACTAGAACAGATTGAGGAAGGAAGTAGTTCAAGACATGAACCTAGTGGGGAAATGTCAAGCTCCTCCAAAATTTGAAGAAAAGGATTTGGAAGCATTCTTTATTTCTTTTGAAAAAAGGTAGCTAAACAGATGAAATGGCCAACATAAATTTGGACATTACTTTTAAAGTAGACTGGTAGGTATCTATAGAATATGTAGTAAATAAAGCAATCCTTTGTGCGTGCGAGTTGGTTCCGGAGGAGTACATGCAGAAATTTCGAAATGCAAGAAGACAGCCTGGATAAATTCCTATTCAATTTGAGTGAAGCAAAATTATTTGGCTGTTGGATCCGGGCATTAAAAGAACATATGAAACCTTAGAGAGGTGATTCTTTTAGAAGAATTTAAAGATTCACTTCTTTTAGTTATTAGACACATGTTGAGGAACACAAAGTTAAAACAGCTAGTCAGTTAGGTGATTACAAACTGGTCCTTCGAACTAAATCTTTTTTCACTAAAAAATTATCTTGCAATTCTCTGAAGTTAGTGTTTGCTGAAGTACAGTACCATAAAACACCCACAAAAATCAAAAATAAGCTTTGCATTTTTTTTTAAATAAATAAAAGGAACACCACGGCCAACAGATAAATTCTGCGTCAGTAGTGCAGACTAGGTTCAATTCCTGAACTCTCAAGATACTCAATTCTCAGCCATGACTGAAGCAATAGTGCTACAATTTTCTGCAGTGTTCCTTTGCTCGGCATGGAGAAATAAAAAAGGCCAAGGTTTTGGCTGGATTACTATCCAGATATGCATTTGCACCTTCTTTAATAATTGGTCAACAGTCATTATATCACAGATAGGGATCCAAACACATGCAACTATATTCCGGTGAGGGAACCAATGCTTCCCGGGGGGGGGGGGGGGGAGAAAGAGAAAGATATTTTAAAAACCAAGGCTACATAAATTCTCCAAGATAACACAAGGCAGGAAAAGCTGAATTTTGTATATGCAGGTTTTGCAAACTAAAAATGGGGCTTTGAACACCAAGTGGCCTTAGTGGAGTTTGGTGCCACCTGCAGGCAGCCTTAAGTAACTTAAATCCTAGCAGCAACGGTGCTCACAAGATGCCATCAGGGCCAAAGGCATGTCATGACTTGTGTAAAGCAAATTTGTTTTTATTGCATTTGCTTCTGGGATCTCTAATTAGCATTTTGGAGATCACATTCCACAATTTAATCTGTTTTTCTCAGGAAACAGAAAACCAGTGCCTTCCTTGCATTATACAAAGGGGTAACTATTCCTCATTATCAAATATCATATTAATGTTCTCTGGTTACCAAAGGCAATATGAAAAGCAGCAGCAAAAGGTCACACAAATAGTCTCGTTAACAGGGAGCGGATTCACTCATTGCTATTGGTTACATTCAGAGAAGTCACAAAAATGACTCATGGGTAATAAATGACAGGTGCAGTGCAGTTTATACAGTGGATTTTTCAGAGATCCTAATTTAAAATCAACAAATTCTGCAGGGGAGGGGGGCTATTTCCCCTCATGCAATCAGCAAGACACACTGAACCTGGTTGACTTTATCATAAAGGGTTTCATTCCCCTCCCTAGTCTGAACAGGTTGAAGTTGATTAAAACATCCAACACTGCCCCAGTGGGGATGTGTAAAGTTAGCAGACCTGGAAGATTTAAAACAGCAGCTACAGGCACTGGAGAAATGTACAGTTTCTTACCGAGTGTCCGGGAGAATACTGGCAGGGCTGAGCTCAGAACAAGCAGTGACACACAGTTCCCGATTATCTAGATGAAACAGATCAGAAGATTTTACACAGAACGAGAAAGATAATGAAACCAGGTCTGGCAGCATCTGTAGGGAGTGAAAAGAGCATCTGGACTCGAAACGTTAGCTCTTTTCTCTCCCTACAGATGCTGCCAGACCTGCTGAGATTTTCCAGCATTTTCTCTTCAGTTTCAGATTCCAGCATCCGCAGTAATTTGCTTTTATTAAGATAATGGCATCCTTCAAACACCCTTGATCGTGCCACATCTGGGAACAGTGTGTCCAGTTTTGGTCCCCTCAAATAGTGCAGGATAGCAAGGCTGTGGAAAAGGTTTACATGAGGGCTACTTGACTGATACCAGGATAGGCAAAGAGAACCAGGGCTTTTTATTTTTGGAACAGATCAACTGATACGGAGATTCTGCAAAGTAATTTTTATTTTTCTACAAGTGTAAGTGTCTTCATGCACACTTTTGATTCCTGGACTGATTATGAGCCAATTGCACTACATTATGAATGCTCCTTCCATGACCAACAAGTCCTGTTGGGAATTGAACCTGGAGCTTCTGGTAGGTAGGGACACTACCACTGCGCAACAAGACCCCCCTGTCTTAAAGAAATTAAGGATTAGACTCAGTCCATGGATAGACTACAAACTAGATAGGTTAGGAAAGACCGATAACTTGAGCATTGGTGACAAAAAGCATAGAATACGGTTGGATGCTTTTTGCATAGTCTTAAACTCTGAAGTAAATTGACAGCAAGTGAATGCAGGTTCACCATAAGCATTTACAAAGGAAATTGGTCATGTTCCTGACACCTCTATATACAGAAGTAGCGGAATTACAGCAGGCCAGGGTCACAAGTCATTGTTTGGTCACCTCCAGGATTTGAAGAGGATTGCTGCAGAGTTTTGTTTCGCAAACTGAACAAATGTTTTTGTTTTCATTTTCAAAATGTGCCTTAAATGACACTGCCAGTGAGATAGTTGGGGTGGTGTGTGTAAGCTACAGTACATAGGGACCAGGAAGGTGGTCTTTGCCGGTCCTTACCATATTTCACTGATGACAATACTAAATATTAATCACGGCATAACAGAAACTGAATGGACTAGCCACAAAATTACTGTGGCTCCAAGAGCAGGTCAGAGGCTGGGAATCCTGCGGTGAGTAACTCCCCCTCTGACTCTCCAAAGCCTGTCCACCATCTACAAGGCACAAGCCAGGAGTGTGATGGAATACTCCCCACTTGGCTGGATGAGTGCAGTTCCAACACCACAAGCAGCTTGACACTATGCACTAAAAAAGCAGCCCCGCTTGATTGGCATCCCATCCGCCACCGACGCACAGTGGCAGCCGTGTGTACCATCTACAAGATGCACCGCAGCAACTCACAAGGCTTGCCATCATCTTCAAGGGCAATGAAACTTGGGCAATAATTTCTGGCCTAGCCAGCCATGAAAGAATCAAAAAAATCCACAAGAACAAGCTTAACAGTGCTGCCTACAGTCACTGAGCTTTGGGTAACTATAACCAGTCATTCTCCCCCCCCCCCCCCCCCCCCCCCGGTGTGGTTCCTCTTTGTAGATTTAAAAATAATCATATTTACATACACTTTAAGAATCAGAGAAACTAAATGGAAGATTTTGACTCCTCTTCCCCAAAGGGTTGCCACGCCATTACCCAAACGTGTAACTGACACAAGAAAGCAACTAGAACAATGTGGCATTTTATAATACAACACCAGTCCTCAAACAGGAAGCAACAGACTGATTTCCAACCTTACCTTAGTCATGGTGGTGTCCTGCTTCCTGGGAGCAAGCTTGATGAAAAATGGTGAACTGTAAAACCCAACAACTGATGACACCATTAAGTAACTGCATTGAAGTCAAGGTGCAAATAAAATATTCAAAAACATGTCAGACAAGAGAACCAGAAACTATTGGGCCAACTTATGGCCGAGAAGTTAAACCGAGTCTGCCCTCTCAGCTGGACCCAGGAACACACAATCACCATCCAAATAAAGAGGTCAGGCCTCCCCAATGTCGTGGCCAATCTTTGTCCCTCAACTTATTCTGATCATTGCAAAATTGTTTCGGAGAGTTCACTTTGTACAATGGTCTATATATTTCCTAAATTACAGAGGTAACAAGTGCTGGAGGATAGGAGCACGTCCTTCGTTCAGCACTGGGCCATGCACTCCCTGGCCAAAGCCCCTGGCCAAAGCGTGTGCCAGACAAGCAAAGAGGAAACAAGAGGCTGCTCCACCAAGTCCTTTCTAACTGAGTCCAGAGGAAGGATTCAGGGTGGTGGGGTACAGCGTGGTTGAGAGGGGACAGCTGTCATTCATGGCAGTCTTTGGGCAGGGCCTTGCACAGGCTTCTTTGGACACCATGGGTGGATTCTCCGGCCACGCCTACCCAATCAGAAATCCCCAGCAATTGCGAATGGGTAACAAAAGGCAGCAGCTCAAGGTGATTCGCCGCCACCTTACACGGCAATTCAGGATAGGCAATAAATGTTGGCTTTCTCAGCCACATACACACACACATCCCATTAACAAATAAAAAAACTGGAGGCAGGAGATTGGGAACATACCCTCACTCACTATGGTACTTGGCCTGTGCCTTCTACAGGTGGCGAAGACTCAATAATGTGGGGCCTGGAGGAAAACCTGGTGAGCACAAAAGGGAAAATGACCCAACACTGTGGGGCTCTGTCTGCTTTTACAGAACAAACATTAAAGGATACAATATGAGAATGACTTCTACAGCTGCTCCAAGTGAACCAAACATAGAGAGAGAGTCTTTTCCTAGAAGAGGATTCTGGAATAGAAAAAGCAGTCATGTAACTACAATTGGCTTTAGAGTGTGCGCACGCGCATATATGCAAGGGTAGTGAGCGAGGCGGTGGGGAAGAAAGAAAGGAGAGCGAGTGAGAAGATCAGGAGGAGGGCTCCTGGGTAATGGTCAATACACAAAAAGGTTACTACTGGCATACAGTTGAGATATCAACCCACAGTCAAATGACTTCCAACACCCTCGGCCCAGGTCCAAAAGAAAGGCCATTAATACACTGGACAGCTACCAGTATCTGTAGCACTGGAGTTCAGCATAAGTGGGCAGGATACAAAATCCAGAAACATACCTCCACAGGAATAACCTGCAAACTCGCAGCTGGGGGGGGGGGCGCACAATAGACGCATTGTACAGGGTCATTGTACAATCAGCTCTTCTTCAGAGCCAGAGAGGAGTTGAGAAGGCTCAACCAGTCTTTTTACCCACCTTTTTCCTTTCCAGACAGACCTACAGTGCACATTCCAGCATTTTCTGTTCTTCATTCAGACATGGCATGTACATGGTACAAGAGCTCCTCCACCAGGTTATTAAAGGTACAGCATGATGCACATTGAAAACTGTTTAGGGTCCACATCATATACTGCAGCACAAGTAGCAACTCAAGAGGCCATTTGGGAAACTATATATATAATTGATTTTTGTAAAGGTTGACCTCGTTTCTCACTTGCAATACAACAAAGAGTTTATCGAGCATTTGTAATTCAGCATGGTGGCACAGTGGTTAGCACTGCTGCCTCACGGCGCCGAGGTCCCAGGTGCGATCCCAGCCCCGGATCACTGTCCGTGTGGAGTTTGCACATTCTCCCCGTGTCTGCGTGGGTCTCACCCCCACAATCCAAAGATGTGCAGGGCAGGTGGATTGGCCACGCTAAATTGCCCCTTAATTAGAAAAAAATGAATTGGGTACTCTAAATTTTTTTATTTTTTTTTTAAAATGTTTATAGAGTTGCTGGGGAGCTTGCTGTCAAAACACTTCTTTTCCATAGAATCCCTGCAGTGCAGGAGGCCATTCGGCCCATAGAATCTGCACTGACCCTCGAAAGAGCACCCCACCTCATCTCCATAACCCGACCTTTTTTTTTTTAATAAATTGATCCCCCCCCCGCCCCCCCCCCCCCCCCCCCAATTAAGGGGCAGTTTAGCGTGGCCAATCCACCTACCCTGCACATCTTTGGGTTGTGGGGGCGAAACCCACGCAGACACGGGGAGAATGTGCAAACTCCACACGGACAGTGACCCAGAGCCGGGATCGAACCCGGGTCCTCAGCGGCATGAGGCTGCAGTGCCGCCCTCCCATAACCTAACCTGCACATCCCTGGACACTAAAGGGGCAATTTAACATGGTCAATCCACCTAACCTGCACATCTTTGGACACTATGGGGCAAATTAACATGACCAATCCACCTAACCTGCACATCTTTGGACACTAAGGGACAATTTAGCACGGCCAATCCACCTAACCTGCACATCTTTGGACACCAAGAGACAATTTAGCATGGCCAATCCACCTAACCTGCACATCATTGGACACTGAGGGACAATTTATCATGGCCAATCCACCTAACCTGCACATCTTTGGACACGAAGGGACAATTTAGCACGGTCAATCCACCTAACCTGCACATCTTTGGACACTAAGGGACAATTTAGCATGGCCAATCCACCTAACCTGCACATCTTTGGACTGTGGGAGGAAACCGGAGCACCCGGAGGAAAAGACACTGGGAGAACGTGCAGACTCCAAACAAGACAGTCACCCAAGGCTGGAATTAAACTCAGGTCCCTGGTGCTGTGAGGTAGCAGTGCTAACCGCTATGTCGCCCATTTTGCAAGTGAATAAACAGCAGTTTTAATAAGGGAGCAGCACCAAGCTCTGTTACACACATGTGCATTCAGAATTAAACATCCCAACTTATGGAGCTAATTATACATACTAAAGTGGCTTCTATCTTAAGATTTGGTTTCACTCACTGCAACAGGACATTTTAGGTAGTCAATATGGTTTGAGAACCTATAACATGCAACTGTCCCAACATTTGAGCACCGGTTGCATTCACCTAACTTTGGAGACTTTCCCTTACTGATGATATTTGGAAACTATAAAGCCACCAGACCATGGTAGTTCCTGATACAGGACAGCAGCCAGACAAAAGCTACAGGAACAGGGCTGGGAAATTCCAGGTACTACACTTCACAAGGTGTGCCACAGGAAGAGGTCATTCAACCTCTTAACCTGCTGCACCATTCAACTAGATCACAGCTCAGTAACCCTCAATATCTGCACATAACCAAAAGAAAAATCACGCTGACTTTCCCAACTCAAGGATGTGCAGCTTTTTTAAAAATCAGAGGGGCCGAGATGAAATGTTTCATGCAACCAGGTTGTCTAGATGGTTCTCAGACATACAGGAGCATAACACATAGCAGAATTAAATGATATGTTTTGCTTTTCTTTACCTGCATTCCTTTGGGCATGGCCGTTTCATCAATAAGTAATTCAAGAACATGGAATCCCACCAGGAGGATGGAGATACCCTGAAATTACAGCAGAACAATCAATTGAGAAGAACAGTGTACTCCAACTTTCCCCAGTTGACAAGACATTTCATTCCCAGAGTGGTCGAGATGAAGCTACATTGCTCTTTGTGTTTCAGAAGCGCTGTCTTTATGGCCCTTAAACTGATGGGGGGGATGATTTAAAAAAAAAAAAGTTTGGAACAATCCCAACCAAAAGCTTAGAGCAAGAGTCCCTTGTACAACCCTTTGTCACACACAAACACAACAACAGGAGTTGCAGAACACAAATAGGACGCCTTATGTGGCATTTGGCCCATGGTGCACCTCAGCTGGAAGGGCTTGGGGCCGAATGCAGCTGCTAAAACCTCGACTTGTGCAGTCGCAGACACCCTCACTTGGGGATTACAACATTCAAGAAAATCACAACGACAACACTTGGTTTGATCATGTGCACCAGTTAAATAGTGAAGTTTTATTTATGGATTGAGTAATGTGCAATTCCTGGCTCACGCTGCATCGGGAGTCAAACAGAAGCCAATCATGTTTGTGCCAAAGGTCAGCCAACAGTTCAACTTCTCAGTGAGGTCTTTCATGTGAAGTTGAGTTTTCTGGATTCAACCAAAACAAGCAATCAATTAACTTCTGCATAAAACAAGTTTCTTTCAAAACTAAAGGGCCGTACATCATTTAGTTTTTGACTTATACAAATGAGTCACTCCTTAAAAAAACCAGTTCCATGCAAACTTACAGCTAAAGGGACAGGCGGACTCGACTGAATACTTTGTTCAAAGATGTATAAATGGCAGCAAACATAAACTCAGCCCACTACTTATTAAACCTGTAGAAATGAAGCAATTACATTTTTAGTTGACCTTTTTTGTATATTTGTTGCTGGGATTTGAGCATCACTGTCGGTCCAGCATTTGAGGCCCATCACTAATTGCCCTTTCTTGAACCGCTGCAGTTCATCTGCTGTGGTTATGGTGCCCAGTGTTAGAAAAGGAGTTCCAGGATTTTTACCTAGCAACAGTTAAGGAATAGCAATATAGTTCCAAGACAGGATGGTGTGGGGCTTGGGAGGGGAACTTTTAAGCAGCAGCATTCCCGTGTAACTGCTACAATTGTCCCTCCCTCGAGATGGTAAAGATCACAGGTTTGGAAAGTGCTGTCGAAGGAGCCTTGGTGAGTTGCTGCAGTGCATCTTGCAGATGGAACACACGGCTGCCACTGTGTATTGGTGCTGGAAGGAGTGAATGTTTGTGGGTGGGGTGCCAATCAAGCGAGGTTGTTTTGTCCTGGATGGTGTTGAGCTTCTTGAGTGTTGTTGGAGCTGCACTCATCCAGGCAAGTGGAGACTATTCCATCACACTCCTAACTTGTGCCTTGTAGATGGTGGGACAGGGGGGGAAAAAAGAGGGAGTGAGGAGAGGAGAGAACTGCAACGGTTAAGATACTAACTCCAGAGTAAAACTGGAATGGAGTGGCACAGGCGCCATCGAGCAAGCTCAAGCTAGTTGAGAACGTAACTGGCAAACATAGAACATAGAACAATACAGCGCAGTACAGGCCCTTCGGCCCACGATGTTGCACCGAAACAAAAGCCATCTAACCTACACTATGCCATTATCATCCATATGTTTATCCAATAAACTTTTAAATGCCCTCAATGTTGGCGAGTTCACTACTGTAGCAGGTAGGGCATTCCACGGCCTCACTACTCTTTGCGTAAAGAACCTACCTCTGACCTCTGTCCTATATCTATTACCCCTCAGTTTAAAGTTATGTCCCCTCGTGCCAGCCATATCCATCCGCGGGAGAAGGCTCTCACTGTCCACCCTATCTAACCCCCTGATCATTTTGTATGCCTCTATTAAGTCTCCTCTTAACCTTCTTCTCTCTAACGAAAACAGGCCCAGTCTTTCCTATTCATAAAGGAATATGCTCTTGGAAAGGTCAACTAACCTCCCCAACATGACCTTTTAAGAAATGGACTCCCAAGAAGCTATGTTTGCCCATCAAATTTCTTAACATAGCTTTCCAGTTGCTAGAAAATGCTAATCTCAGCAATTGAAAAGGTTTTAGGTAGACCAAGACTTTACACACCACCCATTCCTGATGGGATTAGCAGAGGAACACTCAGGATTTCTATAAACAGCACAAAAAGACAACTGGCAAACTTTTGCATTCAGTCATTCAACCCAAAACAAGCTGGAATACCTCTTACACCAAAAGAAAAAGGTCAGACTACAAAGTGTGCCGCTGTCCCCAGGTGACATTTGACAGTAGGTTGGCTGCATTTAGTTGGCAAAGCATTAAAAACAGTTTACAGAACACTTTGTAGTTAAATGTTCTGTGAGATCAGTAATTCTGCACAATGAGTGCACAAGATGTGATTAGGTACACTGCATTCTATGCTCGAACAAGGTGCGCATTTATCAGAAAAGATTGTAATGAGAACCAAGTCTAATTCATAGGTTTGTTCTTGCATCATAGATGTCAATGGTGTCCTTAAGAATATTAAGCAAATTAATTTGAGATACATCAAGTGGCCATGGAGTCGAAAAAGGGCAACATTTGCAGTAATTACACCTGGAATCTCTTCACCAAAACCCACCCAACATTTTAACACTTACTGTTAATGCCAGAAGCAACAGCATTGCTAATGGGTATCCCAGGTTTCTTTGCCATGGTGATGCTCTTCTCCTTATTTCTGTAGGCACAGACATGCTGTTAGGTGAGTCATACTAAAAAAAAAAAGAACGCGCGCACAGTTAATCCAGATTTCCTGTCCTTACCCAATTTAAGCCTCCTGGCATGGATACTCAGGAACTGATTTTTGAGGGACTCCACACTGAAAAACACCCAGCAAGATGACATCTTGCCTGCCGCCAGAAGAAAAAACAAAGATACATTAGCAACAATGGTGCTTTTGAATTCCTTTCACAGTAAATTGCTTTTAAACTGTCTAAAATTCTTGATTCAATCAAACCTTTGATTGTAACGATCAGCTATCATTGGGGCACAAAGTTGCACAGCTCAAATGTATGATGTGCGATTTGGACTACTAACAATTTGAACATAACACTAATCTCATGTGCTTGCCAAATGAAAAAAGGGTACCAAATTCAAAGAACAAAGAACATTGCAGCACAGGAACAGGCCCTTCGGCCCTCCCAGCCTGCGACGATCCAGATCCTTTATCTAAACCTGTCGCCTATTTTCCAAGGATCTACTTCCCTCTGTTCCCCGCCCGTTCATATATCTGTCTAGATGCATCTTAAATGATGCTATCGTGCCCGCCTCTACCACCTCCGCTGGCAAAGCATTCCAGGCACCCACCACCCTCTGCGTAAAAAACTTTCCACGCACATCTCCCTTAAACTTTCCCCCTCTCACCTTGAAATCGTGGCCCCTTGTAATTCACACCCCAACTAATTCAACTAAGCTTATTCCACCATTGAAGGGGTTGGATGTGGGGGTCATATGTAGTCCAGTAGAACTGTTGACAAGAACTGTTTTTACACACCATTTAGCTTATGCACCACAGCAGCCTCCTCAAATCGTGTACAGTTGAGTTGTTCATCCAGATCTTCCAAAAGCTACAAACAAAAAGGTAGAGCAAGTTTGATGCATCCCATCTCCGTTCAACATACATTGGCATAGCTAACACAATATCCCAACGGCTCTTCACAGGAGCATCAAACATTGAGCCAAATAAGGAGACACAAGGACAGATGACCAACGGTTGGATCCAAAAGGCAGAGGTGTTTAGGCAGGCAATTCCAGAGCTTAGGGCCCTGGCAGCTGAAAGCAAGCCCATTAATGGCAGAAGAACTAAGTCATAGGTACTGAAGAGGCTGGACTTGGAGCAGAGAGATCAGAGGGTTCAGGCTGGAGGGATTTGATCACAGATCTTAAAACTGATGGGTTGCTGGACAAGGAGCCAGTGTAGGTCAGAGGGCACAGGGGTGATGGGGAGCAGGACTTGGTACAGGTTAGGGTACAAGCAGAAGAGTGTTGGAAGAGTACAAGTTTATGGAACGTTGGTCAACAAAGCATTGGAATAGTTCAATCTGGTATCAACAACAGTACGGATAAGGGCTTCAGCAGGGGATGGCAATAGGAGTGGAAGCAGATATTCTTGGTAATGGTGGGGCTGAAGTCCAGCTCAGAGTTAAATAGAACGACAAAGTTACAGATGGTGCAGCCTCAATTACCAAAGAGGGGATAGAGTCGGTGGTTAATGAACAGAGTTTGTGGCAGGGAATATAAACAATGTTATTGAATTAACATTGGAGAAAATTCCTCCTCATCCAATACAGAGTATCAGGCAGCAGTGCCACAAATTGGAGGCAGTTCATTCACCTCAACATAAAAAGATTAAATAGTACCTTGGGAGTTCCAATACACCAGTGAGTACAGTATTTGCAATCTTCAACATAACCACAAAGGGATGAATGTCAGGGGAAGGGACAAAATGGACAGTCACTGTTGACCAAAAGTAGTTTTCACAATTTTCTAATGCTGCACTTGCATTGGAGAGCTGGCTCATGAAGCAACAGGACCCACTTTAAAACGACTATACACATGCATGGCAATGAGAGCCTCCACCAACAGCCTTTGTTCAGATTTCACTCAGAAGGTGGCCATTCGGCCCATCGAGTCTGCACCGACTCACTTAAGCCCTCACTTCCACCCTACCCCCGTAACCCAATAACCCCATTTAACCTTTTGGTCACGAAGGGCAATTGATCATGGCCAATCCACCTAACCTGCACATCTTTGGACTGTGGGAAGAAACCGGAGCACCCGGAGGAAACCCACGCACACACGGGGAGGATGTGCAGACTCCGCACAGACAGTGACCCAGCGGGGAATCGAACCTGGGACCCTGGCGTGAAGCCACAGTGCTATCCACTTGTGCTACCGTGTGCCCACAAAATAGTCAAAGATTCTGCTTCCACTGCCTTTTAAGAAAGAGTTCCAGAGACTCACGACCCTCAGAAAATATTTCCCATCTCCAATTTAAACAAGCGACTCCATATTTTTAAACAGTAACCCCCAGTTGTAGATTATCCCACAAGAGGAAATATCCTCACCATATTCACCCTATCAAGGCCCATCAGGATCTTAAAGGTTTTAACCAAGTAGTCTCTTATTCTTTTAAACTCCAGCGAATAAAAGCCCAATCTGTCCAACCTATCCTCAAGACAACCCGTCCATTCCTGGTATTAGTCTCGTGCATGGCTTTTCAAACTGCGGGTCATGACCCGCAGGTGGGTGCTGGGAGACATTCCAGATTGCGGGTGACGTACCCAACAGCCATGAGCAGCTTTTAGAATGGGGAATGTCGGCCGCGATCGGCTTTTAAATGGAACGATGCAATCTTCCAGTCAGAAGCGGTGGCAGACAGCAGGTCACGTGCCCGGCACGTACACTGACGTCACACAAAATTCAGAAGGAGTTTGAAGACTAACCATGGCGCGTTATTGGCGAAGACTGATTTGTCCAAAGGATGCAGTGAGAACTTAAATCATCAGCTAATGGGTGGCATGGTGGCGCAGTGGTTGGCACTGCTGCCTCAGTGCAGAGGACCTGGGTTCGGTCCCAGCCCACTGTCCATATGGAGTTTGCACATTCTCCCAGTTTTTGGCGTGGGTCTCACCCCCACAACCCAAAGAATGTGCAGGATAGGGGAATTGGCTACGCAAAATTGCCCTTGGAAATTTTTTATTTAAAAACCATCAGCTGATATCCTTAGCAGAAATGTAACATTGAATGAGAGATCGTGAGGACCAACAGGCTCACTGTCACATTAAAGGCAAGCGAAAATAGCGTGTCGCAAAAGTCGGCTGACTGGCAGAAGTGGGTTCCGGGAAAAGAAGTGTGTGAAATCCACTAGTCTGGTGAACCTTTTCTGAACTGTTAGCATTGCTGCCTCATGGTGCCGAGGTCCCAGGTTCGATCCCAGCTCTGGGTTAGTGTCTGCGTGGAGTTTGCACATTCTCCCCATGTCTGCGTGGGTTTCGCCCCCACAACCCAAAGATGTGCAGAGTAGGTGGATTGGCCACGCTAAATTGCCCCTTAATTGGAAAAAAAATGAATCGGAACTCGAAATTTAAAAACTTTTCTGAACTGCTTCTAACACGTTTATATCTTTGCTTAAATAAGGAGACCAATACGGAACACACAGCATAACCTCCCTACTAATAAATTCCCCTCACAATAAACAATAACATTCTATTAACTTTCCTAATTACTTGCTGTACCTGTACACCAACCTTTTGCAATTCATGCACTCGGACACCCAGATCCCTCTGCAATCTCTCACCATTGAGATAAAGGATTTTTTTATTCTTAGTGCCTAAATGGACAATTTCACATTTACCCACATTATACTCCATTTGCCAATTTTTTGCCCACTCACTTAACCTATCTATATTCCTTTGTAGCCTCCTTACATCCTTTTCACAATTTACTTTCTTACTTATCTTTGTCGTCAGCAAATTTAGCAACCATACCTTCAGTCCCTTCAACCAAGTTATTTATATAAATCGTAAAAATTAAAGGCCCCAACACTGACCCCTGTGGCACACTACTCGTCACATCCTGCCAACCAGAAAATTACCCAATTATGCCAACTGTTTCCGGTTAACTGGACAATCTTCAATCAACACCACCCCTACACCATGAAATTTTTCACAGTAACCTTTGATGTGGTGCCTTATCAATACCTCCTGAAAATCTAAGTAGAGTACATCCATCGGTTCACCTTAATTCGCCACACATGACATTAGAGGAGGAGGAATTTCTTCTGATGGTAATAAATTTGTGGAATTTCTCAGAGGGTAGCAGATCTGTGGAATTCTTTACCACAGGTGGTTGTAGAGGCTGGTTGAGATAGACAAGACTTTTAATCAGGGGTATGGGGATAAGGCAGGAAATCGGAGTTGAGGAATATCACATAGCAGTCATGATCTCATTAATTGGTGGACCAAACCTGATGGCTGAATGGCCTACTTCTGCTCCTATATCTTATGGGGACTCCGACAAGCGAACGCCAATGGAAAAGCTGGAGTTAAGCAACATTACCTTAGATGAAGAGAGGTTGTAAAATATGATTCCTTACCCTGGGCTTTACAAGAAGTTGGCCAGTGACAGTGAACATGCGGGACAAGCCAAAAGGAGTGCACACTGTGAAGAGAAGGAGACAAGTTAATTCTGGAAATAAAACATATGCAACTTGCTCTCCATATTCGAAATGCTGATGAATCAGACAGTACTATCTCTCCAATTCCTAGCTCTGCACTAACCGGTTAAGGCAATAGATGACACACTGCACAAGCAAGGTTTTTAAAACTCCTTTATGGGATGTGGGTGTCGCTGGCTAGGCCAGCAAATCTTGCCCATCACTAATTGCCCCTCGAGAAGGTGGTGATGAGCTGTCTTCTTGAACTATTGCAGACCTTGAGGTGTAGATACACCCACAGTGCTGTTAGGGAGCGTGTTCCAGGATTTTGACCCAGCAACAATGAAGGAATGGCAATTATAGCTCCAAGTCAGGATGGTGCAAGACTTGGGTGGGGAAATCAGTATATCTGCTGACCTGAAGGATTTGGACAGTGCTGTTGGAGGAGCTTTGGTAAGTTGCTTCAGTGCATCTTGTAGATGGTACACATGGCTGTATCGGAGATGGAGGGAGTGGATGGCTGTAGAACAGGTGCTCATCAAGCAGGAGTGGGTAGCACGGTGGCGCAGTGGCTAGCACTGGGACTACAGCACCGAGGACCCTGGTTCGAATCCTTGCCCTGGGTCACTGTCCGTGTGGAGTTTGCACATTCTCCCCGTGTCTGCGTGGGCTTCACCCCCACAACCCCAAGATGTGCAGGGTAGGTGGATTGAACACGCTAAGTGGCCCCTTAATTGGAAAAAAAAAAAAATTGGGTATAGTAAATTATAAAACAAAAGTGTGTTGCTTTGCCCTGGATGGGCAAGTGGGGAGTATTCCATCACACTCCTGACCTACTCGCCACAGGATTCCTAGCCTCCTGACCTGCTCTTGTAGCCATAGTATTTATAGCTGGTCCATTTCAGTTTCTGGTCAACGATCATCCCCAGATGTTGATAGTGGGGGATTCAGCAATGGCAATGATTGCAAGGGTCGATGGTTAATTTAGGTGGCCAATCCACCTAACCTACAATCTTTGGGTTGTGGGGGCGAAACCCACAGACATGTGGACAGTGACCCAGGGCCAGGATTCGAACCCAGGTCCTCAGCGCTGTAGACTGCAGTGCTAACCACTGAGCCACATGCCGCCCCCAACATGCCCACTTCTGACATCACGATTGAGGAAAGGTCATTGAGAAAGCAGCTGAAAGAGCTGGGCATAGGGTACCACCCAGAGGAGCTCCTGCAGCTATGTCCTGGAGCGGAGATGATTGGCCTCCAACCACCACAACCATCTTCCTTCGTGCTAGGTATGGCTCCCAATTCCCATTGACTCCATTGGTTCCCTTGCCCATTTTTGACCCAATGCCGTGAGACTTCATAGGGTCTAAAGTCAATGTTGAGGACTCCCAGGGCAACTCCACCCTGGCTGTCTACCACTCTGCTGCTGCCTCTGTCAAGTCAGTCCTGTCGGTGGATAGGACATACCCAGGGATGGGGATGGTGGTGTCTGGGACATGGTCATATTTACAGAATCGTACCTTGTAGACAAGATTAATAATGAGAAATAACAATCTAAGATAGCACAGGCCACACATTTTTCCTAGGCCGAGTTACTCACAGAGGAGAAGCAGAACTCCAAATAGAGAAATACAGGAGTAGAGGTATGGAAGATAATAGTCCCACAGATCTGTTGGTAAAAAGAGAACATGGATTAAAATATAATATGGATTAAAGGACGGACAACCTGGACCAGGGTCCCCAGTTCAGCTTTTGGACTCCCTTTGGTTACAACATCTGGAAAGGCTCAGACACTAGGACATGTAACTCTGAAAACAACATGAGGAATGATGTGATCCTCTAAGCCCTGTGTTAGGACTGAGACCCCCACAAGTTCTCCAACCCTGTATTATTTTTTTTTGTTTAGAAGTACAAATTGCAATTTTTGCCACCACTCCTCTTCCAGCAAGGACTTCGATGCTGGGATAGAAAGGAACACATCCACATGACAAGGATAGGTAGCATTGAAAATAGATAGGATGCATAAAACTACCAGAGATATGGAGAGATTAAGCGAATGGGAAAAACTGTGGCAAATGGATTTGAATTTAGGCAAATACAAGGTCATCCACGTTGGACTTAAAACAGGAGAATTCCCCAAATGGTGAAAAGCTCAAAACAGAGGAAAGTCTAAGAGACTTGGAAGTCCAGATACACAGGGCCTTAAAACGATAATTAATAGTGGGCTGGTTTAGCTCACTGGGCTAAATCGCTGGCTTTGAAAGCAGACCAAGGCGGGCCAGCAGCACGGTTCAATTCCCGTACCAGCCTCCCCGAACAGGCGCCGGAATGTGGCGACTAGGGGCTTTTCACAGTAACTTCATTGAAGCCTAATGGTGACAATAAGCGATCTTCATTTCAGGTACAGAAAGGCCAAAAATGCTAATGGGATGCTGGGCCTTCATATCTGGAAGATTAGAATTCAGAGAGGGAGGGAAGGGGAAAAGGCGGCGTGCTTCAAAAGTCCTGGTTCGACCACCTGTGGAGTCACTGAGCAGTTCTTGGTGCCATACTTTAGGAAGGTTATATTAACCTTGGAGGAGTACTATGTAGATTTCCTCTGACACCTGGACTCCACCTGACAAGACATTTTACAAACTCAGGTTCTATTCCCTGCAATTTAGAAGGCGATGGAGTGTTTTGATTGAAGTTTTCAAGACATTCGGGGGAAACACATTAAGGTAGTCCCTTCAGCAGGATACTCACCGTAGAGAGATTCCCAGCTAGCTGCATCATTATTGATAATTGCCGATGCCACCCACACGATCCCCAGAACCAGGAGGGTCAGAAGGAAGAGGACAACAAATGTTTCATAAACCCGAGCCATAATTCCCTGCGGATAGAGACAATAACATTTAATATAGGGTTCCCATATATTTTTTTTAAAAAAGAGGTCGGAGATGAAACTCCAGGTCAGATGATATTTTAAAACCAGCAACCATAATGCCAGCAGCCAGTACCACTAGTATCCAGTCAAGGCCGAGTGCTGTTTAATTGACTTGATCACTCAAAGTGCCAACAGCTTCAGGCAGAAGAGTGCAGTGGGAACTTCGCTGAAGAACATGCCATCAATAGGCGAATAAGCAATTCCTTGAATTAGCTGGAGTCCATAACCTGCAACAGGTGGCACAGCTGCAGTACACAACCAGTCAAAGAAGACTAAAAACAGCACCAATAACAGGTGATGGTGGAGAGTTGCAACCATCCCTTGGGTTAAGCAGCTAGCCACCTTCAAAAACCACAGCCAAAAACGAGCTTCAAGAGATCAAAAACAGACCAGGTTTACTGAACCATCAGCAGCAAATTCAAGGCCCATCAAGAAACGATCAGTTTAGCAACACCAGATCCAGCTGGAACAAACGGCTCATCACATCCTGCTCTCTTCTCCAAAGATCACACCTAACACCGAGCTTCTCTTCGTCCCATCTGCTCCCCATCTTTATTAAAAATTTAGAGTACCCAATTCTTTTTTCCCCCCCCCCCCCCCAATTAAGGGGCAAATTAGCATGGCCAACCCACCGAACCTGCACATCTTTGGGTTGTGGGGGTGAAACCCACGCAGACACGGGGAGAATGTGCAAACTCCACACGGACAGTGACCCAGAGCCGGGATCGAACCCGTGAGGCAGCAGTGCTAACCACTGCGCCACCCCCACTGCTCCCCATCCTCACCTCCAACAACAGGAATTATGTACTTGTGTCGCTAAGATGGAGAGCATCTATTTAGCTCCTTCTGTAATTGTTAGTCTATAGTTTTATTCATATAGGTGCTGGTTGAATACATGTAGCCAAGAGGCAAAAATATTAAAAGTGTCTTGACTGTAGGAACTCGGTCATTGTCTCATGTATTCAGCACTAAGAACGTATTGTTCTCGGTCTAATCAATTAATCAATTCTTAAGGTCTCCACCAAGCTGGTAAACATAGAAAAGTGTGAGAAAACTTATGCAGTACTTTTCCCAAGACTGCACGCAGATGCCAAGTTAGTTTTGATCGGCACCAGTTTAAGTAATGTCCAATTTTCTGATTAACAAATCATCTTCTAGGTAACAGACATTCATTTGAACAAACCAGGACGTCTCAGCTGAGAATTAGAAGCTAATGAAATTAAATGAAGGGTTAAACCAGAGATAAGAATTCCCTTAAAAGTAGGAACTTGTAGTCAAGGTCTTCGTTCCTGAATTCTTGAATCATCGATTTGCTTATTTGTGTTCGTGATTTCCTTTTGTGCTTTTGCCAGGTGCTTGACCTTTTTATGTATTGTTTGATATTTTGTTTCTAAGCTTTTATTCAGTTCTTATTCAAGGAGATTCAAGCGAGTAATTAACAATAATAAAGTCATATTTTTGATAACTCCCACCAACCGGACTACCAATTCTTATTAGAATGTAAAATAAAAGTCCCAGTCACATCCCTCCCTTTCCCTCGTCCACCAGGCCAAACGTACCCTAAACTCACATCTTTCTCTAGTTGCTCCCCGAATTAGTCTTGGGCCACCTTCTGCTCTTTCAAGAGCTGTACAGATTCAGCTCTGCCATGGACGACTGTACTTCACTTCAGGATGAGAGGGCATATCCATGTGTCAGCTCATTTGGCATATTCCCACTTCCTACTCAACAATTGCACACTTATTGCACGAGACAGCAGCCTCCACCATCCTATTTTATAGCGATGATTTTAATTACATTCAGCCATTTTCTAGTCTTTCTGCAACACCACAATATCCCTGCTCACCTTTTTTGAGCCAGCAAATCCCTCTGATTCAGTGAAGAAGTATGCAAAAGGCATCAGGAACACCAGAGATATGTTGGAAAAGAGGAAAACCAGATTCCACAGACCTGCAGGGGGAGACATAGACTTTCTCGGTTAACACCTTCCCAGTTCATTTTGAATGCCTTTGCAGCACAATAATTGGATTCTGCAGCCAGTACTGGTGCTAGATAACCAAAGGGAAGCTTAATTATCAGAAATATCCACTAAAATTGTCACCGAATGTTTGGGACCATTAGCTCTATGGGGCAGGTAAAGGAAAATTATTTAAAAGGAAATACATTTTCAGAGACTTCAATTTTAAAAGCCTTTCAAAATTTCTATCATGCAAATTTGAATTGAATCTCCAGTTGCATGTACTCGTGGGTTTCAGCAGCATGGTGGTTGGCACCGCTGCCTCACAGCACCAGGGACCTGGGTTGGCGACTGTGTGAAGTCTGCACGTTCTCCCAGTGTGTGCGCGGGTTTCCTCCGGTTTCCTCCCACAGTCCAAAAATGTGCAGGTTAGGTGGATTGGCCATGATAAATTGCCCCTTAGTTCCAAAGACGTGTAGGTTACGTGGGGTTCTCTTTCAGAGGGTCAGTACAGAATGGCCTCCTTCTGTACTGTAGAAATTTGATGATTCCACACAGCAGTCCAGCACACTGCCTTCCCACAGGTATTGTCACTGGACTAGTAAACCAGAGACTAATGCTCTGGAGACCCAGGGGCAAATCCTGCCACTGCAGATGGTGAAATTTGAATTCAATAAAAATCTGGAATTAAAAGTTTAATGATGACCATGAAACCATTGTCGATTGTTGTAAAAACCCATCTGGTTCACTCAAGTCCTTTAGGGATGGAAATCTGCCGTCCTTACCCGGTCTGGCCTACTTGCGACTCCAGACCTACAGCAATGCTGTGACTCTTAACTGCCCCCTCAAGGGCAATTAGGGATGGATAATAAATGCTGGCACAGCCTGCGGTGCCCACCTCCCATAAAATAATTTTTAAAACACTAACTGGACCTTAGCTGATTGGATGGCCTGACTGTCAAACAGTCCCCCGCCATATTGCCAAATATTTTTATAACAGAAATTCCAAAAAGAAATGGAGGGGGGAAAAACACACTTCCTAATGTTCTCCCAGGTAGTCGGCAACAGTGTCCCGGAAATTAATCTTTTGATACCTGTGCACGCCAAATTAATCCTGCAGGATTGACATCCCAATTATAATCAACATTTTAGATACTGGAAGACTGATTCCTATACTGCACATGAGAAGTGACGATAATGAAAGACCGTTCAATAACGAGGAGAAAAGAAAATGCCAAAGTCTAGATTTAGGTGATACTGGTAAGCTTGCCCTTACGTTTTAAAGCCTCAATTTCTCATGGGTTATGCTCGGAGGTTATGCTCGGAGGTTTTGGTGGAACTCCACAGGTGCAGCAAAACCCCCGAATCCAACAAGCATGATGAAAACATGGCCGCTTTCTTCAAAAAACTAGAAATAGAGTTTGTTCGTGGGCTATCCCATTTCACCACTAGATGGCAACATCAGCTCATTCCTGCAGAATCGGTCACGTGCAGAGACATTCAGAAAATCAGTCCATGAGATTTTAAAAAGCTAACAACCTCAATTCAAAGATGCTCCTTTTCGGGTCTAAAAAGGGATTGTACTTTTAGCCGCATTAATGATTCAAATGGAACTCAGGCTGATATCGGGTAGACAAATGTAGCGATAAAAGTTAAGTGAGGGATCAATTTGGGAGCAGTGGAATGGTTTTTAAATTCTATGGCCAGACAATTTGACAGACACAGGAATGCCAGTGGTCCTCTGAGATTTTCAGTTGCTGATTTTCTCCCATCCTGAAGATGCTGACACTTGGGAGCCAAGCAAGACCTTTTGCTCCCAGTGGGCCATTCTTCATGCAAGTTTTGCACAGCGAGAACCAGCTGACAAATTCTCACACATTTTTGGTTGAGGTTCTGGTCAGTGATGAGCACAAGGAACTCCAGTTCATCTCCTCACCCCCCCCCCCCCCTCACCCCCCTTCAGCATGAGAGGAGACCCTAATTACTGCTTCAGCTAACTCAAGAAATGCTCTTCATCAACTGTCCTACTTTTGTACAAGGGAGTTGCAGTGCACAGATACAGTGACCTTGATCTTTGTTTCCAAAGCTACACTACAAAGCTGTCACGCTTTCCCCAAGTTAGTCTCATCACAAGCTCTCAAACAGTCAATTTGCTGGGGCTTTTCGCTACCCATTAGGTACAGCAAAACTACCACTCCACAGTCACGTTATAGTACAGCTTTTCCTCTGCATTCGAAAGGAAGCTGGAGATCACCATTTGCAAATATGCTGATGAAGGACACTCAGTTTGATGTTTGCCATCTTTCAAAAATGCAGCTCTGTATGAGATGAGCTGCCCTATCATAGCTAAAGCAATAAAAAACTCATCTTGTCAATTCAAAACATTATGTGGAACCGAACAACATTGGAGCTCCCATTTACTCACCATGGATAAGGGAACCATTCAACCACTGCATGTAGTAATTTTCTGGAAATGAAAGTAGGATCTCGTTGCTAATAATTGAAAATGGAAGTAGGAAGACTGCACCAGCAGATACTGCAAGGGTGAATGTGCACATCCATAACCTATTTTTGTTTTAAAAAGAAGGGGTTGCTATTAGTCAAGTGTTCTGCTGCGTCAATCTACGTCACCACAATAGATCAAACACCTTCCACTGTGCATGACGTTTAGATGTAGCGAGGCACAGTTCAGTTCTTTTTCGCGAACTGCAGATTCTCTTGCGTTCAGTTGCACTCTCATAAATATGCAAATTATTGCATCGGGAGCCACAAAAACACCTGCATTCGGAATCTACCAACAGGTTAAGGCCTGGTGTGAAAACTCGGAAGAATATGACATTTGAAACATGAAAGTAACACAGAGAATGCCTGAGGCTTTTAAATGAAAGGGAGAAGTCCCACAAGGGGTTAACAGCAGCAGCCTGTTTTAAAAGCAGACAATTTCAGACAGGGATGAAAACATTTTAATTTACAAGTTAGAAAAGACATTTGATTGACTTAAAAACTCTTATATGAAAGGGAACAGTATTTCACAAATCTTTAAGTAATTAATTATTTTATTGAACAATTAAGAAAAGCAGCCAGAATCTAAAGTAGAAGATAAGGAACAACTGTTAAGTGTGAAAAGTTGCTGACACTGATAATAAAGTGAAACAACGGATTTACAAATGAAGAAAACTAGACGGTGACAAGGTTACATTATAACGTACATAGCATTTGAAGTTAAAACCCTTTGGAAGATGGTCAAAGCAGATAAAGTTAGAATCAGGGGGGATAACACTAACATGACATTAGCTTAACCTGAAGATGACCCGAGTCGAATCTGAGAAAACTCATTGAAAAAGGACATAAAACCAAAAGGCACAGACAGATTTATGACATGTCAAGCAAAGCGAGAAAAGTGCAGTCAAGGATGGCGAGCTGGTGAGGATGAAGCTGTGCTGTCGAAGCAGCGCCACGCTTCTAAACAGACAGTCTGAAGGGTGCCAGGTGCAGAGGTTAAGGGGCCCCAAATGGCTATAAAAACTGGGGATAATGAGCAGATAATCAGAATCTTCCTCGGTGATGGGACAAGCAACATCGACAGACCGAGCAGCCCAGAGAAGTCAGCAGAAGACCAAAAGTTAAAGAAAACTGATTGTCAAGAGAGACTTGAAGGTCTGCAACTGGTCCGAACAAGAAAAGATCTTTCTACCTTTCTGTAAAAGTAGTTATTCTCTTTTAACTTGAAAATAAAGTTAAGTTCAAATTGATAACCTGAAATAGTGGTTATTATTTTCTTTAAAAAGTTTGCTTTACTTCACTTAGCAAGCTGGACCTGTGTGTAAGTTACTAAGTGGTAAGTAAATAAAATTCTCCTACGAAGATACAGGTTATACCGGGGGATAACTTGAAACACTAGTTTGACCCGAATAGCACCCGCCAAAGTCTGCCTAGGAGTCGGGGAATGAGAATCCCTGCTCACCATTTAGAATAAATCGGCCCTTTTTGGTATAGGGGGAATTCTAAGAATAGTGGGGAGGTAAAAACTACAGGCCACATGCTGTGGGAGACAGATTGCTGGAGCTGGTCATATACGTTTGAACCAGCAGCTTTCCATAAAGCATAGAGGTCATCTTTCCTGCAAGGTGGGCGGGGGAAACAGTTTTATATTCCAGTAAATAGTGCCTGTTGACTATATTTATTTATTTTTGTTTTCAAAAAGAAAAGAGACTCCTCAGCAGTTCAAACAATGCAGATAATTTTCTGAACACATTGGCAGCAGAGACAATGTGATAACCCATTATCCAGTAAATTCAAGGTACAAGAACACTCTGACATTCACATCTAAAATGTTTACAAAACAAGTCACTAAACTGCAAGTGAACTGCATTGGCTAGGAGGCACTTCTGGAAAGTTCAGCAAATGTGAAAGATGCTTTATTAGTGCAAATTACTGCCTACACCCACCTCCCCCTCCCCTCCCCTCGCAAAAAAGGACATTTGCAAACCAGGTTTTTTTTTAAAAATCCAACAGCTTCATGTCCACTTTTATTGATACCATCTTTATTTCCAGAAAAAAAAAAATTCATTTTTAAATTACCACCGGGGGGGGGGGGGGGGGGGGGGGGTCTAAACAGCACAGTAACACAGTGGTTAGCACTCTTGCTTCACAGCGCCAGGGTCCCAGGTTCGATTCTCGGCTTGGGTCTCTGTCTGTGCGGAGTCTGCACGTTGTCCCCGTGTCTGCGTGGGTTTCCTCCGGGTGCTCCGGTTTCCTCCCACAAGTCCCGAAAGACGTGCTGTTAGGTGAATTAGACATTCTGAATTCTCCCTCTGTGACCCGAACAGGCGCCGGAATGTGGCGACTAGGGGATTTTCACAGTAACTTCATTGCAGTGTTAATGTAAGCCTGCTTGTGACAATAAGGATTAGAAAAAAAAACTCATTCACTGGATCACTAGTCCAGTAACAAAATCACCATGCTGCAGTAGAGTGGCACAAATATGAATATTTTTAAAAATTCAAACCAAAAAGCGGCTAGAGAACTTTGAATCAACTTGTTATGTGGCTGTTCAAAGGGCAGAGCTGGGATGGCATTCATTTTCCAGTATTATTGACATATACGAACTTTCATTAACTAGTGCTGTTCAGACATCAGTTTGACAGAGACTAAATTACAGTCATTCTAGGTTTGTGGCTTGAGGATGTGGTCCTCATCCAGGCCAAACCAGACCAATAGGGTTACACTCAATGAAAGATTAAAGTGGGGAATTGGGTTTGATTTTTAAAAAGTTACTTACGTGATGCGATTGACTGTTGCATCTTCATTATTGTCTGCAGAAGATAGATAATTTCACATTACAAGCATGTTAGAATTAATGCTTTACTCTCACCACAATGACTTTCTTGGATTAAACTAGGAAAGTGTGCACACTAGTGACAAGCTTTACTCACTACAATGGCTTTCTTGGATTAAACGAGTGTGCACACTAGTGACAACCACAGCTCTCAATCAAAGCTCCAGTCCCAGATTTCAGCTGTCAGTTGACTCAGTTTTAAATCTTTAAATTAGGAATTATAACTGTGGATGAATTTTTGTTTTGTTTTTTTAAAAAAAAACATACCACTTTTCCATTCTTCACAAAGTGAATTAATTATGGCTTTGGTTTAACTTCCAGAGTGCTCCGGTCACAAAAGATTGAAGCAAGAAACAGCCATTTGACACGATCAAGGGGGGGGACTGGGTTGCTGCTGCATTGACCAAAGGGGAGCTGGAGCTCGGGGAGAGAGTCGGGGGATGCGGCTGGCCTAGAAACGGGGATGGCTCAGTGGCGGGAAGCTCCTGATCCGACTGAGAACTTGGAAATGTGAGAGGCCTGAACAGGCCGGTCAAGTGTGTTCACGCACCTGAAGGGACTGAAGGCAGATGTGGTTATGCTCCAGGAGATGCATTTGAGGGTGGCAGATCAGGTTAGGCTGAGAAAGGGGTGGGTAGGGCAGGTTTTCCACTCTGGGTTGGACGCAAAGAATCGAGGGATGGCGATTTTGGTGGGGACGCAGGTGTTGTTTGAGGTGCTGAACATCGTGGCAGACAATGGAGGTAGGTATGTGATGGTGAGTGGTAAGCTGCAGGGAGTGCGGGTGGTATTCGTGAATGTATAGAGCGAGCGCGCGAGAGAGAGAGCGAGCGCGCGAGAGAGAGAGAGAGAGAGAGAGAGAGAGAGCGAGCGCGCGAGAGAGAGAGAGAGAGAGAGCGAGCGCGCGAGAGAGAGAGAGAGAGCGAGCGCGCGCGAGAGAGAGAGAGAGAGAGAGAGAGAGAGAGAGCGAGCGAGAGCGAGCGTGCGAGAGAGAGAGCGCGAGAGAGAGAGCGCGAGAGAGAGAGCGCGAGAGAGAGAGCGCGAGAGAGAGTGCGAGAGCGCGAGAGAGAGCGCGAGAGAGAGCGCGAGAGAGAGCGCGAGAGACAGCGCGAGAGAGAGCGCGAGAGAGAGCGCGAGAGAGAGCGCGAGAGAGAGCGCGCGAGAGAGAGCGCGAGAGAGCGCGCGAGAGAGAGAGAGAGAGAGAGAGAGAGAGAGAGAGCGCGCGCGCAGCGCGCGAGAGAGAGAGAGAGAGAGCGCGCGAGAGAGAGAGAGAGAGCGCGAGAGAGAGAGAGCGCGAGGAGAGAGAGAGCGCGCGGAGAGAGAGAGCGCGCGGAGAGCGAGAGCGCGCGCGAGAGAGAGAGCGAGAGCGCGCGCGAGAGAGAGAGCGAGAGCGCGCGCGAGAGAGAGAGCGAGAGCGCGCGCGAGAGAGAGAGCGAGAGCGCGCGCGAGAGAGAGAGCGAGAGCGCGCGAGAGAGAGAGAGCGAGAGCGCGCGAGAGAGAGAGAGCGAGAGCGCGCGAGAGAGAGAGAGCGAGAGCGCGCGAGAGAGAGAGAGCGAGAGCGCGCGAGAGAGAGAGAGCGAGAGCGCGCGAGAGAGAGAGAGCGAGAGCGCGCGAGAGAGAGAGAGCGAGAGCGCGCGAGAGAGAGAGAGCGAGAGCGCGCGAGAGAGAGAGCGAGAGCGCGCGCGAGAGAGAGAGAGCGAGAGCGCGCGCGAGAGAGAGAGAGCGAGAGCGCGCGCGAGAGAGAGAGAGCGAGAGCGCGCGCGAGAGAGAGAGAGCGAGAGCGCGCGCGAGAGAGAGAGAGCGAGAGCGCGCGCGAGAGAGAGAGAGCGAGAGCGCGCGCGAGAGAGAGAGAGCGAGAGCGCGCGCGAGAGAGAGAGAGCGAGAGCGCGCGCGAGAGAGAGAGAGCGAGAGCGCGCGCGAGAGAGAGAGAGCGAGAGCGCGCGCGAGAGAGAGAGAGCGAGAGCGCGCGCGAGAGAGCGAGAGCGCGCGCGAGAGAGAGAGAGCGAGAGCGCGCGCGAGAGAGAGAGAGCGAGAGCGCGCGCGAGAGAGAGAGAGCGAGAGCGCGCGCGAGAGAGAGAGAGCGAGAGCGCGCGAGAGAGAGAGAGAGCGAGAGCGCGCGAGAGAGAGAGAGCGAGAGCGCGCGAGAGAGAGAGAGCGAGAGCGCGCGCGAGAGAGAGAGAGCGAGAGCGCGCGCGAGAGAGAGAGAGCGAGAGCGCGCGCGAGAGAGAGAGCGCGCGAGCGAGAGAGAGAGCGAGAGCGCGCGAGCGAGAGCGCGAGAGAGAGAGAGCGCGAGAGAGAGAGAGCGCGAGAGAGAGAGAGCGCGAGAGAGAGAGAGCGCGAGAGAGAGAGCGCGAGAGAGAGAGCGCGAGAGAGAGAGCGCGAGAGAGAGAGAGAGAGAGAGAGAGCGAGAGCGAGAGCGAGAGCGAGAGCGAGAGCGAGAGCGAGAGAGAGCGCGAGAGAGAGAGAGCACGCGAGAGAGAGAGCACGCGAGAGAGAGAGCACGCGAGAGAGCGCGAGAGCGCGAGAGAGAGAGAGCGCGAGCGCGAGAGAGAGAGAGCGCGAGCGCGAGAGAGAGAGAGCGCGAGCGCGAGAGAGAGAGCGAGGGACAAATAAAGCCTTCTCCCGGATAGACTTTTGTTATGAGCAGGGCACTAATCCAGAGGGTGGAGGACATGGAGTATTTGGCCATAGCCATCTCAGACCATGCCCCGCATTGGGTAGAGCTGGAGCTAGAGGAGGAGAGGGGCCAGCGCCCGCTGTGGCGCCTGGATGTGGGCTTGCTGGTGGAGGAGGTATGAGCGGGTGGATCCGGGGGTGCATTGAAAGCTATCTAGAGGCTAATGATAATGGGGAGGTGCAGGTGGGGGTGGTCTGGGAGGTGCTGAAGGCGGTGATTAAGGGAGAGCTAATCTCCACTAGGGCCCACAAGAAGGAGAGGAGAGAGGGGGAGAGATTGGTGGGGGAGATTTTAAGGGTGGATAGGAGGTATGCAGTGGTCCCTGAGGAGGGGCTACTCAAGGAGCGACGAAGCCTCCAGGCCGAGTTCGACCTGTTGACCACCAAGAAGGCAGAGGTGCAGTGGAGGAAAGCGCAGGGGGCGAGGTATGAGTACGGGGAGAAGGCTAGCCGGATGCTGGCACACCAGCTTCGGAAGCGGGAGGCAGCAAGGGAGATTGGGGGAGTTAGGGATAAAGGGGGAACACGGTGCGGAGTGCGGTGGGAATAAATGGGGTATTTAGAGACTTTTAGGAGGGGCTGCATAGGTCTGAGCCCCCGACGGAGGAGGGGGGGATGCGTCGATTTTTGGATCATCGGAGGTTCCCGAGAGGAGGGGTTGACTAAGGGGCTGGGGAGTATGCAGGCGGGGAAGGCACCGGGGCCAGATGGGTTCCCGGTGGAATTTTACCGGAAGTACATGGACCTGCTGGGCCCTCTTATTAGGTGAGGACTTTCAATGCCTGCCCCCGACGATGTCCAGGGCGCTGATCTTGAAGCGGGACAAGGACCCATTGCAGTGTGGGTCGTATAGGCCAATCTCTCTCCTCAACGTGGACACAAAGCTGTTAGCGAAGGTGTTGGCTACCAGAATTGAGGACTGTTTCCCGGGGGTGATTCACGAGGACCAGACGGGTTTTGTGAAGGGAAGGCAGCTGAATACCAATGTGCGGAGGCTCCTTAACATAATCATGATGCCTGCAGTGGAGGGGGAAGCGGAGATAGTGGCGGCGATGGACGCAGAGAAGGCCTTCGATAGGGTGGAGTGGGGGTACCTTTGGGAAGTGTTGAGGAGGTTTGGGTTCGGGGAGGGGTTCATTAGTTGGGTTAGGCTACTTTACGAAGCCCCGGTGGAAAGTGTGGCCACGAATCGGAGGAGGTCGGAATACTTTCGGCTGTACCGGGGGACGAGGCAGGGGTGCCCCCTATCCCCCTTGCTATTTGCATTGGCAATTGAGCCTTTGGCTATGGCTTTAAGTGAGTCCAGGAACTGGAGGGGGCTGGTCGGGGGGGGGGGGGGGGGGGGGGGGGGGGGGGGGGGAGAAGAAGAGGAACACCGGATTTCGTTGTATGCCAATGACCTGTTACTGTATGTGGCGGACCCAGTGGGGGGGGATGCCGGTGGTGATGCGGATGCTCAGGGAGTTTGGGGACTTTTCCGGGTATAAGCTCAACATGGGGAAGAGTGAGCTCTTCGTGGTACACCCAGGGGACCAGGGAAGAGGGATAGACGAGCTTCCACTGAAGAGGGCGGAAAGGAGTTTTCGGTACCTAGGGATCCAGGTGGCCAGGAGCTGGGGGGCCCTACACAAGCTCAACTTGACGCGAGTGGTGGAGCAGGAGTTTAAAAGGTGGGATATGCTGCCACTCTCCCTGGCAGGTAGGGTGCAGTCGGTGAAAATGACAGTGCTCCCGAGGTTCCTTTTTATATTCCAGTGCCTCCCCATCCTGATCCCCAAGGCCTTTTTTAAAGCAGGTCAGCAGGAGCATCATGGGATTCGTGTGGGCGAAAAAGACCCCGAGGGTGAGAAGAGTGTTTCTGGAGCAGAGTAGGGACAGAGGAGGGTTAGCGTTGCCTAATCTGTGTGGGTATTACTGGGCTGCCAATGTGGCGATGATACGCAAGCGGGTAATGGAGGGGGAGAGGGCAGCATGGAAGAGGCTGGAGATGACGTCCTGTGTGGGCACAAGTCTGGGAGCACTGGTGACAGCACCGCTGCCGCTCCCGCCGACAAGGTACACCACGAGTCCGGTGGTGGCAGCGACTTTGAAAATTTGGGGGCAGTGGAGGCGCTACAGGGGTGAGGTAGAGGCTTCGGTTTGGTCCCCGATCCGGGAGAACCATCGGTTCGTCCAGGGGAGAATGGATGGAGGGTTCCTGAGCTGGCACAGGGCAGGAATTAGAAAGATGGGGGACCGGTTTTTAGATGGGACGTTTGCGAGCCTTGGGGCGCTGGAGGAAATGTTAGGGCTTCCCCCCCCGGAAATGCCTTCAGGTACATGCAGGTAAGGGCGTTTGTAAGACGGCAGGTGAGGGAGTTCCCGCTCCTTCCAGCACTCAGGATCCAGGATAGGGTGCTCTCGGGGGTGTGGGTTGGAGGGGGCAGGGTCTCGGCGATCTACCAGGAGATGCAGGAGGAGGAGGAGACCTTGGTGGAGGAGCTAAAGGGTAAATGGGAGGAGGAGCTTGGGGAGGGGACAGACGAGGGTACGTGGGCGGACGCCCTGGGTAGGGTTAATTCTTCCCCCTCTTGCGCCAGGCTTAGCCGGATACAATTTAAGGTTCTTCACAGAGTGCATATGACAGGGGCGAGGCGGAGCTGGTTCTTTGGGGTGGAAGACAGGCGTGGGAGGTGCTCGGGGAGCCCAGCAAATCACACCCATATGTTCTGGGCGTGCCCGGCGCTGGATGGGTTCTGGGGGGGTATTGCGAAGATGGTGTCTAAGGTGGTGAACACCCGGGTTAAGCAGAGCTGGAGGTCAGCACTATTTGGGGTATCAGACGAGCCGGGAGTGCAGGAGGCAAAAGAGGCCGGTATTCTGGCCTTTGTGTCCCTGGTAGCCCGGCGGAGGATTCTGCTACAGTGGAAAGATGAGAGGCCCCCGAGCGTGGAAGCCTGGATCAGCGACATGGCAGGGTTCATTAAATTGGAGGGGGTAAAACTTGCCTTGAGAGGGTCTGTGCAAGGGTTCTTCAAACGGTGGCAACCGTTCCTAGACTTTCTAGCGGGGCGTTAGGAGGTGGTCAGCAGCAGCAACCCGGGGGGGGGGGGGGGGGGGGGGGGGGGGTGTACTCTATGTTTACTACTGTGTTTATTATTGCTTAATGGGGGGAATTCGTGATGTAGTTGTAAGATGTTTATTTATGTGTTCTTTATTTTTCTTTTTTCTGTAAGGGGGGGGGGGGGTTTTGTTGAAAATATGTAAAAATTTGAATTAAAATATATATTTTATATTTTAAAAGATTCCCCTACTCCAGTGAACATCAAATTC
This sequence comes from Scyliorhinus torazame, assembly GCF_047496885.1. Taxonomy (NCBI): domain Eukaryota; kingdom Metazoa; phylum Chordata; class Chondrichthyes; order Carcharhiniformes; family Scyliorhinidae; genus Scyliorhinus; species Scyliorhinus torazame. The sequence goes on along the minus strand of NC_092738.1, from coordinate 24,030,022 downwards.
CGTCCCCAAAATCAAACAAGCAGTACTTATTCCCATCTCTACAGCCTTCAATGTTCTCAGCAGATAGCAATTCATTTTTGTTTGAAAGTGACATCTGATCCCAAACCAATCTAGAGGACTTTCTTCCATGTGTCTATTATCTGGTAAAGAGGGAGTGAGTCACGAAGCACGCTGAGGTTATCTGCGAGAGGACATTCCAACTTGGAATTTGTGGAGGTGTACAGTCTTGTTTTTGGAATGGTGGGATGTGAAACCCCAGTGAGAATAAACAGCCCACCCAGCCATCGTGTAACAATTTTTTGAAGACTATTTATTAAATTAAAAAGAAAAGACAAATACACACTAACAGGATTATATTACACAAAGACAATTAAGATCTGAATTCCTAAACACAACAGTTTATGTAGAATGTACCCCTTGTTCCAAAATATATCTATGATCCCTGAACTCACTAAGACTTCCCCTGTTCCCCAAACAACATGGACATTAAATAAATCTACAAGTTAGGACCAGCTTATCTTTACCACACAATACAGGGGTGATAATCAAGTCTGGGAAACGTCTGTCCTGGTCCAGCAAAGATATTGGAACTCCTTTACGAAGGTTTCTGCACTGCCTTGGCACGAAGACTTTTGTTAGATGTAGAACTTGGCCTCCAGGCTGCTAGCTGGAAACTAGCTTGTCTGCTTCGGAGGCTGCTAGCTGTCAACTGGCCAGCTTTGCTTCGGAGGCTCCTGACAATTATACCTTTGTTCCACTTTTTTGATGCTGCCTTCTGTGTAGTTGGCTGCCTGCCCCTCTCAATTTCCTTGACTCTAGACATTAACATGCGCGTATACCTCATTTGATCTCCCAACCACCTAAGTAAGCAGTTTTGAATATGGGATTCAAATCTGGTCAAACATACTATTCGCGTTACTGGGAAAGATGCATCCCATCACTTTTGTAAACTGGCCCGTTGCTGGGCATATCGCATCATATTACGTCTCCTTAAATTCAGGCCGAGTCCTGCTTGGGTGGAGATCGGTGGTGCCACCCAAGGTCTCAGGATGGTGGCTAGGAAACGTAGCATTCAGCAACTAGGAAAAAATTCAAATATGCTCTCGGAGTCGGAAGAAGGGTTTTACTCAAATGGAGGCCATTTATAGCTGTCTTGAATAGATCATAGAATTTACAGTGCAGAAGGAGGCCATTCGGCCCATCGAATCTGCACCGGCTCTTGGAAAGAGCAGCCTACCCAAGCCCACACCTCCCCCTATCCCCATAACCCAGCAACCCCACCCAACACTAAGGGCAATTTTGGACACTAAGGGCTGTTTATCATGGCCAATCCACCTAACCTGCACATCTTTGGACTGTGGGAGGAAACCGGAGCACCCGGAGGAAACCCACGCACACACGGGGAGGATGTGCAGACTCCGCACAGACAGTGACCCAAGCCGGAATCGAACCTGGGACCCTGGAGCTGTGAAGCAATTGTGCTATCCACAATGCTACCGTGCTGGCCTTAAAAGGATAGGTTTGTTGCTTGTCCTTAAGAATAGCTTTGTTTCCAGCAAGGGGGGGGGAATTCTAATAGTTAGTTTGCAAAACCAAAAAAAAATGTTTTGTATTGTGTGAAATTGTTTTTCAAATTCAGGCTACTGCTGTTACGAGGCAAATCCATGACTTACACCCACTAATCTAACTTTGCCGTACCTCACCAATTTAATCCCCCACCCCATTCTTGACCTATCCCATTTTTGTTCTACTATATGACACGAAATGTAGTTCAAAGGCGTCACCTTTCAGGAAGGCACTCAGCAGCTCTCTTCTCTCAAGTGACTTTAACGAACAGTGTTTTGAAAATAACAATTCCTCTTTCGTTACACTCAGAGATGTTGCCGATGCAAGAACAACAAGTCTGTTATTGAGGGTGGCAAGAGAAAAGTTGGATTGGCTTAAGGATTGTCAAACAGACCATAGCACCAAGGTGGGAGGCTGCAGTTGGGCCCAGCATGCCTTTCTTTGACCTACACTGCTGGATTCTGTTCCACTTGCTAATCTCTCCTGTTAACATTTCTCATCCATCTGGACCACAACATACTCCAAGAAAGCAAGCAGCAGCTTTGAGGCCAGATCTAAAAATCAAGACTAATTTGTGGACAGTATTAGATTTCACAGGTCTGACAGAATAATGGCACATGTATATTTTTCATCGAATTTACAGTGCAGAAGGAGGCCATTCAGCCCATCGAGTCTGCACCGGCCCTTGGAAAGAGCACCCTGCCCAAGGTCCACACCTCCACCCTATCCCCATAACCCAGTAACCCACCCAGCGCTAAGGGCAATTTTGGACACTAAGGGGCAATTTAGCATGGCCAATCCACCTAACCTGCACATCTTTGAACTGTGGGAGGAAACCGGACCACCCGGAGGAAACCCACGCAGACACGGGGAGAACGTGCAGACTCCGCACAGACAGTGACCCAAGCTGGGAATCGAACCTGGGACCCTGGAGCTGTGAGGCAATTGTGCTATACACAATGCTACCATGTAACCGAAGTATTAAAATTTAAAAGCTGGGAGATGGGGATATAAATCGAGTAGACGGGAAAAATAGCAAAATTATGCAGAATTGTTAGTGCAGAATGAAGACATTCGGCCCACCGGCTCCCTGATGAGCATTTCAGCGAGCCATTCTCCTCCCTTCTCCCTGAACATTGATCATTTAATTCCCTCTCGAAGGCCTCACTTGAACCTGCCTCCACTACACTCAATTATTTTCCCCCTCATCACTTTTGCTTCTATTGCCAATCTGTGCCCTCTTGCTCCTTTCACAAGTGGTTTGCCCCTGTCTTCTCTGTTCAGGCATACAGTACCCTTGAGCTTTATTAATGGGGCACAGAGTACAAGAGCACAGAGGTTATGTTAAACTTGTATAAGATATTAGTTATACCTCAGCTGGAGTCATGCATACAGTGCTGAGCGTCCCATTTTAGGAAGGACATGAAAGCATTGGAGAGAGTGTGCACAAGAGGTTTACAAGAATGATTCCAGGGATAAGAAGCTGGAACAGCTGGGCTCTTTTCCTTGGAGAAGGCAGAGGGGTTTTATAGAAGTAGTAATTGTGAATATAATTTCATTTTCAACTTACTGTTGGATTGGAAGGGGTTCAAAAGGAAGGTAATAATCTCTTCTCGCATTGTGCGATAAGGGAGAAAGCAAAGTGAAGGAGCATAGACAAGCTCAAAGGACTGACAAGGGACAAAAGGCAGATTTATACCAAGCAAAGGTAACACAGTGAGTAATTATTCTAACACCTTTAACATAAAATCCCACAGCACAAGAGAGGAGGAAGGGAGCAAGCAGAGAACATTCTGAAAGCTTTGAAGACAAGGTTCTAAAAAGGCAGAGGGAAAGACATGGGGTTTGAAAAGAGTTCCAAGTCAGGCCAAGGCAGCTGTAAGCTCGACCACCAAACAGAATGGACAAAACGTGCACAGGTAGCCAGATTCAGAGGACTGGAAGGTTTGAAAAAGCAGAGTGAAGCCACTAAGGAATTTGCAGCTGAAGACAAGAATGCAACCCCACCCCACACAAAAAAAACCCCACAACCTACAGGGTCCATTTACAGTCACCCAAAACTCAAACTGGACAGCATTGCACAATATCCGGAACTACAAAAATGTGCCGTTACCACTCATTAATTGAGGAACAACATGTCCAGAATGTCAACAAGACACCAAGGAAATTTTAGGCCACACACGTCAGTCCAACAGTACAAGGTCCTGTTACATAAGAGAGACAGTCTTGGCACTATTGGGTACTGTATGAATAGCTGAAATAACATGAAAAGAAAGTGAATAAAAATAGCCTCTGCAGCTGTTGGCCGTATTCTGTGCAACAATTAATTGTCTACATTATATGTCCTGAAACTCCACGCCATCAGAAATTGGAAGCTGCAGCCTGCACCTCCCCTCCCCTCCTCCCCCTCCCCCCCCCCCCCCCCCCCCCCCCCCCCCGCCCCGCCCCGCCGCCCCCCCCCCCCCCCCGCCAAAAAAAAAACAATTCCTTCACTGCAGGTTTGTAGCTCCAGGCAGAATCAAAAACTCTGCTTGATCCCATGTCTGTGTGGAATTAGTTTACCTCAAGTCAGCAAGGCAGGCAGTACGGAGGGACACTAACTGAACTCATGCCTCTAGGGGACATAATTCTGTCAGTGGACCATGATTCTGTCAATAACAATTTGATAAATTAAGCACCTGGATGTGGTGAGAAGATGTACAGATCAACAAGGTGTTATGTTCAATTCCCAATTATGCTAAATGCAGGACGAAGGAAAATGTTATACTGGTATTCAGCGGGACCAACAGTACCCAGGCTGCAGCACCTTCGGTAGTCAAGACAACCTGCTTACAAATTTGTTACTGTAGGAAATTGTTCAATGCAAGCATTTCTTCAATGGGACTCTTCCAATGGGCAGGTGATGAAAACACAGATTTGGGAGAGTAGTGTGGAAATTAGTGCTCAACACGCACTTGTCTTTCAGGTTTTTCACAGAAACCTTAGCCAAGCCTAGCTGACAGGCTGAACTAGAATAACCTCGCAGGTAAATAAATTAAAACAGCCTTCTAAATAAACCCAATAATAGAAACATGCCATGTGAATGGAAACAAGTCTCAACATTTAAAACAAACCTGACGGAACCAAACCATCCCCCACCCACAGGGCAGGATTCTGTCTTGGGAGAGCTGTCCAGACTTTAAGAACGAAAACAGCATTGAGGAGTGTGACAAAGACAATCACATATCAATTGTGAGCAAGGCATTTTGTCCATTGACACACATTGCGTTGCTATGCCACTCAACGTTTTGTTGATGTAAGGAAGCCTTGTAATTTTTAGAATTCAGGGCTGCACCCAATAAATAGTTTATTATTTTTTTTTTTTTATAAATGGCCTACCTGGCTCAAGTTTGCCCGAGGGTGGCACTCAGGTGAGGCCCTTCAATATAGCAGGTGGAGGAAAAAAGTAGCAAATGTATATATATTTTATTTGAAAATGCATTAGTCATTTCTCAAGAGCATATTATAGTGAAAACCTTTTGTTTTTTTTTAAATCATGCTACTGTGAAATTCTGGACAATTTCCTCTCGCCCGCCATCAGTAACCTGCAGAAATTCAGATAACAAATGACAGGCCATCATTTATAAAATTGGTATAAATTTATAAAACAGTACAAGCTAATGTGTTCCAGATAGGACTCATTTTTCTGAGATTTGTTCACTGGCAAACTGAGTTTGGCTCTCAAATCAGAGAGATTGTATTGGGGTCATCCTGCCGTAAGGAAGGGAGATTCAAAACACTTGGAAGGAGTCACAGATGCTGCATTTCAAATGCATGCAACCTTTTAACATTGCAGCACAGTCCGGTCAAGTTGGTTCACAAAAGAACATAAGAACATAAGAACTAGGAGCAGGAGTCGGCCATCTGGCCCCTCGAGCCTGCTCCACCATTCAATGAGTTCATGGCTGATCTTTTGTGGACTCAGCTCCACTTTCCGGCCCGAACACCATAACCCTTAATCCCTTTATTCTTCAAAAAACTATCCATCTTTATCTTAAAAACATTTAATGAAGGAGCCTCTACTGCTTCACTTGGGCAAGGAACTCCATAGATTCACAACCCTTTGGGTGAAGAAGTTCCTCCTACACTCCGTCCTAAATCTACTTCCCCTTATTTTGAGGCTATGCCCCCTAGTTCTGCTTTCACCCACCAGTGGAAACAACTTGCCCGCATCTATCCTATCTATTCCCTTCATAATCTTATATGTTTCTATAAGATCCCCCCTCATCCTTCTAAATTCCAAACGGCCACCTTTCATCTCACCCACTAGATTGGCAGTTTACTGGACTAGAATAAAGTATGAATTTCAAAACCATAGGATTATTTGAAGGGGGAATAGATTTTTTTTTTTTTTTTTTTTTAAATTTAGAACTTATTTTTTCCAATTAAGGGGCAATTTAGCGTGGCCAATCCGCCTAGCCTGCACATCTTTGGGTTGTGGGGGCGAAACCCAAGCAAACAAAGGGAGAATGTGCAAACTCGACACAGTGACTCGGGGCCGGGATCAAACCTGGAACCTCGGCACGTGAGGCCGCAGTGCTAACCACTGCGTCACCATGCTGCCCGGGGAATAGATTTGAAGGCAAGGAGCGGGGGATTTGAGGGGGAAAAAAACTTTCCACTGAGAATCTGGAACTCACTGCCCGAAAGGGTGGTCAAGGCAGGAAACTTCACAATATTTAAGAAGCATAGATGAGCACTTGAAACACCATTGCATAGAAGGCTACGGACCAATTGCTGGAAAATGGGATTAGAAAGGTGCCCGATAGCTGGCACAAACACGATGGGCGGAAGGGCCTCTTTCGGGGCTGTAAAACTCTATGACTGTGCAACCTGCATATGTAAACATAGTCACCCATCAGGATTCTTAGGCTGATCCGTCACCCATCAGGATTCTTAGGCTGATCCGACACACCTATTACAACAACTTGCCATTTATAATCACAACCTGACAGGAACATTTCTCGAGAGGTTCACAGCAGCATAGTTACATGAAAAATATACAGGTTACTACAGGCAACCTACTTTAAACCCAATATCAAAACTGTAACCAGACAAAATGAAGCATGCACCACAGGTAGGGGCGTGCACATTTGTGCGCACACACATGCAAGTGTCGGTGTGGGGAAAGAATATTACAAGCTTAGGATACCTCATCTCCCTGGTGACAGCCATCGACCATCAAGATGTTTCCACCTGCAAGCATCACATTGACTACTAAGCTTTGGAAAGCAAGTTACAGTATACATTGCAAATGGTTAAGATTCAAGGTGTACTGAATGGCTCATGCTGCATTTATCTACAACAGCACACTACAGAAACAGTATCGACGACTGACTGGTGGCACCACCATTGGAAGCATCCTCAGTCTTAATGAATCAATTATTCATGCCACCCAAACGCTTGGTCTTTGATAGTTTTAGACCCAAGTCAGAATAAATTATTTCAGAGTTTATCTTAAATTAAGAAAATATCTTTTACCTGCTGCAAAGTCTGCATTCTTCTTAAACCGAGCAATCACCAGGTAGGAGAGGATATACAGAGCAGTGAACAATAGTGCACAGATCTGTGGCGGAAGAAAAGGAAAAGTAGTTAAAAGCAGCAAGACAACAAACAAATGGCACAACCACCCTTCACCAATCAAGTGCTGAAATTCAGCCACACAAAGTCAAACCCATCTATTCATTGGGGTAGGACAGGAGAATGTGCACAGAACCAGCATTGCCCATTTGCTACAGTGGAATTGAGCAAGTGCAGAAAAGTCGGTGGCTGGTTACTGCATTGACATCAAGTCAGCTGGGTATCACCAGACATCTCAGTCTCAAAAGTCATTCCCCTATCGCCTTTAGGGGCAGTACATGCTGATCAGGAGGGGCAGTACATCCCGATTGTGGAACTGCGTGGCAGAATTCACTGTCAGAACATGAAGAACGCTCACTTTGGGGAAAATGGATCGAGTTCTTTTAGGCATTTTCCCTAAAATAAAACTCTACTGCCCCTACCTACCCACCCCCCCACCCGACCCCAACCCACCTCCCACCACTTTTAGAAAACAGTGCGCGAGTCACTTTTCAATCATGCTGCACTTGTGGGTTGGAGAAGTATATCTGAAGAACGTACAGCTACAACTCCACATTCTTGCACTGCTGAATAAATAATAACCTTTATTATTGTCACAAGTAGGCTTACATTAACGCTGCAATGAAGTTACTGTGAGAATCCCCTCGTCGCCACATTCCGGCGCCTGTACGGGTCACAGAGGGAGAATTCAGAATGTCCAATTCACCTAACAGCACGTCTTTCAGGACTTGTGGGAGGAAACCGGAGCACCCGGAGGAAACCACACAGACACGTGCAGACACCACACAGACCCAAGCAGGAATCAAACCAGAGTCCATGGCCCTTTGAAACAACAGTACTAACCACTGTGCCACCCAGCTTGGCTGATCTCCAAACTCAATTGCAATTTAAAATCTTAGCAGAAACACTGGGATGGCACCACCATTTCTGCCCGCACCACAGACGCCTCACTACTTCAATAAAGCAAACAAGCGGAAGGACACATTCTCAAACCTCAACATCATTTAGTTTGGACTTGTTACAGTTTTCTATAGAATGTAAATCTTTTATTTGAGCTGTTGGGATATTTCGCATACAAATCCACAAGTGGCAGTTTCTATCTTTTGATCTGAATTATCTTCAGTCTCATTCCCTTATTCGTAAATGCCAAATCAAATCCCAGTACTGTCTGAATGCTAAATATTGCCTTGTAAAAATGTTCTCTGCATACTAAATCACAAAAACAAAACAGCATATGTGAAAAGGGTGGAGGAACAGTAGATAAAATGGAGTTGAGCTGCAGATTAGTGATGTTCTGATTGAATGGCAGAACAGGCTAAAAGGGCTGACTGGCCTACACTTGTTCCTATTACAAAATATCCTAAAATCCTTTCACTTGGGAGTGAGTTCCTTTAATTGCCTACAATCACCTTTTTGTATGGAAAGCTGCAGTTTTCAGTGAGCTACAACAGCACCGAAGCAAGCATCAATTGGTTGCTCTAAAAAGAAATGATATTTTACTAGTTCATAATGCGATAAATATTTAAGCCTGGCCCAGGCCCAAAGTTAATGCAGAAGAAAAAGCAGCACATCCCTGCTAACAAAACTTGTTCCATTTGTATGTTTTCAAGCTGCACAATGACAGTATAGATGTAGAGGCAGGTTTGAATCTGATCGGAGCCAGGCACAGGCTGTGGGATCTCCCATGGTAGGTGGGAAATCAGAAGGGGAAAGTCACGCCGGCAAAATTGTTGCTTGTAGTTGGTTAGAGAGAGACATTCTGCGTTTCGGGTTGAGACGGTGAACTAAAAAAGAAAGAGACTGCCACGATTCAGCCCATAATGTCTACTCCACCATAATGCACATTTCTGCCTTCAACTCCACTTTCCCACCTACTCCCCATATCCCTAGATTCAGAGAGCCCCAAAATCTGTCTATCCAACAATGAAGCACCCACAACCCTCTGGGGTTGAGAATTCCAAAGATTCACAACACAGAAGAAATGTCTACTCTTCTCAGTCCTAAATGATCATTTCCTGACCCAGTGTTGTAGTTCCCCAGCCAGGGGGAAACAATCTCTCCGTATCCACCCTGTCAAACCCCAGCCATGGGGAAACAATCTCTCAGTATCCACCCTGTCAAACCCCAGCCAGGGGGAAACAATCTCTCAGTATCCACCCTGTCAAACCCCAGC